>NC_044359.1:2555513-3155513 GCF_007364275.1 Archocentrus centrarchus | reverse complement strand
AAACACAGGCTTATGGGTGCAACGGAGGCTTATCTCCATGAGTTAAGAGAGGTCAATGATATTGAACGGGCGCTTTTTGAATTGGAGGACAGTGTTATTGGTGTCAAACGGTCATCTGTTGACCATGTTTTAAATCAAAAGTATCATCTGTGGAATTAACTTCATTGTATGCATTTAAATCGAAATTGCATCCTTTTTTTTTTTGGCTGGGTCCATCATTTGCACTTGATTTACTTAACTTATGTTATAATTTTTTTGTTATTTTATGGCTATTTTATGTATATCTTTTAACTATGTGATGTTTGTATTTCTGTTTTACATGATTATATTCTACTGATGCTTATCTTAGTCTGAACACCCACGAAAATAAGAGATTTTTAATCTCAATGGTTCCTTTCCTTGCTAAAATATCAGCTTAGTTTGATATCACTATAGTGGACTTAAGTAATTTTTCATAGTATCATATGATTGTTTGTTGATGCGCAAAGTCTGCAGCAATATGTTTTTAAAATAAAAGTTTGTAGTGCAGTACTGGTGAGGCACAGCAGCGTTTTTATACACAAATCTGCACACTGAGGTCTAGTGAACGTGTAGGCATACAAAGTATTCTGTTTATCTCCACAGTTTGTTTATCACTCCTATTGTGGTTTTAGTTTAAAGCAGCTGTATAAGAGAGAGAAAAAGCATTAACTATATTCTAACAGTACACGTGAAAGAAAACTCAAAGTTTACTCAAACAGGGCGGCAGTGCGCACATCTACTATGAAATGGGTGAATATCAGTTAGGATTATCTACTAGGCTTTGTTTTGTGAGTAAAAAATCACTGTACTGAATTATATTACTTAAAACTATGAGGTGAAATTAATACCATCACACAAGGTTGTGATGTTTATGTATCCAAAAATCAAAACATTCAGCGCACTGAATGCATTATTGGTTCAGTGTCCTTTATACACACTTTACAAGCTTTGTCCCAATAAAAGTTTACAGATTAGGCAAAATGGCCTCTAAGCAAATGCAAAACCCCACAGACTGAGGGAGATAACTCAGAAAACCTCATCCACACAGTTCAACACCTACCCCCCACATTCACAAATCCTACCAAAAAACTAACGATTCTTTTCACCTTTTTCTTGTCACATTAAACACATCTGTTCATGTGTATCTGATCATTAAAACTGATACACATGTTAAAAAAAAAAAAAAAAAAATTCATGATCTTCACTACAGAATAAACTTGTGGTTACAACAAAATACGTGTGACCGTATCTTGTTAAATAAAATGTTTTAAAATTGTTTCTTCAACTACATGAGTCTGGTATTCCTCTATCAGGTATGATGTAAGTATGACCCCTACAACCCTCGTGCAACTGCATTATTTTTATCTAACTTAGTTTCAGATTCCCCTTACCACTGATGTAGGCTCTGAAAATACATGGTTAATTTACTCAAACATAACTCATGATGGTTTGGCGTGAAAGGAGTTAAAACAGCGGTAAATTCATAGGCCTTTTATTCCTATAAAAAAAAAAAACTTTGGGGGATTTAGTGGAGAGAAACATATTTCTTTGGTATAGTCTACTGATGAAAAGTTGGTATAGATCCATTCATGAGCAAAATAAAATCCTTGCGGTTATACCGTGAGTTAAAAACATAGTTTAAATCACACACAAGACTGCAGGCATGGGGGTGGGGGTGGGGGGGTGCTGTGAAGGGATAGTCCTGAGCTGATGGGGGGAGAAGTGATGGGGAGGGGGGAGGGGTGTATGTCTGTATTGGTAGGATTTGTGAATGTGGGGGGTAGGTGTTGAACTGTGTGGATGAGGTTTTCTGAGTTATCTCCCCCAGTCTGTGGGGTTTTGCATTTGCTTAGAGGCCATTTTGCCTAATCTGTAAACTTTTATTGGGACAAAGCTTGTAAAGTGTGTATAAAGGACACTGAGCCAATAATGCATTCAGTGCGCTGAATGTTTTGATTTTTGGATACATAAACATCACAACCTTGTGTGATGGTATTAATTTCACCTCATAGTTTTAAGTAATATAATTCAGTACAGTGATTTTTTACTCACAAAACAAAGCCTAGTAGATAATCCTAACTGATATTCACCCATTTCATAGTAGATTTGCGCACTGCCGCCCTGTTTGAGTAAACTTTGAGTTTTCTTTAACGTGTACTGTTAGAATATAGTTAATGCTTTTTCTCTCTCTTATACAGCTGCTTTAAACTAAAACCACAATAGGAGTGATATACAAACTGTGGAGATAAACAAAATACTTTGTATGCCTACACGTTCACTAGACCTCAGTGTGCAGATTTGTGTATAAAAACGCTGCTGTGCCTCACCAGTACTGCACTACAAACTTTTATTTTAAAAACATATTGCTGCAGACTTTGCGCATCAACAAACAATGATATGATACTATGAAAAATTACTTAAGACCACTATAGTGATATCAAACTAAGCTGATATTTTAGCAAGGAAAGGAACCATTGAGATTAAAAATCTCTTATTTTCATGGGTGTTCAGACTAAGATAAGCATCAGTAGAATATAATCATGTAAAACAGAAATACAAACATCACATAGTTAAAAGATATACATAAAATAGCCATAAAATAACAAAAAATTATAACATAAGTTAAGTAAATCAAGTACAAACGATGGACCCAGCCAAAAAAAAAAGTATGCAATTTCGATTTAAATGCATACAATGAAGTTAATTCCACAGATGATACTTTTGATTTAAAACATGGTCAACAGATGACCGTTTGACACCAATAACACTGTCCTCCAATTCAAAAAGCGCCCGTTCAATATCATTGACCTCTCTTAACTCATGGAGATAAGCCTCCGTTGCACCCATAAGCCTGTGTTTATCAGGGGTGAAACCTTCCAAATGGAGAATTTGCATCAATATAGGTATAAAATGTCCATTCCAAAATCTTTTTGATAGATGGTCATAATACTTGAAAAAGAAGTGTCTATCTACAGGAGCCCCACAGGTGTGTCTTCTTTGTGAGGGGTGTGAGGCTTCACATCCTGCACAAATCCCTCTTTTGTGTTTTTGAATAAGCATGTTTAGAACGGATTTGACGGTAAGTTTCACAAAATCTAGCACGACCGCGTGTAGCTGACACGTCTCCACAGGGAAGTTATGCACCCCCACCAGATCATACTCCAGGGCCATTGTGAATAATAACACACTACAGAGACAAGCTTTTATCACCAACTCCTGAGCTCCTGCCCTTATCCTGCTGGTCATATGTAAGTACTGCAGCATATTCTGAACCAGTCACGGTGACCGTGAGTCATTAAGGGCTACACCCTTCTCAGTCACGGTGTTCCATTACTAGCTAGTCGCCATGCCTGACAAACGTACGTAATTCGCATCTCAAATTAATAATATCGCTGAGAGAAGCGCAAAACATAACTGACAACATTGTAACTAAGCATATAAACGCCGAAATGAGAACTCCCATGATCCTTTGCTCTGACGGGGCCCACCCTTGATTGGCTCTAGCCCTGTGGGCACTATGCAGTCTAAGACACAGAAAAACAAAGTTTACACATGAAAAAAAAACGTGCTAGTCTGTATGATCTGATTTATCAACATCCTAATCCTTCTGCATGATGCAGACATACGGTCTGTTAGCATTGTTATTTTATAAAAGGTTATTTAGGAGTGGGAGTTTGTTTAAACATGTTATCCGAATTGATGTGTTTTAACAACACCCTGTAATAAACTTTTATTCCGCTTTAGTCTATTAAGTTTATTCTGATGAAGACAAACTGTGCAGAGATGTTTCATTAACAAGCTAAGATCCTCTGTTAATGATGAAAAAAAGAATAGAAACACGGATAATGGGTAAATCGGTGCATCGTTTTGACTTACACAAAAATACGATTATACACGTCACTGAGACATTATTTCCTCCTGTGTGATATTCTGTTGTGAGCTTGAAACGTGCTTTGGGGTATGCTGTGTGGAAAAAAGGATGAGATTCTGCACCTATAATGAATTCGCCAAACTGTCAGGTTTTATCAAGCTCAGTGAAAACATCTTCGGTGCTAAAAAACAGAAACTAAAGTAACTCACCCTGGTAATAGGGATGAATAGTTAAAGTGTACATGAGTGAAAGTTCAGCTAATGAACGTCGTGTGAGTGCCGACCTCTTTGTACCTGAAAATTAGAGTCGGTTAGTTTTTTTTTTTTGTTTTTTTTTTAAAGAAAATGCAGATGTGATAACAAATACAAATACAAGAATGATGTAAGAAACGCACCTTAGATAGGAAAAATACACAACTATTGCTATAACCATAGTTTTTTTTGTTTGTTTGTTTGTTTTGTTGGGACATAGTATGTGGTGTTTTTATGAATGAATGAAAAGATGTTTTAAACATATATTGCACTGTTTTCCGTGAGGAATGCAGAGTTTAAAAATGAGGAGTCTGTACAGTTTTTAACATTGATTTTTTTTTATTTCAACCCATAAACCAAAAATACAGAGTATGCATTACATACACAGTCTGTGTTTGCCTAACCAGTAGTTTTTCCACCATGAGAAGCTCTGCAGGTAAGTCCTCAAAGAAATATTCCTCCCTCAGATCATGATACAAACTGTCTATTGCATCTAAGATGTTTAATGCATGCAACAATTCAGACACCTGAGCATCCACAATCCATGTGAAATCCTTACGTGCGTCGTCCCGACTGTTAGACCACAAGAAGAGTCGAACGGCAGGAATGAGACGATCTGTCCAGAATATTTTCATCACTTCGTCGTAATGGGGCGCGTAAAAGAAATCAGGAATAACCTGCTTACAGCTGTGCTGATCATAGCTAGGGTGTTTGACTCGACATCCGTGGCATATCCCTTCATGATAGTTCTGCACGGCCTTACACAGAATGTGTAGTGTAGCGATCTTAACAGCCGTGACCCCGCGCCGCGACAGCGGCTCTTCAGGTAATTGGCGAGATGGTGGAGATGAAGAAGATGAAGAATCAGGAGGAGGCACGGTCATCACCCGTGATGGTTGTAGCGGTGAAGTTTTAACGTCTGGAAAACATGCATCGTTAGTTATCATTAATGTAATATACACAAAATACACAAACGTACAATTATTTATTAATTTTCCTTTTAAAAAAAAAAGGAATGAGTTGCTATACAGAATACAGTTTAGGTTCACATAATTTTGTGTAAAAGTATATGCTTACCTGAATCCATTTAAAAGTCCGAGTGTAGCGTTACGCCAGAGTCAGTTTAGAAAGAAAAACTTTGGGGGAAAAAGAAACTACGCGATGCTCTTCACAACCAACGTTTGAGACGGTCTTGTGACGCTCAAATACATGAAACACTAGAGAATTCGAGTTGATTTTAGAGTTTCTGACGTGCGCTCACTGGTCATAGCCAGGAACTGCAGCTTTATTGACAAGAAACACAAGTGTGCTGCTCTGAAACACCCGCGGTGACGGTAGGCCCTTAGCGGATACAGACATCTCAGTCACGGTGTTCCATTACTAGTTAGTCTCCGTACCTGACCGCATGCGTAATTCATATCTCAAATTAATAATATCGATGAGAGATCCACAAAACATGACCGATAACATTGTAACTAAACACATAAACGCCGAAATGAGAACTCCCATGATCCTTTGCACCTTCATTTGAAAGAACAACAAAAGAACTCCGTTTCAGCTGATCACACTCTCATCACTCCACGCTTTAACATGGAAAAATAATTTACTGCTCACCGCATAAAGCTTATGGTAAGCGTGAGATTCTGTTTTTCTGTCTTAACTCTGTGAGGAGAATGTTGATATAGGATTGCCTAGTTTGAGCATAGTCTGATATTTTTTAATACTGTCGGAATTTCTTTGGTTTTCACAGTAAAAGTAGTTACTCATTTCACTCAAGAACATCACAAAAGTCTGTGGGACAGCTTGCTAGAAGAAGCAAAACTCAGAGATTTTTGAGCTAACTTTGCATTACCTACTCACATGCTTGTAATCCCATACAGGAAGTGCAGTTTTATTAACACAGACGCCCTGTACTGACACAGGTCAGGGCCGTACTCCAAGTTGTCGCCGGGTTATGGCTTTCTAAAAAGTTACACATTGCTAAGCGGATGTTGGGATATGTTGTGGATGTCAGTATATATATATATTTTTTTTAATTTATTTTAACAGTGCATCGGTTTTTTAGTAAGACCACTGTTTTAATTATTTGTGTGTGTGTGTGTGTGTGTGTGTGTGTGAAAGGTACGGTTTCAGACTGAATCTGCTAGCTTTTGATGTGAGCCCTGGGTCATCCTCCGTTCTGTATGTAAACGATGCAGTGTAACACCCCCCCACTGGTGAACACGGACATTGGCTTAACCCCCATTGTATTTTTATTTAACCACTGTGTTGTGTGCTTTATGCTCGACAGGTGGGCTCGGATATTAGATTATTTACCATTGTATTTTTATTTAGCCACTGTGTTATCTGTTTTATGCTCGACAGGTGGGCTCGGATATAGGTTTTATCCACCATTGTATTTTTTAATTATCCACTGTGTTGTGTGTTTTATGCTCGACAGGTGAGCACGGATATTAGATTATTTACCATTGTATTTTTATTTAGCCACTGTGCGGTGAGATTTGAACCTCTTTGATGAACATCCGGGAAATAAGGAGAGCCATGCGGGAGAGATAGTGAGACCGATTGTTGGATCGCACAGCGCATGCGTCACGGTAGAACAAAGAAAGAAAACTCAGAGACTTTTGAGTTAACTTTGCATTACTTACTCACATGACTGTGACCCCATACATGAAATACGCTTCGATTCACACAGAGACCCCTTGCTCACAGGGAGCAGAGCTCCGTACTACAAAATCGCCATGGCGAGGCTAGGCCATTATGGCTACATCCACCACGGTCACGGTGTTTCATTAAATAAATACCCTCCATACCACACACCCTACGCAATTCACATCTCACACTAATAAGATCGATGAGAGAGCAGCAAAACATAGCTGATAATTCTGTAACTAAACACATAAACACCAAAATGAGAACTCCCATAATCCTTTGCGCATTCATCGGAACAACAAAAATCATCGTGACAGCTGATCACATGACCTCCGTTCCATGTTTTAATAATGAAAAATACATTGTACCACTCCTCATTGTACGCTGTACATTAAAAACATACTTTCATTAAAAATCACGTTAGTAATCCGCCGCTAAACTGCCCCGTGTACGTCATTATCACGCGCACGCGCACACACGGACGCATGCACGCGCAAAGCTTTTTTAACACGCACGCGCACACGCACCTCACATGCACGCGCAAGGCTTTTTTATCACCTAGGTGTGAAAGGGCCACCTCCTTATACTACTTATACAGTCTGAGCTACTTGCGTTCATTACAGCAAGAATAACAAAGCTACACAGAGAGCATATATCTATGACTTACTTTCATCGTATACGTACACTTCTCTCATTAACCACACACAGAAAACTCTGAGTGACACAGAAACATTCCTGTCTTGTGTCTTCCAGGTCTAAGAAATTACTTCACAGAACACAGGACTTCAGGATATCTCAACTCTACTCAAACTAGTAGCCAGTCTAAAATATATAGTACATAATCTGTGGGGCCTGTTGTACAGATATCTTAAATGTCACAAAAATTCTGTATTCCAAATTTGAATCAAATTACTTACATTTTAAAATGGATTTTGAAAAATCAGTTTTTCTGAATTAATTTTTTTTAATGAAAGAGGTTTCTGTTGAGTGTTTACATAAATCAAGTTTCCATTTGAACTTTTTTTTGATAGTTTTAGGGTTCATTAAGAAATAATTTTCATGAAACACTTGAGTGCTTGCTTTATTCATAGCTGTATCATGCTTACAGTGGTTTTCTCTTTGGGCTTAAGTCTATAAACTGTCAAAAAGCACTTAATTGTTTTGTTTAGAATATTAGAAAACAGGAGGTTATTTGGGAGTCACCTGGCATTTTTTTTAATTATGTTGTCATATTCACAAATTACATTCAAGCCAAGATCACCAGACAAGGGAGGATACCAGTTGTACATTAACACCCCATTTTCAATGCAGCAAATGTGAGGACTGTTGGTACATGAGTGCACAGCCACCAGACATCTAGCCAGAGTCGAGTCAGTTTGCTGAGCACGAACCAAATCTTCTTTGCTTACTTCAAAAGACAGATCAGCCTCAACCGGTTCCACATTATCAAAAACACATGTATCTGTCAGTCCTACAGGTGACACCGCTTTCTCTGAGCCATCCTCAGAGCATAGAAATGAGTCGGCCAAATTACCATCACCATATTTACATTGCTGTGCACAAGTCATGACACAAACAGGAAAAACGGGGACAGATTGCCAGCAGCAGGACCTGGTGTGCAAACTTCAACAATGGGTTTCTCAATTACTTTGGTGGTTGGGAAGCCCTTTTCACTGGCTAGATTGTTCCCAAGTTTGAGCGCGACACCCTGCAACGGCAAGTGTGTGGGCACCCTCACTTTTATTGGACCTGACACCAGAGATGACTCCAGGAAAACCTTGTACAGCAAAACCCTTAATACACTCATTTCTACTCCCAACATGAGCATGTCGGCCCTACAGAAAGAGAGCTCAGAAAAAGGCAACCTATGTTGTAACATCACCCCAGTATTGTGCAAAATTAAGACTGGCAGGTAACTTTCATCCACCTCATCCTTCCCCAGTTTGCCACTGACTGGAGGTGAACAAAAGCATCAGTTTTAGGTTTCTTGGGTTTACTCTTTATGCCAAAGTGAGGAGCAGCCAGTGATGAGATGACCGGTCTCATGACCATAAAAGCATTCAGGATGGGCAAGAGAAACAGGGCCAGAACCTGCACTTAGATCAGGGCTTAGATCAGGGCTCTTCAATTCCAGGCCTCAAGAGCCCCTGTCCTGCAGGTTTTAAATGTGTCCAACACACCTGAATCAAATGGCTGAATTCCCTCCTCAGTATGCAGTCAAGTTCTCCAGACTCCTGCTAATGACTTCTATATTTGACTCAGGTGTGTTGAAGCAGAGACACATCTAAAACCTGCAGGACAGGGGCTCTCGAGGCCTGGAGTTGAAGAGCCCTGGCTTAGATGATAGCATATGTTCATGGCACACAGCCAAAAACATTGCACAATTAGTTAACACAAACTCATCTGCCAACACAGCAGTTTTTTGACAATGAGCCCACTTTTTGTTCATTCAAATACACCACTACATTATCTGGGAGACATGTCTTGAACTTCTCTAACAAAAGTAATTCACGTAACTGAGAAAAGTCTTTTACCTCCCTTTTTTTATCAAAAAAAAGAGAGATTTGTCTCTTGCAAACTCCACGTTCATTTGGTTGGAGGATTTTTCACACAAGTGGAACTTTTGCTGATATGCTTCTGGAACTAGCTTATAAGCCCGAAAAATTGTGGGCTTAATGTCGTAATCTAAACTGTCATCAATAGATAAACTTGCACACAGTTCCTGCACTTTCCCCACCAACTTGCATTGTAGCAACAAACTCCACACATCCCTAGACCATCTCAAAGTGGTCGCAATGTGTTCAAAGGCACTAAAGTAAATGTCCACCTCACTCTCCCAGTATGGGGGCACTAAGGCAATGTGTTTACATTAAACTGATCGGAGGGAACAGTGGCAAAAGGGATACTCACAGGGGTTGTCATATAACGCTGCGGCAGGCAGGATAGAGGACCCCAACGCAGGATACACCAGGCAAAAGGCTGACAGTAATTTAAAGCTTTATTTGCAGAGCAAAACAGGAAGGGCTGGATGGGGCCAGCAGCATAAACTCGCAAACACACACTAGAAACAGGATTCCAACCGAGAGGCACACAGCGGGCAAAGCAATGACAAGGACGTGACAACAGGCAGAGAAAAACACAGGACTTAAATACACAGGAGGGAACACAGGTGAACCAAATTACACTGATAAGACAAGGGGAAGCAAAACGGAGGCAATGAAAACAAGAAGGGCCACACAGTCCAAACAAAAACAAGAAAGAAACTAAATGCGGCAGCACCAGGCTGGAAAAACAGTCCAAAAGTACAACACGGGGAACAAGGCAGAACAGTTCAGGAGGGTGTGCCTGCCGGGAAGCCCACAGCAGAATACAGACGGTTCAGAGGGCCTACTGCAGTGCCAGCGGTGGCAGCGACGAGAAGACCAGACGTGAGGTCGACCGTGGTCCCAGGGGCGGCAGCAAGATGAGACAGGAGGCCAACTTCGCTCCCAGCGGCGGCGGTGAGATGAGACAGGAGGCTCGGACTAAGCCGGATCTTTGGGCTGAACGGGACCTTCAGGGCGAGGCCCTGGATGTGCAGGCTGGGGCTGCAGTGCAGGGCACACAGCTGCATCCCTGGACAGCAGGGGCTGCTTTGGGGATTGTCTGGGTGCAGGTGGTGGAGATGGTGTGGATGGTGACTGGGAAGCTGACACTGCGGGCTCTGACTGCGGGGAAGCTGACTCTGGGGGAACTACAGGGACCAAAACTGAGGGGACTGAAACTGAGGGGACCGTGAATGGAACTGAAGATGAGGGAACTGAAACTGACATTGGGGGACCTGAAGCTAAAGCAGAGGGAGCTGACTGAGACTGAGAGGGAACTGAAACAGCTGACTGCGGCAAAACTGCTGGAGCTGGCTGAGGCTGTGGCTGCAAGGAGGCTGGAGCTACTGCTGACCGAAACTGGGGGAGAGCCAATGAAGCTGCTGCAGGTGACGGGAACACTGTGGAGCATGGCCATGGATTAGGGCCTGCTGCTGCAGGCGGCATGGAATGTGACGGAGGCTCAGCTGCATGCAACGCTGAAGACAGAGGCGGAGGCTCGGCTGCAGGCGACAGAGAGGCTGAAGAGGCGCTGCAGGCGATGGAGACTGAAGCTGGGGCGGAGGCTCTGCTGCAGGTGTGGACGGAGGCTTGAGAGTGGCTGATACAGGAGTTGATGGCTGAAGGTGAAGGGTGGTGATCATAAAGTCCTTCACTAACCAGTGTAAGGACTCCAATAGCCAGGAAAATCTAGTCACCAGTTCCTGAAGTTTGGCAGTGATCGCTTTCTGCTCGTCCTCACACTGGTCAGATAAAAGTTCAAAACATAATGTGTCCACTCTCTGAATGACAGTCTTCCTCCCCTCCTCTGAGCGGGAGAGAGCTGCAGAGTCCAGAGCTCGATGGTATAGAGTTTTTTCAGGGGAGTCCATATGAGCCTCACAAACTACAGTTTGTGGTTTTACAGTTCCTTTAGAGACCAAAACAGAATGACTCACAGTGTTGGTGGACTGAGAATGCCATTTCCTCTGCTGGGAGCCTAGCTGCCCTCCCTCCGGGACATGCTGAGGAGGTGGTGAAGAGAGTGAACTGGGTGGCCAGGGACCCCTATATCCCAGGTACCAGGAAAACACTTCATCCGGCGTCATCCCACTCGATTCTGGTGAAAACTCCCTCTGCTGCTGCCAGGAATTCCTCTTCCTCTGTTGCTGCTCTGACTGCAAGATGGAAAAGGAAAGAGCGAGAAGAGAGGCAGGTGAGGGAGCGGCTGGAGCCAAAAACAGTCCACCCACTCAACACACCTGCTGAGGAGGTGAGCGGTGTTGTCGGGGACCCTTCCATTAAGCGGGTCCACCCAGAGCCAGGCGAGTGCTGCTGTATCTCTCAGTATCTGCAGGGTCAATTATGGTCACATCTCTCTGTGATATAACGCTGTGGCAGGCAGGATAAAGGACCCCAACGCATTATACACCAGGGAAAAGGCTGACAGTAATTTAAAGCTTTATTTGCAGAGCAACACAGGAAGGGCTGGATAAGGCCAGCAGAATAAACTCAAAACACGCACTAGAAACAGAGGCACACAGCGGGCAAAGCAATGACGAGGACGTGACAACAGGCAGAGAAAAACACAGGACTTAAACACACAGGCGGGAACACAGGTGAACCAAATTACACTGACGAGACAAGGGGAAGCAAAATTGAACACGACAGACAGCGACCAGATGACTATCAAAATAAAACAGGAAGTCAGACGGGGGAACAAAGACACAGAGAAATACAAAGAACTAGAAATAACAAACTGAGGGCCTATACAAAAGAGAACTAAACCTAATCAGAGTAATAACTGAAACAGAACAAAAAGAACACAAACACTGGGCCACCGGCCCCGGACCATGACTGGGATAAAGGAAGCATCCGGAGCACCTCCCATCTGAGGCTTAACTGGCCTCACTATACCTCTTTTGACCAGCTGCTCTGGCAGACATTGCTTAATCTCCACCTTTTGAGTTTTTAACGGCATAACAGCACCAAACAAATTAGCTATCAACAATAAATCTGCTTTTGTACAACGATCCAATTTATCAGTGGTGGGTTGTAGAGCAAAATCATCCACATCAAAGTACATTGTGATAAACTCACCCCCCCACAAAAACTGCCAGCAAAAAAGCAGAAAAACAAGGAGGAAAACAAACATACAAGCCCCCACTTTATGTCACACCCCCCAGTCTAGGGGTAACGGGCACAACACAAGGCTGGAAAAGGTGACCCTGTCCCAGTTCCCAAAACCAGAAGCATAGGAGCAGTTTGCACAACAAGACAGACTTTATTGTCACCACTGCATGCAGGGTAAAACTGAAAGCGTAGGCTCAGGGGTGAAGCAAGGCCAAAACAATAAACAAAAATCAGCTGTTCCCAAGGAGTGTTACCTAAACCCTGCCTGAAAATAAAACAAAGTAAAAGGTAAATGGACTAGTTCTTATATAGCACTTTTCTACTCAGTATGAGCACTCAAAGAGCTTATACAACACGTTTTACATTTACCCATGCACACAAGCACTTCCATGTTTACTAAGCTAAGTGCTTTTAATTATCTAACATTCATGCACATTCATACTCCGACGGTTGCGTCGGAGAGCAACTTGGGGTTAAGTATCTTGCCCAAGGATACAGTGGCATTTAGCCTGGAGTAGCCAGTAATCAAACCGCTGACCTTCCGATCAGCAGGTGACCTGCTCTACCTACTGAGCTACAGCCACCCCCCCCAAAGACACACCTCTAACCCTTACTCCCTACCCAATAAACATGAGAAAACTTGTATAAAACAAAAACGGCAGCCCACCCCGTCTGCTCTAGGTTGCAATATCCATCTACACCAGAGTTTATACACAGAAACTGTCATGGTCCTGGGCCTTCTGCCCAGCGTTTTGTGTTTCCCTGTCTCCCCTGCTTCCTTGGTCTTGTCTGTTTTGTCATTTTGTCTTGACCCTGACCTCCTGTGTTTTCATATTGAGTTTTATTCCTAGTGTTGTGACTAGTCTGC
Source organism: Archocentrus centrarchus (assembly GCF_007364275.1). Classification (NCBI taxonomy): domain Eukaryota; kingdom Metazoa; phylum Chordata; class Actinopteri; order Cichliformes; family Cichlidae; genus Archocentrus; species Archocentrus centrarchus. Next base: position 3,142,154 of record NC_044359.1, on the reverse strand, counting down.
ACCCCTGTCCCGTGTCTGTGTGCCAGTCCCCTGTGACTAGTCTGCATGTACCTTGGTTAGTCACTTCCTGTTTTATTTTGCCAGTCTTGTGTTCCCTGTGCTTTGTGTTTAGTTTTGCTTCCCCTGTGTTATTAGTTTAATTTGCTTCAACTGCTGTGTCCTGCTGTTTCCTCTTGCCCTGATTACCTATTGTGTATTTAAGCCCTCGGTTTTCATCTGTTCCTGTTCCAGCTGTGTGCGTCTTCGTTCCTTGTTCCCCCTAGTTTTAGTTCTGGACTCAGACCAGCCCAGTTTATTTAGTTCATACAATCCTTGTACTCAATAAAATCCTTTAAGTTCATTTTCTCACTTCTTTAATGAGTCCTGCTTTTGGGGTCTGCCTTTCCTGCCTGCCACAGCAACCATGACAGAACGACACGACCATTTCAAAGACTCTGTGGACTCAGACCTTCTAGCTGTGCAAGCACACCTGCAGGAAGTGGTGAGAAGGAAGCCGTAACTAGCTCCCTAGTGCGAGAGACAGTTTCGCAGCTCTCACCTCTCCTGGGGAGATCCCAGCTAGGATAAGGGATCTCCTCATCAGAGCTGGCCACTCTCTCCACCTCTACAGCCGCAGCAACGCTCACCAGCCACACCGCAGCAGCCGCTCGATACGACAGCTGCCTCACCTCTTCCCTAGCCTTTAGGGATTAAGCTGGGCGGTTTCTCCCTGGTATCAGATTCATCTCCAACCTTCTACTTCATGTCCCAGCACCACATCTCCTTCATGGCTTGCATTGCCGGCACGTAAGCGGGGTTCTCGGTGCCACAGGAGTAAAACGAAGCTACCAAACTCTGACTTGACTCCTGCATCGGCCACTGTGAGTACAAGGCCGCCTTGTATGGATAAGGGCCTTGTTGACATGAACAGTAAAATGGTGGTCTCTGAACTCAAGCCAGCTTCAGACACAAACTGTCCATCGGCATTAATGAACAATAATAATAACTCTGTTGTGGCACCTGCCCCCATAACCCCCACTTTACATACCGCCACACCACACCAATCAGAATCTGTTTTCCCGCCGATCTATCCAGCAGACGCTGCTATTTTTCTGGACAAAGAGCTCGGACAGGAGGTTCACAGGTTTTTCAGAATCTCCTCCTGGATTTACAACTGCTCTGACTCTAAGACTTTTTCTGTTGGATTTTCTGCTGTGCTCGGTCTTTTGAATGCTCACCCGCACTTGCTTCTGTCGCCCACTATTGCTGGCTGGATGGACTCTGCTGTTCGTGTGGAAGCACACATTAGAGCATTGAACTCTCGGTCTTCTCCCTCAGCTGCAGCAACCACTATGCCTCATTCTGCACCCGTTCTGTTTCCTCTGGTGGGGGTGGCTATGAATGAACCTGCTCCTGCGCCTGCTTCTGTTCCGCGGATGGGAACACTTAAGCCTCAGCTGTCAGAGCCCCAGCACTCTCAGTCAGCTGTAGCTCCAACCTCGCTCCACTCTCAATCAGTGGTTACAGCTCCCTCAGCATCAGCTCTCCCTGCCTCAGTTCCTGCTCCTCCAGTCTCCTCATCCTCATCCCCAGTCTCCTCATCCTCATCCTCAGTCTGCTCATCCTCAGTCTCCTCATCCTCAGTCTCTTCATCCTCATCCTCATTCTCAGTCTCCTCATCCTCAGTCTCTTCATCCTCATCCTCATCCTCAGTCTCCTCATACTCATTCTCAGTCTCCTCTTCCTCATCCTCATCCTCAGTCTCCTCATCCTCAGTCTCCTCATCCTCAGTCTGCTCATCCTCAGTCTCCTCATCCTCAGTCTCCTCATCCTCAGTCTCCTCATCCTCAGTCTGCTCATCCTCAGTATCCTCATCCTCAGTCTCCTCATCCTCAGTCTCTTCATCCTCATCCTCATTCTCAGTCTCCTCATCCTCAGTCTCTTCATCCTCATCCTCATCCTCAGTCTCCTCATTCTCATTCCCATCCTCATTCTCAGTCTCCTCTTCCTCATCCTCATCCTCAGTCTCCTCATCCTCATCCTCAGTCCCAGTCTCCCCAGTTGCGGTCCCAGTCTCCTCAGCCCCTGCTCCCTCTGTAGTTTTGGTCCCCTTAGCTTCCCCGCAGTCAGCTTCCACACCGTCTCCATCACCTGCACCTAGGCTATCCCCCAAGCAGCCCCAGCTGTTCAATAAAGCAGCTGTGTGCCCTGCACAGCTGGTGAAGCGGTAGGCCCCCTGCCTTGTCGCCGCCGCTGGGAGCACGGTCGGCCTCCCAACTGGTTTGGACTCTGCTTTTTGGCCCCTTGGCTCCCCGAACTGTTGAACTGTTTCCCCTGCCATTTGCTATTTTTGTTTGTTTCATTAGCCCCTTAGCTCCTGGACTGTTCCTCATTTTGACCCCCTATTTTGGATTTGGAGCTCTCCGGCCTTGTGTCGTCACTTTTTGTTTGATTCTGTTGCTTTTGTTTCTTGTCCCCATGTTTTGTTCCTGTTTGGGGCTGTTTTTCGGCCTTGTGCCCCTGCTTTTCTTTTGTTCTGGCCCTGTGTTTTTTTTTTGTTTGTTTGTTTCTGTTCCCTTTGTTGCTCCTTGCCTGGTTTTGTTTTGGTTTCGGTAAGCTACAAATTCGCACTTATGAGCAAAAATATGAGATTATAAAATCTGCAGGAGCTAATCTAGGGATGAAGCAGAAAGGCATTCCTGCAAAATTCAATATTAGACCCCAAACTATGTCTGATTTTGGAAGAATTTTGAAGAATCAGATTTTATCTGACTCACACATAAGATGGATTTTGTTGCAAGTTGGATAAAATTCTATGGCCAATTTGAATTTGACATAGGTGATTTCTTCTGTATTTCTTAATGTTTCAGTTTTGAGGATTTAGTCTCAAATAATTGTTAAGTGTTATATTCTGAGTTTTCCTCTATTCTCTGTTGCATCCTCCCTCATGGTAGGCTGTCTCCCAGCTCAGTGTTTTCTAGGCCAGGGTTGTTCAGCATATGTTTTCGTTTATTTTGTGCAACTTGACAGCTGTTTGAGTTTATGTCAGTCTTCAGAGTCTTGCATTTGGGTGCACATCCTGCCTGCCACATTGCCCTTACATGACTGAGTCAATGGAAAGGCTAAAAGAAGAAGCCTACTAACAGCAAGTCAACTACAAAAAACAAAACAGAAATGCAGTGAGGACATGGAAATGAAAAAGAAAGTGAAATACCATTTTAAAATCCTGTATTTGAATCTAATTTTGAAAAATGGGGACAGTACTGTTTTTTTCACCAATTAACTTAAACCCAGTAACAGCATGTATTTGGTCTGCAGTTTGATTGGCTTCCTCTGCTTACCCGTGATTCTGTCATGTGAAGTGAGTTCTTAAAATGCTTGTGAACAGGGGTAAGCCCTGCAGACAAGTCAGAACACATGGAATCAAGCACTGCTTCTAATCTGCTAAACACCAACAAAATTTAAATTTTCTGTGCGTCATTTAAACTGAATGTGAACTGAAGACTCTGCATTTGGGTTATAACTGCAGCAAAATGTAATTTTTTTTGTTTTTTAGGTTTTGATTGCTTTTAGTTGAACATGGTTACATATCCAGATAAAATCTTTAACAGATACCATCAATTTTTGAAGGCAATCCTGTAAATGCATCTCTAACATGTCTTACGTCACTCAGTCTCAGACTAACATCACTGTTGGACTGCAGTACAGAGGGATACTGGAAGTTCTATCGCCGTCTGTTCCAATTACAGGATCCTGCTGTGTGTTTCTCTTTATTAATGGGCTCATGCTGCACATCTTGAGGAGTAAACCAGTGTTTCGTGAAACAGCCTGTTACATTCTTCTTTATAACCTACTTTTTGCAGATACTGTACAGATGCTCTTGAGTCAATTGTTGTACTTACTGTCTGTTTGTAGAATCACACTTACATATCCTGTATGTGGTTTTCTGATCATGATTGCCACTGTTACAACTGGGATCTCTCCTCTCACACTGGTGGTGATGTCTCTGGAGAGATATGTAGCTGTGTGCTACCCACTGAGACACGCTGCCATCATCACCATCAGAAACACAGCACTAGCTATTATCATAGTTTGGGCCATCAGTTCACTAAATGTTTTCATTAGAGTGATTTTGCTGTTAACTTTTCCATTTGAAGACCTAGAGAGTTTGCAGATGAAAGACACTTGCTCTCCCACTCCTTTGTTGCTCAACCCAATCTCTGATCATTATGACAAAGCTTACACTTGTGTTCTGTTTGTATCTGCTGCTGTGGCCGTCACTTGCTCCTATATTGGTGTTACAATAGCAGCCAGGTCGGCCTCCACAGACAAAGCTTCAGCCCATAAGGCTCGTAACACACTGCTGCTGCACCTGATACAGCTGGGCCTCAGTCTTTCCTCAACGATTCATGGTCCTTTGGCTGCAGTGAGCTCAAAAGTCCTTGACAGAATAACATATTTACGTATCTTGAATATACTTTATGTGTTTATGATGCTTCTTCCCAGATGTTTGAGTCCTCTCATCTATGGCATTAGAGACCAAACCATCAGAACCATGCTCATGTACCATCTGTGCTGTCGAGCAATAAAGCAATAAAATAAGTGAAACATGAAGAATTAGAATATAAAACATATATTGCGTTAGCCTAATAGCATAATTGCCCAAGTCATAATTGAAATATCTATCTAAATGAATCTACACTGTTAGCAGAGTAGAATTAGGTAGGTATCTCAAAATATGCCAAAATATGACTTAGGCAATTATGCTATTAGGCTAACAATTGATCAAAATAAAACCAGATTCTGGAAGGCTAATAAAACTAACATAGAAGATATCTATGCTAAAATCATAATGCTCATTTATACTGTAAGGCTTCTGTTGTTATTACACAATAGTAATAAAAGCATGGCTATGAACTTTCATTCCACATTATTTATCTTGTGCATATTTTAAATGTAATTTTTTTTCTTATTCTGATACAAGGGTTTTTAACAATTGTCTGTATTTTAATGTATTCATGCACTTTATCAGTGTCATTTTTTTAGATAAAACCTCAGTGAAATTTCCAGTTTTAGAGTACATTTACAGGCTTTTCAAACAATTTCATAACTGTCTGTGTGTTTGGAGAATTGCAGTAATCTTCTGCATTACTGTTCATTGGTTTCATTTGAAATGTCTATCTTATAAAACTTAAAAGATTCTGGTCAAATCAAGCTTAACTTCAATCTCATCAGTTTAAATTTGCTAATACTGTTCTTCTCTAAATCATTTACTAACAGGGACTTTGAAGATTGGGTGTTCCTGAAAAACTAAAGGGAACACTCAAATAACAGATCCTAGATCTGAATGAAATTCTGTACAAAGTTGAATGTGCTGACAACAAAATCACACAAAAAATCATCAATGGAAATCAAATTTATTAACCAATGGAGGCCTGGATTTGGAGTCACACACAAAATTAAAGTGGAAAAACACACTACAGGCTGATCCAACTTTGATGTAATGTCCTTAAAACAAGTCAAAATGAGGCTCAGTATTGTGTGTGGCCTCCACATGCCTGTATGACCTCCCTACAACGCCTGGGCATGCTCCTGATGAGGTGGCAGATGGTCTCCTGAGGGATCTCCTCCCAGACCTGGACTAAAGCATCCGCTAACTCCTGGACAGTCTGTGGTGCAACGTGACGTTGGTGGATGGAGCGAGACATGATGTCCCAGATGTGCTCAATCGGATTCAGGTCTGGGGAACGGGTGGGCCAGTCCATAGCTTCAATGCCTTCATCTTGCAGGAACTGCTGACACACTCCAGCCACATGAGGTCTAGCATTGTCCTGCATTAGGAGGAACCCAGAGCCAACCGCACCAGCATATGGTCTCACAAGGGGTCTGAGGATCTCATCTCGGTACCTAATGGCAGTCATGCTACCTCTGGCGAGCACGTGGAGGGCTGTGTGGCCCTCCAAAGAAATGCCACCCCACACCATTCCTGACCCACTGCCAAACCGGTCATGCTGAAGGATGTTGCAGGCAGCAGATCGCTCTCCACGGTGTCTCCAGACTCTGTCACGTCTGTCACATGTGCTCAGTGTGAACCTGCTTTCATCTGTGAAGAGCACAGGACACCAGTGGTGAATTTGCCAATCCTGGTGTTCTCTGGCAAATGCTAAGAGTCCTGCATGCTGTTGGGCTGTGAGCACAACCCCCATCTGTGGACGTCGGGCCCTCGTACCATCCTCATGGAGTCAGTTTCTAACTGTTTGTGCAGACACATGCACATTTGTGGCCTGTTGGAGGTCATTTTGCAGGGCTCTGGCAGTGTTCCTCCTGTTCCTCCTTGCACGAAGGCGAAGGTAGCGGTCCTGCTGCTGAGTTGTTGCCCTCCTACGGCCTCCTCCACGTCTCCTGGTGTACTGGCCTGTCTCCTGGTAGCGCCTCCAGCCTCTGGACACTACGTTGACAGACACAGCAAACCTACTTGCCACAGCTCGCATTGATGTGCCATCCTGGATGAGCTGCACTACCTAAGCCACTTGTGTGGGTTGTAGAGTCGTCTCATGCTACCACGAGTGTGAAAGCACCACCAACATTCAAAAGTGACCAAAACATCAGCCAGAAAGCATAGGTACTGAGAAGAGGTCTGTGGTCCCCACCTGCAGAACCACTCCTTTATTGAGCGTATCTTGCTAATTGCCAATGATTTCCACCTGTTGTCTATTCCATTTGCACAACAGCATGTGAAACTGATTGTCAATCAGTGTTGCTTCCTAAGTGGACAGTTTGATTTCACAGAAGTTTGATTTACTTGGAGTTTTATTGTGTTGTTTAGTGTTCCCTTTATTTTTTTGAGCAGTGTAGATTGACAGCAATTTAACTGGAATATGACACTCAGGGACTCACCACACTTGTTTTTATACAGGAATATAACCAGATTGCAACTAGTTGAGTCGACTTCCCTATTGACTGACTCACATTGATTGCAGTGGGTTGACAATCTGTCTGTGCTTATGAAATATCAAATAGCAGTAGCAGATTTTCCCCAGTCTGTTTGAGAGTGACTGCAGTCACTCCAAGTCGAGCCGCGATTGTTTGGAGACAGGCTGCCTTCCACCAGGGCAACCTGTGCAATTGCCTTGCGATTGACAGTGGTCACCCTGGTTACCACACTGGTTGAGGATGTTTCATGCTCACTCAGTGGACAACCACTGACTTTTTCCTAGTTGCAAGAAGATTGCTGTCCTATTTTTGCTCTAGTGTGACTGAGCCATTAATGGTACATTATTTGTAGGTAATCAATGAAGTTTTTCCTTACCTTTCCTTTACTTTTCCTTTACTTTCCTTTACTTACTTACTTGCTTCCTAAGTGGACAGTTTGATTTCACAGAAGTTTGATTTACTTGGAGTTATATTGTGTTGTTTAAGTGTTCCCTTTATTTTTTTGAGCAGTGTATATGCAGACATGTGAGGGGTGTACTCACTTTTGTGATACACTGTATGTTCAAGTTTAGTATTGTGTACTGCTGGCACCTGACCAGCCTTGCTTTTTGTTCGACATAGTAACTAAAGTTTAAGCTTAAGTATAAGCGCTTCCTCTGAGTCCTGCTTTGGGATCCTCTGTTTTGCCTGCGCCAGCAGAATGTGACACTTGCATCTTTTCTAAAGTTTCCAAACAACATGAATTTAGTTTTGTTTAAAGCTTGTTTCTGTCAAACCATGTTTTCAATTGATTCATTTCTTTTGTGACAATTTACAAAAGCTGTTCTGAATTCTCTCCACCACAAATGATATTAGTATCATCTGCAAATAAAATAAACTGCAATATATCAGATGTATTACATGTATCATTAATGTATCAGAGAAACAATTTTGGTCCCAATACTGACCCCTGTGGGACCCCCACAGACAATGTTCAAGCACTCTGACTGATGGTCACCAGTTTTCACAAATTGCTGCCTGCTTCTCAAATGATAAATGGACTAGTCCTTATATAGCTCTTTTCTACTCAGTATGAGCACTCAAAGCGCTTACACAACATGTTTACATTTACCCATGCACACAAGCACTTCCATGATTAATTAAGCTAAGTGCTTTAATTATCTAACATTCACACACATTCATACTCCGACAGTTGCGTCGGAGAGCAACTTGGGGTTAAGTATCTTGCCCAAGGATACAGTGGCACGTAAAGCCTTTTTTATCCTGCTTTGCTGCTTTAGAGCCTCTCTTCACACAACTTCCAAACTGGAATTTATAATTATGTATCTGGTCAGCTGGTCTTTCAGAGCCATTGTTTTGATCAAATTTTCACCAGATGAACCCTATTCCCTTTTATCAATTGACATTCCCGCTGGCTACGTTATGGATTTCCTGGGTGGTGTGGAAGATGACGTGCCTGGCGGTATTGTCAATGGAGGACACACATTCAGCTTATTGACACTGGGATTTCTTTGAATTGGACCTGGAGATACCTGGCTTGTCGTTGCAATTAAGGAAGTCTAGGCAGCTATCTGGCCTTGGTAAGGCTGCTTTTGATGGGAATGCAGGAAGGTACAGACTCAAACTCAGAGTCTGTATATCTGGAGCAGATTCGGAGGGGTAAGATCTTGGAGATGTATGTATCTGTTTCTGCACGGCGAAGGAACGAACCAAGAAGATTCGGATGAATTGGATTTTTTTCGCCACAGAGAGGTGCCAGAAAGACTAAAGGCTGTCAACAAATTAATCAGTACAGTCTGTACCACAACAAGTCGTAGAATCAGTAATTTTGGCTCCCTGGTGGTCTTGAACTGCTGCTTATCAAATTCTTTCCTGGATGTTTTTTGAACTGATGCACTACGGCCCCGCTGTCCTTTTCTTCTTCTGACCTGTGTTGGAGTGATCTCCCTGACCTAGCTGCTGAAGAACTCTACATCTTATCAGAACTGTTAGCTGAGGAGGGAGTTTGAGTCAGCCCCACAGGATGGGTGTTATGTTAACTGTAATTTCCCCATTGTGGGATCAATAAAGTCATCATCACTGAAGCTAGGGTGTGGACAGTCAAGTGAAAGTAAGGTATACCAATACCAACCAAGGCATGTTTTAGGTAATTACTCCATAGATGCATTAAATTAAAATGATTGATGAGATTCTTAATAAATTTAATCACCATTGCTATAGTTTCATTACATCTCCATACACACCGATCAAGCACAATATTGTGTTGGTCCCACTTTGGCAGGACTCGCAGGACAGCACTAGAACTTGGATTTAGCTTTATTGCAGATTCACACCGTTGGAAATTTATTGTTACTTTTATCTAGCATATATACTTCTCCCCTCTGGTAGTAGTGGGTACTTGCCACTATACATATATTCCATTCCTGTCTGTATCATTCTGCGCTTAACAGCCCCCTATACTCTTTATACTTTACTTCCCCTCTTTGAACTTTCTCCCCTTATACGCTCTCTCTCTCTTTATACTGTCTATACTTTCCCTCCCCCTCTGAATTCTCTCTCTCCCCCTATATTCTCTGTACTATCTCTCCCCTCTTTGAACTCTCTCCACGTATACTGGTTGCACCTTTGACCCCTTACACTGCTTGTACTTTTTCTCTCTCTCCTCAGGTGTCCTTATCAGCATCATATGCTGTCTATACCCTTTCCCCCCATCATTAGCAGTAATTATTCTTCACTTGTGTGAAGAGGGACTTTCCCTATTTGTTAGCAGTGTTTTATTCACATGTGGTAACGTGTGGCTTCAGAACGGGTTTTAACTCTATTAATCACTGTTTACATTTATTATTATATGGGGATATATTTACTTGTATTACTCATTACTTATATTGTTTTTAGTTTTATAGAGTTTTATTATATGTGCACATATTATTCTTACACCTTATATTACTTTCACATAAGCGCCTGGGGTTGTTAGTTGTTATCTTAAGTACCAGGCGCCACTTTTATGGCAGGTGCAGATAGGACACACACACACCAGCGTGTTGAGTGCTTTATGTTTTTGGGTCACTGAGGTGGGGATAGGACCTGTGTGTCTGTTTGGGGCCTTTGAAGAGTTGCCGATGTAAGCACTGGTACCCTGTCGTCGTGTTTCAGTCTAGTTTTATGGCAGGTGCACTCCCACAAAAGGGAGTTCCGTGGGCCCCTCGCCGTTTTACAGCCGAGAAGGGGGGAAGGAATAAAAACCTGGCTAAGTGGGGGACTGGTGATCTTATCTTAATGGATGTTTCAGTAGAAAAGGTCATCACTGGTGACCTCTGTTTGAACTGTTGTGACCTAAGAGCTAGACATGTGAGGTGCAGCCTTAATCATGTGTCCTAAAGTAGGTGAAGAGCGCTCAAAATTTGATGGGGTGAGGATCAAATATCAAAGGGTGACAACTTATGCATATTAATTTGGGGTTTAGGAAAGTCCCGCAGACAGGGTATAATTGCCTATATGCCACTGACTTCTGTTGTAGCACTTCTGCATCCTTCAGCCACGCTGGTCACTTCCGGTGGGCAGGTAACAGTAGTTTAGCAATGGCGTTTTTCACCCGGTTGCTGCAGGACTTGCTGACATTGACTATTATTGATGTTTACCGAATTATTCAGATGTTTTCAAAAGCTCCCATATCCAAAAAGGACAAAGGATTTAAGCTGTATGTGTCCACCTTCATAAAAGACTTCGAAGGTAAATTAATAAATCATTTTTAAGCTACCAAATTGCCTCATATACACATGTAGCACAGCTAACATAGCTAATCTTACAAAAGTGTTACGTGAACATTATTGTTTAGTTTGTTTGTGCGATGTTATATATTTATCTCAATATTAATCTCAGTTTCAAACAAGGAGGCAGGAGAAGTCACAATTAGGGCTGAGTGCTTCAGGAGGAAGAAGCCTCATTGTTTGAGTGTAAGGCAAAGCAACCTAACATGTTCATTTCAGGAGTGTGTTTTAAGAAGCCATTAGGACTTTAAAGTATATATATATATATATATATATATATATATATATATATATATATATATATATATATATATATATATATATATATATATATATATGACTAGCTACAGCCATGTGTTGTTAGGGACAGATTGTCTGTGATCGATTAAAGGTGAAAACAGCCCAACTTATGTTTTTACTATGGACAGTTTCCTCAGATTTACCGGCAGGTTTCTGTGTTGACTGAATCAGTGTTTACATGCAGGTTTCTTGTTGAAAAAGAAAACTCTTTCCCTAAACTTTAAACCTGCTTCTTAAAACACATTCAAAAAATACAGCAGTTTCTGTTGCAGTTTCAATTTTTTTATTCACTCAACTGAACCATTACATCAAACATTCTGTTACAACATTTACTATACATGAGTGAAAAGGGAGCAGGAAGAAGAAAAAAATTCTTGTAAAGACCTGCCACTTTCTCAATGATTCCAAAAAAAAAAAAAAAAATTACATGGCCGTATACATTAAATCAATAATATAAGTTGCAAACAATTATCATTCTCTTCATTACTCACTTAGAATTGCATAAGATTTAATAATTTTTGCTTTATAAAGTCTTTTGAATTGATTTATTGTAGAACATTTTTTAAGTTTATCATCCAAACTGTTCCATAATTTTACTCCATGAACAGAAATTCACATTTGTTTTAAAGTAGTACGCACAGATTTACTTATAAAATCATACTTCCTCCTGTTGTTTCTATCACTTGAGTTTAAAACAAAGAACTTTTGTAAATTATTGGCAATAGCCTTTTTTCTGGCTTTAAACATAACTAATAGCATCTTTGAATTAGCCAAGTTAATTTTAAAATATTTGATTGAATAAACAATTTATTAGTATGTTCTCTAGCATTCACATTGTGTAAAACTCTTATAGCTTTCTTTTGTGTCACAAACAGCGGCTTGATGTTAGTTTTATATGTGTTACCCCACACCTCTATACAATAAGTCAAATATGGAATGACAAATGAATAATATAATGTCCGAAGTGTTGACAGTTCTAAAATATTTTTTTTACTTTATTTAGAAGTCCAATACTCTTACATAGTTTTTGTTATATGTATTTTAAATGAGATTTCCAATTAAGTTTATGATCCAGAACAACTCCTAAAAATGTAACTCCATTTACTCGTTTTACTAGATTATCATCTATAGTCATTGTATTAGAATCAACTATTGTTCTGTTACCAAAAATCATAAATTTTGTTTTTTTCCAGTTTATCAATAATTTATTGTAATTAAACCACTCATTAAGTTTAGACATCTCACAAACCACATGGTCCATGATGTTTTTTAAATCATTCTCAGAACAAAATTAATTTGTGTCATCTGCGAACAGAATGAATTGTAACATTTTAGACACCTCACAAATGTCATTAACATACAAAATAAAAAGCTTTGGTCCTAACACTGAACCTTGGGGGACTCCACATTTTATTTTTTGAAGATCTGATTTTTCATTTCCTGGCTGTACAAATTGGAAACAGTTACTGCACATTTGTTATTTTCAAATCAAGTTTCTGCGAATCTTGTCACTGTGAAAAAATATGAAAACTATTGTTGATCCACGTCATATGGCAACTAAGTTTTCATGAGATATAAATTTTGGTTTTGTCAGAAAGAATAGAACCTCAATGGTTCTTACAGAAAAAACATTGTGTTCTGAGTTCTTTTGAGTTTAATAAATCAGTAAAGTGAGATTAGACATGATATATTTGACATGGTGAAATATGTAGAATTTCAAAAAAGGGGGGCTTTTGACACTGTTTCACTTTACTCATTTTTTTATGTTTACTTACAAAAGTTCTTTAAATTATGGTTGTCTTTTTATAATAGCACTTACAGCAGGTACATTTTGTTTTCTAACTAATATTTGGTATTGTACACAGACGGTGCTGAGGGATTCAAAGCCGGTGGAGTTACAGGGATGCCAGTGCACCTGTGTGGCAGGTGCAGCCCTGTGCAGCCACGTGGCAGCTCTGTTATTCCAGACGGCCCACTACTCCCAGTTGAAGCTTCCAGCTGTTCCTCCAGTCTCAAGCTGCACAGACACCAAACAGAAGTGGCACAAACCAAGGACCATGGTAACTACACATAAGACTCTTTCATCCTATGTATGAATTTTAGTTCAATATTTACAGTAATGTGGTGTTGTTTGGACGCAGGGCATAAAACCTGGTCATGTAAATGACATGGTCATCCTGTCAGCAAGACCAAGAGAGAGGAAAATTTTGGAGGGAATTAGGTGTGTTTTAGTATAAATACCACACACACACACTTACACACTTACAATCACAAAGAACCACTTGCAGGCTTAAACACATGCAACTTCAAAATAATATGCATGTACCGCTGCAGCTAATGATCGTTTTAGTCATCGATTATTCTCTTGATTATTTTGATGTTAAATTGAGCAATCGGATAAAAAAAAAATTATCGGCATTCTCTTTCATTTAATCACTTGAGCTTAATTTATACCATATTAGAAACATTAAAAATACTTGTCTTTTTTTAATAGAAGCATGTTGTATAAAGGTGCTACCTGCTCTCTGCCAGTCATCTCCACCCTAAGGATTACGGATATGTACCAGGGACTTGCTGCTGAAGAAGCACCATTGATTTCTACAATGGCTGTCTCCAGTGATGTTCCTCTTGTTGACTCCATGTTTGGTCCTGTACAAGAGGGAAGTGTGCTGTCCTATCAGCTGCCAGCAAGGACAGTTCCCAGGACCCATCCACACCAAGATGCCCCCTCTCCCCCACAGCTTCCATTGTCCAATTACAGGCTTGGACCCTCCACCTGTGCGTATGTCTGTTCAGAACATGCGCACCATCATATGGCATCCCTTGAGACAACATTTGAGATGGCTCATAAAATTGAGAGGAGCATGTGGGAGCAGAATTTCTGTGCAGTGGCACCAACTAAGGAAGTGTTGTGTTACATCAACAAGATTTAGAGAGGTCTGTCACACCAGGGGTGAAAGCTCTTCCGAAAGTCTTGCCAAAAGGCTTCTGAAAGCCTCCAGTCAGACTGCTGACATGCGGCGGGGGCTTGCACTGGAGCCAATAGCGGTAGAGGCGTACTGAAGGGTAAGGGACGTAAACCACTACCCCTGTGGGTTCCTGATCCATCCCGATGCACCGTGGATGGGGTCATCACTGGATGGGATCATTTATGATCCTGAGGTGCAACCAGAATTTGGCCTTTTAGAAATAAAATGCACAAATGTAACAAGCTATGTGGACTGCTCTTACATAATGATTAGGGATGGTAGACACACACTCAAACAAACACATCCATATTACTGGCAGATCCAGGGACAGATGCTTATTTCAGGGTGTGACTGGTGTGACTTTGTCATATATAAAGAAAATGACATGTTTATTGAGAGGATTCCTCGTGACACTGAAATAGTTCAAACCATAAAAGAAAAGGTTGACCATTTATTTTTTTATTTTTACCTCAATGCTTACCTGGCTTAAGGTGGCTCTGTACAGCTTCTGAACCATTCAAAACATAGGTCAAATATACTGTCCCATAGCTGTACATACCTGTGTCATGTTCCTGTTTGTGATTTATTGTAAAGTTTTAATCAGTTAGCTTTTTTTCTCTTTAAAATCAGATGAAATCAATTTTGTTTGTAGGAGTGGCGTTTTTTGAGCACACTACAGGACTAGTTTATATTTCATACTGTTTATATAAGCAAAACCACTGTTACAAGTTTTTTTACTAGTTCCAAGAGAAGAGGCAATGTTAGTATATTGAATTATTTGATTAACTGCATGTTACTTAAAATAAAATATTCATATTACTTTGCTGGTATTACTTGGAAGTGTTGCATTTTAATATCCCAGTTGAAGGCCTGACTTATATGCAAATACTTAATATAAACACTGAGAAAAGGGGGGGAAAAGGGGTCTGTGAAAAGCAGAGTATTACAAAAGTGATTCAATTTTATTGTAAGTACAAACTGTATAACAACATGAACAGTGAATTTACAATCTACTATCCTGCAGTTGCTCAGATGGCAGGCTTCAGCATTTACTAGTGGACCATTTTCATAATTTTCATAATTTGTGAGTAGACAAGCGACAGTGTACAGCTGGTTGATTATCCTAAAAACACCTAGTGGAATTACAGAGTCAAATAATTTGTGCTCTTTGACTTTGCGAATGAGGTGCTCCACATGCACCCTGAGGCGTGCTATGGCCTGGGTCTCCCTAACTTCATCTGCAGACATCTGAGACCTGCCGGAGAGAAATGCTGGCCTGTAAATCTTGCAGGGTACAATGTCATCTATAAGAAAGCCTCTGTCCACCATGACAGCCATCCCAGGTTTTAAGAGTGTGAGGAGACCAGATTCAAGTGTGATCTGCTTGTCACTGATGGAACCCACATACAGTCCTGAGATGAATGTCACTGCCCCATGTGGTGCAATCCCAATCAGCCCCTTCAGAGTGCAGTGTGATTTATAAGATGAAAACACTTCACTCTGGAGGAGAGGGGAAGATGGGCACTGACACCTCAACTCAGAGCAGTCAAGGATGACTGTAACGTCAGGGAAATCCTTGAAGTCTGCACCAACTTTCCCGTCACCAACTTTCCCCCGCTTACAGTGCTGTCCTGAGCTCCCTTCCCAGACGTCTCAACCCCCATTCACACCTTTGTTCCAGTGACCTCAATAGGCCACAGGAAACAATGGAGCGGAGTCCTAAATTGGTTTCAACTGAAACCACTGATTAAATATGACCCACGCCCCCTTCACACCTGGGCACACGTGTTCAAGCACATGATCAATAGAGGGTCATAACCACCTCCATGGGACTACGCCCACAGGGGTTTAAATACCTGGGTCTCTCCACCATTTGGTTGAGAACTGAAGAAGCCTTTCGGATGAGAGGTGAAACGTCTTCAAGAAACAAAAAGAAGTCCAGTCGCCTTTTTCAAGCTCCAGAGACTACTATGACCTGGATGACTGAGAATCTACACAGACAAGTCTGCAGGTAGATTTTTACGTATCTGGTCCTCAGGTATCCAGATCCTAATTGAGCCGAGCACTGTAAATAAATAAAAAGTTGCTCCATGCTGTGATGATCCGGCTGACCGTAGACTGATGGACACCGTACCGGTCAGCAAGGTCCCGTTGTTTGGATCCAAGGGTAAGATAATTTAAGAACAGGAGGAACTCATCAATGGGTTGCAGGGTATGGGTTGAGTCAGTAGAGTCCATGAGAGTTTTTCTCTCTCTGTCCCTGGCGAACACTGACCATGGATGGCAGAGTGGGCTCAATCATGGCCCAGAAACGCATCAGCAAGTCATATGATGCAAATCTGAAAAAAACAAAACGTACCAATAAGTGTTCATATTTAAAAATGCCAATAAAAATGACAGAGGAATCATGTCTGTGTCACGCAAGGACAATGAATCATAGGGGCCAGGTAGAAAAATTAATGTGGATTATAACCATAAAACTGCAACGGTAAGGTGTTATTTATGTTTTGGGGTTCAGAAAACAAGCCCTTTTTTACTCGGTATTGACTGCTTGTTCTGTGGATTTTTCATGTAAAACGCTGACACTTACACTGTTGGAAAAGAGATGACTTTGGACTTTAATTTGACTGGCTACTTGTGTAGTTCGGGTCGTGTTCAGTGGAATGAAATGATAGAATGATTTTCAGTGGAAGTGCTACTGCCTTCAGTACAGGAGAGGCGCTCGGGTTGCGTCTAGCGTATTTTATATAATCGGTAATATAAACAGTTTGCATAAAACTAATGAAAAAGTTGTCTAAAATAATTTCATACTCTGTATAACACAAACACATACATCAACACACACAGACTTACTTTGTGAAAAATCTGATGTCCTTTTCGGATGCAGCAAAACAGTGAATGCCGAATCGCTGCCTCAGCGTAAGGCTCTCAATCTGTTCCCGTAGCTGGCGGATTTCGTCCCGGAGAGCATTATTTTTCTTCCAACACCAGATCCACGACTACAGGGTCTGGAGACGAGGCATAATCGTGTTCCTTAAGGACGTCTCCAGTTGCATTGGTTGGTATGTTATCCTCCTCCCCGCTGCCTTCTGGCGGTGGTCTTTGCCTTCTCTCCCAAACCCCTGGCCGTGGAAGTGGAACTGAGTAATTGTTCCACCCAAACAAAGCAGGCTCTGGCTCTTGAATATCCTCAGGTTTGAAATGGTGGCTACAAACCCGAGTGTGAGCTTTAATGGCTAAATTTTCCCTGCGGATAGCCACGATCCATTGTCGACTTAACTCCTCATCTGCAGGAAAATGAAAAAACTGAGCATCCTGTTGTACCTGCTACTCAGTGGACACAACGGCACACAGCAAAATTCAGTTGTTGTACCAGTAGCGAGTAGATATTTTAACTTTTGTGTCTTCTTCATGGTCTAGTTCTTGTAGCTATCAATAAAAAGAACGTTGAGCAGGGGCAACCGGAAGTGATCAATGTGGCCTGAATTTGAACGGAAGTATGTCACCACTACTCATGGCATATAGGCTATTGCCCTGTTTTTCGTGGTTGAAGCAGCCTTTTCTTTGTCTGCACTGCTTCTCTTTGTGCTGGACTAACCGCTTAAGGCTGTACACTCCTGGTAGGCACTTGCTTGCTTTCTTGTTTTTTGTAACACTTTGTGGGAATAAAACTTTGAAGTGAATCCTGCTCAATTCCAGTGGATTATTTCAGGAAAATGGATTATTTTGATTTTTGTCGATTATTTCAAAAAAGTGGATTTAATTGTGAAAAATTTCCAGCCGGAGCCGGGGCCATCCTGAGGATAAAAAGGTAAAAGGAGAACCCGAACCACAACTGACAACACAGGATAAGTATACTGTAGATACACTGAGCTGGACAGGTGACAGAAATACTCTTAGTGGACTTGGAGGAAACTAGGAAACCACATGGGAATGTACCAAGTTAAGAAACACAACAAGGGGGGAAGCCATCAATGATGACATGATAAAGAAACAGAGGAGGACTCAGACAATATATACACACAAAAGAGGAAATCAGGGTGGACACACCAGGGAGCACAGCTGAACTGAATCTAACTAACAAGATAACAAGACAAGGGAAGCAAAACCAAACACAAGGCACACAATTCAAAGGACTGCCAAAGTAAAATAGGAAGTAGACATGGACACAGAAAAGCAGACTTGACACAACACTAGGAGGCAGACACATTATGGAAGAAAATATCTACTATAGAAGAAAATAAGCTGGCCAAAGGAAATGCAGAGAAAAACAGACACAGGGACTCAGGAAATAATCCATGAAAAGAACTAGAAGAACCAAAACCCCATGAAATAAATATAAAGAAACGAACCAGAAACTGCAATCCAAAGGCATTTCAAAACCCCAGGTGCTAGACCCAGGGACCATAACAGCTGTAGTATCTGCATAAAGACAATAGCAATAGATCCTTTAAGTCGTGCAAGTTGCGAGGTGGGGTCTACATGGATTGGACTTGTTTGCCCATCACATCCCACAGATACTTGATTGGGATCTGGGGAATTTGTAGCCCAAGTCAACACCTCAAACTATGGAATTATATTTCATTCTGGCAGGCAGAAGCGCCAGAGAACCGCCAACACCTGCAGCCTCTGTGCTCCCACAGATTACCACAGCCTTCACCCCTGAGTGTGACGATTATGAACAATCTGAGTAAATTTTTTCTCAGTGAAACACCTATAACACGTAATTATCCTGAGACTGAGTTACAAATAAACTGTGTTTTCTGAGCCAGTGGGAGATCATAAGACCATGAGCCCATCTTGTAAGACTGTTTGTACACTAGAGGATGTGAAGCAGGAGTTTATTGGTGCCATAACTGTGCTTCGTGAACAATGGCTTGAGATGCCTGATGAGAAGGATCGAGAAGCCGGGAAACACATAGTACACAAACTGTTGTCAGCTCACCCCTGGACTTTTGGATTTTTTACCTGGCTTAATTCAGCATTTTGTTATGGAAATAGTCCTCACTGGATCATGGTCTTCTTCTGCTGAGACTCATGGTAATATCATTAGTTGTGAGACTGTGGTTTTAGAGACTGAAAATCTACCAACATTAGGACTGAGTTTTTAGAGAGTATGGACTCTGTAAAGATGTACAGCTATCCTCCTGTGAAGCACCTAGCACTTGTTTTGTTTTCATGGGTGGAGGTGGCCATGGACAGGCCCACCTCTGCGCTCATTCCTGCCCCAAGGGTGAGAGTAGCCAAGGACAGGCTCTCTCCGGCACCTGTTTTGTTTTCGTTGGTGGAGGCAGCCATGGACTGGCCTGCCTCTGCACCTATCCCTGCTCCTCAAATGAGGAGCACCCACCCTTCAGTCGGCGCTTCAGAGACCACAGCCTCGTCTTCAGCTTAAGAGCCCCCAGGTTGCACTTCAGCCCCAGCTCCCTCTGCTCCCTCTGTCTCCTTAGCTCCCTCAGCCTCTGTTCCCTCTGTCTCCTTAGCGTCAGTAGCTTTAGTTCCGATCCCTTTAGTGCCCTCAATTCCTTCAATTACAGCCCCTTCAGTTCCCTCCTCTTTAGCCCCTTTGGTCCCCTCTTTCCATTCGGTCCCCTCAGTGGCCCCCTCCGTAGCTCGGCTCCTCTCAGTGGCAGCCTCAGCTTCACACCTCTTAGGCCCTCAGGTCCCCTCAGTTTCAGCTCCCTCAGTAGTTTTGGTCCCCTCAGGCCTCTCAGCTCCTTTGGTCCTTCCAGCCACGTCATCCTCACCTGCATCACCTCACCTGCTTCTTCAGTGCCCTCAGCCCCTTCAGCCTCAGTGCCCTCAGCTTCAGACCCCTCAGTTTTTCTGGTCCCTTTAGCGCCTTTGGTCCCCTCATCAACATCAGAGTTAGTAGTTTCAGTCCTCTCAGCTCCCTCCATAGCCCCAGCTCCTGTTCCGTCACCTCCAGCTCCCTCCATAGCCTGTTGGACTGTTTTTTCTGGCTATGTGCCACCGTTTTGTGTTTTGGACTGTGTTGCTTTTTTGTCTCTTTTGTTGTGGCGTGTGGTTATGTTTGATTTTCTAGTTCCTTGTGTTTCCCAGTGTTTAGTGTCAGGTCTGCGTGATTTCCTTGTTTGTATTTAAGCCCTCACTTTTCCTCTGTTCATTGTTGCGGTGTCGTCCTTGTTGCCCTCATTGTTCCCCTCTTTGCTGTGTGTGTTCAGGTTTAGTATTTTTATTTTTTCCTTCTCCCAGGCTTGGTGAGTGTTTTTTCCCTTGGTTGAGATTTCGGGTTTTTGTGTTTTGTGTTTTTTGGATTAACTAAGTCACCTGCAAATAAAGCAGCTTTAAGTTCAGTTTTTGTCTTCAGCCTCCTGCATTTAGGTCCAGCCTTTCCCCCACACAGCCCCGTCTGTGACAATTGTTAGATTCAATTGGCTTCTCTCAAAATGTAAAGGAGCCCACCCACCACTTTAATCATACTCTGGATCTTGTCCTAACATATGGTATAGAAACTGAAGACTTAACAGTATTCCCTGAAAGCCCCCTCCTGTCTGATCATTTCTTAGTAACATTTACATTTACTTTAATGGATTACACAGCAGTGGGGAATAAGTTTTATCACAGTAGAAGTCTTTCTGAAAGTGCTGTAACTAAGTTTAAGGATCTAATTCCTTCATTGTTATGCTCTTCAGTGCCAACACAGTGCAGAGCAGCTACCTAAACTCTGCTCCCAGTTATCAATAGTTTTACATTCTCACTGCGTACGACTTTGGATACTGTGGCTCCTCTGAAAAGGAAAGCTTCAAATCAGAAGTGCCTGACTCCGTGGTATAATTCACAAACGCACAGCTTAAAGCAGATAACCCATAAGCTGGAGAGGGAATGGCATCTCACTAAATTAGAAGATGCTCATTTAGCCTGGAAAAAGAGTTTGTTGCTCTATAAAGCCCTCCATAAAGCTAGGACATCTTACTACTCAAAAAAAATTATTCATAACCATCTCCAAGATTTATCTTCATGTTCGGCTGCTTTCAGCACTGCTGGTATTTGTTTAGACGCTTTGGCTCCAGTTGATCTTTCAGAGTTAACTTCAATAGTTACTTCCTCCAAACCAGCAACATGTTTATTAGATCCCATTCCTACTAAACTGTTCAAAGAAGTCTTTCCAATTACTGATGCTTCAATCTTAAAAATGATCAATATGTCTTTATTAGTTGGTGTTACGTCTGTAAGGGTATTGTGTGTGGGTGTGTCTGTTATATGCTAATTTGTCTGTGCAGGTGCTCGGGTTCGATTGGTGCGGTGTGCTCCCGCCTGCTGACGGTTGGCTGCGATAGAGGGACACGCCCTACTTAGGAGGCTGGAGGGACCACGCGGACCCGAGAGCATCATTTGTGTCCCCAAGCGTTCAACCAGCCACCATACTAAACATATGTTCTGTTCCAGAGTGGGTAGGGGTGAGCCGCCAGTTTGTTTCTTCAGTTTTCTCCTGTGTTGTTATAGGTAGGGAGGTAAGCAAGTGTCATTTGTTTTGTTTCTTTTTGGTTTAGGTTAGACGCCAGATCACGGTAGTTTTTAGTTCCCGTTTTGTTTATTGTTTTGGCCTGGGCTCACCCTGATGCGAATCGCTCTGTGTATCTGTCTGTGAACCAATAAAGCATTGTGTATATATATTTGCATAGACGGTTGTTGTGTGGCTGCTTGGGTCTTGGGGGGCGAATGGTGTTCTCAGTCATGTTGCGCTCCGGGCCCCTAGACAGGTCGTAACATGAATTGGGGGCTCGTCCTCTGTTTTTTTGCTTGGGTTTTGTGTGTTGTTTGGTGGTTGTGGTTTTTTCTTGTGCTGTGGGAGGGGTGTTATGGAGTTTTCTCTAGATGATTTTGTCATTGCTCCGTCATGGGATAAGCTGGAGAATTGTAGGAAAGCGGATTTGTTAATTATCGCCAATTGTTATGACATTGCTGTGTCTTACAGTGCCCGTAAAGCGGATGTGATGGCAGCTCTGGGTGCAGGGTTGGTGGACAAAGGCGTGCTTCCTTTGCAGGTAGTGGTTGCCAAGCAACCAGCGGAGGCTGGTGCGGGGGTTGACCCGCAGGCTGTCCCAGAGGTTGTTGGCGCGCCTACGGCTGGGTTGGAGCCGAGTGCGGGGTTAGGTCCTCCTTCGGGTATGTCCACAGAAGATCTGCGTTTAACTTTGCGGTTAAAGGAACTTGATATACAGGCGATGCATCTCCGCATCAGGGCTTTAGAGCTTGAGCGGAATGGTCTGCCGGCGGCTTCTACTCCTGTCTCCCTTCACCCGCACTCCACTGCTCCTGCAGCATTTGACATTGCTAAACACATAAAATTAGTTCCTCCGTTTCGTGAGGCAGAAGTCGACTCATACTTTAATGTTTTTGAGCGTGTGGCGGCCACGCTGAGCTGGCCCGAGGAGTGTTGGCCACTACTGTTACAGTGTAAACTTGTTGGTAAAGCACAGGAAGTGTGTACTAGCCTGTCTATTGAGGATAGTCTTAACTACGACATTATTAAAAAGACTGTGTTGCAGGCCAATGAACTTGTTCCTGAGGCGTATTGCCAGAAATTTAGGAGCTGTGAGAAGTCTGACGGCCAGACATTTGTGGAATTTGCACGGGAGAAGAGTCGGCTGTTTGAGCGTTGGTGTCAGGCTAGCAAAGTGAAAGATTTTGATGATCTTAAAGAGCTCATTCTGTTGGAGGAATTTAAGAAGTGCTTGCCGGAGCAGGTGGCTGTTTACCTGAATGAACAAAAGGTGACACTGCTCACCAAGGCAGCTGTCTTGGCTGATGAGTTCACGTTAACTCATAAAACCGTATTTTCCACTGCTCTCTCCCGCGGTGCGAAAACAGGTTCAGAGAAGAAAGTGAGATTGTTCGTGTCTGGTCAAAATCGCAGGACTGTGGGTGGTGATAACCGTGAGTGTTATTACTGTCATGAAACAGGGCACTTAATTGCTAGGTGCCCTGTGCTTAGACAAAAAGAACAGCGGAAGAGTCAGAAGTCCCCCATGTCTGTGGGTTTAATCTCCCCGCTGCCTGAGATGCTCTCACCTCATGAGTTGCGACCTAGCTGTGGGGTGGAACCTGGTTTTGAACAGTTCATCACCAAAGGTTATGTATCTAGGACTGGGGAGGGGAAAGAGATGGTGCCGGTCACTATTCTTAGGGATACTGGGGCTCATCAATCTTTTATGTTGGACTCTGTGTTGCCACTGTCTGATGAGACTGCATGTATGTCAGATGTGCTGGTATGGGGAATCGAAATGAGTGTTATCCGTGTGCCGTTACACATGGTGTACTTACACTCACCTTTAGTAACCGGCCGTGTTAAAGTCGCAGTGAGGTCCCGATTGCCTGCTGAGGGGGTTACGTTTATTTTGGGGAACGATTTATCTTATCTTATCTTATCTTATCTTTAGCTGGTGGACGTGTTTTTCCCACCCCAGAAGTGGTTGATGTGCCTGTAGCGTCAAGCTGCAGTTCAGACGCATCAGTGTTGGATGCGTCAAGTGTGTTCCCCGCTTGTGCTGCTACTCGTGCGCAGTCGCGTAAATTTTCTGATGTTGTTGGCTGTGCTGACACGTTTATGGCTGCGTTAGATGAAAGTCTCTTGCCTGCTCCAGTGACTCCTGCTGAGGGGAGTACACCCGCGGTTCAGGGTGACATGCTGGAAAAGGGATCTGAGTTGAGCTTAGAGCTAAATAGGGATTTGTTAGCAGATGCTCAAAAAAACGATTCATCTCTAAGTGTGTACATTACCTCTGCTGCAGCTTCTGGCGAAGAGAGATGCCCCGTTTACTTCTTCCTACAGGATGGAGTCCTCATGAGGAAATGGTCCCCTGACTCCAGTGGCCTGCACAGTATCACCCAGGTGGTGGTACCGCAACCCTATCGGTTACAGGTACTTAGTTTGGCTCATGATTCTGGTATGGCCGGGCATCTTGGTATTAAGAAAACCTACCACCGTGTGTTGCGTAGTTTCTTTTGGCCTGGGTTAAAATCCGATGTGCTGAAGTATTGCCGCTCGTGTCACGTATGTCAGATGGCAGGTAAACCAAACCAGACTATCCCACAGGCACCTTTACACCCTATTCCAGTGATAGGAGAACCTTTCGAGAGAATCATTCTGGATTGCGTGGGCCCACTGCCAAAATCCAAAGCCGGTCACCAATACCTTCTTACAGTAATGTGTGCTGCCACAAGATTTCCTGAAGCTTTTCCCCTGCGATCTCTAAAAGCAAAAACCTTTGTGAAGGCCCTTACTACATTCTTTTCTACGTTTGGGCTACCACACGTTGTTCAAACGGACCAAGGTACGAATTTTATGTCCAAGCTGTTTGTACAGGTTCTGAAGGAGTTGGGAATTAAGCATATAACCTCCAGCCCATACCACCCGGAGTCACAGGGTGCTTTAGAGAGATTTCATCAGACTCTGAAAATGATGCTGCGGAAATTTTGTCTTGACACTGGTAGAGATTGGGACGAGGGTTTGCCCTTGCTGTTGTTTGCCGTGAGAGAAACCACACAAGAGTCTTTAGGATTTAGTCCCGCTGATCTTGTGTTCGGTCATGTGGTACGTGGACCTCTGCGTCTCCTTAGAGAAAAGTGGTTGTCGGAGACTCCTCAAGCCCAACATAACGTGTTGGACTATGTTAGTAACTTTAGGGAGAAGCTCCACCATGCCTGCCAGTTAGCGCAGGAGAATTTAGCTCATGCCCAACATAAGATGAAGGTTCGTTATGACAAGAAATGTGTTACCAGGGATTTCCAGCCTGGTGAAATGGTGTTAGTGTTGCTGCCCTTATCAGGATCCAGCTTACAAGCGCAGTTTGCAGGTCCATATCACGTGGAGCGAAAGATCAGTGACACAGACTACGTGATCCACACTCCAGATAGAGGAAAGAAAACCAGAGTTTGCCACGTTAACATGTTGAAACGCTATATCTCGAGAGACAGCTCTGCTGCCCCAGTCCCTGTGTGTTCTGTGTCTTCCTACAGACCTTCTGATGATGGTTTGACCGGGAGAGAGGATGTGAGAGTGGGTCGGCTAACAAACTCTGAGGTGCTGAATAATCTTGAGTCATTCCTGGCTGACCTTTCTGCCCCTGCTAAAGCTGACATTCTTGCCCTCATAGAGAGCCACTTGTTGCTTTTCTCTGACCATCCCCAACAAACATCTGTGCTATGTCACGACATTGATGTGCAGGGTCACCCACCAATCAAGCAACACGCGTATCGCATTAACTCTGCTAAGCGTACGATCATGCAGCAGGAGGTAGAATATTTGGTCAAACACGGACTGGCAATTCCCAGTGCTAGTGCTTGGAGTTCTCCCTGTGTTCTGGTTCCAAAACCTGACGACACCTCTCGTTTCTGTAATGATTACCGGAAAGTGAATGCGATCACAAAACTGGACTCTTTTCCTCTTCCGAGGATGGATGACTGTATCGATTGGGTTGGTGCAGCCCAATACGTAACTAAACTTGACCTGTTAAAAGGTTATTGGCAAGTGCCGCTGACTCCACGAGCCTCAGATATTTCTGCTTTTGTGACCCCCGATCATTTTTTACAGTACACAGTAATGCCGTTTGGGCTGCGGAACGCACCTGCTACGTTTCAGCGCTTAATGGATAAAGTACTGGCCGGAGTTTGTGGTTGTGAGGCGTACTTGGATGATGTTGTGGTTTATTCATCTACTTGGTCTGACCATTTAGAAACCCTAACCCTTGTGTTTAATCGTCTTCAGGAAGCCTCACTCACATTAAACTTGGCTAAATGTGAATTTGGAAAAGCGACCATTACTTATCTGGGGAAGCAAGTGGGCCATGGTCAGGTGCGACCCGTAACAGCCAAAGTACAGGCTATTCTCGACTTCCCTGTTCCGCAGACAAAAAAAACGCTAAGGCGATTTCTCGGAATGTGCGGATATTACAGAGGTTTTTGTAAGAACTTTTCTAGTGTGGTGGCTCCCCTTATTGCCCTGGTGAGCCCTCTAAAACCATTTGTATGGACATCCGCGTGTCAGTCTGCTTTTGATTCTGCGAAGACCCTGTTATGTGAATCGCCGGTCCTTGTCGCTCCAAATCCGGCGCTTCCTTTTAAGTTGGACGTTGATGCCAGCGCCTGCGGTGCAGGAGCCGTTCTTCTACAGGAAGATACACAGGGGGTGGATCATCCTGTCTGCTATTTCTCAAAAAAATTTAACAAACACCAGTTAAATTACAGCACAATTGAGAAAGAAGCGCTTGCAATGATCCTAGCACTCCAGCATTTTGAGGTTTATGTTGGGTCCAGTGCGGACCCAGTTCAGGTTTTTACTGGTCATAACCCCTTGGTGTTTCTATCCCAGATGCGCAATTCAAACCAACGGCTAATGCGCTGGTCTCTGCTTCTGCAAGATTTCAACCTGCAGATTAGCCACAAGAAAGGCACTGAAAATGTTCTGGCAGACGTCTTGTCTAGGAGTTGGAATTAAACGCTGTTTAATTCTTGGTGATGGGGGTGTTACGTCTGTAAGGGTATTGTGTGTGGGTGTGTCTGTTATATGCTAATTTGTCTGTGCAGGTGCTCGGGTTTGATTGGTGCGGTGTGCTCCCGCCTGCTGACGGTTGGCTGCAATAGAGGGACACGCCCTACTTAGGAGGCTGGAGGGACCACGCGGACCCGAGAGCATCATTTGTGTCCCCAAGCGTTCAACCAGCCACCATACTAAACATATGTTCTGTTCCAGAGTGGGTAGGGGTGAGCCGCCAGTTTGTTTCTTCAGTTTTCTCCTGTGTTGTTATAGGTAGGGAGGTAAGCAAGTGTCATTTGTTTTGTTTCTTTTTGGTTTAGGTTAGACGCCGGATCACGGTAGTTTTTAGTTCCCGTTTTGTTTATTGTTTTGGCCTGGGCTCACCCTGATGTGAATCGCTCTGTGTATCTGTCTGTGAACTAATAAAGCATTGTGTATATATATTTGCATAGACGGTTGTTGTGTGGCTGCTTGGGTCTTGGGGGGCGAATGGTGTTCTCAGTCATGTTGCGCTCCGGGCCCCTAGACAGGTCGTAACAGTTGGCTATGTACCACAGGCCTTCAAGGTGGCTGTAATTAAACCTCTACTTAAAAAGCCATCACTGACCCAGCTGTCTTAGCTAATTATAGGCCAATCTCCAACCTTCCTTTTCTCTCAAAGATGCTTGAAAGAGTAGTTGTAAAACAGCTAACTGATCATCTGCAGAGGAACGGTTTATTTGAAGAGTTTCAGTCAGGTTTCAGAATTCATCACAGTACAGAAACAGCATTAGTGAAGGTTACAAATGATCTTCTTACAGCCTCTGACAGTGGACTCATCTCTGTTCTTGTCCTTTTGGACCTCAGTGCAGCTTTGATACTGTTGACCATAACATTTTATTACAGATTAGAGCATGCTATAGGTCAGGGGTGTCCAAACTTGCGGCCTAGAGGCCGCTTCTGGCCCCGCCCACTTCCGGTCCACGAATTGATGTCAAAAATAACATACAATTTGGCCCTTTAAGTTACTTTTTTGACATTTTGCCTTCCCCTCCAATTGAGAGGGTTAAGCGAAACCGGTTTCAAATGGCTCTTTCCGTACTACAGGTTGCCGACCCCTGCCTTAGGCAGTATTAGAAAGAATTGCATCAATTTTCATTGTTATGCAGGTGATACTCAGCTTTATCCACTGATGAAGCTAGATGACGCACATCAATTAGTTAAACTGCAGGAATGTCTTAAAGACATTAAGGCCTGGATGACCTCTAATTTCCTGCTTCTAAATTCAGATCAAACTGAAGTTCTTGTTCTCGGCCCCACAAATCTTAGAAACATGGTGTCAAACCAGATACTTACTCTGGATGGCATTACTTTGGCCTCCAGTAACACTGTGAGACATCTTGGACTCATTTTTGACCAGGATTTGTCCTTCAGTAGGTGGCGCGGTGGTTAGCACTGCTGCCTCACAGTTAGAATACCAAACTGGAAAACATCCTTTCTCAGAGTGATGCTGAAAAGCTAATTCATGCATTTATTACTTCTAGGCTGGACTATTGTAATTCATTATTATCAGGCTGTCCTCAAAGCTCCCTGAAAAGCCTTCAGCTGATTCAAAATGCTGCAGCTAGAGTACTGACAGGGACTAGAAAGAGAGAGCAGATTTCTCCCATATTGGCTTCTCTTCATTGGCTCCCTGTTAAATCTAGAATAGAATTTAAAATCCTTCTCCTCACATACAAGATCTTGAATAATCAGGCACCATCTTATCTTAAAGACCTCATAGTACCATATCAGCCCAACAGAGCACTTCTCTCTCAGACTGCTGGCTTACTTGTGGTTCCTAGGATACTTAAGAGTAGAATGGGAGGCAGAGCCTTCAGCTTTCAATCCAATTTTCTTCATGAAGCGCTTTATAATCACCCACAGGGTCCAAAGTGCTGTACAACATAACAATAATATACATAAAACAGCTCAATAAAGTAAAATACCTGAGAATTACATAAAAAAAATAACACTGCTCACAGATTCAGCGTTTAATTAGTGTTAAAAGCCAAAGAAAAAAGGTGAGTTTTTAAAAGTGATTTAAAGTGCGCGAGTGATGAGGCCTGTCTAATATGCAGTGTCAGATCATTCCAGTGCTGCCACTGGCCCTCTGAGCTTAAACCTAGTTTTAGGCACCATCAGAAGCAGCTGGTCTGCCTACTTGAGTGACCAGGTAGGAATATACAAGTGTAGAAGCTCAGAGAGATAAGGTGGGACAAGACCATTTCTAGATTTAAAAGCAAATAAAGGAATTTAAAAATAGATCCTAAAATGAACAGGTAGCCAGTCAAGTGAAGCTGAAAGAAGGCCCCTCTTCTATGGAGCCAACTCCCAGCTTGGATTAGGGAGACAGACACCCTCTCCATTTTTAAAGATTAGGCTCAAAACTTTCCTTTTTGATCAAGCTTATAGTTAGGGCTGGATCAGGTGACCCTGAACCCTCCTTTAGTTCTGCTGTTTCTTTTCATTCACCTTATTTATGCTCCAATCTGCATTTAATCATTAATTATTATTAATCTCTGGCTCTCTTCCACAGCATGTCTTTTTTCCTGTCTCTCCCCTCACAGCAGATGACCCCCCCCCTCCCTGAGCCTGGTTCTGCTGGAGGTTTCTTCCTGTTAAAGGGAGTTTTTCCTTCCCACTGTCACCAAGTGCTGCTCATAGGGGGTCGTTTTGACTGTTGGGTTTTCTCTGTATTATTGTAGGGTCTTTACCCACAATACAAAGCGCCTTGAGGTGACTGTTTGTTGTAATTTATATGAATAAAATTGAATTGAATTGAAGATAGAGCTTGTATTTGGGAAAGCCAAGCTCGCATCAAAACCTGGACTAACCATTCCAAGGCTCGAGCGGTGTGCTGCAGTGTTAGCTGTGGTAGTTGCAGAAATAATTAGATGAAATTGACTAATTATGAAATTGACATTGATATTTGTTCAATGTGACACTGTTTGCTTTGGTGTATTTTGCACTGTTTATTCAGTTTAATTCTGAAAAATGGGAAAGCAGAAGTCACAGCGTCAGCACTTCCTGTTCAGCACTGTATGATGTTAGCAGCTTTTTTTAGGTGGACCAGAACACCACTTAAAGGCCAGGATGATGAGTGTGACTTGTGTGTGATTAATAAAGTTGATTTCTCCCAGTGCAATAGCAAGAAAAGAAGCAGGAGTGCAATTTCACATATATTAATTAGCCTTTACTGATACACAGTAGCGTGGTCTAAGTAGACTTAGCTCTAAATATACTGGGGTACATATGTGTATTCATGTGTGGTTCTGTAAGACAGAGCGAAAAGGGATACTAAGTATATTTTATCATAGTTATGTGTACTAATAAAGTTCCATTAATACAGTCTGAGCTACTTGTGTTAATTACACCAAGAATAACACAGAGAGCACATAGCTAACTTATACAGACTGCATGTGAACTATAGCACGTAGTTTGGGGGATAGCATGTTCAGTCAAGTCAAGTATATGACAATCAACAAAATCAACTCACAAACAGAGGAATGTGACCATTTCTGTAAAAAAAGAAGTACTTACTTTTATCATACATTTATTATCACACTTCTCTCACTGACCACACACAGAAAACTCTCAGTGACACAGAAACATTCCCTTTCATCTGCCAGGTCTAAGAGATTACTTCACAGAACTTCAGGATATCTGAACTCTACTCAAACTAGAAGCGAGTCTAAAATATACACCACAAAATCTGTGGAGCCTTTTGTACAGACATTACAAATGTCAAAAAAATTCTGTATTCTGGGCGCCTGGGTGGCTTAGTGGTGAAGCCAGCAACCACATACATATGCCGCATTGCGGTGCGGGCGGCGTGGGCTCAAGTCCCGGCCCGTCGGCAACTTGCCCGTGTGTCTTCCCCTGTATCTTTCCCTGATTTCCTGTCTCTCTCCACTGCTCATAAAAGCCGCTGTGGCCAAAAACGGAAAAAAAAAATTCTGAATTTGAATCAAATTGCTCACATTTTTAAAATGTTTTTTCTGAATTCTGTCTTTTTGAAAGAGGTTTCTGTTGAGAGTTTAATACTATTTACATGAATCTTTTTTTCCATTTGAACTTTATTTTGATGGTTTAATAGTTCATTAAGAAATTATTTTCATGAAACACTTGATTGCAATTGCCGTGCTTACCATGGTGCTACATAGTTTTATTTTTTGAATTGTTTTGTTTAGAATATTAGAAAACAGCAGGTTATTTGAGATTCACCTGATATTTTTTAAATTATGTTATCATATTTACTGAGAAAAACATGGCTCACAGTATTGGATAAAGATTACCTCAGTCATTACTGTTTAATTGGATGACTCTGCTTACACGTGATTGTGTCATGAGAACTGAGTTCTTAAAATGCATGTGAACATGAATAAACTCTGTAGAAAGGTCTTGAACACAAGGAATCAAGCACTGCTTCTAATCTGCTAACCAACAACAAAATTGAAACTTTCTGTTGTGGATTTAAACTTAATGTAGGTTTAAATGCCTAGTTCTTGATTGCTTTTTATTTGAGAATGGTTACATATCCAGATAAAATCTTTAACAGATACCATCAATTTTTGAAGGCAGTCCTGTAAATGCATCTCTAACATGTCTTACGTCACTCAGTCTCAGACTAACTTCACTGCTGGACTGCAGTACAGAGGGATACTGGACGTTCTGTTGTCATCTGTTCCAATTACAGGATCCTGCTGTGTGTTTCTCTTTTTTAATGGGCTCATGCTGCACACTTTGAGGAGTAAACCAGTGTTTTATGAAACAGCCTGTTACATTCTTCTTTATAACTTACTTTTTGCAGAGACTGTATATATGCTTTTGAGTCAATTGTTGTACTTACTGTCTGTTTGTAGAATCAGACTTACATATCCTGTATGTGGTTTTCTGATCATGATTACCAATCTTACATCTGGGATCTCTCCTCTCACACTGGTGGTGATGTCTCTGGAGAGATATGTAGCTGTGTGCTGCCCACTGAGACACGCTGCCATCATCACCATCAGAAACACAGCACTAGCGATTATCATAGTTTGGTCCATCAGTTCACTAAATGTTTTCATTCAAGTGATTTTGCTGTTAACTTTTCCATTTGAAGACCTAGAGAGTTTGCAAATGAAAGACTTTTGCTCTCCCACTCCTTTGTTGCTCGTCCCAATCTCTGAACATTATGACAAAGCTTACACTTGTGTTCTGTTTGTATCTGCTGCTGTGGCCGTCACTTGCTCCTATATTGGTGTTGCAATAGCAGCCAGGTCGGCCTCCACAGACAAAGCTTCAGCCCATAAGGCTCGTAACACACTGCTGCTGCACCTGATACAGCTGGGCCTCAGTCTTTCCTCAACAATTCATGGTCCTTTGGCTACAGAGATCTCAAAAGTCCTTGACAGAATAACATATTTACGTATCTTGAATGTACTTTATGTGTTTATGATGCTTCTTCCCAGATGTTTGAGTCCTCTCATCTATGGCATTAGAGACCAAACCATCAGAGGCATCCTCGTGTACCATCTGTGCTGTCGAGCAATAAAGCAATAAAATCATTGAAACATTAATGTAATTTTAGAATATAAAGTATTTATTGATCAAAACAAAACCAGACTTCGAAAAACTAGCAAATCTAACGTAGAATAAATATATGCTGATATCATTTTTCTAGTTTATACTGCAAGGCTTCTGTTAATACATAATAGTAATAAACGCATAGCTATGAACTTTGCTTAGCATTTTTCCCACTTTACTTATCTTTTGCAAATTTTATATGCAACTGTTATACAAGGAGTTTTAACAATTATGTATATTTTTTTATGTATTCAAGCACTTGAGCAGTCTTGTTTTTTAGCTAAAGCCTCAGTAAAATTTCCAGTATTTAGAGGGCATTTACAAACAACTTCATAACTGTCTGTGTGTTTGCAGCATTTCAAAAATCAAAGGTAAAATTTATTCATTTCAACCTTAATTTGCTGTTAATTAAACTTACAATGATGATGCTGATTAAATCCCACTTTTGTCTTCTGCTGTTCTTTTAAGATAATCACCATGGTCCACACTGATACATTTTTCATATTCCTTGGTCCAGTGATTAAAAGGGAGGATCTGCCCTCTACTTACTAGTGGCCATGATGGGTGCTGTTATTTAAGTCCCACTGATATTGGCTCTTTTTCTTCTAACACAAGGATAAACATACTCAGAGTTGATTGAAATAAGTCTGATAGTTCTGGTTCTGGAAACTCCAAATTTAAATAAATAATCAACTTTGTTATTTTGAATATACAGGCAATAAGATAAGAAGAGGGTGGTTTGTTTACAGCTTTTCAGTAATATACTTTCAGATAGTTTATTTCCCATTTTAGAATGATACAAAAAATTTTGTCTGGTGACTATCAGGGTAATAATAGTTTGGGATTTTATGTTATTGTTTAGTTTTATCTTATTTTTACTTTTTTCTCTCTTATTCAGTTAGTTTTAGTTAGTTTTCAGAGGGCCTGAGCCAACCTAAGGGTGGGCAAGGAGCCTATTGTGTCTGGTAGGTCAAAAGCTCAAAAATGCACAAAACCGACCCAAGGATGTGGGTCAGGGCAAACAGTTTTAGAAAAGGTAAGGTTAAGGGTGACTGGAAAATTATTTAATTGGAATTGCTCAAGTTTTCCAATACTTTTCATCTATATTATTATTATTATTATATTACAATACTTCCTCTGGCTTTGATCACAAATTTGACCCCTGAACATTCTCAAAAAGTCAGAGGAAAATTCATTTTTCGGGCTCCTATGGGAGAATCCAAAATCAGGTTTGTCCTAGAACCATGAAATACTACACAGACGGAGTACATGTCAAGACAAACAAAAAATATTATTATGGCAACCCCACACGACCCACAGGAAATCAGTCATCTTGGCTTGAAATTTATCCTTTGGTGAGTCAGCAATTTTGCACACCTCTTATTTGAACAAACTCCTCCTAGGGCGTTTGACCCAGTGACACCAAAGTGGATCAGCATGCAGACAAGTAAGGCATCAAAGTTTGCTGGACGTTTTGCAGAATATGGAACAGTCTTGTTGGAGCAGGTCAGTGAATTCATCTTTCATTTGTTTTGTCTCGCCACTAAATTTTTTATGCAATTATTTGCACATTCTTTGTCATATCAGCCTAAAAGTTTAATCACTTATGTACAGACCCAGCCTGAACCCATAACTAGGCAAATAAGGCTAGAGGTGCAATAGCGCCCCCTACAGAAGAAAACAAAATTTGCAATATACCTCAGAGCACAGACAGTTCACAATAGAATAGAATAGAATAGAATGCCTTTATTGTCATTATACAGGATGTACAATGAGATTGGAGGGCCACTCCTGTTCAGTGCCATGTAACAGAAAATCAAACTCTCTAAAATAAAAATATTATAAAAATATTATAATCTAGTATAATCAATATAATCAAGAGATATACAGAAATAAACAATGTGTAAAATATACAAAAAATAGAATGTATAAAAATATATACATACATTGGTGCATCTGTACATTGTAAGAAAGTAAATATGTGTATACATATAATAATGAAGATGATGAATATTGCTCTTGGTGAATGAATACTGCACTAGTGAATGAATACTGGATATTAAACAATATAGGAATGTTAGATATTGTTCAGTATGAATAATCTAATATTGCACAGAGATGTGGGTGTTGCACAGTTACGGTGGGTGAGTGTGTGAGTTCAGGGTGGTGATTGCTCTGGCGAAGAAACTGTTCTTGAGTCTGTTTGTTCTGGCTTTGATGCACCTGTAGCGCCTGCCAGAGGGCAGCAGGACAAACAGGTCAAAGCCAGGGTGTGAGCTGTCCGTGATGATGTTCCTGACTCTGCTGATGCAGCAGGAGATGTAGATGTCCATCAGGGAGGGGAGAGGGCAGCCAACGATTCTTTGTGCTGTCTTGACTACCCTCTGAAGCCTGACCCTGTCTGCCTCAGTGCAGCTGCCGTACCATACTGTGATACAGTACGTCAGCAGGCTCTCAATGGATGAGCGGTAGAAGGTCAGCAGCAGGTTTGAGTCCAAGTTGTTCTTCCTGAGGACCCTCAGGAAGTGAAGTCGCTGCTGAGCCTTCTTGATAACAGCTGTGATGTTATCTGACCAAGAGAGATCAGCAGAGATGAGGACACCAAGAAACCTGAAGGTGTGGACCCTCTCCACATGCTCGCCGTTGATGTAGAGGGGAGCTGGGTCAGTCCTGTGCTTCCTGAAGTCGATGATGATCTCTTTGGTTTTCATGGTGTACAGTACCAGGTTGTTCTCTGAACACCAGGCTGTCAACTTCAGGACCTCCTCTCTGTAAGCTGCCTCATCTCCCTTCGAGATGAGTCCGACCACTGTGGTGTCGTCAGCAAATTTGATGATGAGGTTGTTATTGTGGGCCAGACTGCAGTCATGGGTGTAGAGGCAGTACAGGAGGGGGCTCAGCACACAGCCCTGTGGGGAGCCAGTGCTCAGTGTGCGGGTGGAGGAGAGATGGGGGCCAAGTCTCACAGTCTGGGGCCGGTTGGTTAAGAAGTCCTTGATCCAGGAACATGTGAGAGGGGGGAGGCCCAGGGTGTGCAGTTTGGTGGTGAGAATGTCCGGGATGATTGTGTTGAACGCTGAGCTGTAATCCACAAAGAGCATGCAAGCATAGCTCTGCTGCTGCTCCAAGTGGCTCAACACAGAGTGGAGAGCTACAGCGATGGCGTCCTCTGTGGATCTGTTTGCACGATATGCAAACTGATGGGTGTCGAAAGTGGGGGGCAGGTGGTCTTTGATGTGCTGGAGAACCAGCCTCTCAAAGCACTTCATGATTACCGGTGTGAGGGCCACAGGGCGGTAATCATTTAGACTGGTGACAGATGACCTTTTGGGCACGGGGTTGATTGTGGCTGTTTTTAGGCAGGGGGTTGGGGGCACCCCAACCAGCAACTCCAAAAAGGGTGGGTACTCTGAACTGTCATTCAGCTTATAAGCGCAAACAACAGTCAGGACTCATTCCCCGGCCCAAAGGCGCAGGGAAGCAACCCTCTCGTCTACTGGTGAAAACTCCATACAGGCAGCAAGCCAAGGTGATACAAGAATACTCACTCCAGCTTCCTACCTCTCACCGAGGGCAAAATGTGAAAAGGAAAATTGATATGTCAAATAATAATATTTTACTTTGGATACAATATTAATTTTGTCTTACTTTATGAGAGCATCTGGCTCTCACACTGTCTGCTACAAAAAATTACAACCCTTGGACAAATGTAGTTGATGACCCCTGCCTTACAATATAAAGCTCCTTGCGGTAACTGTTGGTTGTAATTTGGTGCTATATAAATCAAATTGACTGAACTGAATTTTGTCCCATTCTTGTCTGATAGAGGATTCTAGCCACTCAACAGTCCTGGGTCTTCTTTGTTGTATTTTTCCAATTCATAATCCAATTTTCAGTTCGTGAAAGGTATGGACCGCAGGCAGGCAGACTCTTCTACTACAAACGCACAATGCAGGTCTTTATGCAAGCTTCATATTCCATAGGCACTGATGCACCCCAATACTATCAGAGATGCAGGCTTTTAAACTGAGTGCTAATAACAAACTGGATGGTCCAGAAATGGTACAGAAAACACGGAAGTGTTTTCCAAAAGAGAATTTCAAATTCTGATTTCTCTCATCACAGAACACGTTTGCATTTTACCTCAGTCCATGTTAAATTAAATTTGACCCAGAGAAGAGGGTGGTATTTTTCAATCATGTTCACATATGCCATCTTCTTTGCATAATAGAACTTTCTGCAATTGTGGATGGCACAACGAAATGTGTTCACAGACATTGATTTCTGGAAGCGTTCCTGAGTCCATGCAGTGACTTCCATGTATTTAATGCAATGCTGCCTGAGGGCCTAAAGATTACAGGGATCTAATATTGTGCACAGAGATTTCTCCAGATTTGCAAAATCCATTGATGATATTATGCTCTGTAAATGATGAAATTATTTCACAGATTGTAGATAGAGTTTTTGCAGACTAGTGAACCTCTGTCCACTTTACTTCTGAGAAACTCTGCCTCTCTCAGATGCTCCTTTTATACCCAATCATGTTACTCACCGGTTCCTATTTTCAGGTGTTTCTGTTTAGTAACACTTACTTTTCCAGCTTTTGTTGCACCATCCCAACATTTTTGAGATGTCACACTATCATCAAATTTAAATGATCTACTACTTTTCTTAATATTTTATGTTTCCTCAATATAAATATTTGACATGTTTACTATATTCTATTGTGAATGAAATATGGGTTTATGAGATTTGCAAATCATTGCATTCTGTTTTCATTTACATTTACACAGCATCCAACTTTTTTGAGTCGGGTTTGTAAAAATGGTTGTCATGCAGTTTAGAACCAGACTCACAACAATGGACAACAGCACAACACATGCATTATTACCTCACACAAACATGTGAAAAAGAAAGATTACATCACTGGTTAGTGATCTGGTAAACATGCTGACATGTGATGTGTGTCATCAAGAGGTTGCCAGAACAAACATCATAAATTGTATGCAAGTTCAAGAAAACGCTGCAGAACAGCTCTGCCCACATGGTAACAAGGACTAATTATAAGCTCTGTACAGGTTAACTGTATTTCCTTGCTGTTTAGTTCTTATTTTACACAACTGGCATTGTGCTTTTGTATTTCAGTCTCTTCAACAGTGTAATATTTGCCTTCAATTTTCTCTTCAATGTCAAGTATATCTCCGTCTCTCACTAACATCACTGTCCAATATCTGGGGTTTCCAGACCGAGTGATGATTTCAGTTCTAACTACACTTCCATCCTGTGTGTTTCTCGTCATTAATGGGATCATGTTGTTCACTCTGAGGAGTAAACCGGTGTTTCGTGAGACCTGCCGTTATGTTCTTCTTTATAACCTCCTTTTTGCAGACACTGTACAGCTGGGACAGAGTCAGGTTCATTTACTTCTTTTAGTTCTTCAAATAAGAGTGTCATATCCGTTATGTGCTTTTATCATCATCTTCACTAATCTCACAACTGTGGTTTCTCCTCTCACACTGGTGGTGATGCCTCTGGAGAGATATGTTGCTGTGTGTTACCCACTGAGGCATGCTGCCATCATCACCATCAGAAACACAGGGGCAGCTGTCACTGTGATTTGGACAATCAGTTTTCTAAACATTATTATTCGAACTCTGTTGTTTTTAGAACTATTTGAAAAGTTGGATAGTTTAAAGGTGAAAGGCCTTTGTTCTGATATAGCTATACTGCTTACGTCAAAGTCTGATCATTTTGACAAAGCTTTCACTAGTTTTGTGTTTGTGTCTGCTGGAGTGGCAGTCATGTTCTCTTATATTGGTGTGATATTAGCAGCCAGGTCGGCCTCCACTGACAAAGCTTTAGCCCATAAAGCTCGTAACACACTGGTGCTGAATCTGATACAGCTGTGCCTCAGCCTCTCCTCAACTATTTACTACCCACTGTTGATATCTCTTTCAATGATTGTTCCAAGGATAGTACTTGTTCGCATTCAGAATGTTTTTTATGTGATTTTTATTATCTTACCCAGATGTCTGACTTCTCTCATCTATGGACTAAGAGATCAGACTATCAGACCTGTCCTCACAAATCATCTATGCTGTCGATTAAAACTCAGTGGCAAAAGACAACGTATAACATGTTGAGTTTTAGTGAGGCTTTTGTTGGTCAGCATATTTGGCTCTTGTGATTGAGCAAAAAAAAAAACATTTTTAGTTGTTAAACAACAAATGAACAACATGCATTATTTTTTTAGATAAAACTTACATACCTGTAGCCCTGTATGCCGCTGTTTCCCACAAGTCCAAGTGTGCTTGAGGTTTTACCTTTTGATGACACTGTGGCTCCTCAATCTTCTATCTCTAAAATTTACAGTCACATATTATGTATAGACTTGCTTTATTTGAGGATGTTACTATGGGAGTCAGATTTGGAAGAGAGAATTTAACACAAGGTTTAGAAAGATATTCAGGAGTTCTATATCAATGTAAATTAGGACATTATAATTATAACCTTAATGATTACAGGTACAATTTTTAGGCCATTTGCTTTACTACTACTACTACTACTACTACTACTTTATTTATAAAGCACTTCAAAAACAACAGCAGCTGCAACAAAGTGGTGTACAGGTAAAAATCAAACAGCCAATACACATCACAATGTCAACAACAACAATACAGAACACCAACACAAATAAAACGAGTCTCAGCAAAATTGTTCCTTAACAGCAGTTTTAAAAGTTGATAATAAAGGGGCACTTCTAATATGCAACGGCAAATCGTTCCATAATTTGGGAGCAGCAACGCTAAAAGCTCTGTCACCCCTGAGCTTCAAATTTGACCTCCAGGAGCAGCTGATCAGCTGACCTGAGGCAATGAGCTGGGAGGTATGGGTTTAATAGCTCAGAGAGATAAGATGGGGCAAGACCATGTAAACATTTAAAAACAAATAAGAGAATCTTAAAATGAACTCTAAAATGCACTGGCAACCAGTGTAGTGAAGCCAGAATAGGAGTGATATGCTCTCTCCTTTTGGCCCAAATCAGAAGCCGCGCAGCAGCATTCTGGACGAACTGAAGACGCTTAAGGGAGGATTGACTAATTCCAAGGTAAAGAGCATTACAGTAATCGAGCCAAGATGTAATAAAGGCATGGATCACTGTTTCAAAATGTGGTTTTGAAAGGATCGGTTTAATCTTTGCCAACTGCCTAAGATGGTAAAAACAGGACTTAACCACTGCCCTGACCTGGAAATCTAATTTAAGGTCGGTGTCAATTTTAACACCTAAATTTGAGATGGTCTGCCTTAAATAAGATGCCAAGGGCCCCAAGTCAACAGAAGATGTTGTGTAGGAGCCACTGGGACAAAACACCATTACCTCAGTCTTCTTATCTTTAAAATTTAGGAAATTTAAAGCCATCCATGGCTTAAGGTCTTCAAGACACAGCAATAAAGGCTTAATCGAGTATGTACTTTTTTTTAAAGGCATGTATATCTGGCTATCATCCGCATAATAGTGAAAGGAGATCCCATGTTTTCTAAGTATTGAGCACAATGGGAGCAAGTAAAGTGAGAAAAGCAGGGGACTGAGGATTGAGCCTTGTGGGACCTCATAAAGTAGGGGAGCGGATGAGGATTCAAAATCGGCTAACCTTACAGACATGGTTGTGTCTGCCAGATAAGACCTAAACCATTCTAATACGGTGCCACTGAAGCCAAGCTGGGTTTGTAAACAAGCTAATAAAATATTGTGGTCCACCGTGTCGAACGCTACAGTTAGGTCAAGGAGAACAAGAACAAAATATTCCCTAGCATCATTTGCTCTAAATATATCATTAAAAACTCTCACTAATGCAGACTCCGTACTGTGGAGGGCCTTAAAACCCTGACTGAAAAACTTCCTTAATGTTATTTTCATCTAAACAGGACATAACCTGAGAGGCAACAACTTTCTCCAAAACTTTTGCGATAAAAGGCAACTTAGAAATAGGCCTA
Organism: Archocentrus centrarchus; assembly: GCF_007364275.1. NCBI lineage: Eukaryota > Metazoa > Chordata > Actinopteri > Cichliformes > Cichlidae > Archocentrus > Archocentrus centrarchus. Next base: position 3,102,123 of record NC_044359.1, on the reverse strand, counting down.
AATTATCTAAAACTGTGGTGCAACTTTTCTTAAGAAGAGGTTTCACCAGCTGTCCACCACGCTTGCCACGGTAACACCGGTGTTTCCGTTGAAAGGACAAAGCCAATGCCCGGAAGAGGTGAGTTGGAGCACTCAGTAGGTGTAGAGGCAGAGTATCATTCAATTCAATTCAATTTTATTTATATAGCGCCAAATCACAACAAACTGTCGCCTCAAGGCGCTTTGTATTGTGGGTAAAGACCCTACAATAATACAGAGAAAACCCAACAGTCAAAACGACCCCCTATGAGCAAGCACTTGGCGACAGTGGAAAGGAAAAACTCCCTTTTAACAGGAAGAAACCTCCAGCAGAACCAGGCTCAGGGAGGGGCAGTCATCTGCCGCGACCGGTTGGGCTGAGGGGAGAGAAAGACATGCTGTGGAAGAGAGCCAGAGATTAATATCAATTAATGATTAAATGCAGAGTGGAGTATAAACAAAGTAAATAAGGTGAATGAGAAACAGTGCATTATGTGAACCCCCCAGCAGACTAGGCCTATAGCAGCATAACTAAGGGGTGGTTCAGGGTCACCTGATCCAGCCCTAACTATAAGCTTTATCATAAAGGAAAGTTTTAAGCCTAATCTTAAACATAGAGAGGGTGTCTGTCTCCTGAATCCAAGCTGGAAGCTGGTTCCACAGAAGAGGCGCCTGAAAGCTGAAGGCTCTGCCTCCCATTCTACTCTTAAGTATCTGAGGAACCACAAGTAAGCCAGCAGTCTGAGAGCGAAGTGCTCTGTTGGGGTGATATGGTACTATGAGGTCTTTGAGATAAGATGGTGCCTGATTATTCAAGACCTTGTATGTGAGGAGAAGAATTTTAAATTCTATTCTAGATTTAACAGGGAGCCAATGAAGAGAAGCCAATATGGGAGAAATCTGCTCTCTCTTTCTAGTCCCTGTCAGTACTCTAGCTGCAGCATTTTGGATCAGCTGAAGGCTTTTCAGAAAGCTTTTAGGACAGCCTGATAATAATGAATTACAATAATCCAGCCTAGAAGTAATAAATGCATGAATGAGCTTTTCAGCATCACTCTGAGAAAGGATGTTTCTAATTTTAGAAATATTGCGCAAATGCAAAAAAGCGGTCCTACATATTTGTTTAATATGTGCATTGAAGGACATATCCTGGTCAAAAATGACTCCAAGATTTCTCACAGTGTTACTGGAGGCCAAAGTAATGCCATCCAGAGTAAGTATCTGGTTAGACACCATGTTTCTAAGATTTGTGGGGCCGAGAACAAGAATTTCAGTTTTATCTGAATTTAGAAGCAGGAAATTAGAGGTCATCCAGGCCTTAATATCTTTAAGACATTCCTGCAGTTTAACTAATTGATGTGTGTCATCTGGCTTCATTGATAGGTAAAGCTGAGTATCATCTGCATAACAATGAAAACTGATGCAGTGCTTTCTAATAATACTGCCTAAGGGAAGCATGTATAATGTAAATAAAATTGGTCCTAGCACAGAACCCTGTGGAACTCCATAATTAACCTTACTGTCTGAAGAAGACTCCCCATTTACATGAACAAATTGGAGTCTATGAGATAAATATGATTCAAACCACTGCAGTGCAGTACCTTTAATACCTATAGCAAGCTCTAATCTCTGTAATAAAATGTTATGGTCAACAGTATCAAAAGCTGCACTGAGGTCCAACAGGACAAGAACAGAGATGAGTCCACTGTCAGAGGCTGTAAGAAGATCATTTGTAACCTTCACTAATGCTGTTTCTGTACTGTGATGAATTCTGAAACCTGACTGAAACTCTTCAAATAAACCGTTCCTCTGCAGATGATCAGTTAGGTGTTTTACAACTACTCTTTCAAGAATCTTTGAGAGAAAAGGAAGGTTGGAGATTGGCCTATAATTAGCTAAGACAGCTGGGTCAAGTGATGGCTTTTTAAGCAGAGGTTTAATTACAGCCACCTTGAAGGTCTGTGGTACATAGCCAACTAATAAAGACTGATTGATCATTTTTAAGATTGAAGCATCAAAAATTGGAAAGACTTCTTTGAACAGTCTAGTAGGAATGGGATCTAATAAACATGTTGCTGGTTTGGAGGAAGTAACTATTGAAGTTAACTCTGAAAGATCAACTGGAGCAAAAGAGTCTAAACAAATACCAGCAGTGCTGAAAGCAGCCGAACATGAAGAATAATCTTTGAGATGGTTATGAATAATTTTTTCTCTAATGTCTAAAATTTTATTTGTAAAGAAATCCATGAAGTCACTACTAGTTAACGTGAAAGGAATACCCGGCTCTACAGAGCTATGACTCTTTGTCAGCCTGGCTACAGTGCTGAAAAGAAACCTGGGGTTGTTCTTATTTTCTTCAATTAATGATGAATAGTAAGATGTCCTAGCTTTACGGAGGGCTTTTTTATAGAGCAACAAACTCTTTTTCCAGGCTAAATGAGCATCTTCTAATTTAGTGAGACGCCATTCCCTCTCCAGCTTTCGGGTTATCTGCTTTAAGCTGTGCGTTTGTGAATTATACCACGGAGTCAGGCACTTCTGATTTGAAGCTTTCCTTTTCAGAGGAGCCACAGTATCCAAAGTTATACGCAGTGAGGATGTAAAACTATTGACGAGATAATCGACCTCACTGGGAGCAGAGTTTAGGTAGCTGCTCTGCACTGTGTTGGCACTGAAGAGCATAACAATGAAGGAATTAGATCCTTAAACTTAGTTACAGCACTTTCAGAAAGACTTCTACTGTAATTAAACTTATTCCCCACTGCTGTGTAATCCATTAAAGTAAATGTAAATGTTACTAAGAAATGATCAGACAGGAGGGGGCTTTCAGGGAATACTGTTAAGTCTTCAGTTTCTATGCCATATGTTAGGACAAGATCCAGAGTATGATTAAAGTGGTGGGTGGGCTCCTTTACATTTTGAGAGAAGCCAATTGAATCTAACAATAGATTAAGTGCAGTGTTGAGGCTGTCATTCTCAGCATCTACATGGATGTTGAAATCACCCACTATAATTATTTTATCTGAACTGAGCACTAAATCAGATAAAAAGTCTGAGAAATCAGACAGAAACTCTGAGTAAGGACCAGGTGGACGATAGATAATAACAAATAAAACAGGTTTTTGATTTTCCCAATTAGGATGGACAAGACTAAGAGTCAGGCTTTCAAAAGAATGAAAACTTTGTCTGTGTCTCTGATTAATTAATAAGCTGGAATTGAAGATTGCAGCTAATCCTCCTCCTCGACCTGTGCTTCGAGCATTCTGACAGTTACTGTGACTCGGGGGTGTTGATTCATTTAAACTAACATATTCATCCTGCTGTAACCAGGTTTCTGTAAGGCAGAATAAATCAATACGTTGATCAATTATTAAATCATTTACTAATAGGGACTTGGAAGAGAGAGACCTAATGTTTAACAATCCACATTTAATTGTTTTATTCTTTGGTGCAGTTGATGAAGCTGTATTATTTATTGTTTTTGAATTTTTATGCTTAAATAGCTTTTTGCTGATTTTAGCTTTGTTTTTTGGTGGTCTGGGAGCAGGCACCGACTCTATGGGGATGGGGTTTTGGGGGGATGGCAGGAGGAGAGAAGCTGCAGAGAGGCGTGTAAGACTGCAACTCTGCTTCCTGGTCTCAACCCTGGGTAGTCAGTTTTTAGGAGGGTTAATAAATTTGGCCAGATTTCTAGAAATGAGAGCTGCTCCATCCAAAGTGGGATGGATGCCGTCTCTCCTAACAAGACCAGGTTTTCCCCAGAAACTTTGCCAATTATCTATGAAGCCCACGTCATTTTTTGGACACCACTCAGACAGCCAGCGATTCAAGGAGAACATGCGGCTAAACATGTCGCTCCTGGTCTGATTGGGGAGGGGCCCAGAGAAAACTACAGAGTCCGACATTGTTTTTGCAAAGTTACACACCGAGTCAATATTAATTTTAGTGACCTCCGATTGGCGTAACCGGGTGTCATTACTGCCGACGTGAATAACGATCTTACCTACGATTAGCCTTAGCCAGCAGTTTCAAATTTCCATGAATGTCGCCTGCTCTGGCCCCTGGAAGACATTTGACTATGGTCGCCGGTGTCTCTAGCTTCACGTTTCTCAAAACAGAGTCGCCAATAACCAGAGTTTGTTCCTCGGCGGGTGTGTCGCCGAGTGGAGAAAAACGGTTAGAGACGTGAACAGGTTGGTGGTGTACCCGGGGCTTCTGCTTAGGACTACGCTTCCTCCTCACCGTCACCCAGCTGGCCTGTTTTCCCTGCTGCTCGGGATCTGCTGGGGGGGAGCTAACGGCGGCTAAGCTACCATGGTCCGCACCCGCTACAGGGGCCTGGCTAGATGTAGGATTTTCCAGGGTGCGGAGCCGAGTCTCCAATTCAGAAAGCCTGGCTTCCAGAGCTACAAACAGACTACATTTATTACAAGTACCGTTACTGCTAAAGGAGGCCGAGGAGTAACTAAACATGTGACACCCAGAGCAGGAAAGTGCAGGAGAGACAGGAGAAGAAGCCATGCTGGTAGTGAGTCGGCTAAGGGCTAAGCTACTAGCTGAGCTAAGCTAGCGAATTTCTAAAAACAAATAAAGTGAGTAATGTGAATACAGGTGATTCAGCAAAGAGTATGCTATTTAAAGTAGGTGAAGATTACACTAAAATATGTTATTATCCAGATAAATCTAGTTATACAGATATAACAGCTAACAGACAGCAAAACACTGTGCTCCGAAACAGGAACAGGAAGTGATACAATACCGCAGTGAGAGCCAACACCAAGTGACAGCGCCACCAAGTTGCTTTAGCCTTAGTATCATGTCCACCATAATCAATTACACCTAAGCTTTTGGCTCGAACTTGAATGTCCAGGAGAGATTGGCGATCATATACGAGCAGAGACTCAGAACACAATACCAAACATGAAAACAAAAAAAGACACAAACAAAATAACGAGAGGTCGACGGCCTGCCGAATACACTGGCGCCATCTTTTCATCATTATCATTAAGACTTTTTGTTTTGTTATATTTTTCACTTTGCTGTTGTGTTTTCCTGTTGATGTACAGCATATTAGTTACGTCAGCTGGATCTTGTCTATATGCTGGACAAAAGGTGCAGCAGAAGCCACTGTTTGAAATTAGCCACACCAGCAGTTTTATCTGAAAGATGTAATGTTATATTATTAATGAATAAGGAGTGATTAAAAAGGGCAAATTTAAATCAGTTGTCCTGGTGATAAGCACCTGACAGCACAGGTAATCCACATTACTTTGTTAAGGCAACTTTTTAATACCATTTACTTTATCAAAAACCAAACTTTTTCTAATCCACTGTACTGACCATCCAAAAGAATTTTTAAAAAATAAAGATATTTAAAATCTCTTGTGTGATTTCATTAGTTCAAAGAGCTGAATTATCATATTTTATGCCAATCAAATCAATGCAGTGGTGTTAAATCATTTTCCTTCCACCAGCACCTGTGATATCCATGGTAATGTTTCTATGACTGACATGGGAGGCTGGCTAACAAAATGAGAAAAAAATTAGCTGACATATTACTGTTGACAGATATCTCAGACAGTCTTCCCTGTTTTTTCTTGCTGCTGATAGCTATTATGACATCAAGTTGTTCCAGAGTTATCATAATGTACTCTGATCAGACAGCGGAGTACATTTAGCAAAAGTCTCATTCAGCGCCGCTGTAGTAAGGAACGGTACAGAAGATCATTTGTACCAACTGCGATCACACTGTACAACTCTTCTTCTCTGTGTCAGGTCATTACTGTGTACTAGATAACTATACTTAGTAATACCCACTATCATATTTAATACCACTATTACGGTCTATTGCACTCACCATTATACATATAAATATGTATACATATTGCTTACTGTATTTTACATTGCACTGACATTTGACTAATCTTATTGGCTGTTTTTACCTTTAATATATATATTTTATATACATTTTATATAGTGTGTGTTTTTCTTTGCAATGTTGCACAGTGTTGCCTTTCTGTACCTCGGAGCTACTGTAATATGTCAGTTTCACTCCGGGATTAATAAAGTGATCTATCTGCCTGCCTGCCTGCCTAATGCCAATAATGGTTTTATTAATATATCACTTTTTAAAACATACAGTGACAAATTGCTTCACAGTTTGGATGAAAAGCCATAAACAAGTGTACATTTCCTTAATTGGAGGGTTGCAAGCCTGACATATATGAACCCAAAATAGAAGCTTATATTTCAATTTTAATTATGCTAATGATTAATTATGCTTTAATCAACTCCATACTGTTCAACAATGATGGCAAGAAAAACAAAATATGTAATGTAGAGTCAAACTTTTTTTTTGGGGGGGGGGGGGGGGGGGGGTCTCTTTTTAAATAACCATGTATCATCTTACCTTTATTTGAAGATGAAGTCCATGCGCCTATCCTTCTCCACGAATATCTCCGTTACTCTGTTGCACCGATAGCAGCAACTACCGCTGCTGCTATTTGTCCTGGTCTCGGTGTCAGTATCTTCCTGTTTTATTTTGATACTTGTTTATCGGGTGTGGTTGGGTTTAGTTCTACTTCCCTTGTGTCTGTTACTGTAATTAGTTTCAGTTTCCCTCCCATCTGTTGCTAGTTTTCCTCATTACCTTGTGTATAGATTCTTAGTCTTACGTCTGTTCAGTGTTGTGTTCTCCCTCATAGCTGTGACTCTTCATGTGTGTCACCAAATGGATTTATGGTTTGACCTTCTGTAACTGTTTTAATTTAGTGTGTTTCTCAAGATCTCAGCAATCAAGTTGTTCTTCAGTTCATTTTGCCTTCTGAGTCCTGCATTGTGGGTCCATTCTCTACATCTACACAGCTGTACATGACAGATTCAATATTAACTTCAGTGACTTCCAACTGACACAAATGGGTTTCATTACTGCCAGTGTGAATTAATATTTTACCAAATCTATATTTATCCTTGTTTCAGCTTGTTCTTTCTACTGTGACTATACAAACTGGATGGTTAAAGCATTACCTTTGATTGCTGAGAACTTTATTAAAGAATAACAATCTACACAGAACATGTCTAGCTGCTAACTGTCTTATGTACTTAGTGACACTCACACACTGGTCCTTTTCAGTGATCCCTCAATACCAATCTGTGCAGTAACAACAGCAATTCACAACAATCCCATTGTTACAATCCTTTCAGATTTCCTTCTATATTGCCTTCTCTGGTCCCTGAAAGACAATCAGCTATGGTCGCTGGTATCTCTAGCGTCACATTTCTGAGAATAGCGTCACCAGTAACCAGAGTCTTTTCCTTGGTGTGAGTCACAGAATGTGGAAAATTAATTTTAAACCTGTAGTGGTTGGTGGTGTACCAGGGGCTTCTGTTTAGTCCTACACTTCCTCCTCATAGCCACACAGCAGTTCGTCCTGAGCCACCAGGATATCAGGCCCACTGGGTGACTGTGAGGAGGAAGTGTAACTGTCGTTATAGCCAGTAAGTATGCTTGGGCCAGGGAGAGGTTGAAAATCCTGGTGAGAACCAGGGTGAGTTGGTGGGCACAAGCTCTGATCACCTTGCCAGGTACTCTGTTTGGTCCAGCCTTCCTGGGGTTCACTGCCAGGAGCACGCACCGTACCTCATGCTCCTGGACAGTGAGTGGGGTGGAGCTGGAGCCCGGTGGGGGGGAGCAGGGCCAGAACAGATGGGTCGTCCTGAGGCATCTCAAAGTGAGCAAAGAATGAGTTCAGTTCCTTTGCTAATGACACACTCAGGTCTCCTGCAGTCACATCACAGCCTCTGAAGTTTGTGATGTTCTGAATGCCCTGCCACACCTCCCGTGTGTTATTACAGGACAGATGGGACTCTATTCTCCTCCTGTAGTCCGTTTTGGCTTTTTAAGTTCCTCTTTTCAGGTCAGCTCGAGCAGCACTGTACAGAGCTCTGTTGCCTGACCTGAAGGCAGCATCGCGGTTTTTGAGGAGTGAATGGACCTAGCTGTTCATCCAGGGTTTCTGGTTAGGGAAAACCCGGATGTTTTTGCTAACAGTCACATTTTTGATACAGAACTTAATGTAGTCCAGTACCGTCCCAGTGAATGTTTCTAGGTCCTTGAGATTGAATAAGTCCCAGTCTGTGTATGCAAAGCAGTCCTGTAGGTCGGAGAGTGCGTTTTCAGGCCAGGTTGTAATGGTTTTTACAGTAGGCCTGGCTCTCCGTCTGAGGGGGGTGTATGCTGGGGTGAGCAGCAGGGAAAGATGGTCGGACTGGCCGAGGTGGGGGAGGGGTTTGGCTCTGTAAGCGTGCTTAATGTTGGAGTAAACATGGTCAAGAGTGTTCTCCCCTCTTGTAGAACATTTGACATGTTGGTGGATTTTCAGGAGTACAGTCTTTAAGTTGGCCTTGTTAAATAATAAGAACACCGTCGGGGTGGACCCGCTGCTGTTCATTAATGGTGTTCAGCAGGAGAGAGAGCACCATGCTAACATTAGCATTGGGAGCTATATACACAGCTGTGCCGATCACTACTGTTAGCTCTCTGGGTAGAAAAAAAGGCCGACATCTTACAGACATGTACTCGAGGTCTGGGGAACAATGTTTGTCTATGATTGTTCCGTTGTTACACCAGTCCTCATGCACGTAAATACAGAGACCCCCTCCCCCGCTCTTACCTGAGTCCTTTGTCCAATCCCCACGTAGCAGAGTGCGGCCTGCTAGCTGCACGCTAGCATCGGACATCTGCGGGTTAAGCCAGGTTAATTAAGCGGGTTAATCAACGACGCAACAGCAAGCAGAGAAAACACGGGACTTAAATACACCAGAGGATAATAAGGGAAAATAGAAACAGCAGGTAACACTGGTAAACCAAATTATACAGACGAGACAAGGAGAAGCAAAATTAAACACATTGCACAAGAAACAAGACACTACCAAAATAAAACAGGAAGTGGACACCAAGACTAAGACACAAGAACTTGACAAACCTTAAACCACAAACACAAAAACACTGGGCACAGCACAGGACCATGACAATAACAATGCTGTGTGGATGAAATGGAGTGATTTAACTTCTACATGGCTAACCTAGCATTACATTGTGGTATTACAAAAACACCTTTTAAAACAACCAATTTTAGAATTGTGTGGATTTTAGAAAGAGTGTTATTCCCCACCGTGACTATGTTGTCATGCTGTATAGTCCTGTTTATTAATGGAACAATGCTTTTTGCCTCAAGGAGTAAGATAGGTGTTTCAGTCTGGTTTTAAGGCATTTCACAGCACAGAATCAGCTCTTTTAAGAGTTTTTAATGATATTTTACTGGCTACAGACTCTGGGGATTCTGTTATTTTAATGCTTTCAGATCTCACAGTTGCCTTCGATACTGTTGACCACAGTATTCTCATTTCTCGCCTTGAGCACTGTGTGGGGGTAAAAGGCAAAGCCTTGAAGTGGTTTAAGTCATACCTGTCTGAGAGAAGTTTTAGAGTGAGTTTTGGAGGCTCAACTTCTTCATCTGCCCCGCTTTTATATGGAGTTCCACAGGGTTCTGTTTTGGGGCCGATTCTTTTTTCTTTATATCTACTTTCCCTAGGATCAATTTTGAAAAAATATGGTATCTCCTTCCACTTCTATGCTGACGATTCCCAAATCTATCTGCCCCAGAGAGGAAACAATGGCAGCTCTCTGAAAATATTAACTGAATGTCTGAATGACATTAAAGCCTGGATGGCTTTAAATTTTTTACATTTTAATGAAAGCAAGACTGAGGTCATCATCCTTAGACCCAGTAGTTCAAGTAGTACTGCGAAATTGGACCTGGGCCCACTTGATCTTTATGTAAGGCCCGTAGTAAATAACCTTGGTGTGAAAATAGACTGTGATCTAAAGCTGGAGAAACAGATAAACTCTGTGGTGAGATCAGGCTTTTACCATCTCAGGCTCCTTTCTAAGGTCAAGCCCTTCTTATCTTTTAGTAACTCTGAAAGAGTCATACACGCTTTTATTTCTACTCGGCTTGACTACTGTAACACCCTGTACGTTGGTATAAACCAGTCCTCTCTTTCACGCCTTCAGTTGGTCCAGAATGCAGCCGCTCGCCTTCTTACTAGAACTCCTAAAACTGAGCACATCTCCCCTGTGCTGGGCTCCCTTCACTGGCTTCCAGTACGTTTTAGGATTGATTTTAAGATTTTATTGTTTGTTTTTAAATCTCTAAATGGGCTGTCCCCATTATACCTCACCGAACTCCTAACCCCTTATGTTCCCTCTAGGTCACTGAGATCTGCAGACCAGCTACTTCTCAGTGTTCCTAAAAGTAGGCTTAAGAACAGGGGGGACCGAGCTTTCATAGCCATAGCCCCTAAACTATGGAACGAGTTGCCCCTTTATGTTAGGTCAGCTTCTACTCTGCATGCTTTTAAAGTGCGTCTTAAAACTTATTTTTATTCCTTGGCTTTTAAATCGGAGTGAGAGCTATCTCTGAGCTGTTGTACTGTTGTATATTTTAGATGTGTGTGTGCTTGGTGTGTTTATTTTATTTTTCCTATGTACAGCACTTTGGTTAACTCTGTTATTTTAAATGTGCTCTATAAATAAATTTGGATTTGGATTTGGATATTGTTTTGTGAGACCTCTCACTATATTCTCCTGTACAATCTTCTTTTTTGCAGACACAGGCACAGGCACTGCATCAGTTATTTTACAGTATTGCTGCTTGTAGAATAACACTAACATATCCTGTATGTGGTTTTTCTCACCATGCTTGCCAACTGTGGTCTCTCCTCTCACACTGGTGGTGATGTTTCTGGAGAGATATGTGGCTGTGTGCTACCCACTGAGGCACACCACCATCATCGCCATAAGAAACAACTTTTCTTCAACCATTCACTACCTGTTACTCACAGCACTTTCAAGAGTTTTAAAAAGAGACAGTGTTTGTGGACATCCAGGTTGTTTTCATGTATGTATTTTCTTGTTCCTGAGAGATAAAAGCATCAGACCTGTTCTCATGCAACATCTATGCTGTCAATTGTGAAATAATCAGTTGTGATAATCAGCAAGACTGAGGCGCAACTGAGGTTAATGCTGTTAACGGCACCATCAAAGGACTGTTTTCTTAAGTTTTACAAGAAATCTATTAAAAACAGCCACCTTAAGAATCTGAAATGCAGTAGAAAATTTTGACTGTTTTCCTCATGAAAGCTTTGGCATTTGAATTATTATTAGACTATATGATTGTTAGTCTATATACCATAAGTGGCCAGCTTAAATATTAATGCATTATTACCACTGTTATTGGTATAATAACAAAATGGAAGCAGCTGATGAGGACAGCAATTCTGCAATGAAAATTTTCAGAGCAGGGTCTGCGGGTTCCTTCTCCTCAGAGTCAATTGCTACAGACCTCCAAACTTCATGGGGTTTCATATTAGCTCAAGAACAGTGTGTAGAGAGCTTCATGAAATGGGTTTCCATTTCCATTTCACTGGCATCTGTTTCCAAACCTTATATCATCAAGCACAATGCAAAGCATTGAATGCAATGGTGCAAAGCACACCACCACTGGAATATGGAGTATGAGGAGTTCTCTGGAGTGATGAATCACACTTCTCCATCTGGCAATCCAGTGGAGGAGTCTGGGTTTGGTGGTTGCCAGGGGAATGGTACCTGTCTGACTGCACTGTGTGAAGTGTAAAGTTTGGTGGAGGGGGGGTTATGGTGTGGGGGTGTTTTTCAGGAGTTGGGCTCGGCCCCTTAGTTCCTGTGAAAGGAATTCTTAATGCTTCAGTATACCAAGACATTTGAGACGATTTCATGCTCCCAATATTGTGGGAACAGTTTGGGAATGGCCCCTTCCTGTTCCAACATGGCTGCACACCAGTGCACAAAGCAGCTCCATAAAGATATGGATGAGCCAGTTTGGTGTGGAAGAACTTGACTGACCTGCACAGAGTCCTGACCTCAGCCTGATAGAACACCTTTGGGATGAATTAGAGTGGAGACTGTGAGCCAGGCCTTCTCTTCAACAACAGTGTCTGACCTCACAGATGTGCTTCTTGAAGAATGGTAAAAAACACACTAAACCTGTGGAAAGTCTTCCCAGAAGAGTTGAAGGTGTTATAGCTGCAAAGGGTGGGCCGACATCATATTAAATCCTATGGATTAAGAATGAGATTCAAGTTCATATGCATGTGAAGACAGATGAGCAAATACCTTTGGCAATATAGTGTATCTACTTTCTGGCACTCCATCATGTCAGCCAGTTCTGTCCATTGGCCAGTTTTAGCCCTACATTTAATGTCCCTGCTCTCACCTCCCCCCTTTCCTCTTCTTTTGTCATCAGCCAGCAGTAGCACAATTTTCACCAACACCCTGCTGGCCAAGAACATTGGAGGCAGTTGTTGTTAATTTGTTCAAAGAGTTCCTTCCTGCCAAACCTCCCCATTTATCTGGGCTTGGGACTGGTTCATCAGCCACTTTTGAACCAGACTCATTAAGCTTTTAATTTTTTTTCACTGCTAGGTTTTGCTAATATAACATCAACTTGTTGCACCAGTCTCCATTATTGTATATACTTGAATCCCTGTGAGATCATGTGAAGTGGTGCACTGCTTTGCTTGGAAAAATAATCTTGTTAATTTACTGTAGTGTGAGCCGTGCCATTACTTCTTTCAAATCTTGTGGTGTGTCCATTCTTAGAAAATATAATATTGTAGAATGCTCCTAAGTTTGTCGTATGGGCCCATTAAAAAAACAAGCAAACAAATATCAACCTACTCCTGTAGTGTTAAACATGCAGTGTAGCAGTATGTGGCAGTCCTGGCAAACGATACATCACTGCCAGTGTGCAAGTAGCCAGTAGCTCAGAATTACATAATAGCTTTGTGTGTTTTTGCTGTTTTCATGACACCTACGCCAGCCTATAAAATTGTTTCACAATTTGTAGATGCAGTTTTTTGCAGACTGGTATCCTCTGTCCATCTTTACTTCTGAGAAACTCTGCCTCTACAAGATGCTCCTTTTATACCCCAAAACATTACTGACCTGTTACTAACTTTTGTCATTTGTTTCTGTTTAGTAACACTTACCTTTCCAGCATTTTATTGCCACCATCCCAAATTTTTTGAGATGTGATGCTATCTTTAAATTCAAAATGAGCTAATACTTTCCTTCAAATTGCATATTCTCTCACTTTGACATGTTCACCATGTTCTATTGTGAGTGAAATGAGGGTTTATGAGATTTGCAATTCACTGTATTTTGTTCTCATTTACATTTACACAGTGTCCAACTTGTTGGGTCGGGTTTATAAAAATGGTTGTCATGTACAGTAGTTCAGGCCCAGACTCACAACAATGGACAACAGCACAACAACATATAACCTATTAACCTATTACCTCACACTATATGTGAGGAAGAAAGATTACATCACTGGTTTGTGATCTGCTAAACATGCTGACGTGATGTGCGTCATCAAGAGGTTGCTATGAAAAACATCATAAATTGTATGTGAGCTCAAGAAAACGCTGCAGAACAGCTCTGCCCTCATGGTAACAAGGACTAACTAAAAGCTGCCAACTCTGTACAGATTAACTGTATTTGCTTGCTGTTTAGTTCTTATTTTACACAACTGGCATTGTGCTTTTGTATTTCAGTCTCTTCAACAGTGTAATATTTGCCTTCAATTTTCTCTGCAATGTCAAGTATATCTCCATCTCTCACTAACATCACTGTCCAATATCTGGGGTTTCCAGACCGAGTGATGATGTCAGTTCTAACTACACTTCCATCCTGTGTGTTTCTCGTCATTAATGGGATCATGTTGTTCACTCTGAGGAGTAAACCGGTGTTTCGTGAGACCTGCCGTTATGTTCTTCTTTATAACCTCCTTTTTGCAGACACTGTACAGCTGGGACAGAGTCAGGTTCATTTACTTCTTGGAGTTCTTCAAATAAGAGTGTCATATCCGGTATGTGCTTTTCTCGTCATGTTCACTCATCTCACAGCTGTGGTCTCTCCTCTCACACTGGTGGTGATGCCTCTGGAGAGATATGTTGCTGTGTGTTACCCACTGAGGCATGCTGCCATCATCACCATCAGAAACACAGGGGCAGCTGTCACTGTGATTTGGACAATCAGTTTTCTAAGAATTATTATTCGAACTCTGTTGTTTTTAGAACTATTTGAAAAGTTGGATAGTTTAGAGGTGAAAGGCCTTTGTTCTGATATAGCTATACTGCTTGGGTCAAAGTCTGATCATTTTGACAAAGCTTTCACTAGTTTTGTGTTTGTATCTGCTGGAGTGGCAGTCATGTTCTCTTATATTGGTGTGATATTAGCAGCCAGGTCGGCCTCCACTGACAAAGCTTTAGCCCATAAAGCTCGTAACACACTGGTGCTGAATCTGATACAGCTGTGCCTCAGCCTCTCCTCAACTATTTACTACCCACTGCTCGTACCTCTTTTAATGATTGTTACAAGGATAGTACTTGTTCGCATTCAGAATGCTTTTTATGTGATTTTTATTATCTTACCCAGATGTCTGACTTCTCTCATCTATGGACTAAGAGATCAGACTATCAGACCTGTCCTCACAAATCATCTATGCTGTCGACTGAAACTCGGTGGCAAAAAATAATGTATACCATGTTGAGGTTCTACAGTCACATATTATGTATAGATTCACTTTATTTGATTGGTGGGAGTCAGATTTAGAAGAGAGAATGATCATGAGCTTCAGGAAGATATTCAGGGAAGAATTCTATTTGTATGGATCAGGGTATTAAGATGTAAATTAGGACATCATAATTACAGCCTTGATGATTACAGGTACAATTTTCAGGCTGTTTTCATCATCATTATTAAATCTTTTTCTTTTGTTATATTTTTCACTTTGCTGTTGTGTTTTCCTGTTGATGTACAGTATAAGTTACGTCAGCTGGATTTTGTACTTGTCTATATGCTGCGCAAAAGGTGCAGCAGAAGCCATTGTTTGAAATTAGCCACACCAGCAGTTTTATGTGCAAGATTTAATGTTATATTATTAAAAAATAAGGAGTGATTAAAAAGGGTAAATTTAAATCTGTTGCCCTGGTGATAAGTACCTTACAGGACAGGTAATCCACATTACTTTGTTAAAACACCTTTTAATATTTTCTACTATATCAAAAAACAATCTCATTCTAATCCATTGTACTGACCATCCAAAAGCATTTTATTTGTTTTTGTAAATAAAAATATTTAAAATCTCTTGTGTCATTGTGTGTAATAATTAGTTCAACTCAATTAGTTAACAAGATTAGGAAAAATTAGTTGACAAATTGCTGTTGACAGCTATTTTTTATTGCTGCTGATTGCTCCTGTGACATCAAGTGTCATGGTTGCTGTGGCAGGCAGGAAAGGCAGACCCCAAAAGCAGGACTCAAAAAAGAGGTGAGAAATGAACTTAAAGGATTTTATTGAGTACACGGACTGAATGAACTAAATAAACTGGGCAGGTCTGAGGCCAGAACTACAACTAGGGTGAACAAGGAATGGAGATGCACACAGCTGGAACATAGACAACAACACGACAAAGAACAGAAGAAAACTGAGGGCTTAAATACACATTAGGTAATCAGGGCAAGAGGAAACAGCAGGGCACAGCAAAACTAAACACAAGGCACGGGGAGCACAAGAAAATAAAACAGGAAGTGACTAAACAAGGAACACGGCACAGGGAAACAGAGACACAGACACGGGACAGAAACGCAGACTAGTCACAACACTGGGAATAAAACAATACAGAAACATAGAAGGTCAGGGGTAAGACAAAAAGACAGACACCAGAACACAGATGCTGGGGAGACAGGGGTGAAGGAACAAGAAAACCACAAATGATAAAACCAGAACAAAGAACAATGAAAACCAAAACAAACTAGGAAAACAGCTAAGGGGACTAAAACTCCAGAGGGAGCAGGGGCTGAGGAGACTGGGACCGAGGGAGCAGGGGCTGAGGACACTGGGACCGCAACTGGGGAAACTGAGGATGATGAAACTGAGGATGAGACTGGGGCTGACGATGAGGAGACTGGGGATGAAACTGAACTGACCGGAGGGACCAAGGGGGTTAAAGAAAGTGAAACCACTGAAGGGAGCAAAGCTGAGGCGCTGGCTGTGGGGACTGAGGGAGCTGAGGCTGAGGGAGCTGAGGCCGTTGACTGAGGGAGAGCTACAGGGGCTGGAGCTACAGCTGACCAAGGGAGAGCTACAGGGGCTGAAACAGCAAACTGAGGGGAAGCAGATATGGCTGACTGAAGCTGTGGGGAAACTGGTGGTGCTGACACTGGGGAATCTAACTGAGGCCACTGGGGCGCTGACAGGAATGACTAAGGGGCTATTGCAGCTAACACTGGGGGCTCAGTCTGCTGAGGGGTGGCCGCTGCAGCGGGCAGTGGCTGTAGCTTGGAAGCTGCTGCAGCGGTCTGTGGTTCAGGCGGCGTGGGTGACTGTGGCGCTGCTGCAGGTGGCGTGGGTGACTGCGGCTTAGGTGCTCCCACCCGCGGAACAGAAACAGGTGCAGGAGCAGGTTCATTCATAGCCACCCCCACCTGAGGACCCAGAACGGGTGCAGAGTGAGGCTTGGTGGTTGCTGCAGCTGACGAAGACGACCGAGAGTTCAGTGCTCTAATGTGTGCTTCCACATGAAAAGCAGAGTCCATCCAGCCAGCGATAGTGGGCGACAGCAGCAAGCGTGGGTGAGCATTCAAAAGACCGAGCACAGCAGAAAATCCAAAGGAAAAAGTCTTAGAGTCAGAGCAGTTGTAAATCCAGGAGGAGATTCTGAAAAACCTGTGAACCTCCTGTCCGAGCTCTTTGTCCAGAAAAATAGCAGCGTCTGCTGGATCGATCGGAGGGAAAACAGATTCTGATTGGTGTGGTGTGGCAGCATGTAAAATGGGGGTTACGGGGACAGGTGCCACAACAGAGTTATTATTATTGTTCATTAATGCCGATGGACAGTTAGTGTCTGAAGCTGGCTTGAGTTCAGAGACCACCATTTTACTGTTTATGTCTACAGAACCCTTATCCCTACAAGGCGGCCGTGTACTCACAGTGGCAGATGCAGGAGTCAAGTCAGAGTTTGGTAGCTTTGTTTTACGCCTGTGGCGCCGAGAACTCTGCTTACGTGCCGGCAATGCGGGTCGTGAAGGAGATGTGGTGCTGGGACATGAAGTGGCTGGTGGAGACGAATCTGATGCCAGGGAGAAACTGCCCAGCTTAATCCCTAAAGGCTGGGGCAGAGGTGGGGCAGCTGTTGTACAGAGCGACTGCTGCGGTGTGGCTGGTGAGCGTTGCTGCGGCTGTAGAGGTGGAGAGAGTGGCCAGCTCTGATGCGGAGATCCCTTATTCCAGCAGGGATCTCCCCAGGAGAGGTGAGAGCTGCGAAACTGTCTCTCGCACTCAGGAGCTAGCCACAGCTTCCTCCTCACCACTTCCTGCAGGTGTGCCTGCACAGCTAGCTGCCGTTCACGCAGGTCTGAGTCTGCGGGGTCTTTGAAAGGGTTGTTGATTAGGAAAAATTAGTTGACAAATTGCTGTTGACAGCTATTTTTTATTGCTGCTGATTGCTCCTGTGACATCAAGTGTCATGGTTGCTGTGACAGGCAGGAAAGGCAGACCCCAAAATGAACTTAAAGAATTTTATTGAGTACAAGGACTGTATGAACTAAATAAACTGGGCAGGTCTGAGGCCAGAACTACAACTAGGGCGAACAAGGAATGGAGATGCACACAGCTGGAACATAGACAACAACACGACAAAGAACAGAAGAAAACTGAGGGCTTAAATACACATTAGGTAATCAGGGCAAGAGGAAACAGCAGGGCACAGCAGATGAAACTAATAACGGGAAGCAAAACTAAACACAAAGGACGGGGAGCACAAGACTGTCAAAATAAAACAGGAAGTGACTAAACAAGGAACACGGCACAGGGAAACAGAGACACAGATATGGGACAGAAACGCAGACTAGTCACAACACTGAGATCAAAACTCAATACGGAAACATAGAAGCTCAGGGGTAGGAAAAAAAGACAGACACCAGAACACAGACACTGGGGAGACAGGGGTGAAGGAACAAGAAAACCACAAATGATAAAACCAGAACTAAGAACAATGAAAACCAAAACAAACTAGGAAAACACGGGGAAAATAAAATTAAACATAAAACGCTGGGGAGACGGCCAAGGACCATGACATCAAGTTGTTCCAGATTTATCATAATGCCTATAACAGTTTTATTAATATATCCCTTTTTAAAACACAGTGACAAATTGCTTTACAGTTTGGATGATAAGACATAACAAGAAAGTGTACATTTCCCAGACATAACAATAGACAGTCAAGTTTGCAGTCTTTTGTTCATACAGACATTCTGTGAACTATGGCTAAAAATCAATGTGCAAAGCATTACGGAAACACTGACATTTGAAAATACGTTTTGTGCAGATTTAAACAAAGCATGACTATGATGGCTTGAAGAAGCAGTTCTAAAACTCAAGCTCTAGAAGTGGTGGCTGTGGACAGATGTTTGGGTGTAATACACACTGAAATGTTTGGTGAAAATACAAACACCTCATACCAGCTCTCAAACATGGTGGTGTAGGGGTCATTATTTGGGCTTGTTTTGCAGCCACTGGGTCTCTTCAACTTGTTGTCAGTGAGTTGACCATGAACTTCTCTGTAATACCAAAGTATTCTACAGTCAAATGTAGGGCAGCTAAAGCTTAGTCCAAACTAAGACATGCAGCAGAACAATGATGCCAAACCACAGCAAAGAATCTACAACAGAATAGCTGATAAGAATCAAGGCGCTGCAGTGGTTTACAAATAAAATTTTAGACATTAGAGAAAAAAATTATTCAAAACCATCTCAAAGACTTGTTCATGTTCGGCTGCTTTCAGCACTGCCGGTTTTTGTTTAGACTCTTTTGCTCCAGTTGGTCTTTTGGAGTTAACTTCAATAGTTACCTCCTCCCAACCAGCAACATGTTTATTAGTTATTCTTCCTTCCTCCTCTGGGGTGTGCACGCGGTTGCCATCAGGATATGTGTCCTCCAAGATTCCTCACAGTGTTACTGGAGGCAGAGGTAATGCCATCCAGAGTGTCTGGTTAGACACCATGATGATGTCATGATCCTGGAGTTTGACCCAGCATTTTGGACTTGAGTTTTCTTCACTTTGTTTCTTAGGTTGATTTGGTTGTTTTTCACATTTGTATTTCTGTATTTTTCTATGTTATTATTTTTCCAGAGTTTAGTTTTCCTTGTCTCATGTTCCTCTTAGGTCCTGTCTGAGGGGCTGTATGTTTGTATCCCTTTGTGTTTGTGCATCTCTGTGTTCTGTCAAGTCTGCATGTGTGTCATGGTTGGTCACTTCCTGTTTTATTTGACAGTCTCGTGTTCCCTGTGCTTTGTGTTTGGTTTTGCTTGTTTTGTCTTTTTAGTTTCATTTGGTTCACCCGTTTGTTCCCTGCTGTCTCCACTCTCCCTAATTTCCTTGTGTGTATTGAAGCCCTCAGTTTTTCTCTGTTCTTTGTTGCATTCTCGTCTTTGTTCCCCCATTTAGTGTTTTTCCCTTTTTCACCCAGGCTTGTTATTTTGTCCTTTGTACAGCTTTGGTTGCATTTATGATTTTGAGTTTTATATCCTGTGAGAAGATTTCAGAATTAAAGCTGCCTCACAATTTAGTTTTGTCTCGTGTGCCCTGCGTTTGGGTCCACCCCTGCCAGCCATATGGCCACATATGACATTGCGGGGTAGAGTATAATACCTTCAGTTTTATCTGAATTTAGAAGCAGGAAATCAGAGGTCATCCTGGCCTTTATGTCTTTAAGACATTTTTGTAGTTTAATTGTCATGTGTCATGTGGCTTTATGGATACACAAAGATGGATATCATCTGCATAGCAATGAAAAAATATGCTAGGCCTTCTAAGAATGCTGCCTAATGCTGCCAACATGTTGATCAATTATTAAATAATTTACTAATGTTTTATTCTTTGGTGCAGTTGAGGATGCTATATTCTTTCTTTGTGAATTTTTGTGCTTAAAATTTTTTTTACGGATTTTTGGTTTGTTTTTGGTGGTTTGGGTGCAAACACAGTCTCTATAGGGACAGGGTTCTCATTACCTCGGGTTCTCTGGGGCCCTTGCTCCTCGGCTGGGGGGGCTCCATCTCCTCTTCCGTCTCCTGGGGTGGGTGTGCGGTTGGCTTTGGAATGAGTGGCCGCAGGTCTTCGTAGGTCTTGATGGGCTCCTGGTGGCCTGGGCTTCCTGGGGCTTACTTTGCCCATCTCTAGCTTCTGATGGGCGGAGCTGTGGCGTTCTGCCCTCATTGGTAAGTACATTTCATGACACAAACACAAACACCCACATAATCATAACACAAAATGGTTGGTTTGTGTAACCATGATTCTTTTTTGTTTGTTTGTTTTTTGTTTTCCCCACACAATTTTTAATTTTGCAAATATTGTCAGTATCTTTTATGTTCAACAAGTGATGAACTATTTGTTTACTTACTTGCACTCTTTCCTGTTTTTTTCTGTTTTCTCTCTATTTTCTCTTTTTTTTCTTCTTCTTGTTCTTCTTTGTCTCTCCCTTTCTGTTTTCTTTCTTTTCTATTTTCACACAAGTGCTACTTTCCCACCACCGAAGAGCCAGTGCTCGTGCCAGTGCTGGTGCTGGTTTCAATGAACCGGCGAAACGCTTAAGAACGGGCCCGCGTTCCCACCGCGTTTCTGTGAACCGCTCCTTTACGTATGAGTGTGGGCGGGTCCTCGTCTGGACACGGAAGCCGAAGTGCACAAAGTGGGAGAACACGCTCCCCTTTCTTGTGCTGCAAATACGTTTTAGGGTCCAAACCAAACTACTGCAGCATCTGTGTGCAGTACAGAGGGAAACACAGACAGCGATTAAAGCAAGACGACAAGTACGCACTTTGTGTCCTTTTATCTGTGATATGAACTGATACAAAGCAGCAAGTTCAGCCTTAGAGCCCAACCTAATTCACAGTTGTGTCACTTTTCTCATGTAATACACATGTAATATGGTAGAAAAGTTGATGTTGAGATGGCAGAGTCACGCCCTTCTGCCGCTTTCGGCACGCATTCTTGGTTCGAGACCAGCTAGTTTGCGGGGCAGGAGTTGAACCGGTTTTTCTGCCGAGTGCTTCTGCGGTGGCTAAGGTGGGAGCTTTTTGATCAGGGAGACACAGAGCAATACACCTCCACAGTATTAGACTACATCAGATTCTGTGTGGAGAGCTCCACCAAAACCAAACAAATCAGAGTGCCTCAAAACCAAAAGCCCTGGTTCAACAGCACTGTCTACTCCCTACTGAAGGCCAGGAACACAGCACTGTGATCAGGCGACAGGGAGGCCTACAGGAGATCCAGACCAGATCTGAGAAGGGGAGTGCTGTTGCCAAAAAACATATAAATTGAAAATTGAACAGCATCAGGGCAACAACAATCACAGCGGCTCACCTGCGGGATGTTTGAAGTGCTTCCGAATTTGAAGCCTCATAGCGTTACAGTAATGCTGCAGTCCACCCTTACAATGCATTTACATGACAGACTAGACCCTCAGAATTGGATTGACACCTCATTTGGCCAATCATCTTATAAAATGGATTTTCCAGAGCCAATAATAACCAGACAGCGCCATGTGACTTCTCTGGACATGCCCCAAATGTTTTCCAATCATTCTGATTGGTCAACTCTGACCCAAAATCTAAAACCACAGATGTATAGCCAATAAAATTCCTGGCACGTGGGTGTATGGCACCTTGGGGTGTGTTTTCACATGAATCCACAAAGTTGCTGCACAATGAGTGCGTATTACGTGAGCGAAGCCGAGCCAGAAGTAAGACTCTGTGCGCCACTGTGACCTCGACAGTGTTTACAGTACTTTTTCTCACTACCAGTGTAAATATCTCAAAACAAGCTATATTTCTTCAACAAAGCGACAGAGTGACTCACGAGAGTGGATTATTATTTAGTAGAGGACTTCGTCGCTGATTTGACCGGTTTTATGGCTGCAGAATCCCACGAACGAACAGCTGTTACTCAGAAGGCGATTCATGGTACGTGTAACTTTTTATTCTCAGCTTGTCCTTGTATTATATGCCGTTTAGATGTAAATGTGTTTTTTATGGTGAGTTAGACATGCACCATTACCTAGAAAATATCACCGTACACTGCTGTGGCGCCATTTATATTGTGTGTCTGTGTGCGCACTATATTGTCTAGTGGCATGCTTTACATATTGAAATTTGCAAGAGTCCAGGTGTTTGGGGGCAGGGAAGGTGTATTGTAAGTATTGACTCAGGGTTTCGCGGGGATCTCTGTTGCTGAAAGAGTAAGATCCCATGTACGCAGTTCGAAAACTGTAGTTCAGTGCTCCACATGTGACAAGCCATTCTGCTTTATCCCAAATAGAGACTGTTATAACTGGTGGTACATTAGCGAATCTCGTCCACCCCTGCCAGTAAGGAGTCACCATCTCAGTGACTTCACCCCCAGTGTTGGGTGAGTCATCCCCCTCGTCCCCAGACTCTGTTTACACCACAGAAGGCGTGTCAGTGGGATTAAGGAGGTCCTCGAAGTATTCCTTCCATTGCCCAACTATACCCTAAGTTGAAGTCAGAAGCACACTATATACCAGGTGAGTAGAGCACCACTATCCCCTCCTGAGTCACCTTATGGTTTGCCAGAATTGCTTTGAGGCCATCCGAAAGTCTTTTTCCATGGCCATTCCATTTGTTTGACTTTCAGTGCTGAACTAAATATGGTTTAAAGTATGGGATGTTTAGTTTAGTTTAAACAATTTCCCTTGAATGAATAATTGCTCAAATTGAATTTAAAGTGTTGAAAGCTGTTTGGGCCAATTGAATTACTGACATACATTCTTGCTTTAATGTGAAAACCAGTTGAAAACTCTGTAATAAACAGATTTGATTTAGTTCTGAAATCTTTAAAAAACTGTAAGGATAAAATCATGAACATCCATCCATCCATCCATTTGCTTCCGCACATCCTGTTAAGGGTCGCGGGGGGGCTGGAGCCTATCCCAGCTGTCATAGGGCGAGAGGCAGGGTACACCCTGGACAGGTCGCCAGCCTGTTGCAGGGCCAACACGGAGTGACAGACAACCTTTCACACTCACATTCACGCACTCAGTCACACCTATGGGAAATTTAGATTAGCCAATTAACCTAACCCCAGTAAGTGCATGTCTTTGGAATGTGGGAGGAAACCGGAGTACCTAGAGGAAACCCACGCAAGCATGGGGAGAACATGCAAACTCCACACAGAGAGAGGGAGAGGCCCGAGCCAAGGTGGAATTGAACCCAGGCCTTCCAGATGGTATTCTAACTGTGAGGCAGCAGTGCTAACCACTGCGCCACCGTGCTGAACATTCCTGAGTAAAAAACTGTATAAATATTTATTAAAAGTATAAAAATGGGATTCAAACTGAAAATATGGACCATAAACTTAGCCTTTATGCTGATGATGTATTACTTTTCCTTGGGAATTCACAAGGCTCTCTTTTGAAGACTATCACACTGATAGATAAGTTCTCATCTATATCTGATTACTCTATCAATTGGAGTAAATCAACAGTTTTGCCTCTGAATTGTAATTTCCAGAGAACCTCTAGGACCCCACTAAAGTCAGGAAATATTAGATATTTAGGCATAAATTTTTCCGCCAGGCTCTCAGACTTGGTACGATTAAATCATATCCCCTCATTAAAAACAATAGAGGATGATCTCACACGTTGGAACAGTTTACCTATATCACTCATGGGGAGAGTTGCTGCCATTAAAATGATGGTTTTACCAAAAATTAATTATCTATTTTCATTGATCCCTAATAAACCTACTCTTCCTTGGTTTAAGTCACTAGATTCAAACATCTCAAAATTTTTATGGAAAAACAAACCGTCAAGAATAAGCTTAAAAACTTTACAAAAGCCAAAACACAGTGGAGGTCTAGAATTACCAAACTTTTATTACTATTTCTTAAGCAGTAGATTGCAGTATATTTCAAAGTGGATCAAATCCAATTCATTAGACAACCCATGGCTGGATCTAGAACAGGCGTTTTGTGGAAAAATAAAAATCTCAGATTTACCTTTCATTAGTTCCAGTATTAAACATCATAACTGCTATAAAGTCCTTAGTATAAATACCTCTCTGACAGCCTGGTGGGAATTTTTAAAAATAACTAAGTCTTCACTCATCCCCTGTAAACTAACACCCATTTGGAACAATCCAGATATTTGTCAGAAAAAGAAAATGCTGAATTTTCCGTTATGGCGTGATAAGGGTATAAATAACTTAGAACATATTATCCAAGATGGAAATTTTATCACGTTCCAAGAACTTATATCAAAATATAGAATTGGCAACGGTAGATTTCTGGAATATCAACAAGTTAAGTCCGTCCTACAGGGAAGATTTAACCTTAATCAATTGAATCTAGAAATGCCTACTTGGGTAACAGAATTTCTTAACCTCTGTACCCCAAAATTGTTATCAAAATTATATAAATTATTAATAAAAACTGATGATTCAGTTTCCCTCCCAATTACAAAATGGGAGCGTGATCTTTCTGTCAACCTGGATCAAAATTTATGGACAGAAATATGTTTAAATATCTTCAAAATGACTAAAAGACCCCAAATACAACTTGTACAATATAAGATTCTCCATAGAACATACTACACTGGACAAAGGATGTTCCAAATGGGCCTTACACACTCAAACATATGCACCCACTGTACAAGCAATTCAGAGGATAATCATCTACACGCTCTGTGGTCTTGTGTACCAGTTCAGAGATTTTGGCAGAGGATTTGTGAAGATCTATCCACATGGTTTAGCTGTCGTATCCCAACTGGTCTTCCCTGTGTGGCTTGGGGGCTGGGGTCTGGGGCCCCGGCACTGGGGCCGCGCCGGCTCCTGGTGGGCCCCCCCTGGCGCGGGGGGGGCCTCTGCTGTCCCGACCGCGCCGCCGGGTGGGGTGGGTTGGCCTGACGTCGGGATGTCCGGTCTACGCTTTTGGGGCCCTGGGGTGCCTGCATTGCAGGGGGGTGGGGTGGGGGATGGGGCCGCGGTGGGGTGGTTGGGGGGGACTGGGCACTGCATTTCCATGCCCAGGCCAGTATGTCCTGTCGCCTGTTTGTGTCTATTGTTGAGTGAATGGGCATCTAGGAGGAGCGGGCCGCCCTCTGCGGTGGGGGCGAGGGCGCCAACCTCGGGTGCTGCAGTGCTCCGGGATGCTGTCACCGCGGCCCCGGGCTCACCTCCCCCTGCCCTGTGCTGGGGTGTGGGAGGTCGGGGTGCCTATTGAGCCAGCGGACAGCTGGCTCTCTTCTTCCAGGATTCTTCCTGGTCATATGCCCCCCCCCCCCCCCCCCCCCCCCCCTCCCCCTCCCCATACACAAACACACACACACACACAGAATACACATCACTCACAGATGTAGGATGGAGAGGCCACGTGGAGAGCTGCACCACCACTTGCCTCTCCGTTTTAATTGCACTTTAGTCATTATAACTCACAACACATACACACTTACAACCTGATACACATAGGACCTTTGGGGCAGGCATGTTACTCAGAGGTTGATGAGATGGGCCGCTGAGGTGGCCCCACTCGGATCCTCGTCACTGTCTGTCTCCAAATTTTATTTGCACTTTAGACATGGAGGGTTTTGGGGGGGCAGTGTGGGCAAGCACTGACGACTAACAGTTGGCGCTTGTGGCATAACTGTCCCCTCAATTTTAACTGCACCCTATACACCTCATTCACTCACAAACATTAACACATAGACCTACAAGTTGGGGAGGAGGAGGGGGGGAGGGGTCATCTTACACCCCGATTTCTTGCGGCTCGCCCGGGGTAGGGGTCGGGGGGTTCCTTGGGGACCGGGCTGGTGGCGTCCTGGGGTCGCTGTTGGCCCTGGGGTGGTTTCCACTTGCCCCGCCTTCAGAGGGTGGGTAGCTATGGATGAATGTGTGTCTTTGTGTATTTGTCACCGTCTCCGTGAGTATGGGTGGGTGAGTGAATGTGTATGTATGGCATATCTGTGTGTGGGTAAGTATGTATGGGCATGTATGAGTATCTGTGTATAAATGTGTACACGGGTGTCTGGGTGTGTTTGTATGTATGGCTGGACCTGGGTCTGGGCCTTGTGCCTTGCCTCCTGGCCGCTCCTTGCTGGTTGCCTCCTCCCCCCTACCCCCCTGGGATGGGGGTGCCTCGGGGTTCCTGGGTGGGGCTGGGTGTTCTGGCGTGGGTGCTGGCCTGCCCCCCTTGGGGGTGCGGTGCGGGGCTGCGTTGGCTTCTTCGGCGTGGGGGGGGGCTCTGTGGAGGGTCGGGCGGTCCTTGGGTGCCGTGGGCCCGGGAGCCCTGCCGCCGGCCAGTGCAGGGGGCTGGCCGCTGGGGGGGGGCTGGCTTCTCATCGCCTTGGGTTCCCTGGAGCCCTCGCTCCTCGACTGGGGGGGCTCCGTCTGAGACCACCCTCTCCCGTCTGCTGGGGTAGGTGTGCGGTTGTCTTTGGACTGAGTGGCCGGGGGTCTTCCTGGCTCTTGGTGGGCTGCTGGTGGCCTGGGGTTCCGGGGGCTTTCCGTACCTGCCTCTGGCTTCTGATGGGTGGAGCTGCAGCGTTTTGCCCTCATTAGTAAGTACGTTCCATGACACAGACACAAACATGACACAGACACAAACGCCCACTCAATCACAACTCAACAAAATTGTTGGTGTGCGTAACATGCTTTGTTAGTTTTGTTTTTCACACACAAATTTATTTTTGCAAGTATTGATAGTATTTTTTTATATGTTAAAGTGATGAAGTATCTGATTAATAGACTTGTGCTCTTTCCCCTTTTTTTTTTGCTCCCTTTCTCTCTCCCTTTTTCTTCTCTTTATTTTTCTCTTCTTCAGCCTGTCAGCTCTGGCTGTTACATAGTATGTGGAAAAATAACTCAGATAAATAAAATAAAGGGTTAAAACATCAACAAGAAGAGCCTATTGAGAACCTATAGAGCTCATCTTGAAATAGCAAATATGTTTGGCACAACAACGCATTCAGATCACAGTTCTGCTTGCAAGATCTACCAGACATGACAGGCTTTAAAAAAAAAAAAAAAAAAAAAAAAGTATAAAAATGTGTTCAGTACTTATGACGACATTGCTTTTTGGTTTATCAGCAGGTACTTTAATGTGAATTTGTGTCTCCTTTCTATACTTACCCCATTAACTTCATTTAAATGTTGAAATGCATGTTTGGAACAAATAAAGTATAAACGAGTGAGTTGGCAGGCGTCCAATTCCAAGCCCGTTCGAGTTGCAAGAAGATTACATCACTGGTTAGTGATCTGGTTAACATCCTGACGTAATGTGTGTCATCAAGACGTTGCTAGAACAAACATCATAAATTGTTTGTAAGTTCATGATAACACTGCAGAACAGCTCTGCCCACATGGTAACAAGGACTAACTCTAACCTGCTAACTCTGCACAGGTTAACTGTATTTACTTGCTTTTTCATTTTTCTTGTACACAACTGGCATTGTGCTTTTGTATTTCAGTCTCTTCAATAGCTTAATATTTGCCTTTAGTTTTCTCTGCAATGTCAAGTATATCTCCATCTCTCACTAACATCACTGTCCAAGATCAGAGGGTAGCAGAAAGAGTGATGATTTCAGTTCTAACTACACTTCCATCCTGTGTGTTTCTCGTCATTAATGGGATCATGTTGTTCACTCTGAGGAGTAAACCGGTGTTTCGTGAGACCTGCCGTTATGTTCTTCTTTATAACCTCCTTTTGGCAGACACTGTACAGCTGGGACAGAGTCAGGTTCATTTACTTCTTGCAGTTTTTCAAATGACAGTGTCATATCCTGTATGTACTTTTCTTGTCATTGTCACTCATCTCACAGCTGTGGTCTCTCCTCTCACACTGGTGGTGATGCCTCTGGAGAGATATGTTGCTGTGTGTTACCCACTGAGGCATGCTGCCATCATCACCATCAGAAACACAGGAGCAGCTGTCACTGTGATTTGGACAATCAGTTTTCTAAACATTATTATTCGAACTCTGTTGTTTTTAGAACTATTTGAAAAGTTGGATAGTTTAGAGGTGAAAGGCCTTTGTTCTGATATAGCTATACTGCTTGGGTCAAAGTCTGATCATTATGACAAAGCTTTCACTAGTTTTGTGTTTGTGTCTGCTGGAGTGGCAGTCATGTTCTCTTATATTGGTGTGATATTAGCAGCCAGGTCGGCCTCCACTGACAAAGCTTTAGCCCATAAAGCTCGTAACACACTGGTGCTGAATCTGATACAGCTGTGCCTCAGCCTCTCCTCAACTATTTACCACCCACTGTTGATATCTCTTTCAATGATTGTTACAAGGATAGTACTTCTTCGCATTCAGAATGCTTTTTATGTGTTTTTTTTTCTCTTACCCAGATGTCTGACTTCTCTCATCTATGGACTAAAAGATCAGACTATCAGACCTGTCCTCACAAATCATCTATGCTGTCGACTGAAACTCTGTGGCAAAAAATAACGTATAACATGTTGAGGTTTGGTTCAGGCTTTTGTTTGTCGGTATATTTGACTCTTGTGATTCAGCAAAAAAGAACATTTTTAATTAATAAACAACTAATGAACAATATATATTATCTTCAGATAAAATTGACATTTCTGCAGCTTTATATGACATTCTTTCTCACAAGTACAAGTCTTTTAGAGCAGAGGTCTCCAACCCCCGGGCCCCAGACCGGTACTGGTCCGTGGGTTATTTGGTAGTAGGCCACAGTTAAAGAACAAATAACTTAGATTATTTCAGTTTACTTATTATCTGAGTCTGAACAATGTTTTATTTTGAAAAATGGACAGATTCTTTCTGTTACATCTGTCTATGACTCCCTTTTGACGTGTGTCAAGAGGCTTGTCTCGGTCATGTGATACATCGCCGCTAAAATTAACCCACTAGCTTCGCTGGTTCCAGTGCCTGTCTAACGAAATAGGTTGGTTGACCTACATAATGCTTGTTTAAATATTTGAGTGCTCAACAGGAGTATAAAAGTGCCACATAAGAACCAATCCATTTGTCATTTACCATATAGCTTAAAAACACCGGGGATAGACGTCAGGCGGACCCAGCCACGTCAAGCTAACATGCTCCGGCGCTTCACACCACAGCTCTTCAGCCACACTCCATGTGAAATCAAACCTTGTGATGGTGTGTGCCCGTTTTTCACCGATGGGATGCTGGTGCCAGTATTTAAACCGTTCTTGAGTGTTTCCACCATGAACGGGTTCAACTCAGGCCCCGCAAGCTAGCTGTTCTCAAACCAAGAATGTGTGGCAAAAGCAGGACAAGGGTGTGGCTCTGCCATCTCCATGTAAAGTTTTCTACCACTATTTCACTGCATGGTGTGTATTAGAGAAGAAAAGTGATGCAGTTTTTACGGTGGTGAATTAGGTTGGGCTCTAATGCTGAACTTGCTGCTCTGTATCGGTTCATATCACAGATAAAAGGACACAAAGTGTGTCCTTGTCATCTTGCTCATAATTGCTGTCTGTGTTTACCTCTGTGCTGCACACATTGTTTGTTTGGACCGTAAAATGTGTTCGTAGCACAAGAAAGGGGAGCGTCTTCTCCCACGTTTGTGCCCTTCAGCTTCTGTGTGCAGACGAGGACCCGCCCACACTCATAGGTAAAGGAGCAGTTCACAAACCACAGTGGAAACGCGGGCCCGTTCTTAAGCATTTAGCTGGTTCATTGAAACCGTCACCAGCACCTCAGGAAACATAGCATTAGTGAGGCTGAACCCAGCCAACCCACAAGCTAGCAAGTTGCAGAAACACAAGCTCAGGGCTCACACTGATTCAGCATTATGGTGAGTTTTATTTTTCACGCACTTTATACAGTAAAACTTGTCTAAGTTGAAGTCACACAAATCAGATTTTCGCTCTAGTCGGACGGCTTCTGCAAGTCCTGATTTTTCTCAACATTAATTCCAATAAAATCATCCCCTAAAAAAGTCAGATTTTCACCTACCTTAGATGAAAAATCTGGTCCCATTGTAATCACTTCCAATTAAATGGGATCGCTTAATTTGGATGACATTTTCTTGCAAATTAATTTAGCATTTGTTCATTTCCCCACCAATGATCTGCCAGAATTGCTTAAATTTAATGCATGACCAGAAGCATTGTGTAAGAGTGACTATATAGTAACTCCAATATAGTATATAGTAACTCCAATAACAGCTTTATTAATATATTATTTATTTGCTCTTGATGGAAATTGACAATTTACTGACAAATTAGCATTTCAGTAACATTTGTTGATTAGGGCTAAGTACAAATTCCACTAAAGAGTTTTTACCCACAAGCAATCCGTCTGCTCAACTCTGAGCCCTAACTGGACTATTATTGCACAATGTAAATTTTATAATCTATAATTCCATGTAAAAGTGTGTATAGTGTATAGTATATAGAGTATAGTGTATAGTGTGAATTACTTATTTTTATTTTTATTCTTCTTATTTATATGTGTGTGTATATATGGTTGCAGGTACAAAATACATTTCACTGTGCATTGTACTGTGTATAACTGCGCATGTGACAAATAAACACTATCTATCTATTATCTATCTATCTATCTAAGTGCACTTTCTACTCTCATACATACAAGGAGTTTATTCATGAGTGAAACATCATTTTTGCCACTATATGAGCTGCCTGGACAATCTTTGCCAAACTCAAGTTTGATACTAAAAGGTGTCCTATTGAAAACCACTAAAAATATATATATTTTTGATCCCACATTTATTTTCACATCAATTAATACATTCCTTTATGTTAAGGTTTTATTTTGGACTATTTTGGACTGGCTTTCATTTTTTAAATTTTACATTTGTTCAAAGAATGCAGTAAAATTTCACACATTTTATTGTTTTCTGCAAGGGTGCCTTTCTACTGAAATAGAATATTTGGTTCTTGTTCTGGTAGTTGCAGCTGCTCTACAGCTGTGGTATGGGCAGTAGTGAGGGAGTAGGCATTTTTCGAGATGCAAGACGTTACAGCACACAGAAGGTATGCACTTGACATGCACTCTGATGGCTCCTCATTCTGCTTTGAGGACTCTTAGGCTGACATGGAAGAGTCCTCAAAGATCAAAACAGACGAACTGGAGTCCAACTCTGACTCATTTGGACTTATCTGAAGATGAGAGCTGAGGGCAGACAGATGGAGCAGTGGACTTCAAAAATATAAAAATACTTTGGTCTCCCACAAACTCCCACTGTGGTGCTCTGCTATGCTCCAGCAGCCAGAGGTTTGAGCTTGGGATCTATACTTGAAGTTTGAAGACTGAGGCCTGAATCAGTGACCTGACATCCATCTTTGGACTAGTGCTGAGGGATGAAATCGTGCACCACTAACACAAAAATGAGTAAAACACAAATCTCTTATTTTAACATTGTCCTACTGGTCAAGAAAATAAAAACCAGAGGACTGTTTTAATGACTTTGTTCTGTAATAATTTCTGTTCCTCTGAAGAGGACAGTGTATTCTGTCAGAAAGGCACAGCGTGATATTTGTCATGGGCGGTGGGAGAGTGCTTAACTAAAGAATCTGCTGTAATGCTAATTATAGTCTGGGCTCTTACCTGTCTGCAACGGTAATTGTTGCCCTTAAAATTATTAATTAAAATTTACCACAGATTTGCAGGATTCATTTATTTCATCCATAGGTCCATGGGCTTTTTTTTTGTTTTTTGTTTAGATCATGCATTTTATACACTGCTCAAAAAAAATAAAGGGAACATTTAAACAACACAATATAACTCCAAGTAAATCAAACTTCTGTGAAGTCAAACTGTCCACGTAGGAAGCAACACTGATTGACAATCAGTTTCACATGCTGTTGTGCAAATGGAATAGACAACAGGTGGAAATTATTGGCAATTAGCAAGACACACTCAAAGGAGTGGTTCTGCAGGTGGGGACCACAGACCACTTCTATGCTTTCTGGCTGATGTTTTGGTCACTTTTGAATGTTGGTGGTGCTTTCACACTCGTGGTAGCATGAGACGGACTCTACAACCCACACAAGTGGCTCAGGTAGTGCAGCTCATCCAGGATGGCACATCAATGCGAGCTGTGGCAAGAAGGTTTGCTGTGTCTGTCAGCGTAGTGTCCAGAGGCTGGAGGCGCTACCAGGAGACAGGCCAGTACACCAGGAGATGTGGAGGAGGCCGTAGCAGGGCAACAATCCAGCAGCAGGACCGCTACTTTCGCCTTTGTGCAAGGAGGAACAGGAGGAACACTGCCAGAGCCCTGCAAAATGACCTCCAGCAGGCCACAAATGTGCATGTGTCTGCACAAACAGTTAGAAACCAACTCCATGAGGATGGTATGAGGGCCCGACGTCCACAGATGGGGGTTGTGCTCACAGCTCAACACCGTGCAGGACGCTTGGTATTTGCCAGAGAACACCAGGATTGGCAAATTTGCCACTGGTGCCCTGTGCTCTTCACAGATGAAAGCAGGTTCACACTGAGCACATGTGACAGACGTGACACAGTCTGGAGACACCGTGGAGAGCGATCTGCTGCCTGCAACATCCTTCAGCATGACCGGTTTGGCAGTGGGTCAGTAATGGTGTGTTGTAGCATTTCTTTGGAGGGCCGCACAGCCCTCCATGTGCTCACCAGAGGTAGCATGACTGCCATTAGGTACCGAGATGAGATCCTCAGACCCCTTGTGAGACCATATGCTGGTGCGGTTGGCCCTGGGTTCCTCCTAATGCAGACCTCATGTGGCTGGAGTGTGTCAGCAGTTCCTGCAAGATGAAGGCATTGAAGCTATCGACTGGCCCACCCGTTCCCCAGACCTGAATCCGATTGAGCACATCTGGGACATCATGTCTCGCTCCATCCACCAACGTCACGTTGCACCACAGACTGTCCAGGGGTTGGCGGATGCTTTAGTCCAGGTCTGGGAGGAGTTTCCTCAGGAGACCATCCGCCACCTCATCAGGAGCATGCCCAGGCGTTGTAGGGAGGTCATACAGGCACGTGGAGGCCACACACAATACTGAGCCTCATTTTGACTTGTTTTAAGGACATTGCATCAAAGTTGGATCAGCCTGTAGTGTGTTTTTCCACTTTTTGTGTGTGACTCAAATTCCAGGCCTCCATTGGTTAATTAATTTGATTTCCTTTGATGACTTTTGTGTGATTTTGTTGTCAGCACATTCAACTTTGTACAGAACAAAGTATTCAATGAGAATATTTCATTCATTCAGATCTAGGATGTGTTATTTGAGTGTTCCCTTTATTTTTTTGAGCAGTGTATTTATTTATTTATTTATTTTTTAAGCCTCTCATGTATGGCAGTTTTCGCAATCGGAATATGATCCGAATGCTCTGGTGTACCAAACATATTTGCTTTTCCAAGAATAGCTCTATAAGTTTTCCAATAGGGTACTCTTGTTAATATTTATATTTTAATTTTATTTCATTTATTTACACCAGGCCTGACAGGCAGAAAGGAAAGGGTAGGAAAAAGAGTGAGAAAGAAAAAAGAAAAAAAAGAAAAGAGAAAAAAAACAAAACAGAAAAACAAAACAAAACAAAGGTGAGAAAAGAATAATCAGAGAATGATATCCACACATATATACATACACATCCACATATCTACACATGCACATACATATACACATACACACACACACACACACTCACAATCCTGCTGTTGCTTGCAAATAATGTGTGAATGTGCCTCTATCAACGTACTCACCAATGGGAGCAAGAAACTGCAACCACGCCCCCCGTGATCCAGAGGTGAACAGGGAAGGACCCAGGGGACGCGGCCTATCCACGGCCCACCGGGACCTCAGAAGATGAGAGGCCACACATCCCGATGGCAACTGTGCACACACCCCAGAGGAGGAAGGAGGGAGACCCCAGACGGACCCCCTCACAGTCAAATGGCAAGAGTCCAGAGAGCCAGAGGCAATGAGCAGCCAACCCCTCCCGCAGGCCTGCACCCCCCGCACAAGCCTCGAATGCGGCCCCAAGGCCCCGGGCGCCCGAGAACCGCCCGACACCCAGCAGAGCCCTCCCCACGCCAAAGAGGCCTGAGCCACCCCCAGGCCACAACCGCCAAGGAAGCAGGCCAAGAGCCACGCCAAGACATCCGGCCATGAACCCCGGGACCCACGGGCACCCGACACCCCAGGGGCGGCAGTGGCAACCAGCGGGAAGCAGCATGAAGCGGTAGGGAGTGATAGGGAGGGGTGACTCCCACCCTCCGCAACCATGTCCCACAGGTGCCAAGGCTCAGCAAGCCACAGACCCAGGCCCTGCTGTCCCCACACACACACACACACAAACACACCCACACGAACGCATGCACGCACACACACGCAGTGAGCAGTGTATTTAAAAGAATAACACAAAGTGGTTTGTGGCAGGCAGTTTATGGCATTTTAAAATTATGCAGTCCAAAAATTATTTGTAAAACTGGTGATAAGACATCCATTTAATGCTTTATAAATCTTGTTATTAATGTGCTTATTTATTTATTTCTTGTCAGTCTTTAAAAAAGCAAGGATAGGCATCAAAATTTTCCTGCATCTTAAGCTACATTGACACACTGTGATTAAAAAATACTATAAAGGGATATTTGTGGTTGGGGTTGAAATTACGTGTTTGTTGTGTCATGCCAGCTGTTTGATCCCACAGGTATTTACCTCTGTGACAGCCTCTCCGTTTCATAGGATCCTGATCACTTGGTCCAGCAGGGTATTACCCACTTCCGAGCTCAGTGATACTACTTAAGCTGTGGCGGGGCTGCTCGTCTGGCTCTAACTGCTAATAATCCTATCATCTGCCCCTCTACCTCTGTGTTGTGATGCTATCGTTCAAGAAGGCTCACACAGACGACCCAAAACACAGTCCAGATAGTTATAGCAGCCAGCCCCTTGATCAGTGCACTTGTAACCAACCAGAATCTTTTATCGGCTCGGAGCGAGCCCAAGGGACATAAGTAAAGTTGAAGTGGATTACTGGGGACTGGTGTCCAAAACAGAACCTGATGTTATAGCTTGACTTGCCTAACTTTTACTGTTCATGGACATTAAGTGTACCGTTAAAAAAGGAAATAAATTCTCAACGAATTTCACTGACCTTTTAGAGTCTAATTTTATTTGCAGGTTTTTGCTCAAGCAGTTTGCATTTAGCTCTGAATCAATCCTTAATCCATTCTCAACATGCAGTAATCACTCCTAAATATCAGATCTCAAAAACATTATAAATCAATCACTTCTTAAACAGAGTAAATACTTATGAGCTGGGTTGATGAAGAAGGGGCTTGAAATTGTCCAAATCATTTAAAATCCTTTTTGGAAGAAAAGACTTCAAGTTGGTGCCTGGCCAGAAGCGACCACACCCAAAGTCCAGTCCATTTAAACTGCCTCCGTGAAGTGGAGAAAAAGGGGAAGTCCACAGAAGTATGTTTTCTGTCCTTCGAACCTCTCTGTAATCGTCACTTCTTATTCCTGAACTCTTCTCTGACTTAGCCCAAAGTCCAAAGATAGAAATTCTAAAGCAAGGTCACATCCAAATTCAGTGGGCAGGGAGAATCCAGCAGAACTGTTTAAAGTCGAATTAATCCGTGGAGGGTTTGGTCCAGTCCTCTCAGCGGAGCAGTTCTAGTCTGGGGAAGAAGCTCCTGAAATTCTCGTACGATGTTTCTGTGCATCACCTTTTATAGTTTAATTTTTAAGACACATCCTAGTTCTAAAACATCATCATGACAGTTATCACCCCATTCCTGATATCCTTTTAGGGTGTTTAACCCAGACATTACTTCATTTTTCATCTAATATAAGATTTTAAGTATTTTCCATTCCGGGCACATGTCTGGACATGTTTCTAACTTTGCTCTGCGCGTCTCCAGGCAACAGCTTTCAGTTCCTCATTTTACCCTTAGCTCAAGGATTTCGCAAGTTCCTCAACACACTGCTCCAGCCATCATTTCTGTTACACTTACACACATCATTTGATCGTAAATCATATACTTCATTCTCTAACGGTTCTATAAATTTGAATTATGATTGTACATTCAGCACCAAGCTTAGGCTAGCCAGCAATCAAGATCTCAATCCTCACTTCACATCATTTGACACAGCATACACAGTTTTTGCACCTATAAATAAATAAATACTGCATTATTTTGCTGGACACTTTTGCAGAACATGTGGCTGTTGTTGCATTTGGTCATTTTCACTGTGAAACAGAGTATTCAAATGAAACACGGGGGATAAACTAAGGCTATGTTCACACTGCAGCCTGAAGTGACCCAAATCTGATTTTTTTCGTCTTCATGCGACCTGTATCCGATCTTTTCCTGCCAGTCTGAGGCTGAGGAGTGTGAGCCCCCAAAAGTTGGAGCACGTCCTCCAGTCTCCCCTCTTAAACATGGGGACCACCACCCTGGTCTGCCAATCTAGTGGCACTGACCCACATCTCCATGTGATGTTGCAGAGGTGTGTGAACCAAGACAGCTGAACAACATCCAGCGCCTTCAGGAACTCAGGGCAAATCTCGTCCACCTCAGAGGCCCTGCCACCAAGGGGTTGTTTAACCAACTCAGTGACCTCACCCCAGGTGGTGGGTGAGTCATCCTTCTTCCGTGAATGGCCACCTTATCATGGTGGAGGGCTTTGTGTGTCCCAGTGATCCCAGGAGCTATGTTTTCTGGGGGCTTGTCCCCATTGTAGGGTCTCCCGGGGCAAATTTGTCCTGGTTCCTTAGCCTCAAGATCTCACTTATGCTTTTTGTGTATGATGTGGTTTTGTTGACTTTATTTAGCAACAACCTCGAGTGATTAACTATCATCGAATTCAAAATGAATTTGTTGAGAGCATTACATCCTTAAAATTATACATTTTCTCAGTTTAAAAAATTGACATTGTTCTACTGTGAGTGAAATGAGATTTATGAGATTTGCAAATCATTGCATTTTGTTTTCATTTACAGTTATCAGCATCCAACATTTTTGAATTGGATTTGTAAAAATGGTTGTCATGCAGTTTAGAACCAGACTCACAACAATGGACAACAGCACAACACATGCATTATTACCACACAAACATGTGAGAAAACAGAATGACACCACTGGTTAGTGATCTGGTAAACATGCTGACGTGTGATGTGTGTCATCAAAGACGTTCCTAGGAGAAACATCATAAATTGTATGTGAGTCCAAGAAAACGCTGCAGAACAGCTCTGCCCACATGGTAACAAGGACTAATCCCAACCTGCTAACTCTGCACAGCTTAACTGTATTTAATTGCTGTTTAGTTTTTTTTATACACAATTAGTATTTTGCTTTTGTATTTCAGTCTCTTCAACAGTGTAATATTTGCCTTCAATTTTCTCTGCAATGTCAAGTATATCTCCATCTCTCACTAACATCACTGTCCAATATCTGGGGTTTCCAGAAAGAGTGATGATGTCAGTTCTAACTACACTTCCATCCTGTGTGTTTCTCGTCATTAATGGGATCATGTTGTTCACTCTGAGGAGTAAACCGGTGTTTCGTGAGACCTGCCGTTATGTTCTTCTTTATAACCTCCTTTTGGCAGACACTGTACAGCTGGGACAGAGTCAGGTTCATTTACTTCTTTCAGTTTTTCAAATGACAGTGTCATATCCTGTATGTGCTTTTCTCGTCATTGTCACTCATCTCACAGCTGTGGTCTCTCCTCTCACACTGGTGGTGATGCCTCTGGAGAGATATGTTGCTGTGTGTTACCCACTGAGGCATGCTGCCATCATCACCATCAGAAACACAGGGGCAGCTGTCACTGTGATTTGGACAATCAGTTTTCTAAACATTATTATTCGAACTCTGTTGTTTTTAGAACTATTTGAAAAGTTGGATAGTTTAGAGGTGAAAGGACTTTGTTCTGATATAGCTATACTGCTTGGGTCAAAGTCTGATCATTTTGACAAAGCTTTCACTAGTTTTGTGTTTGTATCTGCTGGAGTGGCAGTCATGTTCTCTTATATTGGTGTGATATTAGCAGCCAGGTCGGCCTCCACTGACAAAGCTTTAGCCCATAAAGCTCGTAACACACTGGTGTTGAATCTGATACAGCTGTGCCTCAGCCTCTCCTCAACTATTTACTACCCACTGCTCGTACCTCTTTTAATGATTGTTACAAGGATAGTACTTGTTCGCATTCAGAATGCTTTTTATGTGATTTTTATTATCTTACCCAGATGTCTGACTTCTCTCATCTATGGACTAAGAGATCAGACTATCAGACCTGTCCTCACAAATCATCTATGCTGTCGACTGAAACTCAGTGGCAAAAAATAATGTATAACATGTTGAGGTTTGTGGAGACTTTTGTTGTTCAGCATATTTGGCTCTGAGCAAACAAAGAACATTTTTTATTTGTTAAACAACAAATTGTGGTGCCTCCAACTTCTATCTCTAAAATCTACAGTCACATATTATGTATAGATTCACTTTATTTGATTGGTGGGAGTCAGATTTAGAAGAGAGAATGATCATGAGCTTCAGGAAGATATTCAGGGAAGAATTCTATTTGTATGGATCAGGGTATTAAGATGTAAATTAGGACATCATAATTACAGCCTTGATGATTACAGGTACAATTTTCAGGCTGTTTTCATCATCATTATTAAATCTTTTTCTTTTGTTATATTTTTCACTTTGCTGTTGTGTTTTCCTGTTGATGTACAGTATAAGTTACGTCAGCTGGATTTTGTACTTGTCTATATGCTGCGCAAAAGGTGCAGCAGAAGCCATTGTTTGAAATTAGCCACACCAGCAGTTTTATGTGCAAGATTTAATGTTATATTATTAAAAAATAAGGAGTGATTAAAAAGGGTAAATTTAAATCTGTTGCCCTGGTGATAAGTACCTTACAGGACAGGTAATCCACATTACTTTGTTAAAACACCTTTTAATATTTTCTACTATATCAAAAAACAATCTCATTCTAATCCATTGTACTGACCATCCAAAAGCATTTTATTTATTTTTTTAAATAAAAATATTTAAAATCTCTTGTGTCATTGTGTGTAATAATTAGTTCAACTCAATTAGTTAACAAGATTAGGAAAAATTAGTTGACAAATTGCTGTTGACAGCTATTTTTTATTGCTGCTGATTGCTCCTGTGACATCAAGTGTCATGGTTGCTGTGGCAGGCAGGAAAGGCAGACCCCAAAAGCAGGACTCAAAAAATAAATGAGTTGACCCAACATGCAGTTTGTTGACTTTATATAAAAAGTTAAGTAATTTGGATTAAAAATGATTAGTTAGTTGAACTAAAAGCATGTAATCTGAACTTGATAAACTGAGTTTAGATTACATGCTTTTAGTTCAACTAACTAATCATTTTTAGTTCAAATTAATTTATATGAAAAGTTAAGTCAACAAACAGCATGTTGGATCAACTCATTTATTTCAGTGTCGTTCACTTGAAGCTTTACATTTTCAAAACTTAACTGAGTCAAAGCAACAAGTTTACTTGACTAAGTCAAGTTGAGTCAACAAATTCGTTTTTACAGTTTAAGTTTTGGAAAAGCTTATTTCAATAAGAAAACTAATACCTACAAAACTACTATAATTCAACAATGAACAAATCCATCTTAAACATAATCATAATGCACACAAAAATATCTCAAGCTGTATTTCAGTCAAGAATTTTATTGCATTAATGTCAACAAGAGACTTGTTCAAAATTCCTAAATTCAAATGTCTCAAAGACAGTTATTGCTGAGAGCACATAGAATATAAAATAAACTGCAGTATGTAGTAGCAGTACATTTATAAAGCTCTTCAGTGATGTTGGCACCAAAGGACAACATTAAGATTAAGATTAAGATTAAGATTAAGATAGTGTTTATTTGTCACATGCACAGTTATACACAGTACAATGCACAGTGAAATGTATTTTGTACCTGCAACCATATATACACACACATATAAATAAGAAGAATAAAAATAAAAAAAGTAATTCACACTATACACTATACTCTATATACTATACACTATACACACTTTTATAAATTATAATATTTACATTGTGCAATAATGGTCCAGTTAGGGCTCAGAGTTGAGCAGACGGATGGCTTGTGGGTAAAAACTCTTCTTCAACCTTTCAGTCTTAGCCCTCAGGCAGCGGTAACGCCGGTCTGATGGGAGCAGGGAGAAGAGAGAGTGTCCGGGGTGGCTGGGCTGTTTTAGGATCTTCATGGCCCTCAGCCTGCACTGCTTGGTGTAAATGTCCTGCAGGTTGGGGAGGGTGGTTCTGATGGTCCGTTCAGCTGAACGAACCACCCTTTTTAGGGCCATGAAGTCCTGCTTGGTGCAGTTTCCCATCCAGGTGGTGATGCTCCCACGCATGATGCTCTCGATGGTGCAGGTGTAAAAGTTCCTGAGCACCTTGAGTGGGAGCTTGAAGTCTCTCAGCCGCCTGAGGAGGTAGAGACGCTGTCTGGCCTTCTTCACAGTGATGTTTATGTGATGAGTCCAGGACAGGTCCTGTGAGATGGTCACTCCCAGGTATTTGAAAGTGTCCACTCTTTCCACCTCAGCACCACTGATGACAAGTGGATGGTAGTCCCTCTGCTGCTTCCTGCTGAAGTCCACGATCAGTTCCTTCGTTTTGCTGACGTTGAGCAGGAGGTGGTTCATCACGAGTACAGTAACTTTACGACAAGTGCAGAAACATCTTCCCATCCCTGAGCAATTTATTCTTCAGAGTGGACTCCTGCAGTACACAAGTCAAAAGTCACTCCCATAAAAAGGTGCTGGATTACCTCAAAAGTGTACTTCAAGTCTTTTGGACATTCAAGGTTCAGAATGTTCAGCAGTCCCATCAGGTTCACAAAAGCACTGGGGGCATCACGCAGGTGACGGATGACGAGTTTTTCCTTGATTACAATGTCGACATCGTTGTAGGAAGCTGGAAGAGGTTCCCTCTCATCTTCATCTTCCAGTGATCATTCCCTTGATGTTGTCTTCAGGATCTGTAGGCTTCATGAAAAACAAAACAAAGGTGTCAGTGCTTTTGTAATCCTTTGTCATATCATTCAGCATCCAGGGGGCACAAGTGTCCTGCTCACTGTGAACTAGTTTTGTTTTTTGTCTGATTTTAAATGATAAACTCTTACCTCACACATCTTCAGGAATGCAGGATTCTTCCTCATGTACCCTGGTAGGCCCTGCAGTGCTGCTGCCCAACTGCCTTTGATTCGATGCCTGCCAACAGAGCATACAGCTGCCATCAGAATTATATGAGCCCATCAGTCCACAAGTGATTTCAAGTACACATTTTGGTTCCACACTGTGATGCTTGAATTTTACAAGACAATATTTATTTAATAAAAAATATTTTTATATACAAACTAATAATAAATGTAAAAGAAAAAATAAATCAAGGAAGCATTACATGATTAAGACAAGTAGATCAGAGAAGGGACTTGGCAACATTAAATCTACCTTTTTAGTATTTAGGTTCACCCGCTCTCCTAATTCCCATCCGCTTCACTCCTTTCATTTCCATCTTTCCTCCTCCTGCCTTATCCCTATTGATACATTATCCTTCTTTCAGCTGCTTTGTTTAGTGGTCACCACAGTGGATCATCTGCCTCCATGCCACCCTATCCCGAGCATCCTCGTCTGCCATGCCAACCCTCTGCATGTCCTCATTCCATGAGTCTTCTGAGGTCTTCCTCCTGCCTTGCAGCTCCATCTTCAGCTTCCCTTGTCCAGTATATCCACTATCCTTTCTCTGCATATGTCCAAACCATCTCAGCCTTGCCTCTCTAATCTGCTCAGTTTAAGCAGTTTGGAGACTAAGTTGTTTCCCTCTGATGTCACTATTTCTGATCCTCTACATCCTGGTCACTCCCAATGGAGAGCTGAACATTTTCAACCCAGCCACCTCCAGCTCTGCCTCCTGTCTTTTTGCCAGAACCACCACCTCCAAACCACATATCACAGCAGGTCTCACTACCATCCTGTAAACCTCCCCCTTCACTCTTCTACTGGCTTTCTACTGTTGTGCTCATTTTCTGCATGAAACCATCCTGCTGCTCACTGCCCGTCACCTCTCTTCTACAACTCTTTCCCATACCTTCATGGTATGGCTCTTCAGCTTTATCTGTAGCTGCTACAGCTCTGCATAAGACAACCCCAGCTGTATAGAATTCTCATTCTTGCTGATCTACATGTATGATTTGGCAAAGATTTTACACCAGATATTCTTCCTGATGCAATCCTCCCCATTTATCTGGGCTTGTGACAAACACTGAGTATACTGGCAAGTCTGTAGTCTCAAGTCTCTATTGCACTGAAACAATTTCAAAGTAAAGAAATGTACTCACATCCTTGTGAAGACGTTCCAGTATGGATGTAATTTCTTTAACCCCCTCATTTGACCTGAACCACTGAATAGACGGCTGTCCAGATGCTCATAGAATGAACTGAGGTCCATCAGCCTTGTGAATTACATGAGGACCTATATGAAGAGGTGACATTACATAATTTTAGTACAATATTTTCATTTTAGTCCATGTTAGGTGACATTACAGCAAGATGTCTAGCAAACATTCAAAAAATGCAAAATTACCAAATAGTCCTCACCCAGTCAAAGTACTCTAAATACAACACTTGCAAGACCACCTCATTGACTGCATGCACAG
Source organism: Archocentrus centrarchus (assembly GCF_007364275.1). Classification (NCBI taxonomy): domain Eukaryota; kingdom Metazoa; phylum Chordata; class Actinopteri; order Cichliformes; family Cichlidae; genus Archocentrus; species Archocentrus centrarchus. The sequence continues at coordinate 3,059,276 of NC_044359.1, read as the reverse complement.
CCTGCATTGAAGCATAAAATCATTTTTTACTAAGAAGAAAAAAAAACTGTTTTCCAGGTTTTAATGTATTTAGATATGGAGACACTTCAGTTTATTAGAAACTACACTGAATGACAACTGATAACACTGCAAAAACAGAAAAAAAATTAATAATGTTAAGTGAACTGATTTTAATGATGATTTAACTGTAGTAAAATTAATATGAATGAATAGAAAAATCAAATACATTAAAATTTAGCAATACCTTTTGCTTGTGTGTGTAGACCGCAGCTTGGCTTCTAAAAAACTGCAACTGCACAAAGAGAAAGAGATGATCAAACAATCTGTAACACTGTAACACTTTGATAACTTAATACACAAACTTTAGCTAATGTATTATTTTTTTACATTGAAACAATTCAATAATTAGCACCTTCTTTGAACCAGTAATTAGTGCTGCCATAATTTGATTTTTATAAATTATACTGTCAGAGCTGATTGTCATGCCTTATGAAATATGATACAATGATGTGTGTATTTTATTATATATACTATATAACATATAGTTTGTGTCACAAAATGACTTAATAAGAAACAAAGTAATTACATTATTAATATTAGTACTCCTATTTAATATCAATAATAATATCATTTATGAAAAGTAAAACTATCAATTCACCAATTATTAAACGTGGTTATATACAGTGTCACCCAATTTCTGTATCTCACAGAACTGAATTTAAGTTTCAAAGCCATGATGGAGAAAACCAAACTCCTCCTCCTGCCGCTGACAGCAGACAGGAGGAGGAGAGGACGTTAAGATGATGATGATGATGATGGTGGGCCCATTCTAAGAGACATGCAGCAACCTTTACAGCATGCACACTAATATAATTTTAACATCACATTACAGAACCTCAGACAGTCATCAGTACAGACAGGCGTGTGCATGTGCGCGCATTCTCGTCAAATCACCGACAGCCGTTTTTGTTTGTTCAGTGCAAAATGCAGAAACCCTTTCTGCAGAGGGAGGTGGAGCTGCAACGGTTTGTGCATGCATCCGAGACAGCTAAATATCAAGAAGGGAAATATTTAGAATAAAGACTATATCCGCTCACCAAAACTAACCGCAGATTTAATCAAATCTGACGTTAAGTCAACAGGTTTTGCAAGCTAGCTAACCAGCGAGCAAGCTTGTACTGCCTAAAGCCACAACGAACTAAACATGAAATATGCATTAAAAGTTGTGGTGACTGACTGAGGCAGAGTATGGATGTTTAATGCTTCGGAATAAAAAAGCTAGAAATACTTACTTGATAATAACGTACAGTCCACTTCTTAACCAACATGGCTGCCAGGTTCTTCGCTAAATTTCAAATGTGACCCGCGACTGTGAGCATCATGTGATCATGACGTCATATTAAGGGCGCATGCGTATTACATAAAATACGAATCCTAACGCGATTTCTTTAGTTAACTGAATGGATGATTTTGAGTTTTTACGTATTTTTTCAAGTTGAAGTTGTTGTAACTCATCTTCGTTAGTTGTAATGGGCACTGAGTACACTCAGCATAAATACATGAGTTCAGCTGACTAAAACCCCAAATCCCTTTTTACAGTGTACACAACTTACAGCCCCCCCCCCCTCCCCCCCTCACCCCCACAAACAAAACAGACACAAAGCCCACCACAAAGCATAAAGCTTTCTATAAAACTTTAGACACTTAACTGGTCAAAAAAAGCTCTGAGCCTTTGTCCTCCTCATCCTCATTACATCTAAACAGCATATAATACGACGACGAGCTGAGAATAAAACGTAACACGAACCGTGGTTCGCCGTTGGAGTACAGCTGTTCGGGAGATTCCGTAAAACCGGTCGAATCAGCGATTAAATCCTCTAATAAACAATAATCCACTCTCGTGAGTCATTTCGTCACTTCGTTGAATAAATATAGTCTGTTTTTGATGCATTCGAGAATCCGTTGGCGAGAAAAAGTATTGTAAACGTTGTTTACGCACGACTGCACACAGACTCTCACTTCCTGCTCAGTTTCACGCATGGAAGACGCACTGGTTACGCAGGCAGTTTATGGTTTCATATGAAAGCCCACCCCATAGCGCCATATACCCACGTGTCAGGAATTTTATTGGCTATACATCTGTGGTTTCGGATTTTGGGTCAGAGTCGACCAATCAGAATGATTGGACAAGATTTGGGGGCAGGTCCAGAAAAGTCACATGACACTGTCTGGTTATTATTGGCTCTGGAGAACCCATTTCATAACATGATTGGACAAATGAGGTGTCAATCCAATTCTGAGGGTCTAGTCTGTCATATAAAAGCATCGTAAGGGCGAACGGCAGCGTTACTGTGATGCTATGAGACTTCAAAGTCGGAAATCACAACAGAGGGCCCGCAGGCAGGCCCTTGCCAGTTAACAGGTTAAAGGTACTGCACTGCAGTGGTTTGAATCATATTTATCTAATAGACTCCAATTTGTTTATGTAAGTTGGGAGTCTTCTTCACACATAAAGCTGATGGAGTTCCATAAGGACCAATTTTATTTACACTATACATGCTTCCCTTAGGCAGCATTATTAGAAAACATTGCACACATTTGGCATACATTTTCATTGTTATGCAGATGACACCCATCTTTATCTATCTATCCGTGATTTCTTCCTGTTAAAAGGGACCACCAAACCACCAAAATCTCTGACCGCTGGATCTGGCACCCCAGACAGCCCATCTTCTGCCCCCCATGAGGTTTGGTCTGGTTAATGTGAGATCCCTTGCAAATAAGATATTTGTTCTAAAGGAATTTGTCACATCTCATGATCTGGATTTCCTGTTTGTGACGGAGACTTTGCTGTGGGTCAGTGAGTTAAGCCCTTTCTCTTTTACCACCTCGTGGTCTGTTTCTTGACTCACCAAGAAAAACTGGTAGGGGGGAGGACTTCCAGTGGTTTTTAAGGAAATTTATAGCTGCAAACCACTGTGGAATGTCCAGTTCTCCAGCTTTGAGATATGTATGTTTGAGCTGGGTCAGTTTAACCCAGTACTGTATGCAACTATTTATCGAGCTCCTAAATACAGCAAGGACTTTATAACTGACTTTACCAAAGTCTTGGCAGGGATTATGCCAAGCTATCATTGGGTTTTATTTAATTGTGGTGTAATCTGAATATTCATGTCTGCTGTCCGACTAAACCACTGTCTACCGACTTTTTAAATGTTATTGATGCATTCAACCTTGTACAGTCTGTGACTGGTTTAACACATGAGCACGGTCATATGTTAGACCTCGTTTTATCATATGGTCTGTCTGTTACCAATGTTGCTGTTTCTGAAGCTGTTTTCTCAGATAATAACCCAGTTTTATTTGAGATCTCGCTTCCCTGCTTCATTCCTAATAAGTGTGTCCACAAATCTCATGTTTTGTTTAACACAATTAACTCTTATCTTAAACCCCCTCAATATGCATCTCCTAATTTTCTTTCAGCCTCTTGTGAAAAAGTTCTCAAGTTCTTTGTGGATAAGGTTACCATGATCCAAACAAACATCTTGGCTCCGACTATTGATCCGTCTATTACTGTTGAATTCCCTGCTGTTCTTAGTCAATTTGAAACGGTTTTTCTCCCTTTTCTTGAGAAAATAATTTCTAATCTAAAACCCTCAACCTGTCCCATCGACATCGCCCTGACTCGCTTATTCAAGGAAGTTTGGGACACCATCAGGCCTAATATACAGTCTATTATAAACAGTAGTCTTGTTTCAGGTGTTGTTCCCTTACACTTTAAGCAAGCAGTGGTGCAGCCTTTGAATAAAAAAACAAATCTTGACACCTCAGCCCTTTCTAATTTTCACCCAATCTCTAAGCTCCCATTTATTTCTAAGATTTTAGAGAAGGTGGTTCTTCTGCAGTTTCAGCATTTTTTTTTTGCATGAGATACTTGAGGTGTTCCAGTCTCACTTTAAGGCATTTCACAGCACAGAATCAGCTCTTTTACGAGTTTCTAATGATATTTCACTGGCTACCGACACTGGGGATCCCATTATTTTAGTGCTTCTTGATCTCACAGCTGCCTTTGACACTGTTGATCACAGTATTCTCATTTCTCACCTTGAGCACTGTATGGGGGTATAAGGTAAAGCCTTGAAGTGGTTTAAGTCATATCTGTCAGAGAGACGTTTTAGAGGCTCAACTTCTTTTTCTGCTCTGCTTTTATGTGGAGTTCACCAGGGCTCTGTTTTGGGGCTGATTCTTTTTTTTTTATATTTACTTCCCCTAGGATCAATTTTGAAAAGATATGGTATTTCCTTCCACTTCTATGCTGATGATTCTCAAATCTATCTGCCCCTGAAAGGAAATGATGGCAGCTCACTGAAATTGTTATTTGAATGTTTAATGCCATCCAGGCTTTAAGCCTGCCCCTTCAACTCACACTTCCTGGATGAACATTCATTACTGCAAGCAGTGGTGTTGGAAATGAAATCTCTCTGTACGTTTTACCTATGCTTCTTGTTTTTTATAGCTATTAATGAATGAATTGATGTTGTGAATAATTTTGTCATCTATTGTAAATAGCTTGTCGTGATTTATATGCATATGTACATGTTTTACATTTACATTGCAACTTTTTGTACATTTTAGACATCTGGCAATGGGGCATGTGCAGGAGAAGAAATGCTCAAATAAGGTTTGTGTATATATATATATATATATATATATATATATATATATATATATGCGTAGGATATATGCATATAATGCATATAATGCATATATCCGACACCATAGTGTAATGTTACCACTACGTTATGGAATAGCAGGAGGTCGGGGGTTCGAATCCTGACCAGGGCGTACTTCCAGTAAGGGTCCCCAGGCTAAACCCCCCATGCTAACCAAGCCTACCTCAGAATATGAGCGAGAGATACATAATTGAAGTTATACTGGCTCGGACGTCGCCTGGATTAAAAAGGTCCGCGTCAGGTGTTGAGGAACCAGGGCATTCTGACGATAAGTGGGCTACTGGAACTAGAAGGTTACGGCATAAGTGGACACCGGGAGGAGAACCGGGAACTGTCGGAATGCTACTATACATGTAATCCCAGCGGGAGGGGTTACATGAAGAGGATGTGGGACCTATGGATTCTTCAAAACCCAACATCCACACTGACGGCGAAACAACTTGTGGCTCTGTCATGTCCTGGGCCGTTGGCCCAGCGTTTTGTGTTAATAGTTTATTTCCTGAGTGTGTCCTCCCCAGTATGTTATGTTCCCAGTGTTGTGACTCGTCTGCGTGTTCCTTGGTTTATCACTTCCTGTTTTATTCTGTCAGTATGATTTCCCTGTGCTTCGTGTCTAGTTTTGCTTCCCCCCCGTGTGATTAGTTTCATTTGCCTCACCTGTGTTCCCACCTGTTTCCTCTTCCCTCATTAGCCCCTTGTGTATTTAAGTCCTGTGTTTTCCATGCCTGTTGTCGCGTCGTTGATGTTTTGTGCCCGCATGTTCCTGTGTTCCCTGTGCCTGCCCTTCGTCTCCCTGTGCCTCCCTTCCAAGGTTTTTGTATTTGTGTTTCCCCCGTTGAAATAAATCCCCTTTTTAGTTATGTTTGCTTCTGGAGTCCTTCATGTGAGTCCTTCCTCGTCCGTTTCCTCCCCGGCCATGACAGAACGACGCGACCATTACAAAACCCCCTCCGGCTCCAATTTTTTCGACGGCACTCGTCTAGCGCTGGGGGGCCCGGCGTCTTTGAACAGTCCCCGTCATCGTCACTCACCTGCCTCCCCTTTCGCTGATCCCTCCCTTCCTCGGCAGCCGCGGAGGAGAGGGAGTTCCCGGCAGCAACGGCGGAAGGCACCCCGAGACCCGAGCGGTATAACGCCGCGGACCGCTTCACCACTTTACACCCAATCCTCCGTTTCCGTGAGTAACACTGGCTTCAACACTACTATGCCTGCGGACAATTATTCCCGTCACCCCCCTGCCTTTCCCCTCCCTGAGGTGGCAAAGCAGACCATTATCTGTTGGGTGGATTCACTGGTTATGGACCTTCTGGCTGACCCATGTGAGCAGGAACAGCAACAGCTCACGGCCCAGCTGCAAGGGCTAGTCGATGATTACCCTTGGTTATTTGGCTCTCTGCATGGGTTAGTGCAGGATTTCTTAACCTCCACCCTTCACCTACAGCAGTCCCCAGTGTCAGCTCATTCTCAGTCCCCAGTGTCAGCGCATTCTCAGTGCCCGGTGTCAGCTGTGTCTCAGTCTCCCCAGTCAGCGGTGCCTCAGGCTGCTTCCACGCAGTCAGCTCCTCTCCCTAGCTCGCAGTCAGTCTCCTCGCAGTCAGTCTCCTCGCAGTCAGTCTCCTCGCAGTCAGTCTCCTCGCAGTCAGTCTCCTCGCAGTCAGTCTCCCCTAGCTCGCAGTTAGCTCTAACGCCCTTAGCTCCTGCTCTCTCTAGCTCGCAGTCTGCTCTTTCTGTCTCCCGGCCTGCTTCCACGCGGCCAGTTTTGACGTACTCAGGCCCCTCTAGCCTTCAGTCGGTTTCCCTAATGTCTGTTCACCCTAGCACTCTGTCAGTTCCTCCAGTGTCAGTTCCTCCAGTGTCAGCTCCTCCTCAGTCGCAGTGTTCCCAGTCAGCTGTAGCTCCAGCTCCTCCTCAGTCGCAGTGTTCCCAGTCAGCTGTAGCTCCAGCTCCTCCTCAGTCGCAGTGTTCCCAGTCAGCTGTAGCTCCAGCTCCTCCTCAGTCGCAGTGTTCCCAGTCAGCTGTAGCGCCAGCTCCTCCTCAGTCGCAGTGTTCCCAGTCAGCTGTAGCTCCAGCTCCTCCTCAGTCGCAGTGTTCCCAGTCAGCTGTAGCTCCAGCTCCTCCTCAGTCGCAGTGTTCCCAGTCAGCTGTAGCTCCAGCTCCTCCTCAGTCGCAGTGTTCCCAGTCAGCTGTAGCTCCAGCTCCTCCTCAGTCGCAGTGTTCCCAGTCAGCTGTAGCTCCAGCTCCTCCTCAGTCGCAGTCTCAGACCCCTCAGTTAGCTTCAGCTCCCTCTGCTCACCCTGCTCCCGCTCCCTTGGCTCCAGCTCCCCCTGCACCCGTACCTGTTCCGCGGGTGGGGGCAGCCACGGACGGGCTGACCTCTGCACCTGTACCTGTTCCGCGGGTGGGGGCAGCCACGGACGGGCTGACCTCTGCACCCGTACCTGTTCCGCGGGTGGGGGCAGCCACGGACGGGCTGACCTCTGCACCCGTACCTGTTCCGCGGGTGGGGGCAGCCACGGACGGGCTGACCTCTGCACCCGTACCTGTTCCGCGGGTGGGGGCAGCCACGGACGGGCTGACCTCTGCACCCGTTCCTGTTCCGCGGGTGGGGGCAGCCACGGACGGGCTGACCTCTGCACCCGTTCCTGTTCCGCGGGTGGGGGCAGCCACGGACGGGCTGACCTCTGCACCCGTTCCTGTTCCGCGGGTGGGGGCAACCAGGTCCAAGCCTTCGCATCGGTTTTCTGTGTTAGCTGCAGCAGCAGGGTCTCAGTCAGCTCTAGCTCCAGTCGCTCTCCCTCGCCTTCAGTCAGCTCCAGTAACTCTTCCTCGGTCCCCAGTGTCAGCTGTTTCAGTGCCCTCTCAGTCAGTTCCCTCAGCCCCTGTCTTAGTTCCTTCGGTTTTGGTCCCAGTTCCCTCAGCTCCTGCTCCTTCTGTAGCTCCAGTAGTGTCAGCTCCCTCTCAGGCCCCAGTGTCAGCTAGCTCTCGGTCTGTTTCCACGCAGCCAGATCTCCCTAGCTCTCGGTCTGTTTCCACGCAGCCAGATCTCCCTAGCTCTCGGTCTGTTTCCACGCAGCCAGATCTCCCTAGCTCTCGGTCTGTTTCCACGCAGCCAGATCTCCCTAGCTCTCGGTCTGTTTCCACGCAGCCAGATCTCCCTAGCTCTCGGTCTGTTTCCACGCAGCCAGATCTCCCTAGCTCTCGGTCTGTTTCCACGCAGCCAGATCTCCCTAGCTCTCGGTCTGTTTCCACGCAGCCAGATCTCCTACTCGTCTTCCCCCCTAGCTCTCGGTCTGTTCCACGCAGCCAGATCTCCCTAGCTCTCGGTCTGTTTCCACGCAGCCAGATCTCCCTAGCTCCCGGCCTGCTTCCACGCAGCCAGATCTCCCTAGCTCCCGGCCTGCTTCCACGCAGCCAGTCGTCTCCCGGCCTGCTTCCACGCAGCCAGTCGTCTCCCGGCCTGCTTCCACGCAGCCAGTCGTCTCCCGGCCTGCTTCCACGCAGCCAGTCGTCTCCCGGCCTGCTTCCACGCAGCCAGTCGTCTCCCGGCCTGCTTCCACGCAGCCAGTCGTCTCCCGGCCTGCTTCCACGCAGCCAGTCGTCTCCCGGCCTGCTTCCACGCAGCCAGTCGTCTCCCGGCCTGCTTCCACGCAGCCAGTCGTCTCCCGGCCTGCTTCCACGCAGCCAGTCGTCTCCCGGCCTGCTTCCACGCAGCCAGTCGTCTCCCGGCCTGCTTCCACGCAGCCAGTCGTCTCCCGGCCTGCTTCCACGCAGTCCTCCCGGCCTGCTTCCACGCAGTCCCCTGCACCTCGGCTATTCCCCGAGCAGCCCCTGCTGCTCAATAAAGCAGCAGTGTGCCCTGTTCCGCGGTCCCAGCCTACGCATCCGGTGCCTCACTATGTAGGCCCCGTTCAGCCCATGGGCTCAGCTCAGTCCGAGCCGATGGGGGTCTCCGCTCAGTCCGAGCCAGGGGGTCCCGCTCAGTCCGAGCGCTCCGCGCCAGAGGGTCCCGCTCAGTCCGAGCCGATGGGGGTCTCCGCTCAGTCCGAGCCAGGGGGTCCCGCTCAGTCCGAGCGCTCCGCGCCAGAGGGTCCCGCTCAGTCCGAGCCGATGGGGGTCTCCGCTCAGTCCGAGCGCTCCGCGCCAGAGGGTCCCGCTCAGTCCGAGCCGCCGGGGGTCTCCGCTCAGTCCGAGCGCTCCGCGCCAGAGGGTCCCGCTCAGTCCGAGCGCTCCGCGCACGAGGGTCCCGCTCAGTCCGAGCCGATGGGGGTCTCCGCTCAGTCCGAGCGCTCCGAGCCAGGGGGTCCCGCTCAGTCCGAGCCGGTGGGGGTCTCTGCTCAGTCCGAGCGCTCCACGTCACCCGAGGGTTCCCCACCAGAGCCCGGGGTCGCCCTTCTCCGCCGCCGCATGCCCCGCGGTCGGCCTCCAGTGTCTCCTCCTCGTCGTCGCCGCCGCCGCTGGGAGCGCGGTCGGCCTCCAGTGTCTCCTCCTCGTCGTCGCCGCCGCCGCTGGGAGCGCGGTCGGCCTCCAGTGACTCCTCCTCGCCGCCGCCGCTGGGAGCGCGGTCGGCCTCCAGTGACTCCTCCTCGCCGCCGCCGCTGGGAGCGCGGTCGGCCTCCAGTGACTCCTCCTCGCCGCCGCCGCTGGGAGCGCGGTCGGCCTCCAGTGACTCCTCCTCGCCGCCGCCGCTGGGAGCGCGGTCGGCCTCCAGTGACTCCTCCTCGTCGTCGCCGCCGCCGCTGGGAGCGCGGTCGGCCTCCAGTGACTCCTCCTCGTCGTCGCCGCCGCCGCTGGGAGCGCGGTCGGCCTCCAGTGACTCCTCCTCGTCGTCGCCGCCGCCGCTGGGAACGCGGTCGGCCTCCAGTGACTCCTCCTCGTCGTCGCCGCCGCCGCTGGGAACGCGGTCGGCCTCCAGTGACTCCTCCTCGTCGTCGCCGCCGCCGCTGGGAGCGCGGTCGGCCTCCAGTGATTCCTTCTCGTCCTCGCCGCCGCCGCCGCTGGGAGCGCGGTCGGCCTCCCTCGTTGGGACTTTGCTTTGTGGCCCCTTGGCCTCTGCGGCCTCCTGAACTGTGTGTTTTTTGTTTTGGATTTCCCACTGACTCCCCTGAACTGTGGACTGTTTTTTCCCCTGCTGTTTTTGTTTTGTCATAGCTCCTGGACTGTTCCTTGTTTCGCCCCCTATTTTGGACTTTGGAGCTCTCCGGCCTTGTGCCGTCGCTTTTTGTTTCATCCGGTTGTTTTTTTTGTTTTTTCATCCCCGTGTTTTTGCTCTGGTTTTTGGACTGTATTCAGCTTGTGCCATTGCTTTTCTTTGTTCGGTTCCTTGTGCTTATTGTTTTTTGCCCTTGTGCTCTACCCTTGCTCCAGTGCTTCCTTGTGTTTTTGGGTTTGTTCCTGACTTTGTTTTGCTCCCTGTCTTTGTTTTTGTTTCGGGCCCTCCCTCCTGGTCCCCCGCCTCCCGCCCTTGTCTGGTTTTGTTTCTGGTTTTGGCCGTCGGGAGCCGGCCTTTGAGGGGGGGGTACTGTCATGTCCTGGGCCGTTGGCCCAGCGTTTTGTGTTAATAGTTTATTTCCTGAGTGTGTCCTCCCCAGTATGTTATGTTCCCAGTGTTGTGACTCGTCTGCGTGTTCCTTGGTTTATCACTTCCTGTTTTATTCTGTCAGTATGATTTCCCTGTGCTTCGTGTCTAGTTTTGCTTCCCCCCCGTGTGATTAGTTTCATTTGCCTCACCTGTGTTCCCACCTGTTTCCTCTTCCCTCATTAGCCCCTTGTGTATTTAAGTCCTGTGTTTTCCATGCCTGTTGTCGCGTCGTTGATGTTTTGTGCCCGCATGTTCCTGTGTTCCCTGTGCCTGCCCTTCGTCTCCCTGTGCCTCCCTTCCAAGGTTTTTGTATTTGTGTTTCCCCCGTTGAAATAAATCCCCTTTTTAGTTATGTTTGCTTCTGGAGTCCTTCATGTGAGTCCTTCCTCGTCCGTTTCCTCCCCGGCCATGACAGGCTCAGTGTTCCAACATACGAAGGAAGCAGCTGCTATTGCAGCTAGAGATTGATGAGGTACAACACAAATGCTATGGCAAGGGGGAGCCAGGACGACAGGTCAGGGGGGAGATTTCATCACTCCGAGATTGGGTACCAAGCCCCAATAATAATAAGAACAAGTACACTGAATACCAGAGCAGCTGACCTGAAAGATAAGATCATGGCTAAGAAGGCAAACTAGACCCTTCGATGCCGACTACCAAGACTATGTGAAGTACTCTCTGAAGATCTACTAGAAGATGCAAATGCAGCACTATGGACAATCCCTACCACTACCATCACTGAAACCAATCAGTTGATGTATAACACAGCAGCAGTGATTCTTGAGATGCTTGGCTATAAGATAAACAGCACTAAGGAGCAGTACCCTCCATGGAAACGACGATTGGAGGCTAAGATCAAGGCAGCACGGAGGGAAGTTAGCCAGCTCTCAGAGTTGCAGAAACGTGGGATGAAGAAGAAAGCAGTGCCTAAAAAGTACAACAGGCTGTCCATACCTGAGGCCTTAGAGACTGCCAAGCAAAGACTTACAGCCTTGGCTAACCACCTGAAGAGGTATACCAGAGAGATAGAAGCCAGGAAAATAAACGGGATGTTCTCCACCGAACCATCCAAGGTGTACTCTCAGTGGCAGGGGAACCACATGAGAATAGCACCCCCACCATGGCTGGAGACGGAGCAATACTGGAAGAGCATATGGGAGAAGGATGCGTCACACAAGACCAATGCTCAGTGGCTGGTGGATCTAAGAGCAGACCACAGCAAACTCCCAGAACATCTAAGTTATTAATATCTAATATCTAAATTATTATTAAAAATCAATGGTTCAATTTCCCTCCCTACTGCAAAATGGGAGCGAGATCTTTCCATCAACCCAGATGAAAACTTCTGGACACAGATATGTTTAAATACTTTCAAAATGACTAAAAGTCCAAATTTACAACTCATACAATACAAAACTCTTCATAGAATACATTATACAGGGCACAGGATGTTCCAAATGGGCCTCAGAGACACAAATATATGCACCCACTGTTCAGGCAATCATGCTGAGAACTATATGCATGCAATTTGGTCTTGTACACCTGTTCAGAGGTTCTGGCAGAGAACATGTGAAGACCTATCCACATGTTTTAATTGCGATATCCCAGCATCACCAAAACTGTGTGTTTTAGGCGACATCGGTGAATTAAACATGGAAGCGAATATATCACACATAGTTCTTACTGCCCTATGCATCGCTAAGAAAACTATCCTCATGAACTGGAAATCCAAAAATGATTTATGCATTACTCACTATAGGAATTTACTTTTAGAGCACATTAGTCTAGAAAGAATGTCTGCCACCTCTAAAAACCAGTTGGACAAATTCGAGTCTCTCTGGTCTCCACTGATCAGCTCCATCACTTAGTGGGGGTGATCGGCTGTAGTCTCGTCTCGCAGTGTACCCGGTAGGTGGCTGGGGGTGGGCTGGGGGATTCGGGTGTCTGATGGTCCTTGGACGGGAGACGGGGACTGCCGTTTTGTGGTTTCTGTGTACGGGCCCTGGATGTTGGTGGTGGGGGCTTGGACGGGCGCTCTTATGGTCTTGGGGCGTGGGACTGGGACTGGGGTGCCCGTGGTGGTGGGTGCTGGCTCCGGGCCGGGTGGCCGGCTTTCTCCGCGGGGGTCGGGTGTGGGGTCTGGGGCCCTGGTGCCCGGGGTCGCCCGTTTCCCGGTTGGGCTCCTCCCTGCGTTGGGGGGGTCTGTGCCCCCTTGGGCGCGCCGTCAAGTGGCGTGGGTTGGACTGCGTCGGGATGTCTTGCCATCATTCCGGGATTCTGGGGTGCCCGCGCATCCTTTGGGGTGGAGGGGCTCGCAGGCGGGGGAGCAGTAGTTTCCCACAGGGGGCCGTTGGTTCCGGCTCAGGACAACTGTGTGTGTGTGTGTGTGTGTGTGTTTGTGTGCGTGCGTGCGTGCGTGTGTCTGTGTGTGTCGGTGTCTGTGTGAGAGACATTTGTGTGTGTGTGTGTGTGAGATATTTGTGTGTGTTGTGGGTGTGTGTGTGTGTGTGTGTGTATGTATGCGAGAAAGAGATATTTGTATGTATGTGGTGGGTGTGTGTGTGATATGTTGTCTTTTGTATGTGTATGTGTGGGGGGGGTGTTTTGTGTTGTGCTTGTCTGTGGTGTGGACTGTGGGTGCTGGCCTTGGGCATGGTGGTGCCCTGGGGGTGTGACCACTTCAGGCCCTGGACCTGCCTTCCCTGCACTGTGGTTGGGTGTAGGGAACTGGGGTGCTTATTGAGCCAGCAGTTTGCTGGCTCTCTTCTTCTGGGGGTAGTTCTCTACCCCCGGTCTTACATATCCTGGCCCTTCTCCTCCTCCCACTCAGTCAAACATTACATCACACACATGTAGGGTCTTGGGTGAGGGGGACTTGTGCTGCGGTGAGTAGAGCCACTTCTTTGGCTCTGCTCACTATGTTGCGTGATGTCCCACTCTCCCTTTTTAATTACATTATATAGCTCACAACACGTCATAGTACACATAGGGCTTTGGGGGGCAGGTGTGTCATACAGTGGTCAGTGTGTGGAACTGCTGAGGTGGCCCCACTTCTGTTCACTGCTGCCTGCTCCTCAATTTTAATTACATCTTAGACATTGAGGGCCTTGGGGGGTGGTGTGGATGGGCGCTGTTGTACAGTGCTCATCACATTTGTCCCTCCAATTTTAATAGCACTGTAGCTTTCACACACACACATACATATTCTTCCCACTCCATACACTCACATACACCCAACATATCACTCCAAACACGCTGAGTGGTAGGAGGGGGAGGGCGGGTCCTCCACACCCCAGTTTCATGCACCCTGCCTGGGGTAGGGACTGGCTAGTGGTTTGGGGCCGGGTTGGCTGCTTCACCGGGGTGCCACTGGCTCTGTGCTGGTACCCTCTCACCCACACTTGGTGTCCATGTAAGTTCTGTGTGTGTGCGCATGAATGTGTGACAGTCACTTGTGTGAGTGTGAATATATAATTTGTGTGTGTGTTTGGTGCATGTGCATGCATGTGTATGTGTGTGGTAAATGTGTGTGCGTGTGTATGTGTGTGGTACATGTGTGTGCGTGTGTGTACATGTGTGTGAGTGTGTGGACAGCAGGGCCTGGGCCTGTGGTTTGCTGAGCCTTGGCACCTGTGGGACATGGTTGCGGAGGGTGGGAGTCCCCCCTCCCTATCACTCCCTATCGCTTCCTGCTGCTTCCTGCTGGTTGCCACTGCTGCCCCTGGAGTGTCGGGTGCCCGTGGGTCCCGGGGTTCGCGGCCGGATGTCTTGGCATGGTTCTTGGCCCGCTCCCTTGGCGGTTGGAGGCCTGGGGCCTCGGGCCTCTTTGGCATGGGGGGGGGGCTCTGCTGGGTGTCGGGCGGTTCTCGGGCGCCTGGGGCCTTGGGGCCGCATTCGTGGCTCGTGCGGGGGGTGCAGGCCTGCGGCGGGGGTTGGCTGCTCATCGCCTCTGGCTGTCTGGACTCTTGCCGTTTGGCCGTGGGGGGGTCCGTCTGGGGTCTCCCTCCTTCCTCCTCTGGGGTGTGTGCGCAGTTGCCATCGGGATGTGTGGCCTCTCATCTTCTGATGTCCTGGTGGGCCGTGGATAGGCCGCGTCCCCTGGGTCCTTTCCCGTTCGCCTCTGGATCGCGGGGGGCATGATTGCAGTTTCTTGCCTCCATTGGTGAGTACGTTCCATGACAGAGGCACATACACACATTACTTGCAAGCAACAGCAGGATTGTGTGTGTGTATGTGTGTATGCGTATGTATGTGCAGGTGTAGATATGTGGATATCATTCTTTGATTATTCTTTTCTCACCTTTGTTTTGTTTTTTTCTTTCTCACTCCTTTTCATACCCTTTCCTTTCTGCCTGTCACGCCTGGTATAAATAAATAAAATTAAATTAAAATACAAACTAAATACATGCTAACAAGAGTAGCCTATTGTAAAACTTAAAGAGCTATTCTTGGAAAAGCAAATATGTTTGGTACACCAGTGTATTCGGATCATATTCTGAGTGCGAAAACTGCCAGACATGACAGGCTTAAAAAAAAAAAAAAAAAAAAAAAAAAAAAAAGAAATGTAGACCCGACTGACCAACCTGTGCACCGCCTGGATTGACTACAAGAAAGCCTATGACTCAATGCCACACACGGATCCTGGAATGCCTAGAACTGTATAAGATCAGCAGGACCCTAAGAGCCTTTATCAAGAACTCAATGGGTATGTGGAGAACAGCTCGGGACAGTGACCCCCAACCTGGGAGAGTGGCTCCAGCAGATTCCTGGAACAACATCCGAGATCTCCAGAAGAGCGCAATACTGGGAACAGCTAAGATACTGCGCAGGACCCTCAAGCTCCCAGGCATCCAGGACCCGAGCTTGGACGAGCTGGGATTTTCTTTATATATATATATATATATATATATATATATATATATATATATATATATATATATATATATATATATATATCCATCCATTCACTTCCGCACATCCTGATAGGCTCCAGGCCCCCGGTCGCGGGGGGGCTGGAGCCTATCCCAGCTGTCATAGGCAGGGTACACCCTGAACAGGTCGCCAGCCTGTTGCAGGGCCAACACGGAGTGACAGACAACCTTTCACACTCACATTCACGCACTCAGTCACACCTATGGGCAATTTAGATTAGCCAATTAACCTAACCCCAGTAAGTGCATGTCTTTGGAATGTGGGAGGAAACCGGAGTACCCGGAGGAAACCCACGCAAGCACGGGGAGAACATGCAAACTCCACACAGAGAGAGGGAGAGGCCTGGGCCAAGGTGGAATCGAACCCTTCCAGATGGTATTCTAACTGTGAGGCAGCAGTGCTAACCACTGCACCACCGTGCTGCCCATATATATATATATATATATATATATATATATATATATATATATATAAGGTTTTATTTAAGGTTTTATTTCCCACTTCCCAGCATTTATGGATAATTTTTTTTATTGATCATTTAGCCAACTTCTTAACAACACTAGGAAATATTATGTAATAACATTTCCAATTAATTTGTACTCTTACTTGAGAGGTATATTTCTAGTAACTCCTTCAGTCTGTTTCTTATTCACTTCTTTTCCATCATCATGCCCTCCCTAATAATGATGTTTCTAATTTCACAGATATTGCGCAAATGCAAGACAACAGTCCTACATATTTGCTTAATATGTGCATTGAAGAGCATATCCTGGTCAAAATCACTCCAAGATTCCTCACAGTGTTCCTGGAGGCAGAGGTAATGCCATCCAGAGTGTCTGGTTAGACACCATGATGATGTCATGATCCTGGAGTTTGACCCAGCATTTTGGACTTGAGTTTTTCTTCACTTTGTTTCTTAGGTTGATTTGGTTTGTTTTTCACATTTGTATTTCTGTATTTTTCTATGTTATTATTTTTCCAGAGTTTAGTTTTCCTTGTCTCATGTTCCTCTTAGGTCCTGTCTGAGGGGCTGTATGTTTGTATCCCTTTGTGTTTGTGCATCTCTGTGTTCTGTCAAGTCTGCATGTGTGTCATGGTTGGTCACTTCCTGTTTTATTTGACAGTCTCGTGTTCCCTGTGCTTTGTGTTTGGTTTTGCTTGTTTTGTCTTTTTAGTTTCATTTGGTTCACCCGTTTGTTCCCTGCTGTCTCCACTCTCCCTAATTTCCTTGTGTGTATTGAAGCCCTCAGTTTTTTTCTGTTCTTTGTTGCATTCTCGTCTTTGTTCCCCCATTTAGTGTTTTTTCCCTTTTTCACCCAGGCTTGTTATTTTGTCCTTTGTACAGCTTTGGTTGCATTTATGATTTTGAGTTTTATATCCTGTGAGAAGATTTCAGAATTAAAGCTGCCTCACAATTTAGTTTTGTCTCGTGTGCCCTGCGTTTGGGTCCACCCCTGCCAGCCATATGGCCACATATGACATTGCGGGGTAGAGTATAATAACTTCAGTTTTCTCTGAATTTAGAAGCAGGAAATCAGAGGTCATCCTGGCCTTTATGTCTTTAAGACATTTTTGTAGTTTAATTGTCATGTGTCATGTGGCTTTATGGATACACAAAGATGGATATCATCTGCATAGCAATGAAAAAATATGCTAGGCCTTCTAAGAATGCTGCCTAATGCTGCCAACATGTTCATCAATTATTAAATAATTTATTAATGTTTTATTCTTTGGTGCAGTTGAGGATGCTATATTCTTTCTTTGTGAATTTTTGTGCTTAAAATTTTTTTTTACGGATTTTTGGTTTGTTTTTGGTGGTTTGGGTGCAAACACAGTCTCTATAGGGACAGGGTTCTCATTACCTCGGGTTCTCTGGGGCCCTTGCTCCTCGGCTGGGGGGGCTCCATCTCCTCTTCCGTCTCCTGGGGTGGGTGTGCGGTTGGCTTTGGAATGAGTGGCCGCAGGTCTTCGTAGGTCTTGATGGGCTGCTGGTGGCTTGGGCTTCCTGGGGCTTACTTTGCCCATCTCTAGCTTCTGATGGGCGGAGCTGTGGCGTTCTGCCCTCAATGGTAAGTACATTTCATGACACAAACACAAACACCCACATAATCATAACACAAAATGGTTGGTTTGTGTAACCATGATTCTTTTTGTTTGTTTGTTTTTTGTTTTCCCCACACAATTTTTAATTTTGCAAATATTGTCAGTATCTTTTATGTTCAACAAGTGATGAACTATTTGTTTACTTACTTGCACTCTTTCCTGTTTTTTTTCTGTTTTCTGTCTCTTTTCTCTTTTTTTTCTTCTTCTTGTTCTTCTTTGTCTCTCCCTTTCTGTTTTCTTTCTTTTCTATTTTCACACAAGTGCTACTTTCCCACCACCGAAGAGCCAGTGCTCGTGCCAGTGCTGGTGCTGGTTTCAATGAACCGGCGAAACGCTTAAGAACGGGCCCGCATTCCCACCGCGTTTCTGTGAACTGCTCCTTTACGTATGAGTGTGGGCGGGTCCTCGTCTGGACACGGAAGCCGAAGTGCACAAAGTGGGAGAACACGCTCCCCTTTCTTGTGCTGCAAATACGTTTTAGGGTCCAAACCAAACTACTGCAGCATCTGTGTGCAGTACAGAGGGAAACACAGACAGCGATTAAAGCAAGACGACAAGTACGCACTTTGTGTCCTTTTATCTGTGATATGAACTGATACAAAGCAGCAAGTTCAGCCTTAGAGCCCAACCTAATTCACAGTTGTGTCACTTTTCTCATGTAATACACATGTAATATGGTAGAAAAGTTGATGTTGAGATGGCAGAGTCACGCCCTTCTGCCGCTTTCGGCACGCATTCTTGGTTCAAGACCAGCTAGTTTGCGGGGCAGGAGTTGAACCGGTTTTTCCGCCGAGTGCTTCTGCGGTGGCTAAGGTGGGAGCTTTTTGATCAGGGAGACACAGAGCAATACACCTCCACAGTATTAGACTACATCAGATTCTGTGTGGAGAGCTCCACCAAAACCAAACAAATCAGAGGGCCTCAAAACCAAAAGCCCTGGTTCAACAGCACTGTCTACTCCCTACTGAAGGCCAGGAACACAGCACTGTGATCAGGCGACAGGGAGGCCTACAGGAGATCCAGATCAGATCTGAGAAGGGGAGTGCTGTTGCCAAAAAACATATAAATTGAAAATTGAACAGCATCAGGGCAACAACAATCACAGCGGCTCACCTGCGGGATGTTTGAAGTGCTTCCGAATTTTAAGGCCTCATAGCGTTACAGTAATGCTGCAGTCCACCCTTACAATGCATTTATATGACAGACTAGACCCTCAGAATTGGATTGACACCTCATTTGGCCAATCATCTTATAAAATGGATTTTCCAGAGCCAATAATAACCAGACAGCGCCATGTGACTTCTCTGGACATGCCCCAAATGTTTTCCAATCATTCTGATTGGTCAACTCTGACCCAAAATCTAAAACCACAGATGTATAGCCAATAAAATTCCTGGCACGTGGGTGTATGGCACCTTGGGGTGTGTTTTCACATGAATCCACAAAGTTGCTGCACAATGAGTGCGTATTATGTGAGCGAAGCCGAGCCAGAAGTAAGACTCTGTGCGCCACTGTGACCTCGACAGTGTTTACAGTACTTTTTCTCACTACCAGTGTAAATATCTCAAAACAAGCTATATTTCTTCAACAAAGCGACAGAGTGACTCACGAGAGTGGATTATTATTTATTAGAGGACTTCGTCGCTGATTTGACCGGTTTTATGGCTGCAGAATCCCACGAACGAACAGCTGTTACTCAGAAGGCGATTCATGGTACGTGTAACTTTTTATTCTCAGCTTGTCCTTGTATTATATGCCGTTTAGATGTAAATGTGTTTTTTGTGGTGAGTTAGACATGCACCATTACCTAGAAAATATCACCGTACGCTGCTGTGGCGCCATTTATATTGTGTGTCTGTATGCGCACTATATTGTCTAGTGGCATGCTTTACATATTGAAATTTGCAAGAGTCCAGGTGTTTGGGGGCATGGAAGGTGTATTGTAAGTATTGACTCAGGGTTTCGCGGGGATCTCTGTTGCTGAAAGAGTAAGATCCCATGTACGCAGTTCGAAAACTGTAGTTCAGTGCTCCACATGTGACAAGCCATTTTGCTTTATCCCAAATAGAGACTGTTATAACTGGTGGTACATTGGCGAATCTCGTCCACCCCTGCCAGTAAGGAGTCACCATCTCAGTGACTTCACCCCCAGTGTTGGGTGAGTCATCCCCCTCGTCCCCAGACTCTGTTTCCACCACAGAAGGCGTGTCAGTGGGATTAAGGAGGTCCTCGAAGTATTCCTTCCATTGCCCAACTATACCCTAAGTTGAAGTCAGAAGCACACTATATACCAGGTGAGTAGAGCACCACTATCCCCTCCTGAGTCACCTTATGGTTTGCCAGAATTGCTTTGAGGCCATCCGAAAGTCTTTTTCCATGGCCATTCCATTTGTTTGACTTTCAGTGCTGAACTAAATATGGTTTAAAGTATGGGATGTTTAGTTTAGTTTATACAATTTCCCTTGAATGAATAATTGCTCAAATTGAATTTAAAGTGTTGAAAGCTGTTTGGGCCAATTGAATTACTGACATACATTCTTGCTTTAATGTGAAAACCAGTTGAAAACTCTGTAATAAACAGATTTGATTTAGTTCTGAAATCTTTAAAAAACTGTAAGGATGAAATCATGAACATTCCTGAGTAAAAAAACTGTATAAATATTTTTTAAAAGTATGAAAATGTGTTCAGTACTTATGACGACATTGCTTTTTGGTTTATCAGCACGTACTTTAATGTGAATTTGTGTCTCCTTTCTATACTTACCCCATTAACTTCATTTAAATGTTGAAATGCATGTTTGGAACAAATAAAGTATAAACGAGTGAGTTGGCAGGCGTCCAATTCCAAGCCCGTTCGAGTTGCACTAAAAAGCAGAAACTGGGAAATTAAGGAACTCAACAACCAAAATTCAAAACGAGCTAATACTTTTCTAAAATTTTACATTTTCTCATTTTAAGTATTTGACATGTTCACTATGTTCACTATGTTCTAATAGTGTCGAACGTTTTTGTCGGGTTTGTAAAAATGGTTGTCAGGTAGTTTAAAACCAGAGTCACAACAATGGCCAGCAGTGCAAAACATATATTATTAACTCACACTACACATGAGAAAAAAGATTACATCACTGGTTAGTGATCTGGTTAACATCCTGACGTAATGTGTGTCATCAAGACGTTGCTAGAACAAACATCATAAATTGTTTGTAAGTTCATGATAACACTGCAGAACAGCTCTGCCCACATGGTAACAAGGACTAACTCTAACCTGCTAACTCTGCACAGGTTAACTGTATTTGCTTGCTTTTTCATTTTTCTTGTACACAACTGGCATTGTGCTTTTGTATTTCAGTCTCTTCAATAGCTTAATATTTGCCTTTAATTTTCTCTGCAATGTCAAGTATATCTCCATCTCTCACTAACATCACTGTCCAAGATCAGAGGGTAGCAGAAAGAGTGATGATTTCAGTTCTAACTACACTTCCATCCTGTGTGTTTCTCGTCATTAATGGGATCATGTTGTTCACTCTGAGGAGTAAACCGGTGTTTCGTGAGACCTGCCGTTATGTTCTTCTTTATAACCTCCTTTTGGCAGACACTGTACACTGGGACAGAGTCAGGTTCATTTTCTTCTTTCAGTTCTTCAAATAAGAGTGTCATATCCTGTATGTGCTTTTCTCGTCGTTGTCACTCATCTCACAGCTGTGGTCTCTCCTCTCACACTGGTGGTGATGCCTCTGGAGAGATATGTTGCTGTGTGTTACCCACTGAGGCATGCTGCCATCATCACCATCAGAAACACAGGAGCAGCTGTCACTGTGATTTGGACAATCAGTTTTCTAAGAATTATTATTCGAACTTTGTTGTTTTTAGTACTATTTGAAAAGTTGGATAGTTTAGAGGTGAAAGGCCTTTGTTCTGATATAGCTATACTGCTTGGGTCAAAGTCTGATCATTTTGACAAAGCTTTCACTAGTTTTGTGGTTGTGTCTGCTGGAGTGGCAGTCATGTTCTCTTATATTGGTGTGCTATTAGCAGCCAGGTCGGCCTCCACTGACAAAGCTTTAGCCCATAAAGCTCGTAACACACTGGTGTTGAATCTGATACAGCTGTGCCTCAGCCTCTCCTCAACTATTTACTACCCACTGTTGATATCTCTTTCAATGATTGTTACAAGGATAGTACTTCTTCGCATTCAGAATGTTTTTTATGTGATTTTTTTTCTCTTACCCAGATGTCTGACTTCTCTCATCTATGGACTAAGAGATCAGACTATCAGACCTGTCCTCACAAATCATCTATGCTGTCGACTGAAACTCTGTGGCAAAAAATAATGTATAACATGTTGAGGTTTGGTTCAGGCTTTTGTCTGTCAGTATATTTGACTCTTGTGATTCAGCAAAAAAGAACATTTTTAATTAATAAACAACTAATGAACAATATATATTATCTTCAGACAAAACTGACATTTCTGCAGCTTTATATGACATTCTTTCTCACAAGTACAAGTCTTCTAGAGCAGAGGTCTCCAACCCCCGGGCCCCAGACCGGTACTGGTCCGTGGGTTATTTGGTACTAGGCCACAGTTAAAGAACAAATAACTTAGATTATTTCAGTTTACTTATTATCTGAGTCTGAACAATGTATTTTGAAAAATGGACAGATTCTTTCTGTTACATCTGTCTATGACTCCCTTTTGACGTGTGTCAAGACGCTTGTCTCGGTCATGTGATACATCGCCGCTAAAATTAACCCACTAGCTTCGCTGGTTCCAGTGCCTGTCTAACGAAATAGGTTGGTTGACCTACATAATGCTTGTTTAAATATTTGAGTGCTCAACAGGAGTATAAAAGTGCCACATAAGAACCAATCCATTTGTCATTTACCATATAGCTTAAAAACACCGGGGATAGACGTCAGGCGGACCCAGCCACGTCAAGCTAACATGCTCCGGCGCTCCACACCACAGCTCTTCAGCCACACTCCATGTGAAATCAAACCTTGTAATGGTGTGTGCCCGTTTTTCACCGATGGGATGCTGGTGCCAGTATTTAAACCGTTCTTGAGTGTTTCCACCCGGTTTCAACTCAGGCCCCGCAAGCTAGCTGTTCTCAAACCAAAAACGTGTGGCAAAAGCAGGACAAGGGTGTGGCTCTGCCTGTCAGGACCCGGGGAGGAAGAGGACACACAAGCGGTGGCTGATGAAAGCAAGGTGCAAGTTTATTTACAGTGATCGAGAAATGTGCAAAGACAAGGGGGTCCAGGGAGGCGAGGGTGGAGGCGGCTGAAGCAGGTCGAGAGGCTGAAGGAATTCCCAGGTGGTGAGGGGAGGTCAGGAAGGTGAGTGAGTCAGGGAAAGGAGCCAGCTGTGGTACGGCGTGGAACGGCGGGATGACGAAAAGCCGGGGTTCCGAAAGGACGAGCAGGAACTGACACGGGGATCTGAAAAGGAGCGAACACGAAGAGCAGGTAAGTAATATAAATACACGAGAGCGAGAGTCACACGAGAGAGCCGGCACTAACTGAGAAGTAGTCAATGATCCAGCGAAGAGTGATGGTCTGCTGGCAGCTTAAAGAGACCCTGCCTGATGACTTGATCCGTAGCAGGTGTGGTGATCTCCGCCCTAGGGAGGCGGAGACACCGGAACCTCCGCTGTGGCCCACAGGACAAACACACATGTATACAGACACACACACACACACACACACACACACACACACACACAGACCCTCTCCCTAGGTTATGACAGTACCCCCTCCTCAACGGGAGCCTCCTGGCGACCGAAACTTCTCGGGATGGCGCCGCCGGAACTCCCGCACCATGGCCGCATCCAGAATGTTAGCTCGGGACACCCAGGATCGCTCTTCGGGACCGTAGCCCTCCCAGTCCACCAAGAACTGATAACCCTGCCCCCGACGGCGGGCGTCCATAATGCGACGGACGGTGTAGATCCGCCGGCCATCGAGAAAACGGGCAGGAGGAGGTGAGGCAGCTGGAGGGCACAAAGGACTGGTGGCAACAGGCTTAAGTTGGGAGACATGGAAGACGTTATGGATGCGCATGGTACGAGGGAGTTTGAGGCGGACAGACACAGGGTTAACGATGGAGTCGATCTCGAAGGGCCCCAGGAAGGTGGGGGCCAGTTTCCTAGACTCGGCACGGACTGGAACATTTTTCGTGGAGAGCCATACCTTTTGGCCTGGTTGGTAGTCCGGCGCAGGGGTCCGATGGCGATCAGCGATGCGTTTGTTCTGCTCCTTCGTCCGAAGCAGAGCTGCGCGGGTGGACCTCCATAGCCGGCGACAGCGGCGAAGGTGGTGCTGGACGGAGGGAATGGTGAGATCCTCCTCGATGGCAGGGAGGAGTGGCGGTTGGAAACCCAAGGAGGCCTCGAAGGGGGACACCCCTGTGGCGGAGGAGGAGAGAGAGTTATGTGCATACTCAACCCACGCCAAGTGGGAACTCCAGGTGGCCTGATTGGTGGACGCCACACATCGTAATGCTGCCTCCAACTCCTGGTTGGCCCGTTCCGTCTGCCCATTGGTCTGAGGATGATAACCAGAGGAGAGGCTCACCTTGGCTCCGAGAGATGTACAGAACTCCTTCCAGACCTGATGTGAACTGGGGCCCCCGATCTGACACGATGTCTTCAGGAATCCCATGGAGTCGAAAAACGTGGGTGGTGAGAAGCCGGGCCGTCTCCAAGGCAGAGGGGAGCTTGGGTAGCGCAACGAAGTGGGTGGCCTTGGAAAACCGGTCGATAATAGTCAGGACCACGGTGTTTCCTTCAGAGGGAGGAAGGCCTGTGACGAAGTCCAGAGCTATGTGAGACCACGGTCGCTTAGGGGTGGGTAAGGGCCGGAGGAGACCTGATGGAGGTGACAGAGAAGGTTTATTTTGTGCACAAACGCTGCATGCTGCCACGTACTCACGGGTATCCTTAATCAATGTAGGCCACCAGAAATAACGCTGGAGGAAGGCCACAGTGCGATTGGCCCCGGGATGGCACGTGAATTTGGCTGTGTGTCCCCATTGCAGTACGCGGCTTCGCACTTGAGAGGGAACATAAAGGCGGTTGGGGGGTCCCGTCCCAGGATCTGGTTCAGTCTGTAGAGCTGCCTGAATGGCGGATTCGATCTCCCAGGTGATGGCTCCAATGACGCAAGAGGGAGGCAAGACAAACTCTGGCTGCGAGGAGGAGTCCGTGGAGCTGAACTGTCGGGACAGAGCGTCGGGCTTGACATTCCGTGATCCAGGTCTGTAAGAGATAGTAAAGTTAAATCGGGTAAAAAACAAGGCCCACCTGGCCTGCCAGGGTTTCAAACGTCTGGCGGTTCGCAGATAGGCCAGGTTCTTGTGATCAGTCCAGACCAAGAAGGGATGCGTCGCGCCCTCCAGCCAGTGCCGCCATTCCTCCAAGGCTAGTTTGATGGCCAGCAGCTCCCGGTCCCCTACGTCGTAATTCTGTTCTGCCGGGGAGAGGCGGCGAGAGAAGAAGGCGCAGGGTCGGAGGCTACCCATGGACTGTTGGGACAACACTGCCCCTACCCCCACGTCGGACGCGTCCACCTCCACGACGAATGATTTGGATAGGTCAGGTTGGATGAGGATGGGTGCGGAGGCAAACCGACCCTTCAGGAGCGCGAAAGCCTCTGCAGCGGCAGGGGTCCATCTGAAAGGAATCTTGGGAGAGGTGAGAGAGGTCAGAGCATGGGTGATGGAGCTGTAATCTTTAATGAAGCGGCGGTAGAAATTGGCGAAGCCCAGAAAACGCTGCAGCTGTTTCCGATCCGCTGGCTCGGGCCAATCCAGGACCGCTTGTACCTTAACTGGGTCCGCCTTGATCTGCCCTTTACCAATAATGTATCCCAAGAACGCAGTGGACTCCACATGAAACTCGCACTTCTCCCCCTTCACAAACAGACGATTTTCCAGTAACCGCTGCAACACCTGCCGCACATGTCCCTGATGCTCCTGTAATGAGGATGAGAAGATCAAAATATCATCGAGATAGACAAACACAAAATGATTGATGAAGTCCCGGAGTATGTCGTTTACTAGGGCCTGGAACACAGCTGGTGCGTTGGTTAGGCCGAAGGGCATGACAAGATACTCGAAGTGGCCGAGGTGGGTGTTGAAGGCAGTCTTCCACTCGTCTCCCTGCCGGATCCGGACGAGATGGTAAGCGTTCCGGAGATCCAGTTTGGTGAAGACGGCTGCCCCCTGCAGGAGCTCAAACGCAGAGGTGAGAAGTGGCAAAGGATATTTGTTGCGCACAGTGATTTCGTTCAGACCGCAGTAGTCAATACAGGGCCGGAGGGTCTTGTCCTTCTTGGCCACGAAGAAAAACCCTGCGCCCATGGGAGAGGTGGAGGGTCGAATCAGACCGGACGCCCGAGCTTCGGTGATATATTTTTCCATGGCATCCCGTTCCTGCGGAGAGATGCTGTAGAGGCGGCTGGAGGGGTAGGGCGCCCCCGGGATGAGGTCGATGGCGCAGTCGTAAGGCCGGTGGGGAGGCAGGGAAACAGCCCGGTCCTTATTGAATACTTCAGCGAGGTCGTGATAGATCGAGGGGACACCGGACAGGTCAGGTGGGGTCCCCTCCCCCAAATCGGTGGACCGAGGGACAGAGGGAGTTGGGGATCTGAGGCAGCGCTGGTGGCACCGCTCACTCCAACCCGAGATGCTGCGATTCGCCCAGTTGATCTGTGGATTGTGTAGTTGCAACCAGGGAAAGCCGAGGACGATGGGCGTCTGTGCAGAGTCAAACAGGTAAAAGGAGAGCCGTTCAGAGTGATTACCCGACAGAGTCACAGAAAGCGGTTGGGTCTTATGAGTGATTTCAGAAAGCTTGGCGCCGTCCAGAGCGGAGACCAGGAGAGGCGTGGGTAGCGCTGTGGATGGAATGCCCCACTGCTGGGCGAGGGCACGGTCCATGAGATTTTTCTCAGCTCCGGAATCGAGGAGTGCCAAGACTGTGTGACTGCCTGATGGAAGATTGATCCTTGCCTGAAGCGTGAATCTGGGCAGGGAGGAGCATGCGTTAGCTTGACCCGCCAGTATCCCCACCATTACTGACGGGCGCAGTCTTTTGGGCAAACAGGGCAGGACGCGATGTAGTGGCCCTTTTTGCCACAGTAGATGCACTCCCCCGCCTCCCATCTCCGTCGTCGCTCAGAGAGAGACAGCTGTGCGCGGCCGAGTTGCATGGGTTGCTCCTCCGCGCCGCAAGGGGGCGCCGTAGCTGCGCTGTCGTCCGCTAGGAGGCTCCTCCGGTCCGCGGAAACCACGCGGCGAGGGGCATGCTGGGAGTTGTAGTTCCTCGGAGTCCGTCGTGCTCTCAGGCGGTCATCTACATGGATACACAATGAAATCACGGCCTCCAAGGACTGAGGCAAATCCCTACTGGCAAGTTCGTACTTGAGATCATCATTAATATTGTTCAGGAATACTCCCCTGAGCGCCTTTTCCTCCCAGCCGGCCTCCTCCGCGAGGATCCGGAAATCCACGGAGAAATCCGCCATGCTCCGTTGTCCCTGCCGCAGGCTGAGCAACTTCTGGGATGCGGATTCGGGGCTGGTTCCTTTATCAAACACCTCCTTAAATCGAGACAAGAACGCATGGAAAGACAGATCGGGGTTTCCCCGTAACACAGCGTGCCCCCACTCTAATCCTCTTCCGCGGAACAGATTGACCATAAAACCAATCTTTGCACAATCAGAAGCGTAGGCATTTCTTTGTTGCCGGAAAACGAGGGAACATTGGGTGAGGAATCCTCCACATTTCCCTAACTCACCGCGGAACACCTCCAGGATGGGCAGGGCTTTCTCCAACGCTACGGCGGGCTCGGTCGCGGAAGCCAAACCAGCCGGCGGATCTGTCGGCGGAGGGGATAAATCCTGGTGACGGGGCGTAGCTGATGACATGGTGGATTCCAACATACCTCGGAAATCGGCGAGCTGTTGGGTGGCTGCGCCCAGCTGACTGTAAACCAGACGGAGCATATGGTCGTGACGCTGGAGGGTTTCCTCTTGAATAGCCAGAGCCCGATGAACCGGATCAGCGTCCGCGGTGTCCGGTTTTGGCTGGATCATTCTGTCAGGACCCGGGGAGGAAGAGGACACACAAGCGGTGGCTGATGAAAGCAAGGTGCAAGTTTATTTACAGTGATCGAGAAATGTGCAAAGACAAGGGGGTCCAGGGAGGCGAGGGTGGAGGCGGCTGAAGCAGGTCGAGAGGCTGAAGGAATTCCCAGGTGGTGAGGGGAGGTCAGGAAGGTGAGTGAGTCAGGGAAAGGAGCCAGCTGTGGTACGGCGTGAAACGGCGGGATGACGAAAAGCCGGGGTTCCGAAAGGAGGAGCAGGAACTGACACGGGGATCTGAAAAGGAGCGAACACGAAGAGCAGGTAAGTAATATAAATACACGAGAGCGAGAGTCACACGAGAGAGCCGGTACTAACTGAGAAGTAGTCAATGATCCAGCAAAGAGTGATGGTCTGCTGGCAGCTTAAAGAGACCCGCCTGATGACTTGATCCGTAGCAGGTGTGGTGATCTCCGCCCTAGGGAGGCGGAGACACCGGAACCTCCGCTGTGGCCCGCAGGACAAACACACATGTATACAGACACACACACACACACACACACACACACACAGACCCTCTCCCTAGGTTATGATACTGCCATCTCCATGTAAAGTTTTCTACCACTATTTCACTGCATGGTGTGTATTAGAGAAGAAAAGTGATGCAGTTTTTACAGTGGTGAATTAGGTTGGGCTCTAATGCTGAACTTGCTGCTCTGTATCGGTTCATATCACAGATAAAAGGACACAAAGTGTGTCCTTGTCATCTTGCTCATAATTGCTGTCTGTGTTTACCTCTGTGCTGCACACATTGTTTGTTTGGAACGTAAAATGTGTTCGTAGCACAAGAAAGGGGAGCGTCTTCTCCCACGTTTGTGCCCTTCAGCTTCTGTGTGCAGACGAGGACCCGCCCACACTCATAGGTAAAGGAGCAGTTCACAAACCACAGTGGAAACGCGGGCCCGTTCTTAAGCATTTAGCTGGTTCATTGAAACCGTCACCAGCACCTCAGGAAACATAGCATTAGTGAGGCTGAACCCAGCCAACCCACAAGCTAGCAAGTTGCAGAAACACAAGCTCAGGGCTCACACTGATTCAGCATTATGGTGAGTTTTATTTTTCACGCACTTTATACAGTAAAACTTGTCTAAGTTGAAGTCACACAAATCAGATTTTCGCTCTAGTCGGACGGCTTCTGCAAGTCCTGATTTTTCTCAACATTAATTCCAATAAAATCATCCCCTAAAAAAGTCAGATTTTCACCTACCTTAGATGAAAAATCTGGTCCCATTGTAATCACTTCCAATTAAATGGGATCGCTTAATTTGGATGACATTTTCTTGCAAATTAATTTAGCATTTGTTCATTTCCCCACCAATGATCTGCCAGAATTGCTTAAATTTAATGCATGACCAGAAGCATTGTGTAAGAGTGACTATATAGTAACTCCAATATAGTATATAGTAACTCCAATAACAGCTTTATTAATATATTATTTATTTGCTCTTGATGGAAATTGACAATTTACTGACAAATTAGCATTTCAGTAACATTTGTTGATTAGGGCTAAGTACAAATTTCCACTAAAGAGTTTTTACCCACAAGCAATCCGTCTGCTCAACTCTGAGCCCTAACTGGACTATTATTGCACAATGTAAATTTTATAATCTATAATTCCATGTAAAAGTGTGTATAGTGTATAGTATATAGAGTATAGTGTATAGTGTGAATTACTTATTTTTATTTTTATTCTTCTGATTTATATGTGTGTGTATATATGGTTGCAGGTACAAAATACATTTCACTGTGCATTGTACTGTGTATAACTGCGCATGTGACAAATAAACACTATCTATCTATCTATCTATCTATCTATCTATCTATCTATCTATCTATCTATCTATCTATCTATCTATCTATCTATCTATCTATCTAATTGCACTTTCTACTCTCATACATACAAGGAGTTTATTTATCACTTCACAGCATTTAGAGATTTTTAGAAATGATTTAGCCAACTCTGTTTAATCTAAATGGATGGATATCAGCTGAACAACTACGAATTATTGAGTAAAAACATTTCTAATTAATTTGTAATATTTTACTTGAGAGGTATATTTCTACTAACTTATACACGTGTATGTACCCTCCCTACTAATGCTGAAGATCCGACTAGAGTCATGAGTGAAACATCATTTTTGCCACTATATGAGCTGCCTGGACAATCTTTGCCAAACTCAAGTTTGATACTAAAAGGTGTCCTATTGAAAACCACTAAAAATATATATATTTTGATCCCACATTTATTTTCACATCAATTAATACATTCCTTTATGTTAAGGTTTTATTTTGGACTATTTTGGACTGGCTTTCATTTTTTCAATTTTACATTTGTTCAAAGAATGCAGTAAAATTTCACACATTTTATTGTTTTCTGCAAGGGTGCCTTTCTACTGAAATAGAATATTTGGTTCTTGTTCTGGTAGTTGCAGCTGCTCTACAGCTGTGGTATGAGCAGTAGTGAGGGAGTAGGCATTTTTCGAGATGCAAGACGTTACAGCACACAGAAGGTATGCACTTGACATGCACTCTGATGGCTCCTCATTCTGCTTTGAGGACTCTTAGGCTGACATGGAAGAGTCCTCAAAGATCAAAACAGACGAACTGGAGTCCAACTCTGACTCATTTGGACTTATCTGAAGATGAGAGCTGAGGGCAGACAGATGGAGCAGTGGACTTCAAAAAATATAAAAATACTTTGGTCTCCCACAAACTCCCACTGTGGTGCTCTGCTATGCTCCAGCAGCCAGAGG
Source organism: Archocentrus centrarchus (assembly GCF_007364275.1). Lineage (NCBI taxonomy): Eukaryota > Metazoa > Chordata > Actinopteri > Cichliformes > Cichlidae > Archocentrus > Archocentrus centrarchus. The sequence continues at coordinate 3,029,034 of NC_044359.1, read as the reverse complement.
TTTGAGCTTGGGATCTATATACTTGAAGTTTGAAGACTGAGGCCTGAATCAGTGACCTGACATCCATCTTTGGACTAGTGCTGAGGGATGAAATCGTGCACCACTAACACAAAAATGAGTAAAACACAAATCTTATATTTTAACATTGTCCTACTGGTCAAGAAAATAAAAACCAGAGGACTGTTTTAATGACTTTGTTCTGTAATAATTTCTGTTCCTCTGAAGAGGACAGTGTATTCTGTCAGAAAGGCACAGCGTGATATTTGTCATGGGCGGTGGGAGAGTGCTTAACTACAGAATCTGCTGTAATGCTAATTATAGTCTGGGCTCTTACCTGTCTGCAAAGGTAGTTTTTGCCCTTAAAATTACTAATTAAAATTTACCACAGATATGCAGGATTCATTTATTTCATCCATAGGTGCAGACATGGGCTTTTTTTTTGTTTTTTGTTTAGAGCATGCATTTTATACACTGCTCAAAAAAAATAAAGGGAACACTTAAACAACACAATATAACTCCAAGTAAATCAAACTTCTGTGAAGTCAAACTGTCCACTTAGGAAGCAACACTGATTGACAATCAATTTCACATGCTGTTGTGCAAATGGAATAGACAACAGGTGGAAATTATTGGCAATTAGCAAGACACACTCAATAAAGGACCACTTCTCAGTACCTATGCTGTCTGGCTGATGTTTTGGTCACTTTTGAATGTTGGTGGTGCTTTCACACTCGTGGTAGCATGAGACGGACTCTACAACCCACACAAGTGGCTCAGGTAGTGCAGCTCATCCAGGATGGCACATCAATGCGAGGTGTGGCAAGAAGGTTTGCTGTGTCTGTCAGCGTAGTGTCCAGAGGCTGGAGGCGCTACCAGGAGACAGGCCAGTACACCAGGAGATGTGGAGGAGGCCATAGGAGGGCAACAACCCAGCAGCAGGACCGCTACTTTCGCCTTCGTGCAAGGAGGAACAGGAGGAACACTGCCAGAGCCCTGCAAAATGACCTCCAGCAGGCCACAAATGTGCATGTGTCTGCACAAACAGTTAGAAACCGACTCCATGAGGATGGTATGAGGGCCCGATGTCCACAGATGGGGGTTGTGCGCACAGCTCAACTTCGTGCAGGACACTTGGTATTTGCCAGAGAACACCAGGATTGGCAAATTTGCCACTGGTGCCCTGTGCTCTTCACAGATGAAAGCAGGTTCACACTGAGCACATGTGACAGACGTGACACAGTCTGGAGACACCGTGGAGAGCGATCTGCTGCCTGCAACATCCTTCAGCATGACCGGTTTGGCAGTGGGTCAGTAATGGTGTGGGGTGGGATTTCTTTTAAGGGCCGCACAGCCCTCCATGTGCTCGCCAGAGGTAGCATGACTGCCATTAGGTACCGAGATGAGATCCTCAGACCCCTTGTGAGACCATATGCTGGTGCAGTTGGCCCTGGGTTCCTCCTAATGCAGGACAATGCTAGACCTCATGTGGCTGGAGTGTGTCAGCAGTTCCTGCAAGATGAAGGCATTGAAGCTATGGACTGGCCCACACATTCCCCAGACCTGAATCCGATTGAGCACATCTGGGACATCATGTCTCGCTCCATCCACCAACGTCACATTGCACCACAGACTGTCCAGGAGTTGGCGGATGCTTTAGTCCAGGTCTGGGAGGAGTTTCCTCAGTAGACCATCCGCCACCTCATCAGGAGCATTCCCAGGCGTTGTAGGGAGGTCATACAGGCACGTGGAGGCCACACACAATACTGAGCCTCATTTTGACTTGTTTTAAGGACATTACATCAAAGTTGGATCAGCCTGTAGTGTGTTTTTCCACTTTAATTTTGTGTGTGACTCCAAATCCAGGCCTCCATTGGTTAATAAATTTGATTTCCATTGATGACTTTTGTGTGATTTTGTCAGCATTCAACTTTGTACAGAACAAAGTATTCAATGAGAATATTTCATTCATTCAGATCTAGGATGTGTTATTTGAGTGTTCCCTTTATTTTTTTGAGCAGTGTATTTATTTATTTATTTATTTTTTAAGCCTCTCATGTATGGCAGTTTTCGCAATCGGAATATGATCCGAATGCTCTGGTGTTACCAAACATATTTGCTTTTCCAAGAATAGCTTTGTAAGTTTTCCAATAGGGTACTCTTGTTAATATTTGATTACCAAAATCAGTTTTTACCAACTCAGAGTCATTGCCAAGGTAAAACCTTATCTCCTGCAGCAGGACCTGGAAAAAGTTATTCATGCTTTTATTACTTCCCGCCTGGACTACTGTAATTCTCTGTACTTTGGCATAGATCAATCATCTGTGCGCCGCCTGCAGGTAGTCCAGAATGCGGCAGCTCGTCTTTTAACCGGTTTAAAAAAGCATGAACACATTACCCCAGTCCTGTCATCCCTTCACTGGCTCCCTGTCCGTTTTAGAATCGATTTTAAGATTTTATTGCTTACTTTTAAAGCCTTAAACGGACTGGCACCTTTGTATCTGTCTGAGCTGCTTCACTGTCACACCCCTGTAAGAGCTCTGAGGTCATCGAACCAGCTGCTCTTACAGAGGCCTAAAACTAGACTAAAACAGAGAGGTGATCGAGCTTTTGCAGCAGCAGCACCAAAGCTATGGAACGATCTACCTCTCCATATCCGCACAGCTCAGACGATACACACATTTAAATCTCTATTAAAAACACATTTCTTTTCCTTGGCATTTGGCTGCAGTGCTACCTCCTTTTAGATGATTGTTTTATGGTATTTTTATGGTACTTGTTTTAAACGTTTTAATTTTTAATTTTCTTATGTTATTTATTGTTCTTAATGTTTTTATTTATTTATTTTTATTTTATTATTTTATTTATTTATATATTTTTATTTTTATTTAGTATAGTCCTTGGGGTTACAGATCTTGTACAGCACTTTGGTCAACGTCGTTGTTTTAAATGTGCTTTATAAATAAACTTGACTTGACTTGACTTGACTTGATTTGTATTTTAATTTTATTTCATTTATTTACACCAGGCCTGACAGGCAGAAAGGAAAGGGTAGGAAAAGGAGTGAGAAAGAGAAAAGAAAAAAAAGAAAAGAGAAAAAAAACAAAACATAAAAACAAAACAAAACAAAGGTGAGAAAAGAATAATCAAAGAATGATATCCACACATATATACATACACATCCACATATCTACACATGCACATACATATACACATACACACACACACACACACTCACAATCCTGCTGTTGCTTGCAAATAATGTGTGTATGTGCCTCTATCAACGTACTCACCAATGGGAGCAAGAAACTGCAACCACGCCCCCCGTGATCCAGAGGTGAACAGGGATGGACCCAGGGGACGCGGCCTATCCACGGCCCACCAGGACCTCAGAAGATGAGAGGCCACACATCCCGATGGCAACTGTGCACACACCCCAGAGGAGGAAGGAGGGAGACCCCAGACGGACCCCCTCACAGTCAAATGGCAAGAGTCCAGAGAGCCAGATGCAATGAGCAGCCAACCCCTGCCGCAGGCCTGCACCCCCCGCACGAGCCGCGAATTCAGCCCCAAGGCCCCGGGCGCCTGAGAACCGCCCGACACCCAGCAGAGCCCTCCCCACGCCAAAAAGGCCTGAGCCACCCCCAGGCCACAACCGCCAAGGAAGCAGGCCAAGAGCCACGCCAAGACATCCAGCCATGAACCCCGGGACCCACGGGCACCCGACACCCCAGGGGCGGCAGTGGCAACCAGCGGGAAGCAGCAGGAAGCGGTAGGGAGTGATAGGGAGGGGGGACTCCCACCCTCCGCAACCATGTCCCACAGGTGCCAAGCCACAGACCCAGGCCTTGCTGTTCCCACACACACACACACGCACGCACGCACACACACGCAGTGAGCAGTGTATTTAAAAGAATAACACAAAGTGGTTTGTGGCAGGCAGTTTATGGCATTTTAAAATTATGCAGTCCAAAAATTATTTGTAAAACTGGTGATAAGACATCCATTTAATGCTTTATAAATCCTGTTATTAATGTGTTCATTTATTTATTTATTGTCAGTCTTTAAAAAGGCAAGGATAGGCATCAAAAGTTTCCTGCATCTTAAGTTACATTCACACACTGTGATTAAAAATTACTATAAAGGGATATTTGTGGTTGGGGTTGAAATTACGTGTTTGTTGTGTCATGCCAGCATACACAGTTTTTGCACCTATAAATAAATAAATACTGCATTATTTCGCTGGACACTTTTGCAGAACATGTGGCTGTTGTTGCATTTGGTCATTTTCACTGTGAAACAGAGTATTCAAATGAAACACGGGGGATAAACTAAGGCTACGTTCACACTGCAGCCTGAAGTGACCCAAATCCGATTTTTTTCGTCCTCATGCGACCTGTATCCGATCTTTTCCTGCCAGTCTGAACAACACAGATCCGATCTTTTCAAATGCAACCTGTGTGTGTACGGCCAGGTCGCGTTTATCTGACCTGTATGTCATTGATACTCAACAAACATTGAGTATCAATGACCGGTCTGTCGTGAACAGAATCAGTGACAAAGCGCAGCCCTGGAAAAGTCCAACATTCACAGGAAATGAGTTGCCAGCTATAAAGACCAAGCGCTTGCTGCAGATATACTCCCACAGGATACCCCGAGGGATGTGGTTGAATGCCTTGTCCAAGTCCACAAAGCACATGCAGTTTGGATGGGCAACCTCGCACACACACATGAATATCCACGACCAGGACGAAAACTGCAATGTTCCTCTTAAATCCGGGGTTTGACTACTGGACAGACACTCCTTTCCAGCACCCTGGCATAGACTATATGAGGGAGGCTGAGGAGTGTGAGCCCCCAAAAGTTGGAGCACGTCCTCCAGTCTCCCCTCTTAAACATGGGGACCACCACCCTGGTCTGCCAATCTAGTGGCACTGACCCACATCTCCATGTGATGTTGCAGAGGTGTGTGAACCAAGACAGCTGAACAACATCCAGCGCCTTCAGGAACTCAGGGCAAATCTCGTCCACCCCAGAGGCCCTGCCACCAAGGGGTTGTTTAACCAACTCAGTGACCTCACCCCAGGTGGTGGGTGAGTCATCCTTCTTCCGTGAATGGCCACCTTATCATGGTGGAGGGCTTTGTGTGTCCCAGTGATCCCAGGAGCTATGTTTTCTGGGGGCTTGTCCCCATTGTAGGGTCTCGCAGGGCAAATTTGTCCTGGTTCCTTAGCCTCAAGATCTCACTTATGCTTTTTGTGTATGATGTGGTTTTATTGACTTTATGGAGCAACAACCTCGAGTGATGAACTATCATCGAATTCAAAATGAATTTGTTGAGAGCATTACATCCTTAAAATTATACATTTTCTCAGTTTAAAAAATTGACATTGTTCTACTGTGAGTGAAATGAGATTTATGAGATTTGCAAATCATTGCATTTTGTTTTTCATTTACAGTTATCAGCATCCAACATTTTTGAATTGGATTTGTAAAAATGGTTGTCATGCAGTTTAGAACCAGACTCACAACAATGGACAACAGCACAACACATGCATTATTACCACACAAACATGTGAGAAAACAGAATGACACCACTGGTTAGTGATCTGGTAAACATGCTGACGTGTGATGTGTGTCATCAAAGACGTTCCTAGGAGAAACATCATAAATTGTATGTGAGTCCAAGAAAACGCTGCAGAACAGCTCTGCCCTCATGGTAACAAGGACTAATCCCAACCTGCTAACTCTGCACAGCTTAACTGTATTTAATTGCTGTTTAGTTTTTTTATACACAATTATTATTTTGCTTTTGTATTTCAGTCACTTCAACAGTGTAATATTTGCCTTCAATTTTCTCTGCAATGTCAAGTATATCTCCATCTCTCACTAACATCACTGTCCAATATCAGGGGTTTCCAGACCGAGTGATGATGTCAGTTCTAACTACACTTCCATCCTGTGTGTTTCTCGTCATTAATGGGATCATGTTGTTCACTCTGAGGAGTAAACCAGTGTTTCGTGAGACCTGCCGTTATGTTCTTCTTTATAACCTCCTTTTTGCAGACACTGTACAGCTGGGACAGAGTCAGGTTCATTTAATTCTTTCAGTTCTTCAAATAAGAGTGTCATATCCTGTATGTGCTTTTATCATCATCTTCACTAATCTCACAACTGTGGTTTCTCCTCTCACGCTGGTGGTGATGCCTCTGGAGAGATATGTTGCTGTGTGTTACCCACTGAGGCATGCTGCCATCATCACCATCAGAAACACAGGGGCAGCTGTCACTGTGATTTGGACAATCAGTTTTCTAAACATTATTATTCGAACTCTGTTGTTTTTAGAACTATTTGAAAAGTTGGATAGTTTAGAGGTGAAAGGCCTTTGTTCTGATATAGCTATACTGCTTGGGTCAAAGTCTGATCATTATGACAAAGCTTTCACTAGTTTTGTGTTTGTGTCTGCTGGAGTGGCAGTCATGTTCTCTTATATTGGTGTGATATTAGCAGCCAGGTCGGCCTCCACTGACAAAGCTTTAGCCCATAAAGCTCGTAACACACTGGTGTTGAATCTGATACAGCTGTGCCTCAGCCTCTCCTCAACTATTTACTACCCACTGTTGATATCTCTTTCAATGATTGTTACAAGAATAATACTTTTGCGCATTCAAAATGTTTTTTATATGTTTTTTATTATCTTACCCAGATGTCTGACTTCCCTCATCTATGGACTAAGAGATCAGACTATCAGACCTGTCCTCACGTACTATCTATGCTGTAGATTGATACTCCCAGTGGTAGAAAACAAAGCATGACATGTTGAGTTTTGACTTTTATGTTAACTTTGTGGGTTAGCAGACTTTGCTTTTGAAAGCAAAAAAGGAAGATAAGTGTGTGTGTGTGTGTGTGTGTGTGTGTGTGTAGATATATATTAGGGGTGGGACTTTAACGCGTTAATTTCGATTAATTAATTACGGGGAAAATAACGAATTAAAAATTTTAATGCATTTTAATCGCACTTTGCACCGTGGAACGTTTCTCAGTGCACGAGTTCCAGGCATACAGATTATATCGACACACAATGTGATAAGAATGATGAGCTGTCCAAATTCAGGGTCCGTATCCTTTGAAGGACCTGGCCCACGCAGACCGGGTCCTTCACAGCCCACGTAGACCGCAAAGGCCGGAAGTGAGCGGCTCGCCTTCATATCAGCGTCACCTGCCCTCACATCTGCATAGCTCATGTCGCCTAGCAACTGCAACAGCGCGAAGCACAGCTGTGTAAAAGCAGCTGGTTAAACAGAGAACAAACTTTTGCTCCTTTTTGTGGTTTAATTTTACATCCTTAATTCAAAATAAGCTGTTAAAACAAGCATAACACATTTCAACATCAAGGAATCCAGCTGAGCAAATGATTAATTTCCAACTATATTAAGTGAGACATTAATGTTGAATAAAACTATCCAGTTATGATAATTTCAGGAGTTTGCTCATCACAGGAGCACTTCCGCCCTTCGTTGGTCTGTGTAGTAGACTGGTGGTTAGCAGCAGTGCTAACCATTACACCACCGTGCTGCCCTTTTTTTTCATATGTGAATAGCTGTTTGGAAAGCACATGGAGTCGATCACTGTAACAGCAGGGAAGTGCTTCAGAATCTGCAGGCTGTAAACTGACAGCAGAAGTAAACCGAACCCTAAATTAGCTGTGTGCTCAGAATAATGTTAAGGAATTTTTTTCAGCTCCACTGGCACACATTCCACCCCCAGACAGACCATTTTGACATCTAATCACTGATGTTGTTGATATGGGAATGGATATGTCCTTGTAGTGCTGTGTAGGTTCCGTCGATGGGTGGGAGTTAGTCCAGTCAGATCACCAGATAATAAAACTGTTTCTAAGTTAGTTTCTAAGTAAAGAAGTATTCCCAAGATTTGGGTTACCAGATACCATCTGATCTGAGAATGGGACACAATTTGTTTCTCAGGTTATACAGAAGATATTAAAGAAGCTGGGTATAAAACAATAGCTGTGTTTCTCATCCTTTGTCACAAGGAAGTGTAAAACACCAAAAGGGACTCATTAAGGTCAAGATCACAAAGACTGTAGCAGATATAATCAAGGAAAGTGGAGTGAAGCTCCACTGGATTCAAGCTCTGCCTTTAGCCTTGATGTGTATGAGATCACAGACTAATAAAACTAACTGCCTGACCCCTCATGAGATGATTATTGGTAGGCCTATGCCACTGCTATTGTCAGGACCTTGATGAAGGTCCCACATTAGAACAACTAGAAAGCGAGATGCAGAGTTATCTACGCCAACTAACAAGAATCCATAAAGTTATCTTTCAACAGGGAACAGGAGCCCAAATACGACAACCGAAGAGGGATAGTAACACTCTAGACCAGATCTACACTAACATTCCAGATGCCTGTAAAGCCCCCCCGGTCCCTCCGGCGCCCCCATATTTCAGACTTTCATATCATCTCTCTGTCTCCATGCTTAAAAACCTCTAATCCACAGACAAAGGCCAAGAGTAAAAACAGTTCGGGTGTGGACTAAGGAAGCCACCGCAGCCCTACTGGACTGTTTTGACATTACAGAGGGAACAGATCTGGATTGTCACACATCTGCTGTGCTCTCTTACATTAACTTCTGTTCTGGCTGTGTTATTACAACAACAACAACAAAAAAAGTTAAAGTGTTCCCATCAAGACAGGCAATCCGCAGGCATACAGAGAGGCTTGTCAGTATCTGCTGGGGGTATCATAAAAGCCAAGTACTGCATTGAGGAGCATTAAAACAGCAACAACCCCAGGTTTTTAGTAATTTCCCTTTGGGATCAATAAAGTATTCTGATTCTGATTCTGATTCTGACATGCGGCAGGTGATCAAGACACTTACTGGCTGAAAAGATACCCACAAATCAGATTCTTTGGACAGCACCCTACCTGACGCTCTGAACCAGTTCTTTGCCTTCTTTGACCAACAACAGAGGCTCACAGCTTTCCTGCAGCTCCAGAGAGTGACAATAACTGCAGCAGTATCAGCTGTGCAGAATCAACATGAGGAAAGCATCTGGCCCAGGCAGAATCACAGGAATGCAGACCCACTAGCAGACATTTTTGCCACAATTTTCAGTCTATCGCTAATTCATTGTGCAGTTGCTACCTGCCTTGAGCCAGCCAGCATCGTTCCAGTGCCCAAGAAGAACACAGTAAGCTGCCTGAATGACTGTTGCCCAGTTGTTTTTAACTGCCATCAACACTAAATGTTTTGAGAGACTCATCCTGTCTCACATCAAGGCTGCCATTCCTGTTGACCTCCGTCCACACCAGTTTGCTAATCGGGCAAACAGATCAACAGAGGATGCCATAATTGCAGCCCTCCACACAGCCCTCATACACATGGACAATTACAACACCTATGTGAGCTCCGACTTTAACACAGTACAACCATAAAAACTAATTCAGAAGTTGAGCAACCTGGGCTTCAGCAGCTCAACCATGCACCTCAATACTGGACTTTCTTCCTACTGGCTAAGAGACCACATTTCCTCAACACTCATCTGAAACAAAGGCACACCACAAGGGTGTGTCCTTGGCCCCCTCTTCTAGTTCCTCTCCACACGTGACTATTCACACTCCTATTTGTACCAGTAACACCACTGCCAAATTTGTAAGACTGATCAAGAACAATGACGAATAAGTCTATAGGGAGGAGGTCTGGCATCTGCAGTGCTCATGTGACAACAACCTGGACCTGAATACAAGGAGATGATTATGGATTTCAGGAGATCCAAACAATCTGAGCACGCCACTGTCTATATTGACTGTGAGGAACTAGAGAGGCTGGACAGCTTCAATTTTCTTGGGGTGTTGGGAAGGACAGCAACTCAGCAATGAGCCCCCTCCTGTACTGCCTCTACACCCATGACTGCAGTCCAGCCCACAAAAAACAACCTCATCGTCGAATTTGCTGACGACACCACAGCGGTCGGACTCATCTCAACAGGAGATGAGGCAGCTTACAGAGAGGAGGTCCTGAAGCTGACAGCCTGGTGTTCAGAGAACAACCTGCACTGAACACCATGAAAACCAAAGAAATCATCATCAACTTCAGGAAGCACAGGACTGACCCAGCCCCTCTCTACATCAATGGCGAGCATGTGGAGAGGGTCCACACCTTCAGGTTTCTTGGTGTCCTCATCTCTGCTGATCTCGCTTGGTCAGATAACATCACAGCTGTTATCAAGAAGACTCAGCAGCGACTTCACTTCCTGAGGGTCCTCAGGAATAACAACTTGGACTCAAACCTGCTGCTGACCTTCTACCGCTCATCCATTGAGAGCCTGCTGACGTACTGTATCACAGTATGGTACGGCAGCTGCACTGAGGCAGACAGGGTCAGGCTTCAGAGGGTAGTCAAGACAGCACAAAGAATCGTTGGCTGCCCTCTCCCCTCCCTGATGGACATCTACACCTCCCGCTGCATCAGCAGAGCCAGGATCATCATCAAGGACAGCTCACACCCTGGCTTTGAACTCTGACCTGCTGCCCTCTGGCAGGAGCTACAGGAGCATCAAAGCCAGAACAAACAGACTCCAGAACAGTTTCTTCACCAGAGCAATCACCACCCTGAACTCTCACACTCACCCACTGTAACTGTGCAACACCCACATCTCTGTGCAATATTAGATTATTCATACTGAACAATATCTATCACTCCTATATTGTGTAATATCCACTATTTATTGACTAGTTCAATATTCATTCACCAAGTGCAATACTCACCATCTTCATTATTATATGTATACACTTATTTTATTTTTTTTACAATGTATATATTTTTATACATTCTTTTATTTTCTGTATACTTTTCAGAAGTTCTATTTCATATTTTAGAAAGTTTGACTTTCTACAGCATGGCACTGAACAGAAGTGGCCCTCCAATATCATTGTACATTCTGTATAATGACAATAAAGGCATTCAATTCTATTCTATTTCTTTGACTATCCGACTTTTTCTTTTCCATCCTCTTCCTTCAAATACTTTCATGTGCTTCCTCATCCCACCACCAATTCTCTGTGTCTTCTGTACTCTGTCCAGATGATACACCAAAGACCATTTTTGCAGCTTCTTTTACTACTTTCCCAGTCATCTGGTAATTCTTCCGCAAGACCAGAGCCTGCCTCAACTGCTCTCTGAAGTGTCATGTTTTTGCTTTTACCAGACTTAAACAGAAGACTCAGTTTTAAAAAGGTTTAAATGTCCAGGACACCAAAAGGTTGATACTTTGATTGGAACAATTTAGCTGATGAAGCAGCTAAAAAGGCAGCTGCGGGAAAATTTTTGGCTCACGTGCTGCTACAAGACTCACAGGAGTCCCCTTTAACATTGTTGCAGTCACTAATACATGCACAGAACAGTGTCTCTCCTCAGGAAAGCTGTGTGTGGGAGCAACGAGGTGATGCAAAAAGCCCCATCCCTCCCTATGAAGGTCTGTGGAGCAGTGTGCAGGGTTTGTTTGTTATCCCATCTTCTATGCCACGTATAGCCATTAAACAACCACCCGGGGTGGAACACTGAAATAAACACTAAGTGCTTAGGAAAATACAGGATGCCTGGTGGTCACCATTTTTAAGAGCAGAATTGGATAGAGTTTTTGGAGAGTGTGACGTGTGTGCACACTATAATGTTAGAAGAAGCACCTCAACCCCATTAGTGCATATTCCTTCCCCAGATGGCCCATTTACACATTTAGTGTTTGATTGTGTGGAAATGGGAATTGAAAACAGAAGCGAGAGAATGAGGTATGTTCTTGTGGTGGTGTGCAGATTCAGTCAGTGGGTGGAGGCTATCACAACCAGAATCCAGACCACAAAATGTTAGCAAAGTTTCTGTGCAGAGAAGTGTTTCCCAGGTTTGGATTGCCTGACACAACCTCTTCTGATAATGGACCACATTTTGTGTCTCAGGTGATACAGGTGATGTTGAAAATGTTGGGTATTAAACAGAAATTCGGCTGTGCTTATCACTCACAGGCACAGGGGTCCGTGGAATGTCAGAATGGCATCTTGAAGGCAAAGATTATTGCAGACGTGATTAAGGAGAGTGGAGAAAAGCTCAGTTGGCTGCAAGCCTTGCCTTTGGCTTTGATGTGCATGAGATTGCAGAAAAATAGAACCACCCATTTGACTCCGCATGAAATGGATGCAGGCAGGCCCATGCCCCTGCCATACTGCAGGGAGCCATATGAAGGCCCTTCCTTGGAACAATTCAAAAAAGAGATGGGAAATTACTTGAGACAGTTATCAAAAATTCACAGTTATCTTTCAACAGGTCAAAGGAGCAACCGAGAAAAGAGATGCAGACATTCCAGAGCAACTGCTGTCTGTGAAGCCTGGTGAGCAGGTATATCTGAAGGTGTTCAAAAGGAAGTGGGACCAACCCAGACGAGAAGGGCCTTTCACAGTTATCCTGTCATGGTGGCTGTGGCAGTCAGGAAAAGGAGGACCCCAAATGCAGGACTCATAAACAGTGATATGAACTTAAATGAGGTTTATTGAAATGGGAAAACAACAGGTACAAAAAACTGGGCTGGAACAGAAGCCAGAACTAAAAGTAAGGGACCAGGAAGACACAACTGGATCATTGACGATGACGCAACAATGAGCAGAAGAAAACAGGGTTTAAATACACATCATGTAATTAGGGCAAGAGGAAACAGCAGGGCACAACAGGTGGAACACATGAAACTAATAACACTGGGGAAGCAAAACTAAACACAAAGTACAGGGAACGCGAGACTGTTAAAATAAAACAGGAAGTATCCTAACAAGGTACACGCAGACTTGACAACATGAAGGACGGGAACACAGAGGAAACAAAACCATGACCAAGGCACGGGGAAACAGACAAAGAGAAACACAGACACGGGACAGAGACGCAAACTAGTCACAACACTGGGAATAACTACTCAATACGAAAACACAGGAGGTCCGGTACATGACAAAAGGACAAAACAGACACAAGAACACAGACAAAGGGGAGACAGGACCAAAGAGAACTAGGAAATCAAAATGTAAACCACAACTAATAAGAAATCTAGAATTAAGATGAACAATGAAAACCAAAGCAAACTAGGACATAACAAAACTCAGTGAAAACAGAACACAAAACGCTGGGCACACAACTCAGGACCGTGACATATCCTTGCCACTCCTACAGCCATCAAAGTCGCAGATAAGCAATGGCGAATGCTGAGTGGAAGATACAGTTCTCTGACAGTCCCATTCAGCCCTCTACTAGCTAGAATGATGCCCAGACTAGCCCCGTACTGAAGAAACTTCTGTTGAGAGCCGTGGTCCGGCCAAAGGAGAGGGGAGAACCAGCTCAGGGGGTGTCCAGTCCAGATCTTCCTGGTTCCTCCGGAGGCGCAGAAGGAGCCATCGCAGCACCGTGGACCGAGGATGCCACCAGGACCAAGGCTAAGTCATCTGATGGGTCTTCACGGCATAATGACATCATATCCATGACATCTAGAAGCTGTCTCCCCACTGAGTGGGAGATCAATGGCAACAGCTCGCCAGTGCCTCCTGATACTCCTGCATCTGGGGGCACAATGCTGATGGACTGGGGGGGATCTGAGGGATCCTGCAGTCCAGTAGTGCTTCATGTAGCTGTCTATGGAAACCTTCCGAGCTGAGCTGAGGAAGTTGCCCAAAAAGACACAAAAGGGAAAGCTTCAATGCCTGGAGACAGTATGCTCACAACAGGATATGGTGCAAGCAAATGAGCAATATGAGACTCATCTTCTTCGGCAGAACACCAAATGGGAGCACATTTTGAAATGGGAGAGATGAAAGCTATGTAGGCTGGCTTTGGTGAGAGAAATGCCAGCCTGGTTCGTGAAATAAATTAGCTACAGTATAAAGCAGCAGAGCTCAACAGCAGTCGTGATTATTTCACCCGTGACTTGGCTTCAGCCATAGTCACGACTGGAAAACAAGCCAGTGAGATTCAGAAGCTCACTTGACACTGTTAGGACAATTGTCCTACACTGAATATGCTTTAGCCCACGTTACATTTATAATATGTTTATCTACCTCAAGTGCTAAGCTTTTGTGTCTGAGTACAGGGATTCTGTCCCATGTGGTGAGTTCTGCGGGTAAGGATGCTTTGTTTGGTAATGTTAGGTTGTTTAATGGTGAAGGAGATTTCTGGAGTGGGGAAATTAATGTTTGCATCTTTCACTGGAAGGTGCACCATGTGCGTGTGAGAGTTTCATGTTAAATTCATATGACTTGAGGAGTATTTGATGCTTACTATAAAATATGGTAGCAAAATAGCTCACAGTAGATTAGACATTCTTGGTTAATATTTACTCTTTCCATTTTATATTGGGTCATAAAGGGGGGAATGTTGGGGATTTTTATCACTTTTATATTCACTCTTGTATTGGTACTTACTGCCATTATTTTTATAGCACATATTGAGGTATATTAATCACACACACACTGGATTAATGAGCACTGAGTGTGCTAAGGTTACTGGAGTAAAGGCCTGTAAGATCTTCATGTTGTATTTTAGAGGATTTTATGACGGGTGGGCCCTAAAAGTGGAGTTCTGCAGACTCATCTGTGTTTTTGAAACATGATTTAATGGAGAGATGAGAGCTGACTAAGTGGGGATGGGATTAAGAGGTGTTTTAAGGAAGATTCATTATTGTGACATTTGCCGGGACCATCATAAACCAAGAGGTACCCCAATGACGTGTATGCCCTAAGCATGTGATTGACTAGTGGGTGGAACAGAGCCAATAGATGATTGGTTGGAGTTCAGATTTCGAAGAATGAAACCTATGCAAATTAATGAGGAACAAAGAAGGGGGTGGAGAAAAGTTCCACTGGGGATAATATAACTGCACTGCTGGGTCGGCCCTTGAACTACTTCTTTCTTCCCTTTGTCTTTCCTATGCTAACTACTTAAGCTACACTCCTAGGAGGCGCGTAACTGCTTTCTTGTTCTGTTTAACTCTGTGTGAAATAAATGCTTGAAACGAATCCTGCTCATCTCCAGTGTTCTTTTTGGGAAACTTGGTTTTAACTGGGGGTTGCTCCAGACTGGAACTGGGGCCTCTCTGGCTGAAAATAGGAGCAAAGGGGAAACCAGACAATGACCGACAACCACCATCTGGTTCGGGGATTACGACCACAACAGGCACCAACCACCTTGCAGCCACAGCTCTGAGGGGCAGCCTCAACAATGGAGGTGCGGAACATGGTCCATTTGGACTCACTGTCCTCAGCCTTCCTCGGAATTCTGTTGAAGTTCAGCCGGAGGCTGGAGTTGAAGATCTCAAACAATGACTTCCAACTGGGGTCGTTTGAAGTGTTTGAAGTGAGTGTGAAATGGCGGGAATGAGAATTAGCATCTCAAAGTCTGAAACTCTGTCAGAAATTATTGTAATGCCCGCTCCAGGACAGAAGCGAGTTACTAGGGTGAGTAGTTTAACATCTTGGTGTTTTATTCACAACTGAGGGAAATGAGAGTGGGAGATTGACAGACAGACTGGTGCAGCCTCAGCAGTGATGCAGATTCTGTACTGGTCTGTTTTGGTGAACGTGAAAGTGAAAGCTGTCAATTTTCTGGTCAGTCTGAATTCCTACCATTGCCTATGGTTACACACTCCGGATAGTAACCGTAAGAACGAGATTGCGGATATAAACAGTGGAAACGAGCTTCCTCTGAAGGTTAGCACAGGCTTATGGATAGGGGTGAGGAGCTCAGCCATTCAGGAGAGGTTTGGAGTAAAGCTGCTGCTTTTCTACATCAAAATGAGCCAGCTGAGGTGGTTTGGGGATCTATCCAGAACTCCTCCTTCAGGCGCTTCCTAGATAAGGTGTTCCAGGCATGTCCCACCTGGAAGAGGCCACGGGGCAAATCCAAGACATTCTGGAGAGATTACATCTCTCCTATGGCTTGGGAATGCCTTGGTGACCTGGATAAGAGGTAGAAAAGTGGATGGTTAGATGGATGATTTGCAAATCTCATATTTAATTTAAAATGGAACAGAGAAAATATATCAAATGTATAAACAGAGGGCAACCGAATGCAGCCACTGCAGGCGGACATGTGAAAACAACCTGGCCAACGCACAAGTTCGCATAGGTAAAATGTGTGGCAGCGTCCTCGCCTGTGATTGGACAATACGGATCACGTGCGGGATCGCGCTGAAGGTCTCGCAAGACCAAAGGAAACCAGTGCGGTCGTTCTCTTCCGTTCAAACTGAATGGCGTTCTTTGTCTACGCTGCTTTCCTGGTACGACAATGGAGGTCGTCTATATTTTCAACACCCCAGAAGCTCCTCGTGAAAGCGGGCCTCTCTACCGGCCAGCTTCAACCAGCTCCGCTGCAGACAAGAAGACACTGCTGGCTGCAATGAGTGGGTTATCTCCTGTTTTTTTCGCAACTTAAAGACAAGATGGCGTCTATTGTGTAGAGATTCGATGCTCTGGACTCTAACAAAGAAAAGACGGCAGCACAATCCGAAAACTGCGGTAAGACTTGGTCGTTTCTAAAACATAAATACTAAGAGTGGAGGAATGGTCACAGTAAGCTGACAGACGTATTGTGATTTGGTTTCTTATTTTTATTTGGTTTCATCTTATAGGAAGCAGTTCCTGCACAAATCTGAATCCAATAAAAGCCGGTATGATCCTCTGCAGAGGTAAGAATCAGAAACAAAGCAGCAGTATTCAATGTGTGAAGGAGAGAAGAACTCAAAATGTTTTTACTCTTATTTATTTTCACCTTTATTTTCCACAGACTGTGTTCGCCTCACAAAGCGAGTGTGAGTGTTCCTAATGCGTGGACCGTGATATAATTGTGTGTAAGTATCTATTGGTGTTTGTGTGTTTTTTGCCTGGATATGTTTATGTATACACTGTGTTTATGCTCTTTATTTACAATGTACAAAAATGTTTTCCAGCTTCTTGTTAAACCTACAGACGGTCCGCCGCAGCTTCTGCTACAGTCAGCCTCACGTTCTGGAAAAGGCGGCAGCCATTAAAAATCCTGCCCGGTGACGTGCAAGAAGGAAGCCGGTAAGACGTGTTGGATTGTTTTGTTGGTCTGCTGTATTTGTGTAGTTAGCTTGGAAATGCAGTTTTATTTTTGGAAAATATTACTTATTGTTTTTTTTAACTTTATATAAAATCTGGCTTCTTTTGAACAACCCAAACTGTCTATAAAAAGGTGAAAATAATTAACACTGAATGTTTATAGTTTCAGCAGCTGTAACATTTTGGGACCTAAAAGATAAAAAGTGTATAATCAGTTTAAAGGTGCCTCAAGGGTTAATGACCAAAATCACTGAGGTACTTTTATCAATGTTACATTTTTTCAAAGTACTTGTTCATTTGTCTTTTATTCACAGGATGCAGGAGTTGGTACTTTGTCAGATAACCATTGTTTTTGATGACAAAAATGGGCTGATTTTTTTTTTTTTTTTTTTTTTGCATTCAGGGTCTTATCTGCTATGTGTGCATTCAAAGTCAAGAGAGTCAAACTTTCAGTGTAGTTTCCTTATTTTTCACAATATTTCATTTAGTTTCATAATGACTTAATGTGTGCTCTGTGTCAACAGCTGCTGGAGGCGAGGGCGAGTGTCCTGGCAGTGAAGGAGGTTGCCTTCTGGGACGGTGTCACCACTGACCTCATGTTGGATGAGGAGGATGGCGTCTCAGAGGGCGTGTCGGGCTGGATTAAGACCCCCAAGCTTCCCCAGCCAGGAGCTCAGTGACCTCTGAGCCAAACTGCAAGACAGACTAGAAGCTCACCCTAAATACAACACTGTGCACCATAAGTGTTTGTATGCTGGACCATGCTCTGAGAGAAAGCCACCACCACATGGCCCAGAAGTAGCAAAGCATTATATGTCATAATGTTTTTGTTTTCTTTATATATATATATATATATATATATTGATTATATGATGTGTGTGTGTGTGTGTGTGTGTGTGTGTGCATATTGCTTTGTAAATAAAAAAAAAAAGAAATTCAAACTTGTGCCTCACAATTTGTTTCTCTTAATTGAATTCCTTTTAGTTGAGGTTATTAACATGGCATGAATACAACATAACATACAAGGTATATCACAGAAATAATAATTAAAAATAATTTTTATTACTGGGTTATTATTTATTAGGGAGGGGCTTACCCAGGCTTGTCTTTATAAAGGCCAATGGGGGACAGATCTACCAGCCAATCACATGTGAGTGCTGAATTGTGATGGCATTTTTTTCATCCAATGACAGAGAAGCCATGTGGGTCTGTTACCGCTGCTTCGGCTTGCAGCGCTGCTATTCATATGTAAAGTAGAGTCGTTAACACCTCCCGCTGGCCGGCTCCCCCCGTACCTTTACCCCCCGCTGCTTCTGGTGGTACGTAAACGACCATATCCGTCTCAGGCGAACGAAAATGCGCATCCCCGCATGCTGACGAAAGCTGACGTTTACTAGCGGCGCCCGCGTCAGTATACGGGGACGAATATGCTTCTTTTCGTGCAGTGTTTGTTCAGCTTTACTTTTATTTTATTGCTTTGAAGGTAATCTGGTGCTCTTATAATTACATGATTCCTCTTCATCAACACCTTCGGAAAAAACAAGGTAATTGATAATGTGGATGTAGCTGACTTCCAGCCATGATTTCATGTCATTTACACAAGTGACGGGTGAGGCACTGTTACCTCGCTGCTTTTTAAAACATCCTTGCAATGTATCCACCTCCGATGTGGTACCATTTAGGCCAGGTAAAAGAAACTGCAGTGTCAAAATGTTTCAATGAACGGCAAGTGTGTAAGCCCGCACGGAAGTAAACTACCGGCTTCTGCTATGAATTATGGGTAATAGCGTGAAGTCAGGAATACTGTGGATACCAATAATGTCTTTGCCAGCTTCAATCAACTATCTGAACTTTATGGTTTACACAGACATAATCTTTTTAAATATCTACAGATCAGACATTGGATCAAGAGTCAAACAGGAACATTTCCAAGCAAACCAGAGGAAGCCCTACTTGAAACATGTTTGTTAGATCCCAAACGTACTACTACAAAAGGACTTATTTTCTGTGTTTATAAAATGATGATTACTTAACAGCTTATGAGAAGTGCTAAAAAAAAAAAAAAACCTAAATGGGAATTTCATCTAAAATGTACATATGAAGACAAAAACTGGAGCAGATTACTGAAGTCATCTCAGACAGCACTGGTATCGACTAAATCAGGGATCCTCAACTCCAGGCCTCGAGGTCCAGTGTCCTGCAGCTTTTAGATGTGTCCCTGATCCAACACACCTGAGTCAAATATAGAAGTCATTAGCAGGACTCTGGAGAACTTGACTGCAAACTGAGGAGGTAATTCAGCCATTTGAATCAGGTTTGTTGGATCAGGGACACATCTAAAACCTGCAGGACACTGGACCTCGAGGCCTGGATTTGAGGATCCCTGCACTAAACATAGACAAATTCAATTTAATATTTTTCACCGCATATATTATATGCCATATAAATTGAGTAAAATGAAAATTGGTATCTCTGATAAATGCCAAAGGTGTAAGATATCTGTTGGGGATCTTCTCCATATGTTTTGGAGTTGTGTACAATTACAAACTTACTGGAATAGTGTGATTCAAATAACATCAGAACTATGTGGACTTTCTTTAGAAATTGATCCCAAGATTTGGATACTTGGAGATATTGCATCCCTGAAACTACTTCCTTGCAAGATTACTTTGTTTTTCTGGCATCTTCTGCAGCAAAAAAGTGCAAAAAAATTTAATGAGGTCTGTGAAGGTATTCAGGGAAGAGCTTTATTTATATGGATTATTGCAGTATATTACAATATAAAGTAGGACATTATAATTCCAACCTTAATGATTACAGGTAACATTTTCAGCCTTTTTTCTTCTTCATTATGTTGTTTTTTATTTCATATTTTCCAATTTAATGCTGTTTGATCTTGATGTATATTATTTATTCTAGAAAGGTTGCCTTCTGGATGTTGTGCAAGAGGTGTAGCAGACACAATTGTTTCCAATAAACGGCACCGACATGTTTTACATTAAAGATACAATTTTATATCATTCATTAATGATGGGTTATTTAAAAGGACTAATTTAAAGCTATGTGAAACTGAAATGTTAATTACCATCACAGACTGCGCAGAGTTTTATGCTGTCTTATATGTGCTGCATGTCTAACTAACTCCTGTGTAAAACTGTGGCATGGGAGAGTGACTGAGGTGAAAATGTACAAGTGTGTGGGGTCATGACCTTTGCCCTGGTTTATGATAACTGAGCTTTTCTTTAGTGTTTGAGGAAGTGGATCCCAGGGATAAGCGTTATCAGAAGTTAGAAGAAATAGAAAAGAGAATAAGTTTAGGAATAAAGAATGAGATAAAAGTTTGAGAAATAGTGAAGATAAATGCAGGCCCCCTACAGGTGGTTACCACTGGTGATCTAGGAATTCATCAACAGGTGGTGAATTGCTGGGTCCCAGGCAGCTTGGGCTCAGAAGGTGATGTGAGGAAATTCCCCAGCAAAAGGCACATGTCATTTGGGATTAACAGCAGAGTCAAATCTGTGGGTTTACACATTACATGGTCAGACTTGGGTTTGATGATTTGTGCTCGGCTGGTGAAATTATAGTTCATACATATTTAAACGTATGTACACAGCTATAGTTAACCCATAAACTTCACCACTTTCTGCTGTAAATATTGCTCTTTATGTGCTCATGAATATAATTAATTTATTGCTGTAAATATTGCTGATGGAAAAAAATACAAGGGATAATTCCTTAGTCAGGTGTGGACTAAGGAAGCCACCGCAGCCCTACCAGACTGTTTCGACATTACAGACTGAGAGGAGTGACACATCGACTTACACGTGAAAAATTTTTCATCACCATCAGCAATGACATCACCACACAGCGCCTTACAGACATCATCACAGGAGACCCCAGAGGTGTGAAAAGGAGGAAGAAGAGGAAAATCATTTTTAATAAAGATGCATTGTTATTTAATGTTATTTTAAAGCCCTCTGATTGGTTTTTATACACAAAAAATGATGCTCGAAATTCATTAACTTCTGTACTTTAAGTGTTTTAAACAGTGACAGTCATTAAAGGATTTTAGAGAGCAGGGTGTGTGGTTAACATTTTCTCACACAAAGTTATGTCTTTTAAATTTGCAGCCACGTCATAATTTTTTACAGGATCATCATGATACGAAGACAAAACACACTGATAGGACATTTCATACACTCGAATGTGCAAGAGAGAACACATAGTGGACACTATAGACACGATAGACATCGCAGAACCGACTGTCATGATATGGTTTGAACTGGACCCAAAGAGCTGACTCAGATTACTGTTGGTGAGTTTGCACTATTTATTTAATGTAGATGGACAGCAGTGTCTCAATAGTGGAAGGAGGGCAGCAGGCTAGGCTCAAGGCTAGGGAGTGTACTGCAACTCTGCCAGAGAAGAAAGAGAGCGTTAGCTTTAAAGTTCAAGTTGAACGGAGGATCATGCAGCGGCCAAAGTGAGAACTGTAACTCCTTACTTGCCAGGGAGTCAGGTGATAGTCTTGTGGGAATATTAGTCATTTTGATCACAATTATTTTTTTAGACATTAAACATTTAGGAATTAAACAAACAAATAAAATTAAATATTGATTTTCAACAAGTGCAGCAACCACTGGCCTTCACTGTGAATTCTTCACTGACTCCCTGTTAAATCCAGAATTGAATTTAAAATCCTTCTTACATAATCAGTGACAAAGATGGAAATGGCTGTGCTGAACAGTGAAATCAAGTTTTCATCAGCTGCTTGTATGATCGCCCACTCTCCACCAAGCTCATCTCCAGTCTCTCAGATATCACACTGCCTCAGTTGAATAACTCACTTGAATAATCAGGCCCCGTCTTATCTTAAATTACTTATAGTACCTTATCACCCCAACAGAGCACTTCTCTCTCAGACTGCTGGCTTACTTGTGGTTCCTAGGATACTTAAGAGTAGAATGGGAGGCAGAGCCTTCAGCTTTCAGGCCTCTCTTATTTTTAAGATTAGGCTTAAAACTTTACTTTAGGATCAAGCTTATAGTTAGGGCTGGGTGTCGCTGGCTCTGTGCTGGTACCCACTCGCCCACACTTGGTGTCCATGTGAGTTCTGTGTGTGTGCGCATGAATGTGTGACAGTCATATGTGTGAGTATGAGTATATGACGTGTGTGTGTCTGTGTGTGTGGACAGCAGAGCCTGGGTCTGTGGCTTGCTGAGCCTTGGCACCTGTGGGACACGGTTGTGGAGGGTGGGAGTCACCCCTCCCTATCGCTCCCTACCGCTTCCCGCTGATCGCCACTGCTGCCTCTGGGGTGTTGGGTGCCCGTGGGTCACGGGGTTCATGGCCGAATGTCGTGGCGTGGCTCTTGGCCCACTCCCTTGGCAGTTGTGGCCTGGGGGTGGCTCGGGCTTCTTTGGTGTTGGGGGGGGGGGGGGGGGGGGTTCTCGGGCGCCTGGGGCCTTGGGGGTGCTGGCCTGCGGGGCTGGGGATGGCTACTCATTGCCTCTGGCTCTCTTGACTCTTGCCATTTGACCATGGGGTCTGTCTGGGGTCTCCCTCCTTCCTCCTCTGGGGTGTGTGCGCAGTTGCCATCGAGATGTGTGGCCTCCTGTCTTCTGAGCTCCTAGTGGGCCGTGGATGTTTTTTCTTTCTTTTTGTTTCTTTTCTCTTTCTCAGTCTTTTTTCCTACCCTTTCCTTTCTACCTGTCAGGCCTGTTGTAAATAAACTAAATTAAATTAAAATACAAACATTAACAAGAGTAGCCTATTGGAAAACTTACAGAGCTATTCCTGGAAAAATATGTTTGATACACCAGAGCATTCAGATCATGTTCCGATTGCGAAAAATGCCAGACATGACAGGCTTTAAAAAAAAAAAAAAAAAAAAAAAATATATATATATATATATATATATATATATATTTGTTCCCTTCACCTACAGTTCCACTGAAAACTGCTCTAGTCACTGTTCTCTCTCCCTGAGGACACTCTATACCACTATTATCCAGCTTACTCCTATCTACACCATAGAAGAAGAGTTTGAATCCACCTTCAGTGCTCCGGGCTTTGCTCCCTTTCCACCTCATATTTTGTACATGCAATATATCTACTTTTCTTCTTTCCATCATATCAGCCAGCAATGTCCATTGACCAGACCTAGCCCTACATTAAAAGCTCTTGCTGTGACCTCCACACTTTCCTCTTCCTTTGTCTTCAGCTGACAGTAGCACAGTTTTCACCAACACCCTGTTGGCCAACAACAGTGGAAGCAGTTGTTGTTATTCTGCACTGTAAAAAGAGTGACTGTAAAATTTTCAGTAAATTACTGGCAGCAGGGTCGCCAGCCAGATACTGTAAGTTCTACAGTAACCCTACTGTAATTCTATTACAGTTTTACTGTAATTTTATTACAGTTTTTCTGTAATTCTGTTAGATTTACTGTAATTATTTTTTACAATTTTATTGTAATTTCATTACAATTTAACTGTAATTTTATCACAATTTTACAGTAATTATATTACAGTAACCCTGTGATAGAATTACAGTAAAAGTTATTTAATTTTACAGTAGGGTAAGAGGCACCCCTAAAT
Source organism: Archocentrus centrarchus (assembly GCF_007364275.1). NCBI lineage: Eukaryota > Metazoa > Chordata > Actinopteri > Cichliformes > Cichlidae > Archocentrus > Archocentrus centrarchus. Next base: position 3,005,316 of record NC_044359.1, on the reverse strand, counting down.
TGTAATTTCAACAGTAATTGAACTCTGCATGCTTTGGCTTTTGCTAGCTGATAAAAGTTCAAATGTCAACTTGTAACTTAATTTACCAAACTCAACAAATATTAGTGATTTTTCTAATTTCAAGCAAATAAAAAACAATATATTTTAAAATTACTTTAATTCATTGTCAATTTAAAACAGACAAACTGAAGGATAACAAAATATGACATGTTTTGCAAAAGTAACATTTGCTTTTTACATACAAGTCAAAAAGTATAGCAACCAAAGTGTAAAATTACTCTGACAAGATTTGAACTAAAAACATTATGAATTGATGCATTTTTTAAAGGCATAATCCCCATGGTAATATTACATTGCATACAACAAGTTAAATATCTTGTAAAATAAAAGTGCCAAACGGTTAAAATTTCCAAACAAACTGCCTGTCAAACAAAGGCATAACAATGTTTTACAAGTTTAACGTAAAACCTCCAGAGTCAAAACTCTAAATGTCTTTGTCCTTTTTCCCTTTTGAAGGAAGGAATCCAGCACTGTCAAATATTGAAGTTACATATTTTGAACACTTTATAGGAACCCTAACAGTAACATCTTTAACATTTGAGCTAGGTTAAAACTTAGTGAACAGCCAAACCAAACCATCATGAATGAGTGCTGAGTGGGGCTTAGTCCTGAACACCTCCTGAAATCATCAAAGGGTTGCTAGAAGATACAGAAAGGGAAAATGTTTTATTTAACACATGAAATATACAGCAGGTTAAACTGCATTTATGTCAGTTAAAGACAGACAGGATGAGGAGGACAGATCTGGTGAACAGACAGTCTTTCTCTGACCTTCCCTCATTGTAGCTGTCCTCCTGTCTGTCTGTTATGAATGGACAAGACAGAAACAGAGATGGAGGTGGAGGTGGAGAAAGAGAAAGAGGAGAGGGAGAGACAGAGAGAGAAACAAAGTGTTGTTACTCTGTCCTCCTCCCTCTGAGATGGAGAGAGCAAAAAGCAAAGAGCACATCGAGAGAACAGACTGTGTGTAACTGTGTAATCTTACCATCTTAGAAGTTCCTCTGGTAGTCCATGAACTTGCAGAGTGTTGAGACATGTGGGTTCACTGCTGTCTTTTTCTTTTGCACAAGTTGTCCTGTCATTTGTAAAGTTACTTTTCCTTTTACAGCTTTTGATCCCCTTTCAGGGTTGAGGCCTGTGAATCGCCTAAAAACAGATGGGAGACATATAGCTCAGTGTTCAAAACTACCCTTTTCTTTATTTTAAGGTACATATTGCCTTTTTAGATTAGACGCTTGTGAACTACCAAATATGTTTAGCAAAGGCATTACTGAATTAGTTTTCACCTTTGAAAAAGCTCCAGTGTGCATGCTGCGTCCTCTGGATACTCAAGGTTAAAAACATAGAAGGCGGCAAAAAGTGCGGCGAGACCAGCCTGGAATGTGGGTTGAGCGCCCTCACAAACAATTTCACCCTCGATGTTTATTATCCACTGATGAAGGGTAATGTTGTCTCCTGAAAAAATAACAATATTCACTGATATTCACATTTCTGTAGACAGAGGGGAGGCAGATACATCCCTGTCTCAGTGACAGGGATGTATCTGCCTCCCCTCTGTCTATAGACCTAGGGATGCAGATACAGTGAGATGGCAATATCCCACTGTATCTTTCACCCATTTGTCTATAGACAGAGGGATGAGAGATACAGTGAGACACCCTGAAGTGTGCATTGTGCATATGTTGTACTTACCAAGGGCAATGAGTTGTGGACCTGGCGGCAGGTTGTGTGTTCCTTCAAGATCTGCAGCTGTAGCACACCTCTGTAAAAGCAACATCACAACATAAGATTACCTAAGACAAAAACGTACAACAGCTGGATTTTTTTTCCATTCTTCCTCATTTCATCAACTCATCAAGTGAACAAGATTGGGCAGAGGAGCACCAATGATTTTCTCAGCAGTTCTAATAGTTCTCTGCAGTTTGTTCCTGTCTTGTTTTGTTGCTGCTCCAAACCAGATTGTGATAGACGAGCACAAGACAGGTTCAATGATTGTGGAGTAGAACTGCCTTAACAGCTCCTGTGGTAAACCATAATTTCATCAGTTGGTGCAGAAAGTACATCCTCTGTTGGGCCTTTTTGAGGATGGAGCTGATGTTGAGCTCCCATTTTAGGTCCTGAGAGATGGTGGTTCCCAGAAACTTGAAGGTCTCCACCAGGGTTATAATAGTTTTGGATTTTACATTATAGTTTAGTTTTAGTTAGTTTTTACTTTTTTTCTCTAATTCAGTTAGTTTTAATTAGTTTTCAGAGTGGTTTTTCTCGTTTTTATTAGTTTTTATTTTTGGTTTCATGCTTAGTTTTAGTTAGTTTCAATTAGTTTCAGTATTAGTTTTAGTATTTTCATACCTGATCAGGTGCAAGATTCAAGGCGCAAACGTGACTATTGTGTAATGAAAACTTGACAAAAGATACCGTTTAAAGAAATATATTCAACAACCAACTGTTCACAAGACATGCTAAATGTGTGTAATATTAAGGACACACATGAACATCAACAGGGAGAAACAAAGAAAAACATGAACTCCCAAACTCAATAAACTCTACAATAAACTCCACAATAAAGTTCAGCATCAGTGCAGCAGATTAATAACACCTACATGTGGTGTTTGGCAAAAACAAACTCTTTGAAGGAGTCAAAGGTCAAATCCAGCTGCATCCTGATGTTCTCACCACCTGATGCTGCTTCTGTTTTGGAGCTAGCTTGGTTAGATGCTGCTAATTAAACTTGAAGGGTCTTTGCTGCCTCTGTACACAACCTACGGAAGTTGCCGACCTCATGTCCACATTTACGCTTGTGTAGCTGGATTGTGTGTGTTAGTTACCTTGTGGTCGTGTGCAGGTGTTTCATATGCAGCACAGGCTGGGACTTCTATTTTGGTCCTCGCTCTTTGTGCTCAGTTTTTTGGCTGCAAACATATTTGTCCCTGTTGTTATTGGGGTTTTTTTTGTTGTTTTTTTTCACTTTCTTCATTCCTTCACGTCCTGCCTGATAGTTTCAGCAGTCTCCAACCAGGAATTTGCTGACAGTTGTGAGTCCTTATATTGATGCTTTGATTTTTATTCCTGATTGTTATTCTCTCACTGATAAAGTAGACGGAAACACACAAGGACGCAACAGTTTAGTCACAACTTTCTGGGCTGCATGGACCCGACAAGTAGTCCCGTTTCTCCAGAGGCGCAGGCCAGGTTACCTGGTAGGATCAGAGCGGTTTCTGTAGCCGTTGTGGCTTCTCAGGTGGACTTTGATGTTGCTGGTTTTTCCTGACTGAGAAATGTTCCACACATTTTTCATCATCCACAACAAGACTTTAGATTCTGTCTGTGCTCTTGTACTCAAAGAGCCTCCATATGGGACCGCAGCCATTACTCTGCGGACCAGCGCGGTGAGCGCACGCACATGCGCAGGCACACACATGCGCAGGCACACACATGCGCACGCACTCACACAGTTGTCCTGTGGTGCTCCCAGCTTAAACTCGGAGAGCAGAAAAAATTACTTCATATCAATCCACAAGGCTTAAAAAAAAAAAAAAAAAAGTAAAAGTCAGTTTATCAAAAATTTCAGTTAGTTTTAGTTAATTTTGTAAACTCACAATTCAGTTTTAATTAGTTATCGTTTTTTCCTTTTAATTATAGTTTTTATTTATTTCAGTTAACGACAATGTTTTTCAATTTCAGTTATCGTTATTTTGTTCGTTTTCGTTAACTATAATATCGCTGGTCTCCACAGTCATCACAGGGCTGTCGGTTATAGTGAGGAAAATCAGTGATGAGGGGTGTCTCCTGAAGTCCACTGTCATCTCCACAGTCTTAAGCATATTTTTTTTTTTTTTTTTTTTTTTAAAGCCTGTCATGTCTGGTAGATCTTGCAAGCAGAACTGTGATCTGAATGCGTTGTTGTGCCAAACATATTTGCTATTTCAAGATGAGCTCTATAGGTTCTCAATAGGCTCTTCTTGTTGATGTTTTAACCCTTTATTTTATTTATCTGAGTTATTTTTCCACATACTATGTAACAGCCAGAGCTGACAGGCTGAAGAAGAGGAAAGTAAAGAGAAGAAAAAGGGAGAGAGAAAGGGAGCAAAAAAAAAGGGGAAAGAGCACAAGTCTATTAATCAGATACTTCATCACTTTAACATATAAAAAAATACTATCAATACTTGCAAAAATAAATTTGTGTGTGAAAAACAAAACTAACAAAGCATGTTACGCACACCAACAATTTTGTTGAGTTGTGATTGAGTGGGCGTTTGTGTCTGTGTCATGTTTGTGTCTGTGTCATGGAACGTACTTACCAATGAGGGCAAAACGCTGCAGCTCCACCCATCAGAAGCCAGAGGCAGGTACGGAAAGCCCCCGGAAACCCAGGCCACCAGCAGCCCACCAAGAGCCAGGAAGACCCCCGGCCACTCAGTCCAAAGACAACCGCACACCTACCCCAGCAGACGGGAGAGGGTGGTCTCAGACGGAGCCCCCCCAGTCGAGGAGCGAGGGCTCCAGGGAACCCAAGGCGATGAGAAGCCAGCCCCCCCCCAGCGGCCAGCCCCCTGCACTGGCCGGCGGCAGGGCTCCCGGGCCCACGGCACCCAAGGACCGCCCGACCCTCCACAGAGCCCCCCCCCACGCCGAAGAAGCCAACGCAGCCCCGCACCGCACCCCCAAGGGGGGCAGGCCAGCACCCACACCAGAACACCCAGCCCCACCCAGGAACCCCGAGGCACCCCCATCCCAGGGGGGTAGGGGGGAGGAGGCAACCAGCAAGGAGCGGCCAGGAGGCAAGGCACAAGGCCCAGACCCAGGTCCAGCCATACATACAAACACACCCAGACACCCGTGTACACATTTATACACAGATACTCATACATGCCCATACATACTTACCCACACACAGATATGCCATACATACAGATGCAGCCACTGAAAATTTCCGGCCGATCCGTGACGCGACCTTGGCCGGTCCTTGGCCGATTCGTGGCCGAACCTCGGCCTAAACGCGATCCCCCGCTAATGACGTAGGAATTCCGGCCACTGGTGGGAACGCCCCTAAGCAGCATTTGGGGAAAATGGTGGTAATGTCTTGTTTATCCACCAGGAGGAGCAGTAATAGTGGAAGCGCATTCATTTGCAGCCCGCTGTATACTGTACCAAGGATCCTCACATCATTGAACTGTAATTGTAAGCGGAACTGTCCATTAAAAACAATAGAAAGATGAGAGTAAAGCGGTCATTATAGTGGAGCGGTGAGTATTGTCTGGAGGGACGGGCTGGGCTTGAAGTTCAGCCCGGGACCTCGGACAGGCTGTGAGCGCTGCACCGCCAGCGAAACTGGGTAAAAAAATAATTAAAATAATTCTGATCACCAGCCGGTTTGGCCTGGCAATGACCTGGGAAGCCTTATCCTCTCATCAGTGTCACATTGTTCTTCCAAGTCTTCACAATGTTAAGCTTTTTGTTTGTTTATATTTTCCCTTTTATTTTATAATCAAAACTGCGACCAAAATGGCTATAAAAGGCCTTTTCTTAAAGGATAAAGTGGTGTTTGAGCCACAGTTACGACGGAGCGGCGGCTCTTTGAAATGGGACGCAGCCTTCCTGCGGCAGACAGCTAGCAGCAGGAACCGGACGCGCCAGGTTAGCCTAAGAAGCTACTGAGGCGTCCGTGACAACCACCATAGAAACAGCCTTTTAAGACCGTTTTAAAAACATCCTCAGAGTTCAAACGAGCAAAAATATATGATTTGAAACAGTTACAGCCGCAGAGCTGTGGCGGCTTCTTTAAACGTTGTTTACATAGATGATCATGAATGATACGATGTAGCTAGCAGTGAATGAGGTGACGTCATTGTGTGCGCATTTCACAGCTGTCTGTCTCAGTCTGTTGTTATTATTCTAATTAACATGTGTTTACTTTCTCTGGACCATCTCAGGTCCACCGTTACAATTTCAGCCTACAAAATGATTTAAATATGAACACACACTCTAACATCAGTGCGCTTTATGAAGTCCAATCCTTAAAATAAATATTATGTTTGTAAACATTCATGTCTCTGAAATAAGTACAGATGTTCATGTTTGTCATTACCATTTTATTTGTTTAGAGAATTGTGAACTTCACATTGTGTATCTAATCAGAGTCTCAGCAACCTTCAGTCAGAGACTGAGACTGGATCACAGCTTTAACCTCTGCAGAGTCACAGACAGACACAAACCTTCCAAATCACACACAAGCAGCCCAGTCTCATCATTTTTGGATGCCTCTACGGTACACTACACTGTGATCAATATATTAAAAATTATAAATGAAAAGATAACATTCACATAAAGCTGTTTGAAAGTAAAATTAATAGGTACTTTCCAATAATATTTTTAAGGATCTCTGTCAGAGACCAGACAGAGCCATGACTCTCAAGAACCAGAGACTGAAATATGGAAAGAAAAAAAAAATCCCTATGAGAAATAAATGTGCAACAGTAAATATTTTGTGCAGTGGAAAATAAACGTTTTGAATCAAAAGCTTCGGATATCATCAAACCAGAAATATAGAACTCATTTTTTTCTTTAATAACACACCTTAGCATGCAGTAATATGACACGTTTCCAAACAACAATACATAGATTTTATTCAATGTTTTGATTGTGGCAGTGAAAACACATGTTGCTGTGCACTGAGACCATGAAGCCCACTTCTCTGAAGCAGCTTCTTCTTCTTCTTGGCATCAAAACAGAGGTGGGAGAAATCTACCAAAAGGAGAAAGAACATCTGAGGTGAAACCAGTCAGGACAAATGATTAAATTATATATAGTAGTTCAATACAGCCTCTCAGGTAGCTTTGTGCTGATTTCAGCTCACTGCTCCTGTCTGTGGACCCGTGGTTTTTATGTTTGTAACCACTTAACTTCCATTCATCTATTTAACTCAGGGAGGAGAAATGTCAGGTTGGTGCAGGCTGGTGAGTTTAGGAGGGAGGTGCGTTTGGTTCTCTGTTGTCATTATCTGAAAGATTTGGTTTACCCTGTGGCTGGGCTGTATCTGGAGTTATGTTGGACCTGTCACACTTAGCAAGTTTCCCAGGTTGGTCTTTATGGTTTAGAACTTCTAGCTCTGGAGCAGCATCTGTGGCTGTGTAGGGTCCTGTTGGTTTTTGCTGTTTCTCCAGATCTGCGTTGGAAATTAGGTTATTGATCTCAGTGCATTCCTAAACAGGCTGAACAAGGTTATATATCGTCACCCTCCTAAAAAAATGGTCAAAGACATTTTTAAAATTTTATTTTTGTCTAAATTAAATTTTCAACATTCGGTTCAGTTTTTTGTGTTTTCTGAAAAGCCTGAAAAAATAAAGTAGACCATAATTTTGGGAGGGTGACGACATGTTTCATGGCTAAATAACATAACTGCTGCAGTCTGATAGTGACAGCAAGATCTGAAGCAGTGGGTGACGAGGAAGAGGAGGAATACAACAATTTGAAGAGATCCCTCAGTCTACAGTCAGCACAATGGCTACATTAGTGGCTGTTTGAGTTTCCTTCCATCTGCTGTGAACCTGAAGCACGGAGAACACAAAACATCTCTTCCAAATCTGGGATCTCAATTACAAATTTGTTCTTATTAAAGGTGAAATATGTGTTGTGACCTGGCTTTTTATACACCTGGCGACCCTGGGTCATCAGTGGTAACCCATCCCCACCCCCACACCCATCCCACACACATTCCGATCTACTGGCCCCGTGTACATAACAAAAGGTGGCCTAATGAGATGTAAACTGCCATTTGGAGGCGCTTGGTAGAAAAAGGAGTAGTGTGAAAATGCTGGTAGTTATAGTGGTCCAAGTTGTTCACCCACTCTACTCTAAGTCTCAGAGTGGGCTTGCTTTGTGGCCTGAACTTGAGTTCAAGCTTCTCCAAACTCCACTGGTGTTGCTCTGCAGTAGCTGGTCCTCCATCTTCTTTCTGTAGGTGTTTTTTCCATCCCTGATTTTCCTTCTGAGATCCTTCTGCACAGCTCTCAGCTCCTCCTTATTTCCTGATCTAAAGGTTCTCTTCTTCTCCTTCAGGAGAGCCTTTGTTTCAGAGCCACAGTTATGTATAACAAGTAATACTCAAGTGAATGTTAAACATGTATTAAAAGAAAAATGATTCAGCTCAGCTCACAAGAAACTGCTGGATACTATTCTGGAAATGCCTAATGAATACAAGGCCACTGTGAGCAATGACAAACCTTTAAACATGATAATCAAAAAGTACACATTAAGTATCATTGCTCACCTTTATTTATGAGAGTGTCACTTCTCAAAATGATTGCATGCTGTCAGCTCTCATGGGTGAAGTTTGGCTTTGAGGGTTGGAGAAGAAGCTTTCCAGCACCTTTGGATTTCCAATTCAGTTCTGAAAGAGCAAAGACACAAACTACAATGATGTATGAACTGGACATGTTTGATTGTTGCTGCAGCACAAAACAGGTTTATAAACTGAATCAGTAACAAAATTATGGTGTTGAAAGTAAGTAGCCTGATGATTCTAGATTAGTGACTCCAAAGCAGGCTGAGTCAAAACCTGAGATGGAGACTGGGTTTGTTTAAAGCTGAGGACAGTGAATCAGTCCCTGCTCACTGACAGGATTCCCAGAGTCTGGAAGCTTCTCCATGATGGGAATGTAATACACTGCAAGTTTCAGCTCATTCTCAGGTGCTGGCAGGTTTCATGGATCCTCGTGTTTGTCACAGAGGATTAAAGGCAGCCAGACTTTCAGTTTTATGTGTATAGTGCCAAATCACAACAGTCACCTCAAGGCTCTTTCCACAGAGGAGCTGAAGGCTCTGCATCCCATTCTACTCTTAAGTATCATAGGAACCACAAGTAAGCCAGCAGTCTGAAGTATAAACAGACTGCTCTTTGTTTAAATAGTGAATATAAGAAACTTGCAAATATAAGGTTTGTTTACAGTGAATATAAAGAAATCACGGGAACCTCCCCAGCAGTCTAGGCCTATAGCAGCATAACTAAGAGAGGCTTCAGGGTCACCTGATCCAGCAACTGTGTTCAGACCAGCATCATTTTATTTTACATTGTGATAAGCCTGGGTCAGTTCAGTGCAGATTAAATGAAGCACTGTACTCGCAGATATTGAATATGGATGCACTGAAGCTCATCAGGATATTTATTTGGAATCTGTGGCTGAAAATAATCATTTTACTTAACTAGTAAGTCCAGAAGCTCATATTTCTGTCATAACATTGTTTAAATAGTGAACGCTTTCCTACGATATCCGCTAACATTTGCACAGAAAATTTAAGCTAGCGTCTCAAAGACGGCAAAACCCGCAATAATCTCTACAAATGCATCTCAGAGTTGGGATATCAGCGCTCTCTTACACCACATTAATCTAATTTCAAGTGCTTATTGAACTCACGGCCGTAATAATATCACTATATAAACGCCGTCCATTGAAATCCTCTTACCTGAACACTGCAGCATCCGCCGGAAGTCAGCGAGCATGGCTTCTGTAGTCCTTCTTCTGTAGTCCTTCGTCTGTAGTCCTTCTCTGTCAGTGATCCTCCGTTAGAACGATAACTACCTTCTCGACTGACTACGAGGTGCAGACGGCCCTTGCTGGCCCATATTTACAGGCCTGAAAACCGCTAATAAAGTCAGTAATTACCTGATAACACCCGAAGCGGGTGAACTAATGCAATTAGCTGGACAGCAACGGGAATACGCGTGACCGTGGTTACGGCCGATGGGGTGATGGGTACTGTAGTTCATTTATTTATTCATCGTTGGTTCATGGATTTAACACAGAGGGAAAACGGCTTCAGACCACGGAACTCACAGAAAAAATTGGACACCGAATATAGCACTAACCATAAACACGTAAATATAAATTTAGACCTAAAAAGCCCCACAAATGTCATCGTTACAACCATAAGCAGCACCCCACATTAAATGAAACGAGGAGAAATTCATGTCAAAAGGAAAAGTGGCGGTTAAGGATCGCAATTAAAGGCATAATTCAGCTTCTGAGCTTCCAGTTCAAAAGAAAAGGGGGGAAAAAAGGGGGACAGGGGCAAAAAAAAAAACTATACTGCAGCTTAGAAGCCGTGCTCAGAGGCACGAACTTTATCCCACTGCATTTCAGGCAGGTTAGAAGTCGTGCCGAGTAACACGAAAAAAAGAGGGAATTCGTGTTCATGAGCCACGAATCAATAGATTAAATTTCGTGACTACTGCACGAACTGCCGTGAGACCGGGTTGGCTCAGCGCAGCACCGCTTCTTTTTTAACCTACTGTATTTATTTACTTATTTAGTTAAAAGATGAAGTGAAACAAAGGAATCTTTTGGTGATTCGCAATGGAAATGTGTGAAAGGTCATACTGACAAAAATTTTAGGCATCTATTTTAGGTTTTCAAAACTTGATACTTCACCAAAACTTTTTTGAATCACAGAACTCAACGTTTTTGTTAAGAAGGCGCCACCTTTTGGTGACAGTCTACAATTGAGGGAAAGGGGTGTGTTCATGCTGGAAAGTAGATACGCCCAGGAGAAGGAGGGGGACTTCCAGCCCGACGACAGCCGGACGTCGGCCAGCTGGGAGCTGGACTTCAGCTGGCCGACGTCTGGCTGGATGCGGCAACATTAGGTGGCTGCATCTGTACACATTCACTCACCCACCCATACTCACGGAGACGGTGACAAATACACAAAGACACACATTCATCCATAGCTACCCACCCTCTGAAGGCGGGGCAAGTGGAAACCACCCCAGGGCCAACAGCGACCCCAGGACGCCACCAGCCCGGTCCCCAAGGAACCACCCGACCCCTACCCCGGGCGAGACGCAAGAAATCGGGGTGTAAGATGACCCATCCACCCCTCCTCCTCCCCAACTTGTAGGTCTATGTGTTAATGTTTGTGAGTGAATGAGGTGTATAGGGTGCAGTTAAAATTGAGGGGACAGTTATGCCACAAGCGCCAACTGTTAGTCGTCAGTGCTTGCCCACACTGCCCCCCCAAAACCCTCCATGTCTAAAGTGCAAATAAAATTTGGAGACAGACAGTGACGAGGATCCGAGTGGGGCCACCTCAGCGGCCCATCTCATCAACCTCTGAGTAACATGCCTGCCCCAAAGGTCCTATGTGTATCAGGTTGTAAGTGTGTATGTGTTGTGAGTTATAATGACTAAAGTGCAATTAAAACGGAGAGGCAAGTGGTGGTGCAGCTCTCCACGTGGCCTCTCCATCCTACATCTGTGAGTGATGTGTATTCTGTGTGTGTGTGTGTGTGTGTGTTTGTGTATGGGGAGGGGGAGGGGGGGGGGGGGGCATATGACCAGGAAGAATCCTGGAAGAAGAGAGCCAGCTGTCCGCTGGCTCAATAGGCACCCCGACCTCCCACACCCCAGCACAGGGCAGGGGGAGGTGAGCCCGGGGCCGCGGTGACAGCATCCCGGAGCACTGCAGCACCCGATGTTGGCGCCCTCGCCCCCACCGCAGAGGGCGGCCCGCTCCTCCTAGATGCCCATTCACTCAACAATAGACACAAACAGGCGACAGGACATACTGGCCTGGGCATGGAAATGCAGTGCCCAGTCCCCCCCAACCACCCCACCGCTGCCCCATCCCCCACCCCACCCCCCTGCAATGCAGGCACCCCAGGGCCCCAAAAGCGTAGACCGGACATCCCGACGTCAGGCCAACCCACCCCACCCGGCGGCGCGGCCGGGACAGCAGAGGCCCCCCCCGCGCCAGGGGGGGCCCACCGGGAGCCGGCGCGGCCCCAGTGCCGGGGCCCCAGACCCCAGCCCCCAAGCCACACAGGGAAGACCAGCCAACCGACCGAGGGCCGGCACCACCCCCCCAAGCACCCCGCCCACACCCCAGGACCGAAGGCAGCACCATCCAAGCCCCCACCACCATCAACCAGGACAGGCACACAGACATCACCAGAAGGTCGCCCCAGGACCCCAGCCTCAGGAGGCTACCAGCTACCCAGGCCCCCGGAGTCCCCCCCCACCCCCCCACAAAGCACATCAGGAGCAGAGCCCGCAGCCCACCACCCCCACTAAGTAATGGAGCTGAGCAGTGGGAACCAAAGAGAGTCAAATTCCTCCAATTTGTTTTTAGAAGAAGCAGACATTCTCTCTAAACTAACATGATCTACTAATAAATTTCTGTACTGAGTAATACATAGTTTATTTTTTGTCTTCCAGTTCATGAGGATCATCTTCTTAGCGATGCACAAGGCAGTAAGAACTATGTGTGATATATTTAACTCCATAATTAATTCACTGACATCACCTAAGATGCATAGTCTGGGGGAAGTTGGGATACGACAGCTAAACCATGTGGATAGATCTTCACAAATCCTCTGCCAAAATCTCTGAACTGGTACACAAGACCACAGAGCGTGTAGATGATTATCCTCTGAATTGCTTGTACAGTGGGTGCATATGTTTGAGTGTGTAAGGCCCATTTGGAACATCCTTTGTCCAGTGTAGTATGTTCTATGGAGAATCTTATATTGTACAAGTTGTATTTGGGGTCTTTTAGTCATTTTGAAGATATTTAAACATATTTCTGTCCATAAATTTTGATCCAGGTTGACAGAAAGATCACGCTCCCATTTTGTAATTGGGAGGGAAACTGAATCATCAGTTTTTATTAATAATTTATATAATTTTGATAACAATTTTGGGGTACAGAGGTTAAGAAATTCTGTTACCCAAGTAGGCATTTCTAGATTCAATTGATTAAGGTTAAATCTTCCCTGTAGGACGGACTTAACTTGTTGATATTCCAGAAATCTACCGTTGCCAATTCTATATTTTGATATAAGTTCTTGGAACGTGATAAAATTTCCATCTTGGATAATATGTTCTAAGTTATTTATACCCTTATCACGCCATAACGGAAAATTCAGCATTTTCTTTTTCTGACAAATATCTGGATTGTTCCAAATGGGTGTTAGTTTACAGGGGATGAGTGAAGACTTAGTTATTTTTAAAAATTCCCACCAGGCTGTCAGAGAGGTATTTATACTAAGGACTTTATAGCAGTTATGATGTTTAATACTGGAACTAATGAAAGGTAAATCTGAGATTTTTATTTTTCCACAAAACGCCTGTTCTAGATCCAGCCATGGGTTGTCTAATGAATTGGATTTGATCCACTTTGAAATATACTGCAATCTACTGCTTAAGAAATAGTAATAAAAGTTTGGTAATTCTAGACCTCCACTGTGTTTTGGCTTTTGTAAAGTTTTTGAGCTTATTCTTGACGGTTTGTTTTTCCATAAAAATTTTGAGATGTTTGAATCTAGTGACTTAAACCAAGGAAGAGTAGGTTTATTAGAGATCAATGAAAATAGATAATTAATTTTTGGTAAAACCATCATTTTAATGGCAGCAACTCTCCCCATGAGTGATATAGGTAAACTGTTCCAACGTGTGAGATCATCCTCTATTGTTTTTAATAAGGGGATATGATTTAATCGTACCAAGTCTGAGAGCCTGGCGGAAAAATTTATGCCTAAATATCTAATATTTCCTGACTTTAGTGGGGTCCTAGAGGTTCTCTGGAAATTACAATTCAGAGGCAAAACTGTTGATTTACTCCAATTGATAGAGTAATCAGATATAGATGAGAACTTATCTATCAGTGTGATAGTCTTCAAAAGAGAGCCTTGTGAATTCCCAAGGAAAAGTAATACATCATCAGCATAAAGGCTAAGTTTATGGTTCATATTTTCAGTTTGAATCCCTTTAATATTTACATTTTGACGGATTGCTGCTGCTAGCGGCTCAATGAAAATTACAAAAAGAGAGGGAGAGAGTGGGCAGCCCTGCCTAGTGCCCCTCTGCAGACTGAAACTTTGTGAAATGAGATCATTTGTCCTAACACGTGCATTCGGAGAGCTGTGTAGTGTTCTGATCCAGTTTATAAAGGATGAACCGAATCCAAATTTTTGCAGAACTGCTAGTAAGAATTTCCAATTTACCCGATCAAATGCCTTCTCTGCATCTAAAGACACGATTGTCGTCTCTAATTTGTTAATAGAACAATAGTCTATTATATTTATCAGTCGACGTGTATTATTGGCTGAGTGCCGACCCTTGATAAAGCCTGTTTGATCTGGATGTACAATAAATGGAGTAATAGTTTCTAATCTTTTGGCAAGGGCTTTGCAAATTATTTTAAGATCTACATTAATGAGAGAGATTGGCCTGTAGCTGGATGGGAGTGTGGGGTCTTTGCCTGGTTTAAGAAGCAGGCTAATGTTAGCAGAGTTTAAGGTTGGAGATAAGATGTGATCATTCTGAATCTGAGTTACCATTCTGAAAAAAATGGGAGCTAGCTCAGACCAAAATTCTTTATAAAGCTCGGCTGGAAAACCATCTGGGCCTGGGGCTTTATTATTTGGGAGATGCTGTAGGGCTTCACTAAGTTCAGACAATGAAAGAGGTAAATCCAGAGCTGCAGCCTGGCTGTCATTTAGTTTTGGTAGATTTATATTATTAAGAAATTCTTCAATTTCAGTATCAGATGGGTTAATCTGTGGTGAATATAAGGCTTCATAGAAGTCTTTGAAAGAGTTATTTATTTGTTGTGGGTCATGAGTAATAATACCAGTTGAGTCTTTAATAGAAAAAATAGCTGTTTTTTCTTTATTCAGTTTTAATTGCTTGGCCAGGAATTTTCCAGATTTATTTCCATGCTCAAAGTTTTCCAAACGCAGCCTCTGCAACATAAATTGTGTCCTTTTATCAATTATTTCATTTAGCTCCAGTTTCAGTTTCCTCAGGCTGATAATTGTATGTTCTTGTGGTGAAGTGGCATAGGCAGTTTCTAAAGATTTAATTTTTTGTTCTAATTCTAACACAAGTGCTTTTTCTTTATTTTTCCTATGCGAGCAGTAAGATATTATTTTGCCCCGCATTACTGCCTTTCCTGCTTCCCAAAGAACACATGGTGATATTCCTGGAATATCATTATATTCTAAGTATGCTGACCATTCCTTTTTGAAATAATTAATAAAATCTTCTTCTTTAAGTAATGATGTATTAAATCTCCAGTTCCTGATTGGTGGTGTGACTCTTTTCTGTGTCAGAGACATAGACACCGGTGCATGATCGCTAATAGTGATAGGGTGAATCTGAGTGTCTGTGATATCCATCATTATGGAGCTGCTAACTAAAAAGTAATCTAAGCGGGAATGAGATTTGTGTACTGGTGAGAAATAACTATAATCTCTCAAAGTAGGGTGATGTGAACGCCAAGCATCGCAAAGACCAAAATCCTTCATGTACTGTTTAAGAATGTCTGCAGACTGCCAGTTCCTCTGACTCACTGCTGTACTGAGCCTGTCAATATCTGCATTAAGTACCAGGTTGAAGTCTCCTCCTATTACAAGTGTGGTGTCAGAGTGATCTGAGAGTGAAGTGAACAAAGCATGAAAGAAGGAGGGGTCATCAACATTTGGTCCATATATACTAGCAATACATAAATCTGTATTCTGTATAGATAAATTAAGTATTATAAATCTACCTTCAGGGTCTATTGTACTGTTGCTAATGTTAAAGTTTATCTTCTTGTTAATCAATATAGCTACACCTCTTTGTTTGGAGTTATAGCAGGCTGAGTACGTGTGAGGGAACTGTGGAGAGGAAAGAGTGAGCACAGATGTTTTGGACACATGTGTCTCCTGTAGAAAAACAACATCTGCTTTTAAGTCTTTTAACCGATTAAAAATTTTTAGTCTCTTTTCCCTCGAACCAGCCCCGTGCACATTCCATGAGACAAATCTGAGTGTGCTCATATTTAAACTAACTGATGGACTGTTGTGTGCTCACTAAGGATGTGTGTGTGTGTGTACATATGTTCTGTATGTTGGCGTGTGCCCTTTATATTGATGTGTGCGTGTGTATGTGCGCTGTATGTTGGTGTGTGTGCATCTGCGCTGTATGTTAGTGTAGTAAACTGTAGCATTGTAAGTGACGTAAACATATTGCTGAGTGCAGAAAGAAAAAAGACGTGTAAAAAGTGACCTAAGTGACATAAGAATGAAATTAGATGAGGGGAAAACAAAACAGAACAAACAAACAAACAAACGATCACGGTACTATGCTGACTCGTCGGCGTTAATGGTACTACTTAGACAGATTTAGACTATTTAATGGTACTGTTTAGATGGTTGAAAAAAAAACTCAGAAAAGAACGTTAATATGGACACAGATCACCTGATCGATCAGCAGAGCCATGGCGTGGTGTTTTTGTCTCGGTAAAGCTGTCCGTTTACATACAGTTTGTCCACGGCGATGACAGCCCGGGAGCCTTCCTGCATGAACTTCTTCCGGATGGGGAATAGGACCTTGCGTCGCTCCAGAATCTCCTTTGGAAACTGGTCGTTGACGCTGAAGTCCGTCCCTCTCAGCTCCCGGCCGCGGCTCTTCACCAGCTCTTTTTCTTTGAAGTGTTCGAATTTGGCCACGATCGGTCTGGGTCTGCGTGCTCCGGGTCGCTTCCCTCCCAGGCGGTGGACTCTATGGAAGGCGATGGTCTTCACGGCGTCCTCCGGGAGCTTCAGGTGAGTTTGGATAAATTCCTTCACTGTAGCCTCCGGGTCCTCCTCTGCCTTCTCCGGGATACCTGAAAACACAAGATTTTCTCTCATGCTGCGGGCCTGAAGCTCGATAATCGATTCTTTAATTTTCTTATTTTCTTCTGAGAGCCGGGTCGTTTCCTCGGTGAGGGAATTCACCGACTCTCTGAGGACAGCGTTTTCAGCAGCCAGTGTTTCCTCCTGATGCTGGCTGAACTCGACTGACTCCCGCAGGGCCTGAAACTCCTTGTGAAGGATTTCAACCAGGGCCAAGCGGGCGTCAAAGCTGGACAATTTGTTATTAATGGACTCCAGAATGTCCACAATATTGGTGGTGGGTGGCGAAGTTGCCTCTGGGGAATCTTCTGGGCGGCTTCTTTTTGTGGACGGCGTTGCTTTGCTGGTGGAGGGAGTCGGCGTCTTGTCTGTTTTCCCCATGACGACTCGCTCAAAACACCCGTCGATGTACCGCAGCAAACTATCCAGGTCCTCTTCACCGTCCTCCAGATTGTTGAGAATAATTTAAGTTAGGCTAAGAAACTACCTATATTTTTTAGTTTTAAGCCTGTCTAGTTATAAATTGGCGAAAAAAAAAAAAGGCTAATCACGCAAATGTTTGCTGATAGAGTCACGCCGCCATTAACGATACTGCCGAGATTCACAAAGTCTCGCGTGACTACAGCATAGTCTCCTGACTCTCCTGAGTGGCTCCTGACTCTCCTGAGTGGCTCTTAAGCATATTTAGCTCCAGATTGTTCTGACTGCACCAAAGCACCAGCCATTCAACCTCCCGCCAATATGCAGACATCATCGTGTATTAGTCCGATGACTGTTGTGTCGTCCGCAAACTTAAGGAGTTTAACAGTCGGGTCTGTTGATGTGCAGTCGTTGGTGTAGAGGGAGAAGAGCAGTGGGGACAGGATGCATCCTTGTGGAGCTCCAGTGCTGATTGACAGTGTATCTGAAGTGATTTCCCCCAGCCTCACTTGCTGTGTTCTGTCTGTCAGGAAGCTTGTGATCCACTGACAGATGGCAGGAGGTACAGTGAGCTGAGAGAGTTTGGAGAAGAGGATATCAGGTTTTATGGTGTTGAACGCAGAGCTGAAGTCAACAAACAGCATCCTAGCATATGTCCCTGGGCTGTCAAGGTGTTGTAGGATGTAGTGCAGTCCCATGTGTTGGAATATTCATAGTATATGCCACATACATTTACTTACGTACGTTTACTTCCCTGAGAAATTTGACTGGAAAATAACTTAACTGATTAAAAATACAGAAGCTTATAATGTTCTGTGTCATCATGAACTTTGTGTTCTGACTGTACAATGAATCACACCGATGAAGACTAAACAGTGATAGAAACGGAGACTTCGAGGTCACCCTGTTGTTGAAATTCTCTGTTTTCCACATTCTGTTTTGTAAATGATGTAACCAAGACTGATATGCTCTGACTATATGACAACTGTAACTTGAATTAGAAAGCGCCAGTACTTCATGTCATCTCATGGCGTGCAGTCTGGTCCAGATATCTGAACTGTTTGAAATGGCTTTATTAAATTTAATAATTGGACTCATTATTCCTGTTTGTGTGTATGTCATTTCTGTTCGATGAAACGAACACGCAGAAACCTAAAGGCTTATACAGCAACAGCACACACACTCTTCTTCATATTATTTAAAATTCCTTCAATTGGTGACGCCCGACGTGATCGAACAGGAATGTTTTTGATTTTCAGATGTTTTTATTTGTTTTTGAGTTTCTTGGGAATAAGGAGTAAAGTTGGCCACCGATAATCGCCGCTTCGAGGTTCCTCGTGACAGTGCTGACTTCCAGACTCTATCAGTGACCAGGAGATCTCCACCTAAAGGTTGGCAGAGACCTTTTCTAAATATCTGCATATTGAATTGCATCAAATTATAATGGTCACTGGTGGTATGACAGGAGGAAGGTGCAATTCGAGCCATTTCACACAGGTATAAAAGTTTGAAAAAGAAAAAAGAGTTTAAGAGAAAAAAAAGAGTTGAAAAGAATAACAGAGTTTATGACCGAGTAAAGAAAAATAGGCAAAACGAATAGCAGGTGATGAGTCCGGGTGGGATACTGGCCAACCCACTGAAAATACCTATTCATGGGGTTTTTAGGTTTAGAGGGCCTTTGGTTTTTCTGAAGTGAACTGGCCATCTGCTTTTTACCAATGTCCTCCCAGTATAGAGAGGTTGGTCTAGCGCGTAAAGACATAGCACTCCTGGTAGAAGTCGACGAGAGTAACAGCTTATGGTTATATGGTTCTTTGATAAGAACCTTCACTTCTGAAATCCATAAAAGCAACTAAAACCCTTTAAAAGCCTCAAAAGAAAGAGATAAAGGATAAAGAAAAAGTAAAAGAATACAAAGAAATAAAGAGAAAAAAGAGTTTAATAAAAATAAAAAATCCTAAAAAAAGGAGTCAGGAGTTTATTGCTTTAAAAATAAATAATGAATAAACAAAGCCACTAAAATAGATGCCTTAAAAATTTCAGGTTGAAGTATTTTTTTGCAAATTATTAAAGTCATTTTTCCAGAAGATTGTTGTTAAATTTCAAGAAAAAGTTTCTGTAAGGAACTCAGTTTTAGTAAAACCTCAAAAGAAGAAAAAAAAGAGTGCATGTAAAAACTCTGAAACAGCCGAATCTGAGACCCAAAACAAAGAGCCAAACTTTGAGCTGCTGCTCTGCTACAAAGCAAAATATAGAGAACTAAAAACTTTTTTTGTTTGCCCATGCAGCATAAAATACAAGTTACCAATTTACTCTTTTGTGCATTTACATTTATTTATTTGGTAGATTTGTTTAAAGCTTAAATTTAGAGAAAAGCAGAGAACATTTGAATTTTGATTGTCTGAACAATTTGATATTGAATCAAGCATTAAAGGAAAAATCCCAGAAACTAATAATATAAAAATCAGTATACCCTTTAGATAAATAAGCTAAATTAAGGTAAATTATTGAGACAAACAGAGTTTGTCTCAAAAGGAGGGATATGAACTAGGAGAAAAGTAAAGATTTAACTAATGAAAATCTCTCAGTTTTATTCTAACAGGAGCCTGAACAACAACACAGGAGACTGGATCAGCTACCAATAAAGAAAGTGGTGCAGATCGAGGTGTTCGAGCTCATCCTAAGATCTCCTGAACAGACTGAGAGCTCCATAAACTCATATAAAAAAGGCTCCTGGTGCTGAAGAAGGAGGAGGAGGCCAACCATCTCACAAACAGGTGACCTGAGAGTTCTTGACCGATGATCTTTGTGCACAAGTCTGAGCCCAGAAAGAGGGTCATCAACAGGAGGCCTTTTTTGACGTGGGGATTGATAACAACAGGTGCAATCAGTCACAGGGTCTCCGTGAAGGACCAGAGCACATTAGAGGGTCAAAGGTCAAAGAACTCCCAGGCAGAAAGCAATTGATTTCAAGATTTTAATTTCAGTTATGCTATATTCAGTAGTATGACTCAACTACTATTGTAAGGTCAACCCTACAGGGGCCAGAATTTTGTGGTTTCAAGAGTATAATTTGTTTAATGCTTCCTCAACACTAACTATTGTTCTCTTATAAATTCCCATGAGGCCTCAGGGGGACACGCCCTGATTTCAGTTTAGACGACCAAAGATGACAAACCTGCAGTGAGCTGCATGTAAGGTCAACAAGCAATGGTGTTGTGAGTATGACCTTTGACCCTAAAAGTATCTACGTTTTGACTAAAGACTTTGTCCATAACATTTTTATTTTATTTTTGTTTGTAGTGAAAATCCTACTGCAGGAGTTTTAGATTTAAAAGCACAGAATTACACAAAATGAAAAGAAAAAAAATAGTTAAAGCCTCTATTTTACTGCTGAACTAGTAACAACTGCTGATGTTGTTTTAGGTCAAGGTTATGCATTTTTTCCCTTCACAATTTAATAACTTGAGGTTTATGAAGCCATATTTTGTCTGCCATAATTATGCTTTTCTTTTAGGTACAGACCCTTACAGAATAAATATAATTTTGAGTCCAGTAATACTTTGAAATGAGTTTGATTGTCAATCTCTCTAAGATATTTTATTTCCCCAGATTTTCATGCCAAAGGAGTCAGAATTGAACAGTAATTTTATAGACAGAGTTATCCAAGAGCTGTTTAAGATTAGAGACCTTTAAAATGATTATTTTTAGATATTTTGAGATTCATCCCATGTTTTGGTTTTTTGTTTTCTTGTGTTCTTTTTGTTCCAGCTCACATAGAAGGTGTGTCAAATTTTAATTTAAGGATATTCATTTGCATTTTGAATTTCTGATGAGTTTGAGACCAAAATGCAAAAGTTAACTTTACAGTTGGATGAAAAATGAGAAGCTGACACTGAGCTTGCAAAACAAAACACAAACACTTGCAATGAAGAAGCAGCTTACACTCACACACTCACACACTCACTTACACTCACTCACTCATAGACAGACAGAAACTCAAATTAGCTTTTTGCTTAATCTGATATTTAACTCTGGGTGCATTAAATCAGGTTCACTTTTGGTGGATTGAATCCACTTACTTAGTAAATTAGTAAATTAGTGATATATGAAAATTGTAAGATCATTTTTCTCAGGCTGATTAACAAAATAAAAGACTTATAACTAAAAGCCATTGAATAAATACATCCTTAGAATATTTATGGGCATTTTGATGTCCTGTCTTAGTTTGTGCAAATTTAATTATTGACCCACAGACCTGCAGTTCATTGTATTTTGTTTAATTGACAGGGAGAAATTGGAACTTTCTTCACTGGACTTTTTCCACAGGTACCTGAGATCATACCTGAGACATTATGAGCCTTTAACAGGAAACTAACCAGGATGACGGCCATCTGTGAACAGCTGATGTCTAAAGAGGTGCAGGAATGCATCTCAGGGACGAGTGCTGACTGCTGTGGTTTGAACATCATGGCTTTGGTGAATATGAGCAGCTGTGCTGAAGGCTGAAAGAAGGCTGCATATATAACTATTACCTGTGAACTGATCAGTGATCATTTCTTTATGTTTGCAGTAAGATTTTCATCATGGAACTGGATTTGATCCTGAAGGGATGCAATCCACATTTTTAATGAATTTGAGGAAAATTATTAGATAGTGACTGTTTCATGTTACTGTTTGTCATGTGGGCCAATTTATATGCAGAATTTACTTTGGACTGATTAAATTTAAATGCTAATCCACTTCACTGAACAACATTGACACATGAAAGACTAATGTTTGTTTTCTTTTTGTTTTTTAGGCCATAAGAAAGTATAGAAAGTAGGTACATCCATTATAAGTATGACATTATTAAACTGTCTAATTTTTTGCTAAATTCACAATCACAATAGTATAAGATTAGTTTTCACAAGAATCCTTTTCTGGCTCTTAACATCAACACAGTCCTGGCTGACCACCTGAGGTCAGGCTGGTGAAGTTGACCTTAGAAATGTCTAAGGTCAAAAGGGGGATTGTTGGAATATTCATAGTATATTCCACATACATTTACTTACGTACGTTTACTTCCCTGAGAAATTTGACTGGAAAATAACTAAACTGATTAAAAATACAGAAGCTTATAATGTTCTGTGTCATCATGAACTTTGTGTTCTGACTGTACAATGAATCACACTGATGAAGACTAAACAATGATAGAAATGGAGACTTCAAGGTCACCCTGTTGTTGAAATTCTCTGTTTTCCACATTCTGTTTTGTAAATGATGTAACCAAGACTGATATGCTCTGACTATATGACAACTGTAACTTGAATTAGAAAGCACCAGTACTTCATGCCATCTCATGGCGTGCAGTCTGGTCCAGATATCTGAACTGTTTGAAATGGCTTTATTAAATTTAATATTTGGACTCCTTGTTCCGTTGTTTTGTCATTCCTGTTCGAGAAATGAACACGCAGAAACCTAAAGGCTTAAACAGCAACAGCACACACACTCTTCTTATTATTATTTTGAATTTTTTCACATGTTAGCAGCATCATCCACTGACCTGTTTGCTCGGTACGCAAACTGCAGGGGGTCCAGCAGGAGTCCTGTGACATTCTTCAGGTGAGCCAGCACCAGACGTTCAAAGGACTTCATTACCACAGACGTCAGTGCAACAGGCCTGTAGTCATTTAGTTCTGTGATGGAGGGTTTCTTGGGTACTGGGATGATGGTGGATTTTTTTGAAGCAGGAGGAGACTTCATGCAGTTCTAAGGATTTATTGAAGATCTGTGTGAAGACTGGAGCTAACTGGTCAGCACAGGTTTTGAGACAGGAGGGGGAGATGCCGTCTGGACCTGGTGCCTTCCTGATCTTTTGTCTCTTGAAGAGCTGTCTCACCTCCTCTTCATGTATTGTCATTCCAGCAGATTGACTGATAATAACTTGATCAGGGAGAGAGAGTAGGGGTGTGAAGAGGGTAGTTGTTGTCTGGCAATGGGCAGTAGGTGAGAGTTGTAAACTTGTGTCTCTCAAACCTACAGTATTGTTAGTGTATTGTGGTGATTGTTCGGTGGCTACAGCTGAAGTAAAGAAAAAATGAGAGCTGACATTCTCTGCACAACACAAGCGTGCGCACACATAGACGCACTCTCAACACAGAGCAGTGGGGGCATGGGAAAACTTGTCAGCGATGAGCCACTCGTGTTAAAGGGTCGTTTTTCCAAATAATGGAAATCTGTTGCAGCAACGGAGAACTAATGTGGATGAAATGCTCCAGTTACACGGAGACACCTGAGCTGCAGAGTTAAAATGAAACATCTAAGCAACAAATGTGTGTCAAGGATTTTAAATATCAACTGTGGCGAAATCAGACACACACATTGTGAATACAACTACCGTGCTCTGTGGTAGATTGCAAATTACGGTGAAACAATACAGGGCAAGCGGCGATAATAGCCTCAGCAAGGCGCCGCACCCGGCGATCAACTGCTAGCTAGAACACTGTGATAGATGGAGCAGTAGCTCACCACATAAAACTGCAATAAAAATATTAAATGTTGAAAAAGTACTTACCCAGTGAGAGTCCGTGCTGGTCCCGCTCTCTAGCCCGCAAACATTTGTCTCCAACTGGTAATTATCCCACAATGCAACTGTACATTTAAAATTTACAGAACAGCTATGCACGTGATCCAGTGGTCCAATTAAATTCGATATTCTTTTCAGATGCATTTCAGTTCACAGCAAAGAGCTGTATTTTCAAAACACAGCCGCCTTACTGTATTATCATGCTGTAGTTTTTACAGCAATTTGTTACAGTGTGTGTGCAAAGATTTCCTTCCTGCCTAAACCCCTCCCCATTTCTCTGGGTTTGGGACTGGTTCACCAGCCACTTTTAAACAAGACTCATTCAGCTTTCTATTTTTTCCACTGCTAGGTTTTGCTAATATAACATCAAGTTGTTACAACAGTCTCCATTATTGTATATACTTGAATCCCTGTGAGATCAGGTGAAGTGGTGTAATGCTTCCTTTGGAAAAATAATCTTGTGAATATACTGTAGTTTGAGCTGTGCCATTATTTCTTTGAAATCTTGGAAGAACGTCCCAATGTTTGTTATAATGCCTCATTAAAAAACAAATAAATGTCAGCTGACTCCTGTGGTGTCTGACAAAGCTAAACCGTCTTTGATTTGCAAAGACATGCAGTGTAGGAGTATGTGTGTCATGGTCCAGGGTCCTTTTGACCCTGTGGGTTTTGTTTTGCCTTATTTTTTCCTGTTCTGTTCTGGGTTTCTTTGGTTTATTTCTAGTTCCTTGTGTTCTCCCAGTATTCTGCGTCTTTGTTCCCTTATCTTACGTCCTGTTTTATTTTGATAGGCCCCTGGTGCTTGTGTATTATGTTCAATTTTGCTTCCCCTTGTCTCATCAGTGTTATTAGCATCACCTGTTCCCACCTGTGTCCACCTCCCTCATTAGCCCTCCTGTGCATGTAAGTCCTGTGTTTTCAGTGCTAATTCTGGCAAAGGTAAATATGCAGGGAAAATGAGTGGGAGAAATCCTGAACACAGGGCCACTGGGAACAGAAATAGAGAAGAGTTAATGTCTTTCACAAGAGCTCTCTATATCAGTTTGTGATTAAGGCTAAATGGTAGGACGCTTACTTTCGGAGCCACTTGGTAATTCACAAAAAAGGGTTGGGCATGACGAGGGTGCTGCGGGAGTTCCACAGGTCTCCAGAAGAAGGAGGGCAGGCAGGCAGGCAGACAAGAAGGTCAGCAAGCAAATTGTGTCTGAAAGGGAGTCTGAAGTCACAGCAGCCACGAAGATGAAAACTGATTTGACTCCACCGTAGAAAGTTTGCAACAGCCACAGAGAAGAAGACCATCAGTATTCCAGCAGAAGCAGTAAATGTCCACTGAGGTACAAGACGATCTGGTGGAGAGTAACTGGCTCCACTGGTCCTTAAATACTGGCCCGAATCAAGGACAGGTGTGTGCAGCTGGAAAGTGGAAACACCACTCCGCCCAGCTGGGAGGAGCCTTCCTGCAGAAAGCCCCAAAAGAATCCCACAACCTCCCATACCATGACAATAAAAGCCTTGTGTGTTTCTGCTGTTGACACGACACCTACGCCAGTGTATTCTGGTTCAGTTACCTTGTTTGATATCTTTTTTTTTTCAGCACAACCTCACGTGTGTGACAGTGCAGTTATGTTTTCATTTTGACATCCTGTATGAACACATTGGACCTAAAATAACAAAAAATTAAAATCCATGTAGAAAAAAAGTTAGAATTTCATTATTGTTGTTGTGTCTTGTTAGTGATCCCATGTAGATGTATTGAAGAAATCCTCCGCCGACAGTCTTTTTGAATAACATAGATTTATTACAAGAAAGAACAGTGCCGTATTGAACACTCCAGACGTGCTCAGGAGAGACCGCCAATTGTCCTTTCTCTCTCTCCCTCTCTCTGTGGGCACTGAAAGTGTCAGCTGCCATTCACAACATTTGTTATTTGTTACATGTGACGTCACTTATGGGAATGTAAGAGCCCTGATATTTTGTGTATTGTTCTTGCCTATCTGCAACTGATGTAATCAGAAACAAGGAGACCTCTGACCCTTGATTGAATCATCTCAGGAAAAAGGCCTTACATATAGATTTTCAGTCATCCAGAACATCAGACACCTCACTGTGAAAACCATACCATGTTTTAAAAAAAAGGATTACATACTCACATGAATGTGCATCTTTCTTTATGTTATGTATTTACAAAAACTGATAGAAAGAGCCATCTATCAAGGCTGCTTCAGTTCAGCATTATATGTTTAAATCCCTCTGATGAGTCTGTGCTCTCGGACCGGAGCCCTGTAGCGGTCAGTTAGTCTGGTACCCAGCAATAGAGGTCGAATCCTCAACAAGTATGGTGTAAATCAGGGCTCTTCAACTCCAGGCCTTGAGAGCCCCTGTCCTGCAGGTTTTAGATGTGTCTCTGTTTCAACACACCTGAATCAAATATAGAAGTCTTTAGCAGGACTTTGGAGAACTTGACTGCATACTGAGAAGGTAATTCAGCCATTTGATTCAGGTGTGTTGGATCAGGGACACATCTAAAAGCTGCAGGACAGGGGCTCTCGAGGTCTGGAGTTGAAGAGCCCTGGTGTAAATTATTGCTCCTTACTCTGGTTTTGAAAAACTGGTACGCAGGTTGAACTCTACACTTTGGACTCAAAGTGAAACTGAACCTCATTGAGGCTGTGATCTGCTGCTCCATCACCTTAAATTGGTGATGTCATTGGGATGCATGTCCATTGACTCCAGAGGGATAAAGCAGAGCTGTTCTTGTTTAGTGGGTAATGGAAACTGGTAAGTGCAACTCCACTGAGACAGACATATCAGTTAGTATAGATTTAAGGAAAGTATAGATATCTAGGCCACACAGTATCTATCCATCCATCCATCCATCCATCCACTTTGCTCCACTTATCCGGGGCCGGGTCACGGAGGCAACAGCCTAAGCAGAGAAGCCCAGACTTACCTCTCCCCAGCCACGTCCACCAGCTCATCGGAGGGACCCCAAGGTGTTCCCAGGGCAGTCGAAAGATATAATCACTCCAGTGTGTCCTTGAGCCCCTCCCAAATGGCTGCACTCCAGACCCTATCTCTAAGGGAGAGGCCAGTCACCCTTTGGAGAAAGCTCATTTCTGCCAATTGTATTCGTGATCTCATCCTTTCGGTCACTACCCAAAATTTGTGACCATCAGTGAGGGTAGAGAGGTTGACTGACCGACAGCTTCACTTTCAGGCTCAGCTCCCTCTTTACCACAGCAACTCATCCTTGAGACAGAGTGGGCACTCCACCCTTTTCCGGCTGAGGACCATGGCCTTAGACTAAGAGGTGCTTATTCTCATGCCAGCCACTTCACACTCAGCTGCACACCATTCCACTGCAAACTGGAGGCCACCACCTGATGAAGCCAGCAAGACCGCATCATCCACAAAGAGCAGAGATGATAATCTGAGCCCACCAAGGCAGAAGCCTTCTGCCACATGGCTACGCCTAGAAATTCTGTCCATCCAAGGGCAGCCCTGAGAAAGTCCAACACCCACAGGAAATGAGTCTTACTTATTGCTGGCTATACAGACCAAGCTCTTGCTGCAGTTGTACACAGACCGAATGGCCCGTAACAACGAGCCAGACATCCCATACTCCCACAGGATGTCCCGACGGACATGATCGAATGCCTTCGCCAAGACCACAAAACACATGTAGACTGGATGGGGAAACTCACACGCACACTCAAATATCCTCGAGAGGATAACGAGCTGGTCCAAAGTTCTGCGACCAGGACGGAAACTGCATTGTTCCTCTTGAATCCCAGGTTTGACTAATGGACGGACCCTCCTTTCCAGCACTGTTGCCAACTCCTCAGCAAGGAAAGTAGCTATTGGCTGTCCTAAAAGTCGCCAGAAGTTGCTATACGACGTCATCACCTAATTTTCATAATTGGTTATTTGCATGTAGTTGCAATCAAGGCTGTAGGAGAGAGGAAAAACATCTTTGGAGAGACAAAAAGTGAAGAAAAAACACCCTAAATATGTTTACAACTACTAGGGCTGGGGAATATGGACAAAATAATTTCTCAATATTTTTTAGGTGAGTGGCGATATGCGAAATATATCTTGATATTTTTTTCTTCCCAAAGATATAAACAAAAAGGCACTTCTGAGTCAAAGCTATATGTCCCAAATGTCACTGTAGCTGTAGATGTACATGAGAAATTGCTCAAAAATAAACCACTGGCATATTTAAATAATAATGCTCCTCAAATAAATTAATGCTTTGTTCCTCCATAACAAAAGACTCACAGCTGTGCTATTAAAATGTAAACAGAAAAGATACAGAAATATATATAAAACAGCAAACGGCTGACTGATTCTTTAAAAAGCCAGTCTGCAGTGAAGTAGACTTCACCACAGTGCTTCCTCTTGTGTAAGATAACAAAACGTGTAAACAGACTGAATAAACAAACTTCCATCCTTCAGTCAGCAGGATTTCAGCCAGCTCAGTAAATCCGTACGCTGACCTATCACAGCAACGGCCCCACCCGCTCAATGCGGCGTCGTATCCACCAGCTGCATCACGAGAACACGAACAGACCCACTTCCGCTATTAAAGTCACGTGACTCACAGTACATACCAACAGCCAGGTACCATGCATTCGTTTCCTCATGTCTGGATTATTGTAATGCTTTATTTACTTGTCTTAGCAAAAGCTCCCTGGAGCGTCTCCAGGTCGTTCAGAATGCTGCTGCGAGGCTTCTGACAAAATCTTCTAAGTATTCGCACGTCACACCATTACTCATCCAGCTGCACTGGCTCCCCATTAATTTCAGAGTTCAGTTTAAAATTCTGGTCCTGACTTATAGAGGTCTTCACGGTCAAGCCCCAACTTATATCAGTGAACTCTTGCATCCCTACATTCCCACCAGGTCTCTGAGGTCATGTGATAAAGGTCTACTGGCCTTACATCACACAAGGCTGATAACTAGGGGAGATAGAACTTTTACAGCAGTGGCTCCCCGACTCTGGAACTCTATCCCATTATGTATACGAACTGCGGACTCGGTGGTGTCTTTTAAAAAATAGCTAAAAACTCATCTTTTTAGGCTTGCATTTGGTTAGTTTCTTTTCTATTTTATTTTATCTTATTTTATTTTATTTACAAAAACTGATCTTATTTATATATATATATATATATATATATATATATATATATATATATATATATATATATATATATATATTAGGGCTGGGACTTTAACGCGTTAATTTTGATTAATTAATTATGGGGAAATTAATGCGTTACAAATTTTAACGCATTTTAATCGCACTTTGCACCGTGGAACGTTTCTCAGTGCACGAGTTCCAGGCATACAGATTATATCGACGCACAATGTCCAAATTAGGGGCCGAATCCTGCGAAGGACCCGGCCCACGTCTTTCGCAGCCCACGAAGTCCACAAAGGCCGGAAGTGAGCGGCTAGCCTTCATATCAGCGTCACCTGCCATCACCTCTGCGTAGCTCATGTCACCTAGCGACCGTGAGTGCAAAGCACAGCTGTGTAAAAGCAGCTGGTTAAACGGAGAACGAACTTTTTCTCCTTTTTGTGGTTTAATTTTAAGTCTTTAATACAAAATAAGCTGTTAAAACAAGCATAACACATTTCAACATCAAGGAATACAGCTGAGTGAATGATTAATTTCCAACTATATTAAGTGAGACATTAATGTTGAATAAAACTATCCAGTTATGATGCTTAACTTTAATTTCAGGTGTTTGCTTATTACAGGAGCACTTCCACCCTTCATTGGTCTGTGTAGTAGACTGGTGGGAAAATAAACAAAATGTTGACGTTTAAGCTCATGTATATTGATTTATTCATCAACTAAACTTAAATTAATATTTCTCATGTCAAATATTGAAATGCGATTAAAATGCGATTAATTTCGATTAATTACAAAGCTTGTAATTAATTCGATTAATTTTTTTAATCGAGTCCCACCCATAATATATATATATATATATATATATATATATTTTTTTTTTTTTTTTTTTTTTTTGTCCTCCTTATTCCAATTGTAATTTGTTTTAATGCTGTGAAGCACCTTGTGATCTGTGTCTTGAGAGGTGCTATATAAATAAAATTTTACTTACTTTTACTTACTTACTCTTGGGGGTGTAAGGGATGCCAAAGCATCTGAGCGGACGCAGTACGAAGGCTGTATTTACACAAAACACGGTGATAGCGGAGGATTTAAGGTTAACAAAAAACTCTCCAAAAGCCGCCAACGTCACCGCGAAAACTCGCTAAATTTCTCGCTAGTCGCTTTTTGGAAAAAAACTCGCTGGGGGGGGTGTCTGAAAATCCGCTAAATCTAGCGACAAGGTCACCAAGTTGGCAACAGTGCTTTCCAGCACCCTGGCATAGACCTTTACTGGGGAGGCTCCCAAAAGTTGGACCACAACCTCCTGTCTCCCTTCTTAAAGATGGAGACCACCATCCTGCTCTGCCAATCCAGTGGCACTGCCCCAGATCTCCACGTGATGTTGCAGAGGCGTGTCAACCAAAACAGCCCTACAACATCCAGAGCCTTCAGGAGCTCAGGGCAAATCTCATCCACTCCAGGGGCCCTGCCACCAAGGAGTTGTTTAACCACCTGGCCTCACGCCCAGTGATGGGCAAGTCATCCCCCTCGTCCCTAGACTCTGCTTCCACTACAGAAGGCGTGTCAGTGGGATTAAAGACCTCAAACTATTCCTTCCACTGCCTGACAATAGCCCCAGTTGAAGTCAGCAGCACTCCACCCGCACTATAAACCGTGTAAGTAGACCACCACTTTTCCCTCCTGAGTCACCTGACAGTTTGCCAGAATTGCTTCGAGGCCATTTGAAAGTCTTTTTTCATGGCCTCACCGAACTCCTCCCACACCTGACTTTTTGCTTCAGCCACCACCCAAGCCGCTGTTGGGGTTTTCTTTTTACCCAAAGAATAAAATGACAAATGTTTAAAAGTAAACTCCAGGAAATTAATTAATAAACAGTGGCTAGAGCAAACAACAGACAATAAATAAATACATTAGACATTAGAAAGTGCCAGACTAACTTCCCAGTCTCAGTTTATCTCATCCTTGAAGGTTCGGCCACAGTACGTACAATTAAAACATCACCATATTCTGTTATTAATCTGGATAAAATTGCTCTGTATTGATTAAGGGGAGAAGATGTCCTTTTGGACAGGATTTTATCGCTGATAGAAAAAATGTGAATCATGAGAACCAGCACTGGACGGATCAATGACAAAGGTCAAACCACAGCACACAGACTCTGTTTACATGTAGATAGTGGCAGTAGAAAAATGTTATGGTTAGTGAGGAACATTGGCTGAGAGAGGAGGGAGATGGAGCACACACAGGCCTGTCACTTCCTGAACTCTGAGCCCCACATATACATGTGTGATATTTTCTGATACTGTAATATATTAAATGTTTAAATTTTATAATTAATGTGTTTCAGGTACCCGTCAGCTGCCTCCGGAGTCCCACAGGTTAACCAAGCTCAATAGGACTCCTTCTTCAACTTGATGGCTCCCTTCACCTCTGGTGAATCACCATCTGGTTCGGGGATTACCACCACGACAGCCACCAACCACCTTGCAGCCACAGCTCTGAGCGACAGTCTCGACAATGGAGGTGCAGAACATGGTCCTTTCGGACTCAATGTCTTTGTGGACTTCAGCTCGGCGTTTAACACCATCCTTCCTGGAAGACTGGTGACTAAACTGTCAGATCTGGGGATACCACGCTCCACCTGTCTTTGGATCAAGGACTTCCTGACAGACCGTTCCCAGAGGGTAAGAGTAGGTCCCCACCTCTCTTCAGCCATCAGCCTCAGCACCGGCTCTCCACAGGGCTGTGTGCTGAGTCCCCTACTCTTCACCCTGTACACACATGACTGCACCTCCATACATGCCAGTAACTGCATCATTAAGTTTGCGGATGACACCACTATGGTGGGTCTCATATCAGGGGGGATGAGTCACCATACTGGGACGAGGTGCAGCTGCTGTCAAGGTGGTGCAGTGAGAATAACTTGATCCTGAACACCACTAAGACAAAGGAGATGGTAGTAGACTTTAGGAGGACAACATGTCATTCAACCTCTGTTCATCGAAGGGGATGAAGTGGAGCTGGTTTCAGATTTTAGGTTCCTGGGAGTGCATCTGCAGGATGATTTGACCTGGAGTATCAATACGACCAGCATTGTCAGAAAGGCCCAACAGAGACTGCATTTCCTGAGGGTTCTTAGGAGCAACCATCTGACCCAGAATCTGCTGGTGTCCTTCTACCATTGCTCTGCAGAGAGCATCCTGACCTACTGTCTGTGTGTGTGGTTCAACAGCTGCACAGCAGCAGACAGAAAAACACTCCAGCGAATCATCAACACTGCTCAAAAGATCATAGGCTGTCCCCTGCCCTCCCTCCAGGAACTGTTCAATGCCCGCTGCCAGAGGAGGGCACAGAACATCCTCCAGGACCCCTCACACCCTGGACACTGTTTCAGCTACTGCCATCAGGCAGACGTTTCAGGACAATGAAGGCCAGAACAAACAGACTGAGGAACAGCTTTTATGCCAGAGCCATCATTGAACTGAACTCTGTGTGGCTAAATGGACAGTGATGTGGGGTGGTAGTGCTGACTGTGTGCGTGCGTTGGTGTGTGTATCGGGGCTAGATACTTCTGTTAATTTATTATTGTGTATTGTATTTTATTAATCATTTTTATCACTCATATTTATAATATTTATTGTCTGAGGCACCTAGAAAGGAATGCATTTTAAATTTCGTTGTGCAACTTGTGTGTACAATGACAATAAAGATTCTGATTCTGATTTCACCAATGACCCGTCAGGCCGCAGTTGTAACATCTGTCATCTCGGACAGCACATCCGAGAGAAGCCACCCCGCTCTTTCCTTGTCCTCGTCCTTGTCCACGTCCACGTCCTCTCCCATGGACAACACTTTGCCCAGTGGCGACTGCTGAGTACAGAGTCAATGTTGCTTTCCTCTGTCAGCATCTTATTTGTCTTTTTTTTTCTGGTTCTTCTTCTTCTGGTTAACCATCTCCTGCGCATGTTTCACATGACGCTCAGTTCAGTGAGACGGCTGTCATACTTCAGGCCTCTGCTCTGAGCGGCCTATCTGGCACATCCCCATACAGGAGAGAGCAGTGTTGAGGGCTCTTCTGAGGTGGAGCTGTTCTGCTTGTCTGCGGGTTGTGCTGCAGCAGCGGCTCAATGAAGAGGTGGAGGTGGTGGGTCCCGTATTTGGCGACGATGATTCTGGTTCGGACAATGGCTGATCAGAGGGCAAGAGTCCAGATCTGAGTCAGAGACATGCCTGTCAAGTTTTGTATTTAAAAATACGGGAAATTTTCCGCTGCTGAAAATAGAGGTCACTATATGACGTCATCGCCTAATTTGCATAATTGTACATTTGGATGTACTGTAGTTGCAATTGAGGCTGCAGGAGAGAGGAAAAACATCTTTGGAGAGATAAAAAGTGAAAAAAAAACCCACCATTAATATGTTTAGAACTACAAATAAACTTTTATCAATTTTGTCCCGTATAGTTTTATGTTAGAATATCAAATTTAACAAAAACACTGTGGGGTGAGACTGCTAGCTACATTCAACTCTCCTCATTTATCTGGGCCACTGTTGCCAACTTGTGTAAGAAAACTCGCTGTCAGCTGTCTCAAAGGTTGATAAAGGCCGGAGCGAGGACCGGGGACGGGAGCAGATGGGCAGGCTCTGTGTTTAAGTGAGGTTTGAGGGTTGGAGGGTGGAGTCGAAGCGAGGTCTGGGCGATGCCAAAGCGGCCGAAGGGACACAGTAAGAAGGATTTATGTACACAAAACATGGTGACAGCGGAGGATTTTGCTGTCGCTTTATGGGGGAAAAATAACGCTACACTGTAAAAAATATCCGTATATTTAACAGTGATAAACAGTAAAACTGTGACAGGAAAAATCTGTAAACTATAAAATAATTTAAAACTGTTGATTTGATGTGAATGCGCCATAAATAAATTAATCTGTGAAAACTGTAATTGTACATTTTTTCTCAGAAAAAAATACTTAACACTACCGTAAAGCACTCTTGGAGTGTTTTTTTTATGGAAATTTTTCATAAAGTTTATAACAGTCAAACACTATGATTTTTACATTTATTTGTTGAAAAAAATACAGATTTTAATTGCTGAATGCAAGTATGGTTGTGCTGGTAATGAATGTATGCTGTAATATGACATTGTGATTTTTGAAATATGTTCACATAATGATGGATTAAATAGCACTAGTCAAGAAACAAAAAGCACTTTACACTGAATCCATTCTTTATTCACTCCACGTTCAGACATTTTCGTGTTGACCTGTGAATAAGCAGTGTATAATGTTTTCAGTTTTTTTTTCAAGTGTCATATTTGAGTAAAATAAAATTTTTTCATGTCTTCATCAGTTTCCTTTTGTTTTGTAATTTTTAATACAGCATATTCTTCTTCTTTATACCCGAAACAATGTTTTGGATGTATTTTTTGTAAAGAACACAATGTGTAGCTTTTAAATATACATTCTGTTTACCTCATAAATCCATTAGCTTTAAATTTCAAAACCAACAACAACTTGATAGACCTACAGCTAATGATAGACAGACTACATTGAGTGAAATCATGATCCCAAAAACATTAAAATAATAATCTGTTTGATTTATTTGTACTTAAATAGCATTATATCTGTTTTTCATGGAAAATAAATTTGAATGATTTTAAAATTATCTCATCTAAAAACTGCTCCCCACCTGAAGTCTGGAGCATCATACATCAAGGCGCCTGAATTCGAATGGGCCAATCAGCGCACTGCATCAGGCTCCAAAGCAGGCGATGTCTGTACAGCAGCTCCATACAAGTTTCACTTCGGACTATACGCATCAAGCTATCTTTGTTTTCACTAAGTTGTTTCTATTTTCATGGATTTAACTTCAACCACAGCCCATCTTCAGTTACTTCGGTAAGAAAATAATCTAAGTTGCTTTTTTATTAACAGTGTTGTGTTGCAGACAGCGAAGGTGCAAATGATAAAGTTGCGTTAGCTTTAGCTCCCGCCTAGCATTAAGGTTAGCCACTTTAGACTTAAAAACAGCATGCTAACGCCCAGGGGCGCAGCTATATACTTTCTGAGGTGTATGCGGACACATTTTTACTGCAGTTTTTCTCTATGTCACATGTGTCAGACTCAAGGTCTGCGGGCTACTTCCGGCCAACGATCTAATTTTATACGGCCAGCAAGATGATTTCATAGCTATTATTAATAGCCCGCGGGTAAATGTGCTCCCACCACTTATACTACAAATTCCACGCACTGCAACAGCTGCTGGCAGGCCAAGAACTGTGCGCTAAACCGTTTTCCCTATTGCCGATTGATCATTGATCAGCAGATAAAACATCGGTCAGCACTTTTTACAGTGACATTTAAGCTGCCTGACTCCCCAAAAAATTACCAAACGAAAAGTGGAAACAGGGATTTTCCAAACAGGTGGGAGGCAAAAGATCTGAACGCTGACATCGGAGGTGAACCATCTGTCTCTTTTCCTCACTTGCGCTGCGGGGGAAAGAGCGGATTGGTGGGACAGATAGGGGAGAAGATGAAGAGGAGACCTGCACAGGAGATCTGAGAGTGCATCACTGCGTCACACAGCAGGAAACACTGCGCAGCAAAGTCCTGAAGACAGAACACGTCATAAACACCGAAACACAGACAGGGAACTTTGTAAGAGGCAGTTTCAGTCTTTCTGGAGTAAATAGCTTCTGAATGTGGTGACGCGCCTTATTACACAGGTGCGATGAGCTGCCTGAGGAAATCTGTCAGTTCATAGAAAGTGAAGGAAAAGCCTCAGCAGGGCTCCGGGATGAAAGGTGGCTGAGAGTCGACTTTTCTCATGAAGCATCATAATGCGTCCCTGCAGCTTTGGGGACTGGACCGCGTGATAACTTGTCTCCACCGCTGTGTTTGCAGCTGCGCTATTTGGTGATAAACTGGACACACTGCGCAGTTTATGCAGCGTTTTTCCGACTGTGAAGTGCAGAAATTCACATTACAGTTTTTACCTGAAAAATCTGCAACTTTTCATCAGTTTGAAATATATTCATGTGATTTTTGAAGAATAATATAATTTTATATTTTATTTAATGTGTTGAGGAACAAATCTGCTGTATTCTGGCCATTCAAATTTATTTTACTGACTTAAATAATTACTTTTAATCCTGTTCCGCCCGCGACTCAGAATGTGTCTTCACTTTTGGCCCGTCCTGTGATTGACAGCCCTGCTCTGTGTGAAACAAACAGCGGTTTATGGAGCAGCTACAAAGTTCTCTGTTCTTCATGTTGCTGATCAGGTGGTTGAAGAAGGACCTCCAGCTGTTTCCCAATAAAAGTTTTAAGGTGGTTACAGGAGTAAGCGCTGCTGCTTTGGTCTGAGCGCACTGTCTCAGTAACGGCTCCGACATAACTTACTGACTGTCTTTAAACGGGACAGGAGGAGGGGAGGTGAAGGAGCGCAGGGGCGCCTAATCAGCGCCGCGCCTCTGTTATTGATCATGTCATATGCACAGCTGTTAAATACAGAAAATGCAACTAGAGAAATATTTTCCCACATCGTTTTGGCGCCCCCCTCTTGTGCGGCGCCCCTATGCATTGCATATAGTGCATACCCCCTTTTTGCGCCACTGCTAACCCCTGTACTGCATGTTTCAGAGACGTGTGCGTTTATACAAATCGCCTTATAAGTGTAGCTGCATTTTAATCCTTTCAGTAAAGGCGGCCTGGATTTTCCTGCCTTTTTTGATACCAGGCTGGAGCTTTAAGTTAGCTATCTTCGCAGCTGCGTCGTTTTGAAGATGTATTCTTGCAGCATTTGTGGAGAATCGGTTCACTCTGTGAAAGCTTATGTTTTTCATTGCAGACTGCATCGTAATGAACCCCGGTGAATTTTTAAATGTGTTGAAACAAGTTGTAAGCAGGTGTTTTCTGGATATGCTGCTTTAAAGTCTCACTTCTATCGCAGCCGTCTCTCGTGATAGTACCATTATGGCATTAAATTGCACCGTCTCACTTTGTGCACATCAGTGTGAGGGAACTACAGCTTTGATTGCTCACTTAAAGGAACACCTAGATGATGGACACCGTGTGAGTTGTCCAATGAGAGGATGTCAAAGTGTGTTCTCTGTAAAATCTACATTTACCTCCCATATGTCTAGAAAACACCAACATTTAGAAAATGTCATTTGCGGTTCAAACAAAGATACTCAGTCAGAGAGTCCAACTACAAGTGCCACCATACAGGAAGCTGCCAGTGTCTCAGATACAGAAAACCCTTGTATGCATGGGCCTAATTTCAGTGACCTGTATCTCAGAAATGTATCTATGTTTTACATTAAACTACAGGGACAGCATCTTCTGCCAGCGTCTACCATTCAAACAATTATTGAAGAAATACAAAATATACATGAATTGGGACAGATGTATACACTGAATAGACTAAGCTCACTTCTAAAAGATATGTCAGTTTCAGATGAGGATGTTATTAAAATCTGTGACACAGTAAAACAATCTGACTTGTTCTCAGCTTGTCACACAGGGCCCATGAGAACTGCTTACTCAAGAGTTCAGTGCTTTAAAGATGTGTTCAAGTATGTTGAACCAAAAAGGTATTCTTGGGCACAGATGAGAACAGAATGGAGAGATTTGCCTATTATGTTCCTGTGCTAAATACTTTGAAAAGTATGCTGGAATCTAGTTTTTGGCAAGGTCTCATATCAGTGGATTCAGATGTTTCAAGATCAGATGTTCCAGTGACTGTTGTGATGGTAATGTGTTTGTGTCAAACACATTCTTTAAGGAAAATTCAAATTGTCTCAAGTTGGTTCTATACCAGGATGCATTTGAAGTAGTGAACCCACTTGGTTCTGCAAAAAAGAAGCACAAGGTTTTGGCTGTGTACTTCTATCTACTCAACATTCCCGCCCATGCTCGGTCAAATGCTGATCATATGCAGCTAGTTTTACTGTGTAGAGAGAAGGATTTCAATGAATTTGGTCATGACAAAATTTTTTCAGAACTCATGACCGATTTGAAAGCACTAGAGGAGAATGGAATAACTATGGCAGACAAAACTGTTGTGAAGGGAGCTCTCTACTGCATTACTGGAGACAACCTGGGCTCTCACTGTATTGGGGGTTTTACAGAAAATTTCAGTTCATCAGTGTACTTATGCAGATATTGTCTGTTAACTCAAACTGAATTTCAGGGTGCTGATCCAGCAGTCTGTGGACCTCCGAGGACCCCAGAAACCTATAGATCTGCCACTGAACAGCTGGAAAGAGAAGACGTGTCAGAAGTACAGGGGATAAAATTCAGGTCTGTATTTAATTCTTTACAAAACTTTGATGTTTGCACACCTGGCATGCCCCCATGTCTCAGTCATGACATTTTTGAGGGTGTCCTCTCATACGACCTTGCTCTTTACCTCAAGTATTTCATCAGCACAAATAAATAATTCACTTACACAGTTCTGAACAGGCACATCAAGCAGTTTAAATACAAAGGAACAGATGCTTCATCCAAGCCTTGTGAGGTCAGCCCAAAAACATTGAAACTTAGTGGACAAGCTGTTCAAAATTGGAACTTCTTGAGACTTTTACCTCTCATAATAGGAGACAAAGTGCAGAAGCCTCAAGATAATGTCTGGCAGTTAACTTTGCAGCTCAAGGACATCGTTGACCTAATTTGTGCTCAACAAATTTCCAAGGCTCAGGTTACTTATCTGGATGCTCTCATCCAAGAATATTTGGAAACCAGAAAGGCGCTGTATCCTAATATGAACTTAAGACCTAAACACCATTACTTACGACATTATCCAGGGCTAATCCTAAAATTTGGCCCTCTCATCAGGCTTTGAACAATGCGCTTTGAGAGCAAACAGTTACTTCAAAAGATGTACAAAGCATCTGAAAAATTTCAAAAACCTGTGCTTGACTCTTTTAGAGAGACATCAGATGTTTCAGGCCTTCCTTTCTGCTGGGTCAGTGAGTCCTCCAGCATTGCAAATAAAAGATGGCTCACCATTTTACTCAGAGCTTTACAGTGAGCAAGTAAAAGATACAGTCCTGCATTTTGGCTTTACTGAAAGGAATACGATTCCAGTTGATGTTCAGTACAATGGCCTTATTTACAGGAAGGGCCAGTTTGTTGTCACAAAGTATGATGAGTCAGTGGAGTTTGGTGAACTTCTGCTGATTTTTGTTAAGGATGATTCAGCTCTTCATTTTCTCATGAGAGTTTATGATGCAGAATTTATTTCTTACTACCACATGTACTCATTAAAACATGACACTGGAAGATTAGAGTGCAGACTCATCAGTGAACTGAATGACTTGTGGCCATTGTCATCTTATGTGAAAAATGGATACCAGATTGTTCCACTGAAGCACAGCATCTTGTCAGATTGAATACCTTGATTTCATTTGGCCAGAGACCAAACTGTTTGTTTGTGTCTTAACAGATATGGCTGAATCACAGGTGCTAAAGAACATAGGGGATGCGATAGCAGGAGTGCTTCCGGACCTTCCTGATCAACTTGTCAAGTCAGTTGAAGATATTTTGAAAACACTTGGTGCGGCAACCACAGATGATTTAAAGTACATTACAGAAAATGACTTGCTGCCAGTGTTAAAGCCCATACAAGCCCGAAGACTGGTTGCTGCCTGGACCCAAAATAGTAAGTGTAAGACAATGTCACCACACCACCCAGTGGCACACTTATTAACATTGATGTTGAGATTGGAATATGAGTTTTTCTGAGTCTGATGATGACATAATCATCATTATTTCCTGTGTAAATAAATGCTATGATGCAATAGCTGGCTGTTTCAAAAATTTTGATTTTTTTTAAAATGCAAACTGTTAGACAAATTGTATTAAGTTTTGACCATTTTGTGTAACCTTAATGTCTCCAAATGCATCTATACATCTATATATCCCATCTAAGGTTAATTTTTGTCATGGCTCAGTCAGTAAGGACTCCAAACGCAGACTTTGCAGAATAACAATAAAAGGTTTATTCATCAGACACAAACTGCGAATCAATGGAGGAGGTTTCCCATGAGGAGACAGGTTTGCAACGATCCTGATCTTCCACACCAACAGACAGGGTCCAAAACTCCCAAACAAACTAACTCCAGCTGAGCCTCTCACCACTACTTTTCACTCGGGGACACCGGGGAGATCTGTGTAGAGAGAAGCAAACAAGTGACCAGCAGAACTGCGACGGTAAGTAGAAGACAGAGGAAAAACTGAGCCAAGTACACTAACGTGTATACTAGACCATCCAGCGTCGACTGATAGCCACCGCACCGCATAAGTACTGGCTAGATGAGTGGATCCCCAACAGGTGTGCTGCAGAGGCCAATTGGAGACTCAGGCGGACACACCCACGAAAACACCACACCCACACACACACACACACACACACACACACCCACACACAGAAAAGAAAAACACAGGATCCAGGGAGGCAGGCTGTGACAGGGCCCCCCCCCTCAACGGGAGCCACCCGGCGACCCACCAGAACCACCGGGAAACCGCCGATGGAAATCACGAACCAAGGAGGTGTCACAGATGGCCGAGCGGGGAACCCAGCAACGCTCCTCCGGGCCATACCCCTCCCAGTCCACCAGATACTGAAGACCACGACCCCGGCGCCGGACGCCCAGAAGACGCCGCACCGTATAAACAGGGCCACCTCCCACGACCCGGGCGGGCGGGGGAGGGGTCGGAAGGAGGGCACAGCGGACTGGACCGAACAGGCTTGAGCTGGGACACGTGGAACACCCTATGAACTCGCATAGTGCGAGGAAGCCGGAGACGAGCAGAGACAGGATTAATCATAGCCTCAATCTTGAAAGGGCCGATGAAAGTGGGTGAGAGTTTCTTGGACTCAGTTCGCAACGGAATGTGTTTAGTGGAGAGCCAAACAGACTGACCAACCCGGTAGTTTGGTGCTGGAGTACGGCGCCAATCCGCCAGCCGCTTGTTCCGCCCCATGGACCGAAGAAGTGCCGCCCGGGTGGTTCTCCAGATCCGACGGCAACGGCGTAGATGGTGCTGAACCGACGGGACCGCCAACTCACCCTCCTCTGAAGGGAACAAGGGTGGTTGATAGCCCAGAGTTGCTTCAAACGGCGAGAGACCAGTAGCTGCTGATGTCAAAGAGTTGTGAGCATATTCGATCCAGGCAAGCTGGGTACTCCAATGGCAGGGTTCAGTAGAGATGACGCACCGGAGGGCAGCTTCGAGTTCCTGGTTGGTTCTTTCAGTCTGGCCGTTAGTCTGGGGATGGAAACCAGAAGACAAACTAACCTGGGCTCCTAAGGCAGTACAAAACTCCTTCCAGACTTGTGAGGTAAATTGCGGACCTCGGTCCAACACAATGTCCAGAGGGATCCCGTGCAGGCGGAACACGTGGTCAGTTAGTAGCCGGGCCGTCTCCAGGGCTGACGGAAGCTTTGGTAATGCCACGAAGTGGGCTGCCTTAGAGAAACGATCGACAATGGTTAGTATAACAGTGTTTCCTGAAGACAGTGGTAATCCGGTGACAAAATCCAGGGCTATGTGAGACCAGGGTCGCGCAGGTATAGGTAAGGGTCTGAGGAGTCCAGCTGGGGGAGAAGTCAGTGATTTATTCCGGGCACAGACAGAGCAAGCTGATACATACTCACGGACATCTTTGGCCAGCGTAGACCACCAAAAATGGCGCTGAAGCAGCCTGATGGTCCGGAATACTCCAGGGTGACAAGAAAATTTAGCCGAATGGGCCCAATGAATCACTTTAGAACGAACACTTGCCGGGACGAACTGGCGACCAGGTGGACCACCGCCTGGATCAGGATCATTCCGAAGGGCGTCGCGGATGGCGGACTCGATCTCCCAGGTGAGGGCGCCAACGACACAGGTTGCAGGAAGTATGGTGGCCTCCTCAGAATCTGACTCAGGCAAAATGAACTGACGGGAGAGAGCGTTGGGTTTGATATTTCGGGAGCCAGGTCTATAGGTAATGACAAAGTTAAAGCGGGAGAAAAAAAGGGCCCACCGGGCCTGGCGTGCAGTCAGACGTTTAGCTGTTCTGAGGTAAGTGAGGTTTTTGTGGTCAGTCCAGACAATGAATGGATGCGCCGCTCCCTCCAACCAATGTCTCCACTCCTCCAGAGCCACTTTGATAGCCAGAAGTTCCCGATCCCCCACATCATAGTTCCTCTCTGCAGATGATAAACGACAAGAGAAGTAAGCACAAGGGTGTAATCTACCATCTCTCTGTTGGGAAAGGACTGCTCCAATGCTCGCATCCGAAGCGTCGACCTCCACAATGAACTGCTGTGAGATGTCGGGCTGAATCAACACCGGTGCAGAGGCAAATAGGTCTTTGAGAGTGGTGAAAGCCTGTTGAGCGGTACTGCTCCACTGAAAAGGAATTTTGGGTGAGGTTAGCTGGGTGAGTGGTTGAGAGACCTTAATGAAGTCCTGAATAAACCGTCGGTAAAAGTTAGCAAAACCTAGAAAACGTTGGCGATGTTTCCGGGAAGAGGGAATAGGCCAGTCCACCACGGCTCGCACCTTTGCCGGGTCGGCTCGGATCTGGTCTCTCTCAATAATGAACCCCAAGAATGACACAGACTTAATGTGAAACTCACACTTCTCTCTTTTCACGAATAATCGATTCTCAAGCAGGCGATGGAGCACCAAGCGGACATGATTCTCGTGTTCCGACAGGGAGGTAGAGAAGATCAAAATGTCATCTAAATAGACAAAGACAAAGCGATTGAGAAAATCCCGGAGGACATCATTGACTAGAGCTTGAAAGACTGCGGGAGCATTAGTGAGACCAAATGGCATAACTAAATACTCAAAATGACCAAGATGGGTATTGAATGCTGTCTTCCACTCGTCTCCCTCTCTTATCCTGACCAAATGGTAGGCGTTCCTTAAATCCAATTTGCTGAAGATTGTGGCCCCCTGAAGGAGCTCAAAGGCAGATGACAGCAGTGGAAGTGGGTATTTGTTCTTTATTGTTATCTCATTCAGACCTCTAAAGTCAATGCATGGGCGAAGGGTTTTGTCTTTCTTAGCTACAAAGAAAAAACCAGCCCCAAGAGGTGATGAAGAGGGCTGAATGATACCCGCTGCTAATGATTCAGTGATATACTGTTCCATAGCTTCTCGTTCTGGCTGGGTTAAGCTGTACAAGTGACTCTTGGGGAAGGAGGCCACAGGAAACAAGTCGATTGCACAGTCATAGGGACGGTGTGGAGGAAGCGACAAGGCCAGATCTTTACGGAAAACCTCAGCGAGGTCGTGATAAGCTTTGGGAACAGAAGAAAGATCAAGAGGTTCAGTGGGTTTGGGGTGCGGTGACCAAGGGATGGATGAGGCGGCTGATCGCAAGCAGTCCAAGTGACAATAATTGCTCCAACTAGTTATGCTGCTTTTACTCCAATTGATGTTCGGGTTGTGTTTACTAAGCCAGGGATGTCCTAAGACCAATGGAGTGAGGGGGGCTTTGAACAGGTAGAATTGGATAAGCTCAGAATGGTTACCTGACAGAGTGAGTGAGATTGGGAGGGTTCTGTGGGTTACCTCCGGCAGTCGAGATCCATCCAAGGCTGACACCCGGAGGGGCGCTGACAACTGCTCCAACGGTAGGCCCAATTGCTCCGCCACCTCAGTATCCAAAAAGTTTTGCTCAGCCCCTGAATCAATGAGTGCTTTGAGAGGGAAAGAAACTGATTGAAAGGTTAGTGTAGCTGACAGCATACATCTTGGCAGAGAAGTTTCACAGTAACCTTTGCCCGCCAGTGTCCCCACCCTCACTGCCGGGCTCGGTCTTTTGGTCGCCGCGGACATGTGTTGATAAAATGCCCCTTTAAACCACAGTAGACGCACTCACCGGTGGTTATTCTCCTTAACCTTTCAGCGGATGAGAGGTGAGCTTGGCCCACTTGCATGGGTTCAGGTTTATCCAGTTCGAGCTCCCCTGTTTCGCGGAACCGCTCAAACGACACTGCTGGAGGCCGGGACTCTGAGGGGTTGTGTGTTTTGAACCGTCGAAACTCCCAGATATGGTCGTCCATTCTGATACACATGGCAATGAGGGAGTCAAGAGAATCAGGTAAACCTTTAGCTGCTAATTCACCTCGCAAACCCTCGCTCAACCCGTGCAGAAAAGCGGCTCTGAGTGCCCTCTCCTCCCAACCCGCTTCCTCAGCCAAAATCCAAAACTCCACGGAATAGTCGGCCACGGAGCGTTTACCCTGTCGTAACGTGAACAGTCTATGCGCTGCAGCGTCAGTATCGGTCCCCTTGAGAAAAACGCTGTTAAACTTGGCCACAAAATCCTCATAGCTGATTTCCGGACGTGCGTTTAGCACTGCCTGCCCCCACTGTAACGCCCGACCGCGGAATAATTCCACCATAAAAGCAATCTTAGAGCAATCTGTGGTATAAGTGCGGGGCTGCTGTCTGAACACTAGTGAGCATTGCATCAAAAATCCCCCACTCTTCTCTAACTCACCAGTGAAGATCTCAGGGACAGGGAGAGGCCGTTCCGGGACCTCAGGTGGCGTCGCGGGCTGAGCGACCTGCAGTGGCGGCTGTGGAGGGAGAGCAGAAG
The DNA here is from genome assembly GCF_007364275.1 of Archocentrus centrarchus. Lineage (NCBI taxonomy): Eukaryota > Metazoa > Chordata > Actinopteri > Cichliformes > Cichlidae > Archocentrus > Archocentrus centrarchus. Next base: position 2,960,866 of record NC_044359.1, on the reverse strand, counting down.
CAGAAGCAGGAGCAGAATAAACATGCGACTGTGGTGCCACCGGTCTTGACATACCCCCCCAGGCTGCCATCATTTGGATCATTTCATCCATACGACCAGAGAGCTCATGACGGCCCAATTGCGCTTCCTGTTGAGCGAGAGCCAGCCGGGTCGGGTCTGAGTCCGCTAAGTCCGATGTGTGGCTGGATGGTTCTGTCATGGCTCAGTCAGTAAGGACTCCAAACGCGGACTTTGCAGAATAAGAATAAAAGGTTTATTCATCAGACACAAACTGCGAATCAATGGAGGAGGTTTCCCATGAGGAGACAGGTTTGCAACAATCCTGATCTTCCACACCAACAGACAGGGTCCAAAACTCCCAAACAAACTAACTCCAGCTGAGCCTCTCACCACTACTTTTCACTCGGGGACACCGGGGAGATCTGTGTAGAGAGAAGCAAACAAGTGACCAGCAGAACTGCGACGGTAAGTAGAAGACAGAGGAAAAACTGAGCCAAGTACACTAACGTGTATACTAGACCATCCAGCGTCGACTGATAGCCACCGCACCGCATAAGTACTGGCTAGATGAGTGGATCCCCAACAGGTGTGCTGCAGAGGCCAATTGGAGACTCAGGCGGACACACCCACGAAAACACCACACCCACACACACACACACACACACACACACACACACACCCACACACAGAAAAGAAAAACACAGGATCCAGGGAGGCAGGCTGTGACAATTTTCTCAATCTCTCTCACTCTTTTTTTTTTCATAAAGGTGTTTCTTTTCCATAAATCCTGAGAGAGGCACCAAGGTTGAATCCAAGAAGAAAAAAGTGTTCTCAGTCAATCCCAGAGTCCTCACTCTCATCTCAGACATTGCTGACTATGAGTGGATCTAGTCCTACCCATCTTGTTTTGGATGATAAAGGTGTGTTACATATTCTACAGATATTTTTGTTGTTGAAACAGTTGTTACATTTCTGAATGTCAGCGAAAAGTTTTTAACAATTTGAAGTTTTACTAAACCAGATTTGTTAAAGTACCGGTTCAATTTTTTTCGCTTCACTGTTAGCTTCACTGTTAGTTCCATAATTAGAATGCACAAGATTTGTGCATTCTAATTATGTAAAAAGGTACACTGCATATACATCGCTAGTCACCATTTTGTCAATCAAAAGGTTTTCAAAAGAAGTGTAAATTTTTTTTTTTTTATTACATGATGCAGTTCGAAGATGTAGTTTCAGCTTTACTGCACAGTTCTGTGTGTAAAATAAGTTGATAGAAACTTGTTCCTGGAATTTCTTGAACTCAGATTTTATTGAAATAAAAAAATTGTTTCTTTTCTTATAACTGCATTTGCATATGTAAAAAAAGTCAATGGTAAATAAAATACTTTATTGGAAATATAAGGTGGACATTTGTGTTGCATTTAGGAATTTTAATAAATTAATGCTTCGTGTATTAAGCTTACAGAATAGACTGATTAAAAGAACTATAGTCTGAAAAAGTTGTGTATCTGATAACAGCAACTGAACTACGAAGCAGGCTGAATATTTTACTTAAAAATTATTTGTATCCATGAAATGAGGTAGTAGTTGATAATTCATTGTGAAATAACCAGCAAAAGGTGATCGTATTTCATCAGGTAAACCCTTTGATAAAAGCTCATGATAGTTTTTCATGTCATCTTAAATTATTATTCATCATAATTATTAATAAAAAGGGGAACTGCAAATCATTTTTCACATAAATTCTGGGAATTTTTACAAAATAAAATTGTATTTTATTATTTTTACTAGTTAATTTTACAGGGAAAAGATGTTGTTGTTTGTGGCACAAACTTAATTTTATAGGTTGTATTCATGTTCATTTTAGGGAAAAACATTGTTTTTTCCTTAAGTTAAAACGTTTGCTTTTACAATAAAACAATGACTCCAGCACCAATTTTAACCGTAAAAACAATGGTGACAATGCCTTCGAACCGTGAAAGAAAAAAATGTTTTACCCATAATTTTACGTGGTGTTTTGGCAACCGTTTTACCGTAGAATCTACTTTTTTTTTTACAGTGTAAGTTGGCAACACTGAGCCCAGCTGAGGTCCAGTTGTTTTTATGGGGTTGTTCCTGCTGTCAGCACTAACCTAGTGACAATTCAGTTTGGAGCGGGACAGGAATGCTTTAAAAAAAATTGAAAATTGAAAACTGAAAATACGGGAAAATAAAAATACGGGATGACGGCAGGACAGAGGGGTAAAATACGGGAATTTCCTGGCCAAAACGGGAGACTTGACAGGTATAGTCAGAGATTTTCAGCACTTATAAATTTGCCTGCAAAAGGGCATAGAGAGATGAGGTATCACAAGTAACAACATATGGAGGTGGGCCCAAAACCGCCACTCCATTAATTAGGGCATCAGCTGTTCTGCCGCCTTTACTCTGCTAAGACCTGCTCTCTGCCAAGTTCTAGAACTATTAATTTTCTACTCCTACGTTCAACTTCATTTTTCTAAACAGTCAAACATTTCATTTGTCTTTCATATTCAACCATTTTACACGTTTTCACTTTTTTCTTTTTTTTTTCCCCTCTGTGCATACTCTTTAACCCAATGATTTACACATTCCAGTTATTCGGATCCATATTTCTTCTTTATATCATTTGCATGTGGCACTGTAGTGAGATGTCTCTCACATGTTTTCTTCTTTCTACGTTTAAGAAAACAGAGAACAAGAACACTTTTGAGGAGGCCTAATCGCCTTAGGTTAAACAACATAATTTGTTTTTAACCTCTTTTACACGCGACCCAGTCGCCATGCCACACGCTTGCCGACGGGTGTTACTCTTTTAGGCAGGCTCCCAATGTCTATTCAACCCCAACAGTGACAGATACAATTTTAATTTACCTTTTTAGTCAAATTTATCTTTTCCCCCAATTTCTATTTTAATTATTTGGAATCTTTCTCACCCGATATGGGTTACAGCCATGCTTCTAAGGCAGGGTCGTTGAATCCAGGCGACTGTCCAGCAAAGGAGTGAAGATTCGAGTTCCTCCATAATTTGCAAATTGAGGAGGACTGAAAGCGTTTTTTTGTTTTTTTTTCTTCAGCTTGATCAATGACTCGTCACTCAGCTCCTTCATGGAAAAGCTCACTGGATCCTGCCAACAATCACCAAAATTGTTATGGAAATGTATATATCAAATGAGAGAGACAAGATTCCTTTACATGGTTTAATGCTTGTACCAGGAGGAGTCACCCCATACCCCCAGACGGGCATGAGTGAATTTTGAATGTTACACAGAAACAAAATGTACTTATACCCTTTTACACCCCCCCTGTTCTCCCCTCCTTAACCCACCCATAAAGAAGAGGAGATCTTCTCCCAGTTAATGTCCCTGCATAAAGTGAGACTAACCAAAAGGACAATAAAACTACCGACTGTGACCCCGTTAACACAGAGGGTCCTGAGAGAGGAAGGGTGTGTGTAGGTTACACAAAAGGCATCTGGTCTTTACAACCTATCGGTCACTCTATGGTCAACCTACTCCCTAGTTGAACAACATATAAGTGGTTAAAGTAAAAATTTCCATCACAGTAACACTTACCTTTCCAGTCTTTGTTGACCTCACTCCAACTTTTTTTGAGATGTGATGCTATCATCAAATTCAAAATCAGCTAACACGTTTCTTAAAATTGTACATTTTCTCAGTTTAAATATTTGACATGTTCACTATATTCTATTGTGAGTGAAATGAGGTTTTATGAGATTTGCAAATCATTGCATTCTGTTTTCATTTATATTTACACAGCGTCCAACTTTTTTGAGTCGGGTTTGTAAAAATGGTTGTCGTGAAGTTCAGACCCAGACTCACAACAATGGACAACAGCACAACACATGCATTATTAACTCACACTACATGTGAGAAAAAAAGATTACATCACTGGTTAGTGATCTGGTAAATATGCTGACATGTGATGTGTGTCGTCGAGGTGTTGCTAGGACAAACATCATAAATTGTATGAGTTCAAGAAAACACTGCAGAACAGCTCTGCCCTCATGGTAACAAGGACCAAACCTAAGCTGCTAACTCTGCACAGTTTAACTGTATTTAATAGCTATTTAGCTTTTATTGTACACAATTGTCATTGTGCTTTTGTATTTCAGTCACTTCAACAGTGTAATATTTGCCTTCAATTTTCTCTGCAATGTCAAGTATATCTCCATCTCTCACTAACATCACTGTCCAAGATCAGAGGTTTGCAGAAGAGGTGATGATTTCAGTTCTAACTACACTTCCATCCTGTGTGTTTCTCGTCATTAATGGGATCATGTTGTTCACTCTGAGGAGTAAACCGGTGTTTCGTGAGACCTGCTGTTATGTTCTTCTTTATAACCTCCTTTTTGCAGACACTGTACAGCTGGGACAGAGTCAGGTTCATTTTCTTCTTGCAGTTTTTCAAATAAAAGTGTCATATCCTGTATGTACTTTTATCATCATCTTCACTCATCTCACAACTGTGGTTTCTCCTCTCACACTGGTGGTGATGCCTCTGGAGAGATATGTTGCTGTGTGTTACCCACTGAGGCATGCTGCCATCATCACCATCAGAAACACAGGGGCAGCTGTCACTGTGATTTGGACAATCAGTTTTCTAAACATTATTATTCGAACTCTGTTGTTTTTAGAACTATTTGAAAAGTTGGATAGTTTAGAGGTGAAAGGCCTTTGTTCTGATATAGCTATACTGCTTGGGTCAAAGTCTGATCATTATGACAAAGCTTTCACTAGTTTTGTGTTTGTGTCTGCTGGAGTGGCAGTCATGTTCTCTTATATTGGTGTGATATTAGCAGCCAGGTCGGCCTCCACTGACAAAGCTTTAGCCCATAAAGCTCGTAACACACTGGTGTTGAATCTGATACAGCTGTGCCTCAGCCTCTCCTCAACTATTTACTACCCACTGTTGATATCTCTTTCAATGATTGTTACAAGATTAATACTTTTCCGCATTCAAACTGTTTTTTATATGTTTTTTGTTATCTTACCCAGATGTCTGACTTCCCTCATCTATGGACTAAGAGATCAGACTATCAGACCTGTCCTCACATACTATCTATGCTGTAGATTGATACTCCCAGTGGTAGAAAACAAAGCATGACATGTTAAGTTTTGTGTATATTAAACCTCATTGATTAATAATTTGATGTCACTCAAAGAGAGAATTTAATGAGGTCTGTGAAGGTATTCAGGGAAGAGCTTTATTTATATGGATTATTGCAGTATATTACAATATAAATTAGGACATTATAATTCCAACCTTAATGATTACAGGTAACATTTTCAGCCTTTTTTCTTCGTCATTAATTTGTTTTTTATTTCATATTTTCCAATTTACTGCTGTTTCTTTTTTCCTGTTGATGTATATTATTTATTCTAGAAAGGTTGCCTTCTGGATCTTATGCAAGAGGTGTAGCAGACACAATTGTTTCCAATAAACGGCACCGACATGTTTTACGTTAAAGATACAATTTTATATCATTCATTAATGATGGGTTATTTAAAAGGACTAATTTAAAGCTATGTGAAACTGAAATGTTAATTACCATCACAGACTGCACAGAGTTTTATGCTGTCTTATATGTGCTGCATGTCTAACTAACTCCTGTGTAAAACTGTGGCATGGGAGAGTGACTGAGGTGAAAATGTACAAGTGTGTGGGGTCATGACCTTTGCCCTGGTTTATGATAACTGAGCTTTTCTTTAGTGTTTGAGGAAGTGGATCCCAGGGATAAGCGTTATCAGAAGTTAGAAGAAATAGAAAAGAGAATAAGTTTAAGCATAAAGAATGAGATAAAAGTTTGAGAAAAGTTTTGAGACTTTTTCAATTCAATTTTATTTATATAGCGCCAAATCACAACAAACAGCCAGAGCCAGAGATTAATATCAATTAATGATTAAATGCAGAGTGGAGTATAAACAAAGTAAATAAGGTGAATGAGAAGAAACAGTGCATTATGGGAACCCCCCAGCAGCCTAGGCCTATAGCAGCATAACTAAGGGAGGGTTCAGGGTCACCTGATCCAGCCCTAACTATAAGCTTTATCATAAAGGAAAGTTTTAAGCCTAATCTTAAAAATAGAGAGGGTGTCTGTCTCCTGAATCCAAGCTGGGAGCTGGTTCCACAGAAGAGGGGCCTGAAAGCTGAAGGCTCTGCCTCCCATTCTACTCTTAAGTATCCTAGGAACCACAAGTAAGCCAGCAGTCTGAGAGGGAAGTGTTCTTTTGGGGTGATATGGGACTATGAGGTCTTTAAGATAAGATGGTGCCTGATTATTCAAGATCTTGTATGTGAGGAGAAGGATTTTAAATTCTATTCTAGATTTAACAGGGAGCCAATGAAGAGAAGCCAATATGGGAGAAATCTGCTCTCTCTTTCTAGTCCCTGTCAGTACTCTAGCTGCAGCATTTTGGATCAGCTGAAGGCTTTTCAGGGAGCTTTTAGGACAGCCTGATAATAATGAATTACAATAGTCCAGCCTAGAAGTAATAAATGCATGAATTAGCTTTTCAGCATCACTCTGAGAAAGGATGTTTCTAATTTTAGAAATTTTGCGCAAATGCAAAAAAGCGGTCCTACATATTTAGATAAGATAGTGTTCATTTGTCACATGCGCAGTTATACACAGTACAATGCACAGTGAAATGTATTTTTTACCTGCAACCATATATACACACACATATAAATAAGAAGAATAAAAATAAAAATAAGTAATTCACACTATACACTATATACTATACACTATACACACTTTACATGGAATAATAGAATATTATAATATTTACATTGTGCAATAATATTTGTTTAATATGTGCATTGAAGGACAAATCCTGGTCAAAAATGAGTCCAAGATGTCTCACAGTGTTACTGGAGGCCAAAGTAATGCCATCCAGAGTAAGTATCTGGTTAGACACCATGTTTCTAATATTTGTGGGGCCAAGTACAAGAACTTCAGTTTTATCTGAATTTAGAAGCAGGAAATTAGAGGTCATCCAGGCCTTAATGTCTTTAAGACATTCCTGGAGTTTAACTAATTGATGTGTGTAATCTGGCTTCATTGATAGGTAAAGCTGAGTATCATCTGCGTAACAATGAAAATTGATGCAATGCTTTCTAATAATACTGCCTAAGGGAAGCATGTATAATGTAAATAGAATTGGTCCTAGCACAGAACCCTGTGGAACTCCATAATTAACCTTAGTGTGTGAAGAAGACTCCCCATTTACATGAACAAATTGGAGTCTATGAGATAAATATGATTCAAACCACTGCAGTGCAGTACTTTTAATACCTATAGTATGCTCTAATCTCTGTAATAAAATGTTATGATCAACAATGTCAAAGCTGCACTGAGGTCCAACAGGACAAGAACAGAGATGAGTCCACTGTCAGAGGCTCTAAGAAGATCATTTGTAACCTTCACTAATGCTGTTTCTGTACTGTGATGAATTCTGAAACCTGACTGAAACTCTTCAAATAAACCGTTCCTCTGCAGATGATCAGTTAGCTGTTTTACAACTAACTGCTCTCAAGATGGCGCCTGTGTTTGGACTCGCCATCGGTCAATGAGCTGTTGCTTTTGTTTTTATTTTGATGTTGATAAGCTTTCCGGTCTACGATGGTCTTGCAGCCCGTTGGGTGTATGATCGACAGGTTTTGTTGAACATCTGCACTTATATGGGGTACTATGATGCTCCTTTTTTGTGTCTTGGTGGTGCAGGCTCTTATTCCCCTCCATTTACCCCGCTAACCAAAGCGGCTGGTGCCGGTCAGCACTGCCGGAGCCTCGGTGGACATAGGCGGAGGAAGAGGAGATGTAGAGCCGGAGTCCAGGTGAGACTGCGGTTGTTCTGGAAGCGGGGAATTGCTGGAAAACATCGACCCTCCTTTATGTTTATCCTGATGTCTCCTGGTGCCTGGAGTTATGATTCTTTTCCACCTCTGAACTTACGCAGGAGGACGTGTTGTCTTCGCCAAGTTTTTCCGGACTCTCCTGCAGCTGTGGTAGCCTCTCCGGTGGTGAGTGAACTTTATAGGCACAGTGGATCAACTTCACGAGTCCTGCGCTCCTTGCCCCGGCTGTCTTCATTAGGGTCCCCAGCTTCAACTCCTCTCAGGATGGCACTCATGAATGTGCGCTCCGTTTCACATAAGTCTTTCATTTTGAATGACTATATTCTGTCCAAGGATTTGGATTTCCTGTTTCTGACTGAAACCTGGCAGAGGGAGATGGATCACACTCCGCTTATAGAACTGTGTCCTACTAAATACAGATTCTTCAGCTCCCCTCGCTCGTCAGGACGTGGTGGAGGACTGGCTGCAATTTTCAAGAGCAGCTTTACGTGCCCTTGGGTGAGCTTGGAAACTTTTTCGAGCCGCAGATCTTAAAGGTTGGAAGAGATAATTCATTTTATTGTGTTTTAATCAATTCAATTCAATTTTATTTATATAGCGCCAAATCACAACAAACTGTTGCCTCAAGGCGCTTTGTATTGTGGGTAAAGACCCTACAATAATACAGAGAAACCGTCTACCGTCCACCTGGCCCAGGGACATCCTTCTTGAAGGAATTTAGTGACTTTTTGTCCTCCACATTGAAACTAGCAAGACTACTTATTATTGGAGATTTTAACTTTCACGTTGATGATATTTCAGATAAACATGCTGAAAAATTTATCAATCTGATGGAATCTTTTAATCTGTCCCAACATGTGTCTTGCCCTACACATAACAAAGGACATGTTTTAGATCTTGTTTTTACTCTTGCATTAAATATTGATTCAATTTATTCTGAGGATATTTTTATTTCTGATCATGTTTGTGTTCTTCTTAATTTGTCTCTTAATTTTGATTGTCTATCTGTGCCTCATGTGTTTTGTTCACGCATTGTTAATCACCTTTCTGCAGATAAATTTACTGCTGCTTTTAATCATGAGGTTTCTACTTCAAATGATGTAAATATTTTAGTAGACTTTTTTAACCTTCAGTGTCTCTCTATTTTAGATAGAATAGCTCCTTTTAAAATGAGGAAGGCTACTTTTAGCAAATCCTCCCCTTGGATGAATGACAGTATTCGCCTTTTGAAACGTAGCTGTCGGAAAGTGGAGCGTCTATGGAAATCAACAAAGCTCCAAGTCCACCTAACTCACTTAAAGGAACTTAGATTTTCTTTTAATAACATGGTGAAGGATGCAAGAGCTGCTTATTTCTCTCGGCTGATTTCTAACAGTAGACAAAATCCAAAAATGCTATTTGACACAACCAAAAAGACTGTTACACCTGCTTCTCCTACTTTAGCCATCCAGTCTAATGAAGACTGTGAAAACTTTTTATCCTTTTTTATTGGGAAAGTTAACAATATCAGACCTAACATAAATCCCTCTGTATCTTCTTCTGCCTTACTTCCCACTCGGCCTTCAATCTTGGAGAACTTTTCACCAATATCATTAAAATATCTCCTAAGTGTGGTTGATATCATGAAACCCTCCTCTAGCTCCACTGATGTTTTACCCACATTTCTATTCAAGAAAGTTTTTTGCACCATTGGGCCATGTGTGTTAACAATAATTAACAGGTCACTGGTTACTGGCTCTGTCCCCGATATTTTAAACAGGCTGTTATTCATCCCCTATTAAAAAAGCCTGATGCTGATCCTTCACTTGTTCAAAATTTTAGACCAATTTCAAAGCTTTCTTTTATATCAAAAGTCTTAGAAAAAGTTGTGGCCAAACAGCTAAATGTTATGTTAGCTAAATATAACATACTCGATAAGTTTCAGTCTGGATTTCGTAACCTGCACTCTACTGAAACTGCTCTTCTTAGAGTCTCTAATGATATTTTAATGAAAAGAGATGCAGGTGAATGCTCTGTTCTTGTACTCCTGGACTTATCGGCAGCATTTGACACAGTAGATCATAACATTTTAATAGGCAGGTTAAGGACATGGGTGGGCATCTCTGGGTCAGCCTTAGATTGGTTTCGTTCTTACCTCTCAGACAGAAGCTTCTCAGTGGCTGCTGATAGTTTTACATCCTCATCTGCTGCTCTGTCCTGTGGTGTGCCCCAAGGCTCTGTGTTGGGACCTATCTTGTTGACTTTGTATTTACTACCTCTCAGAGACATTTTGGGCACATTTAAAGAGGTCTCATATCATTGTTACGCTGATGATATTCAGCTGTATATTTCCTTTTCTCCACAGAATGTTAAAAAACTATCTATTCTTCAGAATTGTGTTGAGGCTGTAAAGAACTGGATGGCTGCTAACTACCTTTCACTTAATACCGGGAAAACTGAAGTTCTTGTCTTTGCACCTGATAGCTTTGTTCCCACTGTGATAAACAATCTTGGTTTTTATCATCAATGATTCAGTCAAATGTCTGAAACCTAGGAGTTATATTTGACCAAGCTCTTAGCTTTGAAAAACATGTTAATAGCCTTGTGCGATCCTGCTTTTTTCATTTACGAAATATTGCCCGCCTCAGTTGATCGGTGTCCAAACCGGAATTGGAAATTATTATTCATGCTTTTGTCTCCTCTCGGTTGGACTACTGTAATTCGTTATACATTAGTCTCAGCAAATCGTCTTTGGATCACCTCCAGTTGGTCCAAAATGCTGCTGCCAGGCTAGTTAATGGATCCCCTAAGTGATCTCATGTGACACCTATCTTGTCATCTCTGCACTGGCTTCCCATAAAGTTCAGATTCCAGTTTAAGATCTTGGTGATCACTTTCAGAGCTCTGCATGGTCAAATACCTGAATAGATTAGTGAGATTTTACACCCATACATAACGCACAGACTGCTGAGGTCTTCTGATCAAAATTTGTTAGTGGTTCCACGGTCTAGGCTAAAAACTAAGGGAGACTCTGCTTTCGAGGTTGCAGCGCCTAAATTGTGGCATGCACTACCATCACACCTGAGATCTGTGGACTCTATTGAATCATTCAAAGAACAACTCTAGACTCATTTGTACAGGCTTGCTTTTAACTAGTGGTTTGTGTGTGTTTTATCGTGTATCACTGTTTTCTTTGAATTGCTGTAAAGCACTTTGTGATTTTATCTAGAAAGGTGCTCTATAAAATAATTTTACTTACTTACTTACTTACTCTTTCAAGAATCTTTGAGAGAAAAGGGAGGTTGGAGATTGGCCTGTAATTAGCTAAGACAGCTGGGTCAGTGATGGCTTTTAAAATAGCGCTTTAATTACAGCCACCTTGAAGGCCTGTGGTACATAGCCAACTAATAAAGACAGATTGATCATTTTTAAGATTGAAGCATCAATAATTGGAAAGACTTCTTTAAACAGTCTACTAGGAATGGGATCTAATAAACATGTTGCTGGTTTTGAGGAAGTAACTATTGAACTTAACTCCGAAGGATCAATTGGAGCGAAAGAGTCTAAACAAATACCAGAAGTGCTGAAAGCAGCCGAACATGAAGATAAATCTTTGAGATGGTTATGAATCATTTTTTCTCTAATGTCTAAAATTTTACTTGTAAAGAAATCCATGAAGTCACTACTAGTCAAAGTGAAAGGAATACTCTGCTCTACAGAGCGTCCTGCACGGTGTTGGGCTGTGAGCACAAACCCCATCTGTGGACGTCGGGCCCTCATACCATCCTCATGGAGTCAGTTTCTAACCGTTTGTGCAGACACATGCACATTTGTGGCCTGCTGGAGGTCATTTTGCAGGGCTCTGGCAGTGCTCCTCCTGTTCTTCCTTGCACAAAGGTGGAGGTCCTGCCGCTGCTGGGTTGTTGCCCTCCTACGTCCTCCTCCACGTCTCCTGGTGTACTGGCCTGTCTCCTAGTAGTGCCTCCAGCTTCTGGGCACTATGCTGACAGACACAGCAAACCTTCTTGCCACAGCTCGCATTGATGTGCCATCCTGGATGAGCTGCACTACCTGAGCCACTTGTGTGGGTTGTAGAGTCCGTCTCATGCTACCACGAGTGTGAAAGCACCACCAACATTCAAAAGTGACCAAAACATCAGCCAGAAAGCATAGGTACTGAGAAGTGGTCTGTGGTCCCCACCTGCAGAACCACTCCTTTATTGAGTGTGTCTTGCTAATTGCCAATAATTTCCACCTGTTGTCTATTCCATTTGCACAACAGCATGTGAAATTGATTGTCAGTCAATGTTGCTTCTTTCAGGTAAACAGGTTTTTTGTGAAGGAAGACACCTGAAACACTTTAATTAAAAAAGTAAAACATCCATCCATCCATCCATTTTCTTCCGCTTATCCGGGGCAGGGTCGCGGGGGCAGAAGCCTAAGCAAAGAAGCCCAGGCTTCCCTCTCCCCAGCCACCTCCTCCAGCTCATCCGGAGGGACCCCAAGGCGTTCCTAGGCCAGCCGAGATACATAATCTCTCCAGCGTGTCCTGGGTCTACCACGGGGCCTCTTCCCGGTGGGACATGCCCGGAACACCTCACCCAGGAGGCGGCCAGGAGGCATCCTAATCAGATGCCCGAGCCACCTCAACTGGCTCCTTTCGATGTGGAGGAGCAGCGGCTCTACTCTGAGCCCCTCCTGGATGGCCGCACTCCTCACCTTATCTCTAAGGGAGAGGCCAGCCACCCTTCGAAGGAAACTCATTTCTGCCGCTTGTATTCGCGATCTTGTTCTTTCGGTCACTACCCAAAGCTCGTGACCATAGGTGAGGGTAGGAACGTAGATCGACCGGTAAATCGAGAGCTTCGCTTTTACGCTAAGCTCCCTCTTCACCACGACGGACCGGTGCAGCGTCCGCATCACTGCAGAAGCAGCCCCGATCCGCCTGTCGATCTCCCGTTCCCTTCTCCCATCACTCGTGAACAAGACCCCGAGATACTTAAACTCCTCCACTTGAGGCAAGAACTCGTTCCTGAGCCGGAGATGGCACTCCACCCGTTTCCGGCTGAGGACCATGGCCTCAGACTTAGAGGTGCTGATTCTCATGCCAGCCGCTTCACACTTGGCTGCGAACCGTTCCACTGCGAGCTGGAGGCCACCCCCTGATGAAGCCAACAGAACCGCATCATCTGCAAAAAGCAGAGATGAGACTCTGAGGCCACCAAGGAAGAAGCCTTCCGCCACCTGGCTACGCCTAGAAATTCTGTCCATAAAAATTATGAACAGAATCGGTGACAAAGGGCAGCCCTGACGGAGTCCAACACCCACAGGAAACAAATCCGACTTATTAACGGCTATACGGACCAAGCTCTCACTGTGGTTGTACAAGGACTGAATGGCCCGCAACAATGGGCCAGACACCCCATACTCCCGCAGAACCTCCCAAAGGACACCCCGAGGGACACGGTCGAATGCCTTCTCCAAGTCCACAAAGCACATGTAGACTGGTTGGACAAACTCCCACGCACACTCGAATATCCTTGAGAGGATAAAGAGCTGGTCCAGCGTTCCACGACCAGGACGAAAACCGCATTGTTCCTCCTGGATCCGAGGTTCGACTAACGGACGGACCCTCCTTTCCAGCACCCTGGCATAGACCTTACCGGGGAGGCTGAGTAGTGTGATCCCCCGAAAGTTGGAGCACACCCTCCGGTCTCCCTTCTTAAAGATGGAGACCACCACCCCGGTCTGCCAATCCAATGGCACTGCCCCAGATCTCCACGCGATGTTGCAGAGGCGTGTCAACCAAGACAGCCCTACAACATCCAGAGCCTTCAGGAACTCAGGGTGAATCTTGTCCACCCCAGGGGCTCTGCCACCAAGGAGTTGTTTAACTACCTCAGTGACCTCACCCCCAGTGATGGTCAAGTCATCCCCCTCATCCCCAGACTCTGCTTCCACTACAAAAGGCGTGTCAGTGGGATTCAGAAGGTCCTCGATGTATTCCTTCCACCGTCTGACTATAGCCTCAGTTGAAGTCAGCAGCACCCCCCCCGCACTATAAACAGTGTGAGTGAAGCACTGCTTTCCCCTCCTGAGTCGCCTGACGGTTTGCCAGAATCGCTTCGATGCCGTCCGAAAGTCTTTTTCCATAGCCTCACCGAACTCCTCCCACACCCGAGTTTTTGCTTTGGCCACTACCCGAGCTGCATTCTGCTTGGCCTGTCGATACCTGTCAGCTGCCTCCGGAGTCCCACAGGCTAACCAAGCCCGATAGGACTCTTTCTTCAGCTTGATGGCTCCCTTCACCTCCGGTGACCACCATCTGGTTCGGGGGTTACCACCATGACAGGCACCAACCACCTTGCAGCCACAGCTCTGAGCAGCAGCCTCAACAATGGAGGTGCGGAACATGGTCCATTCGGACTCAATGTCCTCAGCCTCCCTCGGAATGCTGTCGAAGTTCTGCCGGAGGTGGGAGTTGAAGATCTCCCGGACTGGGGCTTCTGCCAGGCGTTCCCAGCGCACCCTCACAATACGTTTAGGTGTGCCAGGTCTGTCCAGCATCTTCCCCCGCCACCTGATCCAACTCACCACCAGGTGGTGATCAGTTGACAGCTCAGCTCCTCTCTTCACCCGAGTGTCCAGAACATACGGCCGCAGATCTGATGATACGATTACAAAATCGATCATCGACCTGCGACCTAGGGTGTCCTGGTGCCATGTGCACTTATGGACATCCTTGTGTTCGAACACGGTGTTTGTTATGGACAAACTGTGGTTTGCACAGAAGTCCAATAACAAAACACCATTCGGGTTCAGATCGGGCAGGCTGTTCCTCCCAATCACGCCCCTCCAGGTTTCACTGTCATTGCCCACGTGAGCGTTGAAGTCTCCCAGCAAGACTATGGAGTCACCAGATGGAGCACTCTCCAGCACCCCACCCAGCAACTCCAAAAAGGGTGGGTACCCTGAACTGTAATTCGGCGCATATGCGCAAACAACAGTCAGGACCCGTTCCCCAGCCCGAAGGCGCAGGGAAACTACCCTCTCGTCCACCGGTGAAAACTCTGACGTACAGGCAGCAAGCCGGGGGGATACAAGAATACCCACCCCAGCTCGCCGCCTCTCACCGAGGGCAACTCCAGACTGGAACAGAGTCCAGCCCTTCTCCAGGAGACTGGTTCCAGAGCCCAGGCCATGCGTTGAGGTGAGCCCAACTATATCTAGCTGGTATCTCTCAACCTCACGCACTAGCTCAGGCTCCTTCCCCACCAGAGAGGTGACATTCCATGTCCCAGTAGCCAGTTTCGATAGCCGGGGATCAGTCCGCCAGGGCCTCCACCCTCGGCCACCGCCCGACACACACTGCACCCGACCCCTACGACACCTCCTGCGGGTGGTGGGCCTGCAGGAGGGCGGGCCCATGTAACCTCTTCGGGCTGCGCCCGGCCAAGCACCACGGGCTAATGCCTGGCCACCAGACACTCTCCCTCGAGCTCCCTCCCCAGGCCTGGCTCCAGGGTGGGGCCCTGGTAACCCTATCCCGGGCAGGGTAAACTGTTCCCTTGTTTTTTCACTCATAAGGGTCTTCTGAACCGCTCTTTGTCTGGACCCTCACCCAGGACCAGTTTGCCATGGGAGACCCTACCAGGGGGACAAGCCCCCAGACAACATAGCTCCTGGGATCACTGGGAAACACAAACCCCTCCACCACGATAAGGTGGCGATTCACGGAGGAGAAAAAAGTAAAACATTTAATGTATTAATGAATCAGAAAAAATACACACATGGCCACGTGGGAACCCAGATTAAGAGTGTGCACTCTCTCTCTCTCTCTGAGCCCGTGTTCCTGTGTAACCAAAACGTTTTTATACAGCCTGTTATCTTAAACATAAACAATCTCTGGGTGCTATGAGTTGACCTTTGTCATTCAGTCTTTGTCAAGCTGGTTTTTTTCATGACCCAGATTCCTCTCAGACATAGGCACGTCTTCTTCCTGATGTACTAATTTAATCAATACAGAGAAATCTTGTCCAGATTAATGACAGAACATTCGTTGGCCAGTCCTCGAGATAAGATGCTCTGAAAGAGGAGTTAGTCTAGAACTTTCTGATCTGTTGCTCTCTGTCTAATGTATTATTTAATTGTTTATTAAATAGAATGGGGCGTTCACATCGCCCCATTCTGAGGGACGAGACCTTTTTCTCATTAGTACACCACTCTCACTCCCGCTTAGATTACTTTCTAGTTAGCTCCATGATGATGGATATCACAGAAATTCAGATCCACCCTATCACTATCAGTGATCATGCACCGGTGTCTATGTCTCTGACACAGAAAAGAGTCACACCACCAATTAGGAACTGCAGATTTAATACATCGTTACTTAAAGAACAAGGTTTCATTAATTATTTCAAAAAGGAGTGGGCTATATACCTTGAAAATAATGATCTGCCAGGAATATCACCATGTGTTCTTTGGGAAGCAGGAAAGGCAGTAATGCAGGGCAAAATAATATCTTACTGCTCGCATAAGAAAAATAAAGAAAACACGCTTATGTTAGAATTAGAACAAAAAATTAAATCTTTAGAAACTGCCTATGCTGCTTCATCACAAGAACATAAATTCACAACTTGAGGAAACTAAAATTGGAATTTAATGAAATAACTGATAAGAAGACACAATTTCTGTTACAGAGGCTGCGTTTAGAAAATTTTGAACATGGAAACAAATCTGGAAAATTCCTGGCCAACCAGTTAAAACTGAATAAAGAAAAAACAGCTATTCCTTCTATTAAAGACACAACTGGTAACATTATTCATGACCCACAACAAATAAATAAATGTTTCAAAGACTTTTATGAAGCCTTATACTCATCACAGATTAATCCATCTGATACTGCTATTGAAGAATTTCTTAACAGTATAAATCTACCAAAAACTAAACGATGAACAGGTTGCAGCTCTGGATTCACCTCTCTCAACATCTGAATTCCAAGATGCCCTACAGCATCTCCCAAATAATAAGGCCCCTGGTCTAGATGGTTTACCAGCTGAGTTTTATAAAGAATTTTGGTCTGAGCTAGCACCCATTTTTTTTCAAAATGGTGACTCAGATTCAGAATGATCAAACACTATCTCCAAATACAAACTCTGCTAACATCAGCCTGCTTCTTAAACCAGGCAAAAACCCCACACTCCCATCCAGCTACCGCCCAATCTCACTCATAAATGTAGATCTTAAGATAATTTGCAAAGTCTTTGCCAGAAGATTAGAAAATATTACTTCACTCATAATACATCCTGATCAAACAGGTTTTATCAAGGGTCGACATGCAGCCAATAATACAGGCAGAATAATAAATGTAATAGATTACTGTTCCATTAACAAATTAGAAACCACAGTTGTTTCTTTAGATGCAGAGAAGGCATTTGACCGGGTTAACTGGAAATGTGTATTAGCAGTTCTACAAAAATTTGGATTTGGTTCATCCTTCATTAATTGGATCGGAACACTATACAGCTCCCCAATGCACAGATTAGGACAAATGATCTTATTTCCCAAAGCTTTAGTCTGCAGAGGGGCACTAGGCAGGGCTGCCCACTCTCTCCCTCACTTTTTGTCATCTTTATTGAGCCACTGGCAGCAGCAATTAGACAAAATGCAAATATTAAAGGAATTCAAACAAAAAATACAGACCATAAGATAAGCCCTTATGCTGATGATGTATTACTTTTCCTTGGGAATTCACAAGCTTCTCTCTTGAAGACAATTAACCTGATAGATAAATTCTCATCTATATCTGATTACTCTATTAACTGGAGTAAATCAACAGTTTTGCCTCTAAACTGTAATTTTGAGAACACCACTACCATGTCACTACAGTCAGGCAACATTAAATATTTGGGTACAAATTTTTCTGCCAGACTCTCAGACTTGGTTTGATTAAATCACATTCCTCTATTAAAAATGATAGAGGATGATCTCACACGTTGGAATAGTTTACCTATATCACTCACGGGTAGAGTCTTCATCATTAAATTGATGGTTTTGCCAAAAATCCTCTATTTGTTCTCACTGATCCCTAATAAACCTTCTGTTGCTTGGTTTAACCCTTATATGCGTGCACTTTTTTGCTTACGTTTTTAGTGACCTGGGGTTAATCTGTACCCCATGGATTTAATCAAAGAAAGCATAGATATAACCATAAAATGAACTTTATTTCAACCAATAAATGAACACTGCATGCATCTAACCACCAAAGAAACACTGCATGCATTTAACCACCAAGCAAACACTGCATGCATTTAACCACCAAACAAACACTGAATGCACTTAAACTGAATTGGAATATTCTGCAAAACATTTATCATTAGCAACCTCATTCTGGATGAACATACCTAAAATGCAGTTACACAATACCAGGTAGCTGATAAGACTTGGGAGCAAAAATATCCAGATATATATATAGAAAGACTACCTAATTTCATCTAAATTTGTCTGATATGAAACCTTTTCAAAATATTTTTTATTACGACAAATCACTTTTTTCGGTGTTCACTGTACAATAACCTCCTCAAGTCCAAGGTCAATGTTCTGTATTTCTAGCCATGCCAGATGTGCTGACACGTTTTGTATGTCTTACCCCTATTTATTCTCCCAGATCTTTTACAGTCGCAGCTGGATGTATATTGGATTTGATTCAAGTATTCTAGTCCAATCTATATACCTATCTATGTATATAGATAGGTATATAGTTTCGGTTTTTCCCTAACCAGAAACCCTGGATGAACAGCCAGGTCCGTTCACTCCTCAAAACCCGTGATGCTGCCTTCAGGTCAGGCGACAGAGCTCTGTACAGTGCTGCTCGAGCTGACCTGAAAAGAGGAATTAAAAAAGCCAAAACGGACTACAGGAGGAGAATAGAGTCCCATCTGTCCAGCAATAACACACGGGAGGTGTGGCAGGGCATTCAGAACATCACAAACTTCAGAGGCTGTGATGTGACTGCAGGAGACCTGAGTGTGTCACTAGCAGAGGAACTTAACTGTTTCTTTGCTCGCTTTGAGATGCCTCAGGACCACCCATCTGCTCCAGTCCTGCCTTCCCCCCACCAGGCTGCACCCCACTCACTGTCCAGGAGCATGAGGTACGGCGCGTGCTCCTGGCAGTGAACCCCAGGAAGGCTACCGGACCAGACGGAGTACCTGGCAAGGTGATCAGAGCGTGTGCCCACCAGCTCACCCTGATTCTCACCAGGATTTTCAACCTCTCCCTGGCCCAAGCAGTCATCCCCCCCTGCCTAAAAACAGCCACAATCATCCCTGTCCCCAAAAGGTCATCTGTCACCAGCCTAAATGATTACCGCCCTGTGGCCCTCACACCGGTAATCATGAAGTGCTTTGAGAGGCTGGTTCTCCAGCACATCAAAGACCATCTGCCCCCCACTTTCGACACCCATCAGTTTGCATATCGAGCAAACAGATCCACAGAGGACGCCATCGCTGTAGCTCTCCACTCTGTGTTGAGCCACTTGGAGCAGCAGCAGAGCTACGCTCGCATGCTCTTTGTGGATTACAGCTCAGCGTTCAACACAATCATCCCGGACATTCTCACCACCAAACTGCACACCCTGGGCCTCCCCCCTCTCACATGTTCCTGGATCAAGGACTTCTTAACCAACCGGCCCCAGACTGTGAGACTTGGCCCCCATCTCTCCTCCACCCGCACACTGAGCACTGGCTCCCCACAGGGCTGTGTGCTGAGCCCCCTCCTGTACTGCCTCTACACCCATGACTGCAGTCCGGCCCACAATAACAACCTCATCGTCAAATTTGCTGAGGACACCACAGTGGTCGGACTCATCTCAAAGGGAGATGAGGCAGCTTACAGAGAGGAGGTCCTGAGGTTGACAGCCTGGTGTTCAGAGAACAACCTGGTACTGAACACCATGAAAACCAAAGAGATCATCATCGACTTCAGGAAGCACAGGACCGACCCAGCTCCCCTCTACATCAACGGCGAGCGTGTGGAGAGGGTCCACACCTTCAGGTTTCTTGGTGTCCTCATCTCTGCTGATCTCTCTTGGTCAGATAACATCACAGCTGTTATCAAGAAGGCTCAGCAGCGACTTCACTTCCTGAGGGTCCTCAGGAAGAACAACTTGGACTCAAACCTGCTGCTGACCTTCTACCGCTCATCCATTGAGAGCCTGCTGACGTACTGTATCACAGTATGGTACGGCAGCTGCACTGAGGCAGACAGGGTCAGGCTTCAGAGGGTAGTCAAGACAGCACAAAGAATCGTTGGCTGCCCTCTCCCCTCCCTGATGGACATCTACACCTCCCGCTGCATCAGCAGAGCCAGGAACATCATCAAGGACAGCTCACACCCTGGCTTTGACCTGTTTGACCTGCTGCCCTCTGGCAGGCGCTACAGGTGCATCAAAGCCAGAACAAACAGACTCAAGAACAGTTTCTTCACCAGAGCAATCACCACCCTGAACTCACACACTCACCCACTGTAACTGTGCAATATTATATTATTCATACTGAACAATATCTGACATTCCTATATTGTGTAATATCCAGTATTCATTCACTAGTGCAATATTCATTCACCAAGTGCAATATTCATCATCTTCATTATTATATGTATACACATATTTACTTTTCTTACAATGTACAGATGCACCAATGTATGTATATATTTTTATACATTCTATTTTTTGTATATTTTACACATTGTTTATTTCTGTATATCTCTTGATTATATTGATCATACTAGATTATAATATTTTTATTTTAGAGAGTTTGATTTTCTGTTACATGGCACTGAACAGGAGTGGCCCTCCAATCTCATTGTACATCCTGTATAATGACAATAAAGGCATTCTATTCTATTCTATATATATCTATATATCCTACCTATATAGAGATACCACAACTTAGCAGTGCTGCATCAAAAAGAGACACCTTTTGGCAATGATGGAAACCCTGGGGTACAGAATTACCCCAGGTCCATAAAACTGTAACTTTCACAATTGAAATGAAAAAGTTAATAAGTGGCTATTGATTGATGAGGGCAATGCATAAAAAAAGGACCAGTAAGGACCAAGGAACAAACTCCTAAAAGGATTGCTCGATAACATTTACTCCAATAATATTATTTTAAAAAATTGGGACTTGGGGTACAGAATTACCCCAGGAACGCATAATATTAAGACACTAGATTCAAGCATGACAAAATTTCTGTGGAAAAATAAACCATCACGAATAAGTTTAAAAACTTTACAAAAGCCAAAACACAATGGTGGTCTAGAGCTACCAAATTTTTATCACTACTTCTTAGCCAGTAGGTTGCAATATGTTTCAAAATGGATCAAACCAAGTTCACTAGACAGCCCATGGTTGGACCTAGAACAAGCACTTTGTGGAAAAATAAAAATCTCTGATCTACCTTTCATTAGCTCCTGTATCAAGTAAGATAATTGCTTTAAAAGCCTTAACATAAACACCTCTCTGACAGCCTGGTGGGAATTTTTAAAAATAACTAAGTCTTCACTTATCCCAAGTAAACTGACACCCATTTGGAACAATCCAGGTATATGCCAGAAAAAGAAAGTACTGAATTTTCTGTCATGGCATGAAAAGGGTATAAATAACCTAGAGCACATTATTCAAGATGGAAACTTTATTCCATTTCAAGAACTTATATCAAAATATGGAATCAGCAGCAGTAGATTTCTGGAATATCAGCAACTGAGGTCCATCATACAGGCAAGATTTAATATAAATGATCTGAACTTGGAAATGCCTGTATGGGTAACAGAATTTCTAAATCTCTGTACCCCTAAATTGCTATCAAAAATATACAAGCTATTGTTTAAAATTAATGATTCAATTTCCCTCCCAACTAAAAAATGGGAGCAGGATCTTTCCATCAATCCAGATGAAAACTTCTGGACACATATATGTTTAAACTAGGGATGACACGATACCACTTTTTTATGTCCGATACCGATATTTTACATTTGGATATCGGCCGATACCGATATAAAGCCGATAATTAAAATTGATCCAGGCATTAAAAAACATTAAAAAAAAAGAAAAAAAAAGTCAACAGTCTCTCACACAACAAAATCAAAGTCTTTTAGTTGTCCCACATACAAGACTAAGGACCAGGGCGGGCAGAGCATTTTAGGCAGTGGCACCAAAGCTCTGGAACTGTTTACCACTCCAGCTCCATTTAGCTGACTCTGTGGCACTGTCACTTGGTGTTGGCTCTCACTGCGGTATTGTATCACTTCCTGTTTCTGTTTCGGAGAACAGTGTTTTGCTGTCTGTTAGCTGTTATATCTGTATAGCTCGATTTATCTGGATAATAACATATTTTAGTGTAATCTTCACCTACTTTAAATAGCATACTCTTTGCTGAATCACCTGTATTCACATTATTCACTTTATTTGTTTTTAGAAATTCTCTAGCTTAGCTCAGCTAGTAGCTTAGCCCTTAGCCGACTCACTACCAGCATGGCTTCTTCTCCTGTCTCTCCTGCACTTTCCTGCTCTGGGTGTCAAATGTTTAGTTACTCCTCGGCCTCCTTTAGCAGTAGCAGTACTTGTAATAAATGTAGTCTGTTTGTAGCTCTGGAGGCCAGGCTTTCTGAATTGGAGACTTGGCTCCGCACCCTGGAAAATCCTGTATCTAGCCAGGCCCCTGTAGCGGGTGTGGACCATAGTAGCTTAGCCACCATTAGCTCCCCCCAGCAGATCCCGAGCAGCAGGGTAAACAGGCCGGCTGGGTGACGGTGAGGAGGAAGTGTAGTCCTAAGCAGAAGCCCCGGGTAACCCACCAACCTGTTCACGTCTCTAACCGTTTTTCTCCACTCGGCGACACACCCGCCGAGGAACAAACTCTGGTTATTGGCGACTCTGTTTTGAGAAACGTGAAGCTAGAGACACCAGCGACCATAGTCAAATGTCTTCCAGGGGCCAGAACAGGCGACATTCATGGAAATTTGAAACTGCTGGCTAAGGCTAATCGTAGATTTGGTAAGATCGTTATTCACGTCGGCAGTAATGACACCCGGTTACGCCAATCGGAGGTCACTAAAATTAATATTGACTCGGTGTGTAACTTTGCAAAAACAATGTCGGACTCTGTAGTTTTCTCTGGGCCCCTCCCCAATCAGACCAGGAGCGACATGTTTAGCCGCATGTTCTCCTTGAATCGCTGGCTGTCTGAGTGGTGTCCAAAAAACGACGTGGGCTTCATAGATAATTGGCAAAGTTTCTGGGGAAACCCTGGTCTTGTTAGGAGAGACGGCATCTATCCCACTTTGGATGGAGCAGCTCTCATTTCTAGAAACATGGCCAAATTTATTAACCGTAAAACCTGACTACCCAGGGTTGAGACCAGGAAGCAGAGTTGCAGTCTTACACGCCTCTCTGCAGCTTCTCTCCTCCTGCCATCCCCCCAAAACCCCATCCCCACAGAGTCGGTGCCTGCTCCCAGACCACCAAAAAACAAAGCTAAAATCAGCAAAAAGCTATTTAAGCATAAAAATTCAAAAACAATAAATAATACAGCTTCATCAACTACACCAAAAAATAAAACAATTAAATGTGGATTATTAAACATTAGGTCTCTCTCTTACAAGTCCCTATTAGTAAATGATTTAATAATTGATCAACGTATTGATTTATTCTGCCTTACAGAAACCTGGTTACAGCAGGATGAATATGTTAGTTTAAATGAATCAACACCCCCGAGTCACAGTAACTGTCAGAATGCTCGAAGCACAGGTCGAGGAGGAGGATTAGCAGCAATCTTCAATTCCAGCTTATTAATTAATCAAAGACCCAGACAAAGTTTTCATTCTTTTGAAAGCCTGACTCTTAGTCTTGTCCATCCTAATTGGGTAAATCAAAAACCTGTTTTATTTGTTATTATCTATTGTCCACCTGGTCCTTACTCAGAGTTTCTGTCTGATTTCTCAGACTTTTTATCTGATTTAGTGCTCAGTTCAGATAAAATAATTATAGTGGGTGATTTTAACATCCATGTAGATGCTGAGAATGACAGCCTCAACACTGCATTTAATCTATTGTTAGATTCAGTTGGCTTCTCTCAAAATGTAAAGGAGCCCACCCACCACTTTAATCATACTCTGGATCTTGTCCTAACATATGGCATAGAAACTGAAGACTTAACAGTATTCCCTGAAAGCCCCCTCCTGTCTGATCATTTCTTAGTAACATTTACATTTACTTTAATGGATTACACAGCAGTGGCGAATAAGTTTTATTACAGTAGAAGTCTTTCTGAAAGTGCTGTACTTAAGTTTAAGGATCTAATTCCTTCACTGTTATGCTCTTCAGTGCCAACACAGTACAGAGCAGCTACCTAAACTCTGCTCCCAGTGAGGTCGATTATCTCGTCAAGAGTTTTACATCCTCACTGCGTATGACTTTGGATACTGTGGCTCCTCTGAAAAGGAAAGCTTCAAATCAGAAGTGCCTGACTCTGTGGTATAATTCACAAACGCACAGCTTAAAGCAGATAACCCGAAAGCTGGAGAGGGAATGGCATCTCACTAAATTAGAAGATGCTTATTTAGCCTGGAAAAAGAGTTTGTTGCTCTATAAAAAAGCCCTCCGTAAAGCTAGGACATCTTACTAGTCATCATTAATTGAAGAAAATAAGAACAACCCCAGGTTTGTTTTCAGCACTGTAGCCAGGCTGACAAAGAGTCATAGCTCTGTAGAGCCGAGTATTCCTTTCACTTTAACTAGTAGGGACTTCATGGATTTCTTTACAAATAAAATTTTAGACATTAGAGAAAAAATTATTCATAACCATCTCAAAGATTATTCTTCATGTTCGGCTGCTTTCAGCACTGCTGGTATTTGTTTAGACTCTTTTGCTCCAGTTGATCTTTCAGAGTTAACTTCAATAGTTACTTCCTCCAAACCAGCAACATGTTTGTTAGATCCCATTCCTACTAGACTGTTCAAAGAAGTCTTTCCAATTATTGATGCTTCAATCTTAAAAATGATCAATATGTCTTTATTAGTTGGCTATGTACCACAGACCTTCATGGTGGCTGTAATTAAACCTCTACTTAAAAAGCCATCACTTGACCCAGCTGTCTTAGCTAATTATAGGCCAATCTCCAACCTTCCTTTTCTCTCAAAGATTCTTGAAAGAGTAGTTGTAAAACAGCTAAGGGATCATCTGCAGAGGAACGGTTTATTTGAAGAGTTTCAGTCAGGTTTCAGAATTCATCACAGTACAGAAACAGCATTAGTGAAGGTTACAAATGATCTTCTTACAGCCTCTGACAGTGGACTCATCTCTGTTCTTGTCCTGTTGGACCTCAGTGCAGCTTTTGATACTGTTGACCATAACATTTTATTACAGAGATTACAGCATACTATAGGTATTAAAGGTACTGCACTGCAGTGGTTTGAATCATATTTATCTCATAGACTCCAATTTGTTCATGTAAATGGGGAGTCTTCTTCACACACTAAGGTTAATTATGGAGTTCCACAGGGTTCTGTGCTAGGACCAATTCTATTTACATTATACCTGCTTCCCTTAGGCAGTATTATTAGAAAGCACTGCGTCAATTTTCATTGTTATGCAGATGATACTCAGCTTTACCTATCAATGAAGCCAGATGACACACATCAATTAATTAAACTGCAGGAATGTCTTAAAGACATTAAGGCCTGGATGACCTCTAATTTCCTGCTTCTAAATTTAGATAAAACTGAAATTCTTGTTCTCGGCCCCACAAATCTTAGAAACATGGTGTCTAACCAGATACTTACTCTGGATGGCACTACTTTGGCCTCCAGTAACACTGTGAGAAATCTTGGAGTCATTTTTGACCAGGATATGTCCTTTAATGTACATATTAAACAAATATGTAGGACCGCTTTTTTGCATTTGCGCAATATTTCTAAAATTAGAAACATCCTTTCTCAGAGTGATGCTGAAAAGCTAATTCATGCATTTATTACTTCTAGGGTGGACTATTGTAATTCATTATTATCAGGCTGTCCTAAAAGCTCCCTGAAAAGCCTTCAGATGATCCAAAATGCTGCAGCTAGAGTACTGACAGGGACTAGAAAGAGAGAGCAGATTTCTCCCATATTGGCTTCTCTTCATTGGCTCCCTGTTAAATCTAGAATAGAATTTAAAATCCTTCTCTTCACCTACAAGGTCTTGAATAATCAGGCCCCATCTTATCTTAAAGACCTCATAGTACCATATCACCCCAATAGAGCACTTCGCTCTCAGACTGCTGGCTTACTTGTGGTTCCTAGGATACTTAAGAGTAGAATGGGAGGCAGAGCCTTCAGCTTTCAGGCGCCTCTTCTGTGGAACCAGCTTCCAGCTTGGATTCGGGAGACAGACACCCTCTCTATTTTTAAGATTAGGCTTAAAACTTTCCTTTTTGATCAAGCTTATAGTTAGGGCTGGATCAGGTGACCCTGAACCATCCCTTAGTTATGCTGCTATAGGCTTAGTCTGCTGGGGGGTTCACATAATGCACTGTTTCTTCTCATTCACCTTATTTACTTTGTTTATACTCCACTCTGCATTTAATCATTAATTGATATTAATCTCTGGCTCTCTTCCACAGCATGTCTTTTCTCTCCCCTCAGCCCAACCGGTCGCGGCAGATGACTGCCCCTCCCTGAGCCTGGTTCTGCTGGAGGTTTCTTCCTGTTAAAAAGGGAGTTTTTCCTTTCCACTGTCGCCAAGTGCTGCTCATAGGGGGTCATTTTTACTGTTGGGTTTTCTCTGTATTATTGTAGGGTCTTTACCCACAATACAAAGCGCCTTGAGGTGACTGTTGTGATTTGGCGCTATATAAATAAAATTGAACTGAAACAAATTGAATTGAATTGAATTTAAAAAATAGTTGAAAACTTTTCTGTTTAACCAGGCTTTCTGGTTTCTGACTTTATTTTTATTCTTTTTCTTTTAATATGATAATGTTATTATGTTTTTAACATAGTGTTTTCTGAGGGTGGGGGGGTGATATTGTGTTTTATTTATTGCACAGCGCTTTTCTGTCTGTGAAAAATGCTATATAAATAAACTTTACTTACTTACAACAATAACTATCACCTGAATCCTGTTGCTTCTGTGTGAGAAGGTGATGCTTATAGCATGTTGCAAATTTAATTAGGGCTGCAACTATCGATTATTTTAGCAATTGTGTATTCTATTTATATTGATTACCCAAGTAACTGGATAAGAAATACTTTTTTTCATATTAACAGTTCATCTGCATATTTTAACTTCCGTACTGCAGTTTTTCCCTGTGTGAAACAAACAGGGTGGATGGAGCAGCTACAAAGTTCTCTTTTCTTCACTTACTGATCAGGTGGTTGATGAAGGACCTCCAGCTGTTTCACAGTAAAGGTTTAATGGAGGTTACAGGGACGAAAAGGCTTCTTTTGGACACTAGAAAAACATTTCCTTCTGCTCCATCTGAGCGCGCCGGCTCCGCCTCTTTCCGCTTGTGCAGACAGACTACATGTAAATCAGCTGACTGCTGCTGTTGCGTCATCAGTGTTCACGTGAAAAACTAGGGGCTGCGTGAGCGCAATCTTGTAATGCTTTATATTTACAAGCATTCTCCTAAATACGTTTCTATATTTAGGTCTATATTTAGTCACAAATCAGGGATTAAAGTATCAAAAATATTTTGACGGGGAAGGGGTTCTTCCGGTACCGGACGGTCACTAGTGCTAATAGCTGCGCTCGCTAGCAGTATGTCCGGGAGCTGACGTAGAGAAAAAAATAACAGCTGATTCTCAGCACAGCGAGCACAACACACAAACAAGGCAGAGAGCGGTGGAGGCGGAAAAACATGTCAGCGATGATCGCTCAGTGTCAAAGGGAATCCGTCGCAGCGACGGAGGATCTGAGGGGGTTGTTTTCTAACTCCTGATCCCCCACTCCATTCCAGTAGGTGGTAGTAATGCACCTCTAAGCTGGTTTGGTCAACCGCAAACCCACAAGAAGAAGACGACTGAGCCCTGTAATGCAGCTAATGTGAGCGAAACGTTATTTAATGTATCGGATTACATTTTTTAAATTTCTTTCCAATATCCGATCCAGTAATTTAGGCCAGTATCGGACCGATATCGATACTGAATATCGGATCGGCGCATCCCTAGTTTAAACATCTTCAAAATGTCTAAAAGTCCAAATTTACAACCTATACAATACAAAACTCTGCATAGACTGCACTATACAGGACAACGAATGTTCCAAATGGGCCTCAGACACTCAAATATATGCACCCAATGTTCAGGCGACCACGCTGACAATTAAATGCATGCTATATGGTCTTGCATGCCTGTTCAAAGGTTCTGGCAGAAAATATGTGAAGACTTATCCACATGGTTTAATTGTGATATCCCAGCCTCACCCAAACTGTGCATATTAGGTGATGTAAGTGAATTAGATATGGAAGCAAATACGTCACATTTAGTTCTTACTGCCTTATGCATCGCTAAGAAAACTATCCTCATGAATTGGAAATCAAAAACTGATTTATGTATTACTCACTATAGAAATTTACTTTTTGATCACATTAGTCTAGCGAGAATGTCTGCCAACTCAAAAAACCAATTGGACAAATTTGATTATCTCTGGTCCCCACTGATCAATTCCATCATTTAGTGGGGGTGATTGGCTGTAGTCTCGTCTCTTCTGGGGCCTGGCGGGTGGCTGATGGGTTCCGGACTGGAGGACTGTGGCTACAATTTTGTGGTGTCTGTGTGCGGGCCCTGGTTGGTGGGGGGGCTTGGATGGATGCTCTTATGGCCTTTGGGTTGGGGGCTGGGGTGCCTGTGGTGGTGGGGGCTGGCCCTGGGCCGAGTGGCTGGCCCCCTCTGCGGGGGTTGGGGTGTGGGTCTGGGGCCCTGGTGCCCGGGGTCGCCCGTTTCCCGGCTGGGCCTCTTCCTGTGCTGGAAAGGTCTGCGCTCCCTTGGGCGCACCGCCGTGTGGGGTGGGTTGGCCCGCGTCGGGATGTCTGGCCGGCATTCTGGGATGCTGGGGTGCCCGCATGTCCTCTGGGGGGGTGGGGCGCTCAGGTGTGGGGGCAGCGGTTCTCACGGGGGACTGGTTGGTCCTGGCAGGTGCCGCAACGAGTTGGGGGGAGCCGGCCTGCCAGAGGGGTGGGCTGCTCATTGCCTCTGGCTCTCTGGGCTCTTGCCCGTTGACCGTGGGGGGCCCCGTCTGGGGTCTTCCTCCTCTGGGTTGTGTACGCAGTTGCCATTGGGATGTGTGGTCTTGGGTCTTCTGTGCTCCATCTTCTATTTTTTTTCCTGCCCCCCTGGGCAAACGATAAAAAATGTACTCATTAAACATTAATCAAGTTGGCGTTTTTACAGTGTATCAAAATACTCCTGTGGTGTCTGACAAAGTAAAACTGGCTTTGATTTGCGAAGACATGTAGCAGAGTGTGGCAGTCCTGGTAAATGATACATCACTGCCAGTGTGCAAGTAGCCAGTAGCTCAGAAATACATAATAGCTTTGTGTGTTTCTGTTGTTTTCATGACACCTACACCAGCCTATAAAATAGTTTTACAATTTGTAGATGCATTTTTTGGGGGGTTTTTGCAGACTGGTGAACCTCTGTCCATCTTCATTTCTGAGAAACTCTGCCACTCTAATATGCTCTTCTTCTTTTTTTTTTACCTAGTCATCCTAACCTGTTACTAACTGTTGTCATATGTTTCTCTTTAGTAACACTTACTTTTCCAGTCTTTTGTTGCCCCCGTCCCAACTTTTTTGAGATGTGATGCTACCTTCAAATTTAAATGGTCTAATACTTTCCTTGAAATTGTACAGTCTCTCAGTTTACACATTTGACATGTTTACTATGTTCTATTGTGAATGAAATGAGTTTTGTAGATTTGCAAATCATTGCTTTCTGTTTTCATTTACATTTAAACAACGTCCAACTTTTTTGAATTGCGTTTGTAAAAATGGTTGTTATGTAGTCAGAACCAGACTCACAACAATTGACAACAGCACAACACATGCATTATTGATAGGTTCAGATCATTTTAAAAACTCAGAGAACAAACACACAACTCTTTTGAACTTGCGCAAGGAGGAGAGATCCGTTCCTTGAACTCAGCTCTCAGCTGAGCGGAAGTTATCTGTCCTGGCGAACTGCTTCCTGCGCAGCGCTTTTATTCGGATTTTCACAATAAGATCACGTGGGTTACATCAAACACAGTTTACAGCATGTAATAAACAACATTCTTGGCTTTTTCCTTACCATATAAGGTCGTAAGCATACTGTGACATGTGCGCATGTAACATGGCGTATACGAGACACGTATCCTATATGTGTTCTCTGCAGGCTGAGAGCAGCCTGCAGGTAACTATAACTTCCTTTGTAAGAAATACCACCACGTGTTCCCATTTCGAACATAAAAACAACAGTATCATATGTACATAGAACAACTCATAGAAAATATACAAACAGAAGATATGATAATTTATAATAAACAGAATGGAATTTATACCATAACTCCAACATTTCCCCCCTGTTTATCATAACTTCACTGGCATCTTTTTTCCACGCCACACCACTTGCTTGCACATTTTCAGTGTGGGTTTCATTCATTGCCAAATATATACATATTTACAAAATATCCTCAGGCATTTCAGCGTCTTGGTCGACCATCTGAAGCTGCAAATATGACACAACATAACCAGTAAAAATCTTTGTTATCATGGATCTGATGCAGGGTAGAATACACATTGTAAACACACAAATCAACACTAACACACACAAAACAGGAGTCAGGCATTTCAACAATACCTGCCACCAAGTTCCCGCATTTAGCCAGGAAAACCAATCACTCTGGCTTTCCTGAGTGTGCTGTTGTACATATTTCTGTAATTCAGTCAGTCTGTCGAGTGCCTCCCTTATGGCTCCACCAGCATTATCTTCATCTGGGATGTAAGTACAACATGTCTTACCAATAATCTTACACACGCCACCCTGGGACGCTGTCAAAAGATCTAATACTATTCTATTTTGCATCACCATTGCTCTGAGTGAACTTAACTCTTTTAAAGTTCCTTGTCCTAGAGCTATAGTTGTATTTACCAGACGTAATAGTGCATAGCGATTTATTTCCACTTGGTCACGCACAAATCCTAGTCCAATTCCTGGAAAGATAGACTGGGCAATCTTTGCTCCGACTCCCCAAATCCGGAGCTCCTCTGGGACTTCTGAATGGCTCGTGAGCCACTCTCCAACCTGTCGCTTCGTCTTGTGATGTGGATGACTGGCCTGGTACTGCATGAAAAAGACATGATCTGACACATATGCAACACTACACAGGCCTCCCCAATCTGGGGGAAGGGACATGTATGCTTTGTGACCACAGATGAAATACCAATCCGCTAACACTCTTGTTCCCTTGGGTCCTGGTGCTACTCGTGAGCACTGACTCAGCTCTCCAGTGTCCATCTGTATTCTGTAGGCCAGGTCAGACTGACATTCTTTCCTCCGTACAGTTAGATTATTATAACAAGCAATATTTTTGAGGCAGGTCAGGCATTGTCTCTCATCTGTTGGTGGACAGTACGAATAGGTAGCATTACAGAGAGTGGCTGGTAATCTACCCACCTTGATGGTTCCATTTGCTATAACACATGCTGGAAAAGCTTTCTCTGGCAAATGATTCAACATTAGCACCTCAAGAAGGGGGTTAGCTAACTGGGGCCAAGTGAGCAAATCTGTTAACATAGAACAGTTTCTATTAATGGGAGAACTTATCCCCTTTACATTAAGAATTGAGGTAAAATTTGCTTCACTCCATTTAGCTCTTCTCCCTGGATGTGTAGCCAACCCATAGAGACACCATGAGTGCTCCCAGCTAACATTATAAGGCCTCAGTCCAGTCTTGTGTCCTGCCACTGGCATATGTGCACACACATAACAATTTGTCCAATTATTAACATGAGCTGTGACGTTCATTAACTGCCACCATTCATTGGTTGCATATTCATGTGGGTACTGGGTGTAATTTAATGAAGATGTTCCTCGTAAAATTAGCAGTGTGCTCACGCTGAAAATAATTATGAGGCTGCAGAAGGGCGCCATTCTAAAGGAGTAGGGATCAGTTGTTGTCTTCACTGGGTTGAGACGAAAAAACCACTATAAGGAATTTCCCCCTTTGTAACCAGACTTCCACCTTTACTCCGAAGTAAGTGGCTCCACCTTCTTGCAGTGACTCAGATGAATCCACGTAGATCTTTCAGCGATTTTCACTGCTGTTGGTGTGGTCAGTAGAACTTGATATGGACCGTCCCACCTCGGGTTTGACCAGCACTTCCGTTTGATGACCTTGACCAGCACCCAGTCTCCTGGCTGTATCAGTGGCACCTGTGGAGAGAAAGAAGATGCTTCTGGCAGTTTACTAGCATCAATTACTTGTTTACTTTGTAAAAATTTCCTCATCCAGTCACTCAAATCACAGCTCTCTTCTGCCTTTTCTTCCTCCGTATATACAGGCAGCCTGAATGGTCTGCCATATAATATTTCATACGGAGTAAGTCCTAATTCTGATGGTGTTATGCGCATGTACATTTTCACTAGGTCTATACAGTCCACCCAAGGTTTCCCCGTTTCTGCCATGCTTTTCCTCAACCTATTTTTTATCGTCCCATTTGTTCTTTCCACTAACCCTGCACTCTGCGGGTGGTATGCACAATGGTTCTTCAGTTCAATGCCTAAATTTTGAGAAACCTTAGATACTATCTCATTTACAAAGTGTGGTCCATTATCACTCCACAGCTTCTCTGGAATGCCATAATTAGGAATTATGGTCTTACATAAGGCTTTTGCAACCGTCAGTGCATCCGCTTTTGCCGATGGAATAATTTCAACCCATTTTGTAAAAGGATCTACAAGTACTAAACAGTACTTGTATGTCCTACATTGATTCAGTTCTATGAAATCCATGTGAAGGAACTGAAAAGGATAACAAGGTGTTGGAAATCTACCCCTTCTTGGTCTCAGATTACCCTGTGGATTATTTTTACAGCAAGTTAAACATGCTCTACAAAAATTTTTTGAATAGTTATTAAAGCCTTTTGCATAAAAGTGTTTACTTATTGTCTGTACCATCCCTCCTGTTGAGACATGGCAAGGCCCATGACTCAATAATGCTGCAGTTTTGAACAGGGCTTTAGGGAGTACCGGTTTATCATTAATATGATAAACGTTATCCTTCAGTGTCGCACCATCCCTAAGCCACTGCTCTATTTCTGCTTTCGGGGCTTGTGTTTGCATGTCCTGTAAAACCTCCTGGCTTATTGGCTCTTGTATATGTAAGTATATGTCGCTGTGGCCATAAAGGCCCTGTGCCGCTTCCTTAGCTATCTTATCTGCAAAGGCATTTCCTAAGGTGACAGAATCTTTGCCCGCAGTGTGGGCTGCACATTTACAGATAGCTATGTTTTTGGGTTTCATAATAGCTAAGAGCAACTGTTTTAATAATGTAGCATGTTTCACTGGCTGACCTGTAGACGTCTGCATTCCCCTTCTTGCCCACTGGGCTGCAAAAAGATGCACTGTTGAAAATGCATATTGGCTATCTGTATAAACTGTCACAGTCTTATCCTTATAAAATAAGCAGGCTTCTATGAGAGCTATAGTTCCGCTGCTTGGGCTGAAAGATGAGATGGTAGTTGTTCTGCCTTAATGATTTGTTTATCAGTTACTACTGCATACCCCGTTTCTGTAATACCTCTGTCATTTTTCCTGCTTGACCCATCTATATACACCACGTCGCCTTCTGTTAATGGCGTATCTAACAAATCCTCCCTTGGTTTACTATTTTGCTGTGTTATAGCTTTACAATCATGTGGTTCTCCATCTTCTGGAGTAGGAAGCAATGTAGCAGGATTCAAGGAAGTACAGCGCTCAGTTGTAATATGCGGCTGAGATAGTAGCAGAGCAATACAGCTTAAATGTCTCGCTGGTGAAAGGAAAGTCATCTTACTTTGTAATAACAGAACTGAGACCGCGTGTGGTATTTTCAATGTCAGTGGATGAAACAAAACTAACTCACTCGAAGATTCCACTGACATTGCTGCTGCACATACCGCTTGCACACAAGGTGGGAGTGCTCTTGACACTGCATCTAAACGTTTAGAATAATAAGCAATGGGTCGCAGTTTGGGACTATAGCAATTCCCAGAGCTTGAAGCATGTCTCGCCCTAGCAAATTCACTGGACACTCTGAACTCAACACCACAGGGCCCTGACTGTAAATTCCTGTCTCTGGATCACTAATTATCACTGGAGCTGAAAGGGGTAAGGCACTTAATTGCCCATTAGCTGATTTTACAAAAACTCTCTTCTTAGATTCTTTTAATTTTGGGATGTGTTCCTTCACCACTGTTCTATCTGCACCTGAGTCACACAGAAATTCAGTTGTTTTGCCATTTACCAAGAGAGTTATTAAAGGTTTCTGACCTGGTGTGGAGATTACAGCTAATATTAGCTTCAGATCAACACTGGTAACCTCAATGTCATCTGAAACTCCACCTAGTCATGTAGAGCTGTTGTAATCTAGATTGTATGGAGGATCCCTAAACCTCCTGTTCCTGCAGTCTCTGGATATGTGTCCCTCTTTTCCACACAGCCAACAGCCGTCTCCCCTGGGGACAGGTCTGTTATACTGACCACGGCCTCTTCCCCGGCCTCTGCCTCTACCTCCTGATTTAAATTCTACTCTTTGAGGCCTTTGATCTCCCACCAAAAACACTTGAGTTGCAGAGCCATCCGTTTGGCTGTCATGATTATAAAAAACTTGCACTGGTTTCTTATCCTTTTTTGATTTTATCACCT
The DNA here is from genome assembly GCF_007364275.1 of Archocentrus centrarchus. Classification (NCBI taxonomy): domain Eukaryota; kingdom Metazoa; phylum Chordata; class Actinopteri; order Cichliformes; family Cichlidae; genus Archocentrus; species Archocentrus centrarchus. The sequence goes on along the minus strand of NC_044359.1, from coordinate 2,926,064 downwards.
CTTCTGCATGATGAGCCCAATTCATAGTGTCCATGAGGTTTCCTGTGGCATGATTTACATTATGTTTGCGTATGAAATCAGAATATTTTGGGTGGAAACCAGACATCAATGCTTGTTTTAGTTGTCTTTGATAAGGACCATTTGGGTCTTGGTCCTCTGGTATGCCACTGTGTGCTTTAAACACTTCCTCTAATCTTTCCCTAAATTCAAAAACACCCTCTCCGTCTTTCTGTTTGCAGTGATAGATTTTATCATAATTTGGGGGTGGAATCAGTGTGTTTCTAGTCCGCAACACTACTCCCTGAATTCCCTGCTGTAGAGCAACTGAATCATGAGGCAGTGTTACTCCTCCCGCATCTTTCCCAGTGAAATCTCCTCTCACTCTTCCCCAATCATGCTTAAAATGGTTTCTGAATACAGAAACCATTTCATCACCATTCAAATTAAACGAGGCTTGTAATCCTACAACCTCTGTTGCCCACAAGTTTACATTAGTTTTATGAGATGTCAGACCTTTAACTGCCTCTAACATTTCTACATTTGTCCACGGTCTAAAAACTAAGATTGTTTGTGCATTATCATTACCAACACCCCTATGTGGATTAGCTACTTCCACCATAGGAAATGTGTTTACTGCCGGCCGTAAAGAGTCTGAATGTCTCACAGAACAATCACAACTCTCAGCCCCCGAGCAATGTTTCACACCATATTTACACAGGAGGGGCTCTAAATCTGGATAACCTCCTTGTACCAGGGCAACCACATTCCCTGTTTGTTTGTTCTTATCATGACTTCTAAGGATCATCCTTCCTGCCGTTAAATTTAATTGCTGCACTAAATCCCCCTCCTCCTCAACCTGTAAATTACCATCTGCCCCCTGTAACTGCGGGGGAGATGCTTGGGCTGAAAGAGGTGGCTGAGCTGGGGGAGGTGGTTGAGGTGGGGGTTGCACCCTACAAGGCCTAACCGTCTCATCCTCTGGCCTTAACAATGCAGCATGCACATTACAGGAGGTTTGTTTTCCCTTCTTTTGTTCTCTGCCCGCGGCCCTTTTCTGTGCTTGTTCCAACCACGTTTTTGCTACTATTAACTGTCTTTCTTTTTCAACTTTACACTTCCCTTCTTGTGTTGCCACACTGATTTTTAAATTTCTTACCAAATCTTCACATTCCCTTAACTCCAACTTTCCACTAAAACCATACTTTTTCTTCCATTTATTGCAAAACGTTGTGCTGCCCGGAGAGTATCTCTCCATATATTTTAAATCCCCCTCTAGGGCAGGCTTACTCAGTTTACTATTCATAATCCCCATTTTACTTCCCGTGCTTTGTACCGATCGGACCACGTGTCCTTCTGGGACCTAATAACAAATCCGCCCGTCACTGTGTACTTCAGGCCGTAAAGTTCGTTGGCACCCGTAGGGTATCCCTTCACGCTGCTGCTTCCACGTCAAAAGGCGGCTTACACACACTTTCATTCACTCATTCACACACACGTACGCGTATTTTCAAGGCCTATTTTAAATTTCTAAAGTCCGAATTTGGGAAACCTCTCTTTCCGGCGAGAGTTACCAATTTACTTTATCTTTTTAACAAAAGCAAACTACAGTACTGTCTTCCCAGCCTTTACAGACCTACACCTCCCGAGTGCAGCGGTAACCCACTGAGGATAACCAATTTTCTCCAGCCCGAAGCAGACCTATACCTCACTGGTCCAGAAATCTGGACCAAGGTTCAGAAGTATAGCGGTAACCACTGGAGTTCTTTTTTTACGTTCTTCCAACCTGAGCAGACCTGTGCGTTTCTGAACCAAAAACCACAGCGGTAACTATCGGATAAAACGGACTCCTTTCGGCGAGCCTACCTAATTTATAACGCGCGGCTTTCACATACCTGTGTTACAGTTGGTGTTACGTCCCCTCGGACTCCGGGAGAGCGATGAACGGCGCTGGAGGAGCGAACCTAATCACCGGCCTGAAGACGAATTCACGGTTCAGGACTTCTCTTCAGGTCAACTGATGATCCTGGCTGTCAGACAGTCTTCGGTGTTCGTCTCCTCCAGCGTCAGTCAGCAACTGTCCCGCTCCGGCTCTCGAAGGACCAAAAAATGATAGGTTCAGATCATTTTAAAAACTCAGAGAACAAACACACAACTCTTTTGAACTTGCGCAAGGAGGAGAGATCCGTTCCTTGAACTCAGCTCGCGGCTGAGCGGAAGTTATCTGTCCTGGCGAACTGCTTCCTGCGCAGCGCTTTTATTCGGATTTTCACAATAAGATCACGTGGGTTACATCAAACACAGTTTACAGCATGTAATAAACAACATTCTTGGCTTTTTCCTTACCATATATGGTCGTAAGCATACTGTGACATGTGCGCATGTAACATGGCGTATACGAGACACGTATGCTATATGTGTTCTCTGCAGGCTGAGAGCAGCCTGCAGGTAACTACAACTTCCTTTGTAAGAAATACCACCACGTGTTCCCATTTCAAACATAAAAACAACAGTATCATATGTACATAGAACAACTTATAGAAAATATACAAACAGAAGATATGATAATTTATAATAAACAGAATGGAATTTATACCATAACTCCAACAATTATTACCTCACACTACAGGTGAGAAAGGATTACATCACTGGTTAGTGATCTGGTTAATATGCTGACATGTGAAGTGTGTCATCAAGACGTTGCTAGAACAAACATCATAAATTGTAAATGAGTTCAAGAAAACGCTGCAGAACAGCTCTGCCCACATGGTAACAAGGACCAAGCCTAACCTGATAAGTCTGCACAGGTTAACTGTATTTACTTGCTATTTAGTTTTTTTTGTACACACACTGGTATTTGTACTTCAGTCACTTCAACAGTGTAATATTTGCCTTCAATTTTCTCTGCAATGTCAAGTATATCTCCATCTCTCACTAACATCACTGTCCAAGATCAGAGGGTAGCAGAAAGAGTGATGATTTCAGTTCTAACTACACTTCCATCCTGTGTGTTTCTCATCATTAATGGGATCATGTTGTTCACTCTAAGGAGTAAACCGGTGTTTCGTGAGACCTGCCGTTATGTTCTTCTTTATAACCTCCTTTTTGCAGAAACTGTACAGCTGGGACAGAGTCAGGTTCATTTTCTTCTTGCAGTTTTTCAAATAACAGTGTCATATCCTGTATGTACTGTTCTCATTATCTTCACTAATCTCACAACTGTGGTTTCTCCTCTCACACTGGTGGTGATGCCTCTGGAGAGATATGTTGCTGTGTGTTACCCACTGAGGCATGCTGCCATCATCACCATCAGAAACACAGGGGCAGCTGTCACTGTGATTTGGACAATCAGTTTTCTAAACATTATTATTCGAACTCTGTTGTTTTTAGAACTATTTGAAAAGTTGGATAGTTTAGAGGTGAAAGGCCTTTGTTCTGATATAGCTATACTGCTTGGGTCAAAGTCTGATCATTTTGACAAAGCTTTCACTAGTTTTGTGTTTGTATCTGCTGGAGTGGCAGTCATGTTCTCTTATATTGGTGTGATATTAGCAGCCAGGTCGGCCTCCACTGACAAAGCTTTAGCCCATAAAGCTCGTAACACACTGGTGTTGAATCTGATACAGCTGTGCCTCAGCCTCTCCTCAACTATTTATCACCCACTGTTGATATCTCTTTCAATGATTGTTCCAAGGATAGTACTTGTTCGCATTCAGAATGCTTTTTATGTGATTTTTATTATTTTACCCAGATGTCTGACTTCTCTCATCTATGGACTAAGAGATCAGACTATCAGACCTGTCCTCACAAATCATCTATGCTGTCGACTGAAACTCTGTGGCAAAAAATAACGTATAACATGTTGAGGTTTGGTTCAGGCTTTTGTTTGTCGGTATATTTGACTCTTGTGATTCAGCAAAAAAGAACATTTTTAATTAATAAACAACTAATGAACAATATATATTATCTTCAGACAAAATTGACATTTCTGCAGCTTTATATGACATTCTTTCTCACAAGTACAAGTCTTCTAGAGCAGAGGTCTCCAACCCCCGGGCCCCAGACCGGTACTGGTTCGTGGGTTATTTGGTACTAGGCCACAGTTAAAGAACAAATAACTTAGATTGTTTCAGTTTACTTATTATCTGAGTCTGAACAATGTTTTATTTTGAAAAATGGACAGATTCTTTCTGTTACATCTGTCTATGACTCCCTTTTGACGTGTGTCAAGACGCTTGTCTCGGTCATGTGATACATCGCCGCTAAAATTAACCCACTAGCTTCGCTGGTTCCAGTGCCTGTCTAACGAAATAGGTTGGTTGACCTACATAATGCTTGTTTAAATATTTGAGTGCTCAACAAGAGTATAAAACTGCCATATAAGAACCAATCCATTTGTCATTTACCATATAGCTTAAAAACACCGGGGATAGACGTCAGGCGGACCCAGCCACGTCAAGCTAACATGCTCCGGTACTCCACACCACAGCTCTTCAGCCACACTCCACGTGAAATCAAATCTTGTGATGGTGTGTGTCCGTTTTTCACCGATGGGATGCTGGTGCCAGTATTTAAACCGTTCTTGAGTGTTACCACCATGAACGGGTTCAACTCAGGCCCCGCAAGCTAGCTGTTCTCAAACCAAGAATGTGTGGCAAAAACAGGACAAGGGTGTGGCTCTGCCATCTCCATGTAAAGTTTTCTACCACTATTTCACTGCATGGTGTGTATTACGGAACAAAAGTGATGTAGTTTTTACGGTGGTGAATTAGGTTGGGCTCTAATGCTGAACTTGCTGCTCTGTATCGGTTCATATCACAGATAAAAGGACACAAAGTGTGTCCTTGTCATCTTGCTCATAATTGCTGTCTGTGTTTACCTCTGTGCTGCACACATTGTTTGTTTGGAACGTAAAATGTGTTCGTAGCACAAGAAAGGGGAGCGTCTTCTCCCACGTTTGTGCCCACTGTTGCCAACTCCTCAGGAAAGTAGCTATTGGCTGTCCTAAAAGTCGCCAGAAGTCGCTATATGATGTCATCACCTAATTTGCATAATTGGTTATTTGCATGTAGTTGCAATCAAGGCTGTAGGAGAGAGGAAAAACATCTTTGGAGAGACAAAAAAAGAAAAAAAAACACCCTAAATATGTTTAGAACTACTAGGGCTTGGGAATATGGACAAAATAATATCTCGATATTTTTTAGCTGAATGGCGATATGCGAAATATATCTTGATACTTTTTTCTTCCCAAAGATATAAACAAAAAGGCACCTCTGAGTCAAAGCTACATGTCCCAAATGTCACACAGACACTTTGATTACCATTCAGCTATAGCTGTAGATGTACAGGAGAAATTGCTCAAAAATAAACCGCTGGCATATTTAAATAATAATGCTCCTCAAATAAATTAATGCTTTTTTCCTCCATAACAAAAGATTCACAGCTGTGCTATTAAAATGTAAACAGAAAAGATACAGAAATAGATAAAATAGCAAAAGGCTGACTGATTCTTTAAAAAGCCAGTCTGCAGTGAAGTAGACTTCACCACAGTGCTTCCTCTTGTGTAAGATAACAAAACGTGTAAACAGACTGAATGAACAAACTTCCATCCTTCAGTCAGCAGGATCTCAGCCAGCTCAGTAAATCCGTACGCTGACCTATCACAGCAACGGCCCCACCCACTCAATGCCGCGTCGTATCCACCAGCTGCATCACGAGAACACGAACAGACCCACTTCCGCTATTAAAGTCACGTGACTCACAGTACATACCAACAGCCAGGTACTCTTGGGGGTGTAAGGGATGCCAAACACAGTGATAGCAGAGGATTGCAGGTTAACAAAAAACTCTCCAAAAGCCGCCGATGTCATCGCGAAAACTCTCTAAATGTGTCGCTAGTCGCTTTTTGGAAAAAAACTCGCTAGGGGGGGGTCTGAAAATCTGCTAAATCTAGCGACAAAGTCGCCAAGTTGGCAACAGTGTGCCCTCCAGCTTCCATGTGCAGACGAGGACCCGCCCACATTCATAGGTAAAGGAGCAGTTCACAAACCACAGTGGAAACGCGGGCCCGTTCTTAAGCATTTAGCTGGTTCATTGAAACCGTCACCAGCACCTCAGGAAACATAGCATTAGTGAGGCTGAACCCAGCCAACCCACAAGCTAGCAAGTTGCAGAAACACAAGCTCAGGGCTCACACTGATTCAGCATTATGGTGAGTTTTATTTTTCATGCACTTTATACAGTAAAACTTGTCTAAGTTGAAGTCACACAAATCAGATTTTGGCTCTAGTCGGACGGCTTCTGCAAGTCCTGATTTTTCTCAACATTAATTCCAATAACATCATCCCCTAAAAAGGTCGGATTTTCACCTGCCTCAGATGAAAAATCTGGTCCCATTGTAATCACTTCCAATTAAATGTGATCGCTTAATTTGGATGACATTTTCTTGCAAATTAATTTAGCATTTGTTCATTTCACCACCAATGATCTGCCAGAATTGCTTAAGTTTAATGCATGACCAGAAGCATCGTGTAAGAGTGACTATATAGTAACTCCAATATAGTATATAGTAACTCCAATAACAGCTTTATTAATATATTATTTATTTGCTTTTGATGGAAATTGACAATTTACTCACAGATTAGCATTTCAGTAACATTTGTTGATTAGGGCTAAGTACAAATTTCCACTAATTGCACTTTCTACTCTCCAGACAAGAGAAATACATACAAGGAGTTTATTTATCACTTCACAGCATTTAGAGATTTTTAGAAATGATTTAGCCAACTCTGTTTGAGCTAAATGGATGGATATCAACTGAACACCTATGAATTATTGAGTAAAAACATTTCTAATTAATTTGTAATATTTTACTTGAGAGGTATATTTCTACTAACTTATACACGTGTATGTACCCTCCCTACTAATGCTGAAGATCCGACTAGAGTCATGAGTGAAACATCATTTTTGCCACTATATGAGCTGCCTGGACAATCTTTGCCAAACTCAAGTTTGATACTAAAAGGTGTCCTATTGAAAACCACTAAAAATATATATATTTTTGATCCCACATTTATTTTCACATCAATTAATACATTCCTTTATGTTAAAGTTTTATTTTTGGCTATTTTGGACTGGCTTTCATTTTTTCAATTTTACATTTGTTCAAAGAATGCAGTAAAATTTCACACATTTTATTGTTTTCTGCAAGGGTGCCTTTCTACTGAAATAGAATATTTGGTTCTTGTTCTGGTAGTTGCAGCTGCTCTACAGCTGTGGTATGAGCAGTAGTGAGGGAGTAGGCATTTTCTGAGATGCAAGACGTTACAGCACACAGAAGGTATGCACTTGACATGCACTCTGATGGCTCCTCATTCTGCTTTGAGGACTCTTAGGCTGACATGGAAGAGTCCTCAAAGATCAAAACAGACGAACTGGAGTCCAACTCTGACTCATTTGGACTTATCTGAAGATGAGAGCTGAGGGCAGACAGATGGAGCAGTGTCAAGGTGGACTTCAAAAAATATAAAAATACTTTGGTCTCCCACAAACTCCCACTGTGGTGCTCTGCTATGCTCCAGCAGCCAGAGGTTTGAGCTTGGGATCTATATACTTGAAGTTTGAAGACTGAGGCCTGAATCAGTGACCTGACATCCATCTTTGGACTAGTGCTGAGGGATGAACTCGTGCACCACTAACACAAAAATGAGTAAAACACAAATCTCTTATTTTAACATTGTCCTACTGGTCAAGAAAATAAAAACCAGAGGACTTTTTTAATGACTTTGTTCTGTAATAATTTCTGTTCCTCTGAAGAGGACAGTGTATTCTGTCAGAAAGGCACAGCGTGATATTTGTCATGGGCGGTGGGAGAGTGCTTAACTACAGAATCTGCTGTAATGCTAATTATAGTCTGGGCTCTTACCTGTCTGCAAAGGTATTTTTTGCCCTTAATATTACTAATTAAAATTTACCACAGATATGCAGGATTCATTTATTTCATCCATAGGTGCAGACATGGGCTTTTTTTTTGTTTTTAGTTTAGAGCATGCATTTTATACACTGTTAAAAAAAAAAATAAAGGGAACACTTAAACAACACAATATAACTCCAAGTAAATCAAACTTCTGTGAAGTCAAACTGTCCACTTAGGAAGCAACACTGATTGACAATCAATTTCACATGCTGTTGTGCAAATGGAATAGACAACAGGTGGAAATTATTGGCAATTAGCAAGACACATTCAATAAAGGAGTGGTTCTGCAGGTGGGGACCACAGACCACTTCTCAGTACCTATGCTTTCTGTGTGATGTTTTGGTCACTTTTGAATGTTGGTGGTGCTTTCACACTTGTGGTAGCATGAGACGAGTCTACAACCCACACAAGTGGCTCAGGTAGTGCAGCTCATCCAGGATGGCACATCAATGCTGTGGCAAGAAGGTTTGCTGTGTCTGGTCAGCGTAGTGTCCAGAGGCTGGAGGCGCTACCAGGAGACAGGCCAGTACACCAGGAGATGTGGAGGAGGCCGTAGCAGGGCAACAATCCAGCAGCAGGACCGCTACTTTCGCCTTTGTGCAAGGAGGAACAGGAGGAACACTGCCAGAGCCCTGCAAAATGACCTCCAGCAGGCCACAAATGTGCATGTGTCTGCACAAATGGTTAGAAACCGACTCCATGAGGATGGTATGAGGGCCCGACGTCCACAGATGGGGTTGTGTTCACAGCCCAACACCGTGCAGGACGCTTGGCATTTGCCAGAGAACACCAGGATTGGCAAATTCGCCACTGGTGCCCTGTGCTCTTCACAGATGAAAGCAGGTTCACACTGAGCACACGTGACAGACGTGACAGAGTCTGGAGACGCCGTGGAGAGCGATCTGCTGCCTGCAACATCCTTCAGCATGACCGGTTTGGCAGTGGGTCAGTAATGGTGTGGGGTGGCATTTCTTTTAAGGGCTGCACAGCCCTCCATGTGCTCGCCAGAGGTAGCATGACTGCCATTAGGTACCGAGATGAGATCCTCAGACCCCTTGTGAGACCATATGCTGGTGTGGTTGGCCCTGGGTTCCTCCTAATGCAGGACAATGCTAGACCTCATGTGGCTGGAGTGTGTCAGCAGTTCCTGCAAGATGAAGGCATTGAAGCTGTGGACTGGCCCGCCCGTTCCCCAGACCTGAATCCGATTGAGCACATCTGGGACATCATGTCTCGCTCCATCCACCAATGTCACCTTGCACCACAGACTGTCCAGGAGTTGGCGGATGCTTTAGTCCAGGTCTGGGAGGAGTTTCCTCAGGAGACCATCCGCCACCTCATCAGGAGTATGCCCAGGCATTGTAGGGAGGTCATACAGGCACGTGGAGGCCACACACTGAGCCTCAGTTTGACTTGTTTTAAGGACATTGCATCAAAGTTGGATCAGCCTGTAGTGTGTTTTTCCACTTTAATTTTGTGTGTGACTCCAAATCCAGGCCTCCATTGGTTAATAAATTTGATTTCCATTGATGATTTTTGTGTGATTTTGTTGTCAGCACATTCAACTTTGTACAGAACAAAGTATTCAATGAGAATATTTCATTCATTCAGATCTAGGATGTGTTATTTGAGTGTTCCCTTTATTTTTTTGAGCAGTGTATTTATTTATTTATTTATTTTTTAAGCCTGTCATGTATGGCAGTTTTCGCAATCGGAATATGATCCGAATGCTCTGGTGTTACCAAACATATTTGCTTTTCCAAGAATAGCTCTGTAAGTTTTCCAATAGGGTACTCTTGTTAATATTTGTATTTTAATTTTATTTCATTTATTTACACCAGGCCTGACAGGCAGAAAGGAAAGGGTAGGAAAAGGAGTGAGAAAGAGAAAAGAAAAAAAAGAAAAGAGAAAAAAAAACAAAACAGAAAAACAAAACAAAACAAAGGTGAGAAAAGAATAATCAGAGAATGATATCCACACATATATACATACACATCCACATATCTACACATGCACATACATATACACATACACACACACACACTCACAATCCTGCTGTTGCTTGCAAATAATGTGTGTATGTGCCTCTATCAACGTACTCACCAATGGGAGCAAGAAACTGCAACCACGCCCCCCGTGATCCAGAGGTGAACAGGGAAGGACCCAGGGGACGCGGCCTATCCACGGCCCACCAGGACCTCAGAAGATGAGAGGCCACACATCCCGATGGCAACTGTGCACACACCCCAGAGGAGGAAGGAGGGAGACCCCAGACGGACCCCCTCACGGTCAAATGGCAAGAGTCCAGAGAGCCAGATGCAATGAGCAGCCAACCCCTGCCGCAGGCCTGCACCCCCCGCACGAGCTGCGAATGCGGCCCCGGGCGCCCGAGAACCGCCCGTCACCCAGCAGAGCCCCCCCCCCCAAGCCAAAGAGGCCCGAGCCACCCCCAGGACACAACCGCCAAGGAAGCAGGCCAAGAGCCACGCCAAGACATCCGGCCATGAACCCCGGGACACACGGGCACCCGACACCCCAGGGGCGGCAGTGGCAACCAGCGGGAAGCAGCAGGAAGCGGTAGGGAGTGATAGGGAGGGGTGACTCCCACCCTCCGCAACCATGTCCCACAGGTGCCAAGGCTCAGCAAGCCACAGACCCAGGCCCTGCTGTCCCCACACACAAACACACACACACGCACGCACGCACACACACGCAGTGAGCAGTGTATTTAAAAGAATAACACAAAGTGGTTTGTGGCAGGCGGTTTATGGCATTTTTAAATTATGCAGTCCAAAAATTATTTGTAAAACTGGTGATAAGACATCCATTTAATGCTTTATAAATCCTGTTATTAATGTGCTCATTTATTTATTTATTGTCAGTCTTTAAAAAGGCAAGGATAGGCATCAAAAGTTTCCTGCATCTTAAGTTACATTCACACACTGTGATTAAAAATTACTATAAAGGGATATTTGTGGTTGGGGTTGAAATTACGTGTTTGTTGTGTCATGCCAGCATACACAGTTTTTACACCTATAAATAAATAAATACTGCATTATTTCGCTGGACACTTTTGCAGAACATGTGGCTGTTGTTACATTTGGTCATTTTCACTGTGAAACAGAGTATTCAAATGAAACACGGGGGATAAACTAAGGCTATGTTCACACTGCAGCCTGAAGTGACCCAAATCTGATTTTTTTCGTCTTCATGCAACCTGTATCCGATCTTTTCCTGCCAGTCTGAACAACACAGATCCGATCTTTTCAAATGCAACCTGTGTGTGTACGGCCACGTCGCGTTTATCTGACCTGCATGTCATTGATACTCAACAAACGTTGAGTATCAATGACCGGTCTGTCGTGAACAGAATCAGTGACAAAGCGCAGCCCTGGAAAAGTCCAACATTCACAGGAAATGAGTTGCCAGCTATAAAGACCAAGCGCTTGCTGCAGATATACTCCCACAGGATACCCCGAGGGATGTGGTTGAATGCCTTGTCCAAGTCCATAAAGCACATGCAGTTTGGATGGGCAACCTCGCACACACACATGAATATCCTTGAGAGAGAGAGGATAAAGAGCTGGTCCAGTGTTCCGCGACCAGGACGAAAACTGCAATGATCCCCTTAAATCCGGGGTTTGACTACTGGACAGACACTCCTTTCCAGCACCCTGGCATAGACTATATGAGGGAGGCTGAGGAGTGTGAGCCCCCAAAAGTTGGAGCACGTCCTCCAGTCTCCCCTCTTAAACATGGGGACCACCACCCTGGTCTGCCAATCTAGTGGCACTGACCCAGATCTCCATGTGATGTTGCAGAGGTGTGTGAACCAAGACAGCTGAACAACATCCAGCGCCTTCAGGAACTCAGGGCAAATCTCGTCCACCCCAGAGGCCCTGCCACCAAGGGGTTGTTTAACCAACTCAGTGACCTCACCCCAGGTGGTGGGTGAGTCATCCTTCTTCTGTGAATGGCCACCTTATCATGGTGGAGGGCTTTGTGTGTCCCAGAGATCCCAGGAGCTATGTTTTCTGGGGGCTTGTCCCCATTGTAGGGTCTCCCAGGGCAAATTTGTCCTGGTTCCTTAGCCTCAAGATCTCACTTATGCTTTTTGTGTATGATGTGGTTTTGTTGACTTTATTGAGCAACAACCTGGACTCCCGGGGAACCTACGCCAGGATCCTGTTTGTGGACTTCAGCTCTGCCTTCAACACCATCATCCCTGATCTCCTCCAAGACAAGCTGTCCCAGATGAACGTGCCAGATCCCATCTGCAGGTGGATCATTGACTTCCTGATGAACAGGAAGCAGCACGTGAGGCTGGGGAAGAATGTCTCGGACTCCCGGACCATCAGCACTGGCACTCCTCAGGGCTGTGTCCTCTCTCCTCTGCTCTTCTCCCTGTATACCAACTGCTGCACCTCTGACCACCAGTCTGTCAAGCTTATTAAGTTTGCAGACGACATGACTCTCATCGGACTCATCTCAGACGGGGACGAGTCGGCCTACAGGATGGAGGTCAAACGTCTGGTTTCCTGGTGCAGCCACAATAACCTGGTACTGAACGCCCAGAAGACAGTGGAGATTATAGTGGACTTTAGGAAGCACACAGCCCCTCTACCCTCCATCATCCTGACTGACACCCCCATCACCACAGTGGACTCTTTTCACTTCCTGGGAACTACCATCACCCAGGACCTCACGTGGGAGCCCACCATCACCTCTGTCGTCAAAAAGGCCCAGCAGAGGATGTACTTCCTGCGGCAGTTGAAGAAATTCAACTTGCCAGCAAGGACCATGGTGCAGTTCTATACTGCCATCATTGAGTCCATCCTTACCTCCTCCATCACTGTGTGGTATGCTGGAGCCACCACTAGGGACAAACAGAGACTACAGCGCGTTGTGCACTCTGCTGAGAAGGTGATTGGCTGTAACCTCCCATCTCTCCAGGACCTGTACACCTCCAGGACACTGGGGCGTGCAGGTCGGATCACAGCCGACCACTCTCACCCTGGGCACAGACTTTTTGACCCTCTCCCCTCAGGCAGGAGGCTACGGTCCATACGGACCAGAACCTCCCGCCATAAGAACAGTTTCTTCCCCTCTGCTGTTGGACTCATGAACAATTACCCTAAGACTGTTACCACCACCCTCCACAAACACTGATGACCCTATGTCTATGCACCTGTCTGATTGCACTGATGTACATATTAGTGGAATATAGTTTACATTCTTTTATCTTTTAATTAGTCTCTGCACTGTATATTTTGTAATTTTGTAATATTGTGTTATAGTTATAGCTCTAATATCTCTGTATATTTGCAATTTGTATACTTGTATATTGTCTTATAGTTTTGATACTTATTTGTTTTTTCTGTAAGCACGAAGTACCGCAGCAATTTCCTAATGCTGTGAACCTGTTCACCCATATGGCAATAAAAACCTTCTGATTCTGATTCTGATTCTGATTCGAGTGATGAACTATCATCGAATTCAAAATGAATTTGTTGAGAGCATTACATCCTTAAAATTATACATTTTCTCAGTTTAAAAAATTGACATTGTTCTACTGTGAGTGAAATGAGATTTATGAGATTTGCAAATCATTGCATTTTGTTTTCATTTACAGTTATCAGCATCCAACATTTTTGAATTGGATTTGTAAAAATGGTTGTCATGCAGTTTAGAACCAGACTCACAACAATGGACAACAGCACAACACATGCATTATTACCACACAAACATGTAAGAAAACAGAATGACACCACTGGTTAGTGATCTGGTAAACATGCTGACGTGTGATGTGTGTCATCAAAGACGTTCCTAGGAGAAACATCATAAATTGTATGTGAGTCCAAGAAAACGCTGCAGAACAGCTCTGCCCTCATGGTAACAAGGACTAATCCCAACCTGCTAACTCTGCACAGCTTAACTGTATTTAATTGCTGTTTAGTTTTTTTTATACACAATTAGTATTTTGTTTTTGTATTTCAGTCACTTCAACAGTGTAATATTTGCCTTCAATTTTCTCTGCAATGTCAAGTATATCTCCATCTCTCACTAACATCACTGTCCAAGATCAGAGGTTACCAGACCGAGTGATGATTTCAGTTCTAACTACACTTCCATCCTGTGTGTTTCTCGTCATTAATGGGATCATGTTGTTCACTCTGAGGAGTAAACCGGTGTTTCGTGAGACCTGCTGTTATGTTCTTCTTTATAACCTCCTTTTTGCAGACACTGTACAGCTGGGACAGAGTCAGGTTCATTTACTTCTTTCAGTTCTTCAAATAAGAGTGTCATATCCTGTATGTACTTTTATCATCATCTTCACCAATCTCACAACTGTGGTCTCTCCTCTCACACTGGTGGTGATGCCTCTGGAGAGATATGTTGCTGTGTGTTACCCACTGAGGCATGCTGCCATCATCACCATCAGAAACACAGGGGCAGCTGTCACTGTGATTTGGGCAATCAGTTTTCTAAACATTATTATTCGAACTCTGTTGTTTTTAGAACTATTTGAAAAGTTGGATAGTTTAGAGGTGAAAGGCTTTTGTTCTGATATAGCTATACTGCTTGGGTCAAAGTCTGATCATTATGACAAAGCTTTCACTAGTTTTGTGTTTGTATCTGCTGGAGTGGCAGTCATGTTCTCTTATATTGGTGTGATATTAGCAGCCAGGTCGGCCTCCACTGACAAAGCTTTAGCCCATAAAGCTCGTAACACACTGGTGTTGAATCTGATACAACTGTGCCTCAGCCTCTCCTCAACTATTTACTACCCACTGTTGATATCTCTTTCAATGATTGTTACAAGAATAATACTTTTCCGCATTCAAAATGTTTTTTATTTGTTTTTTATTATCTTACCCAGATGTCTGACTTCCCTCATCTATGGACTAAGAGATCAGACTATCAGACCTGTCCTCACGTACTATCTATGCTGTAGATTGATACTCCCAGTGGTAGAAAACAAAGCATGACATGTTGAGTTTTGAGTTTTATGTTAACTTTGTGGGTTAGCGGATTTTGCTTTTAAAAACAATAAAGAAAGATAAGTGTGTGTGTGTGTGTGTGTGTGTGTGTGTGTGTGTGTGTGTGTGTGTGTGTAGATATATATTAGGGGTGGGACTTTAACGCGTTAATTTTGATTAATTAATTACGGGGAAAATAACGAATTAAAAATTTTAATGCATTTTAATCGCACTTTGCACCGTGGAACGTTTCTCAGTGCACGAGTTCCAGGCATACAGATTATATCGACACACAATGTGATAAGAATGATGAGCTGTCCAAATTCAGGGTCCGCATCCTTTGAAGGACCCGGCTCACGCAGACCGGGTCCTTCACAGCCCACGTAGACCGCAAAGGCCGGAAGTGAGCGGCTCGCCTTCATATCAGCGTCACCTGCCCTCACATCTGCATAGCTCATGTCGCCTAGCAACTGCAACAGCGCAAAGCACAGCTGTGTAAAAGCAGCTGGTTAAACAGAGAACAAACTTTTGCTCCTTTTTGTGGTTTAATTTTACATCCTTAATTCAAAATAAGCTGTTAAAACAAGCATAACACATTTCAACATTAAGGAATACAGCTGAGCAAATGATTAATTTCCAACTATATTAAGTGAGACATTAATGTTGAATAAAACTATCCAGTTATGATAATTTCAGGAGTTTGCTCATCACAGGAGCACTTCCGCCCTTCGTTGGTCTGTGTAGTAGACTGGTGGTTAGCAGCAGTGCTAACCATTACACCACCGTGCTGCCCTTTTGTTTCATATGTGAATAGCTGTTTGGAAAGCACATGGAGTCGATCACTGTAACAGCAGGGAAGTGCTTCAGAATCTGCTGGCTGTAAACTGACAGCAGAAGTAAACCGAACCCTAAATTAGCTGTGTGCTCAGAATAATGTTAAGGAATTTTTTTCAGCTCCACTGGCACACATTCCACCCCCAGACAGACCATTTTGACATCTAATCACTGATGTTGTTGATATGGGAATGGATATGTCCTTGTAGTGCTGTGTAGGTTCCGTCGATGGGTGGGAGTTAGTCCAGTCAGATCACCAGATAATAAAACTGTTTCTAAGTTAGTTTCTAAGTAAAGAAGTATTCCCAAGATTTGGGTTACCAGATACCATCTGATCTGATAATGGGACACAATTTGTTTCTCAGGTTATACAGAAGATGTTAAAGAAGCTGGGTATAAAACAATAGCTGCGTTTCTCATCCTTTGTCACAAGGAAGTGTAAAACACCAAAAGGGACTCATTAAGGTCAAGATCACAAAGACTGTAGCAGATATAATCAAGGAAAGTGGAGTGAAGCTCCACTGGATTTAAGCTCTGCCTTTAGCCTTGATGTGTATGAGATCACAGACTAATAAAACTAACTGCCTGACCCCTCATGAGATGATTATTGGTAGGCCTATGCCACTGCTATTGTCAGGACCTTGATGAAGGTCCCACATTAGAACAACTAGAAAGCGAGATGCAGAGTTATCTGCGACAACTAACAAGAATCCATAAAGTTATCTTTCAACAGGGAACAGGAGCCCAAATACGACAACCGATGAGGGATAGTAACACTCTAGACCAGATCTACACTAACATTCCAGATGCCTGTAAAGCCCCCCACCCCGGTCCCTCCGGCGCCCCCATATTTCAGACTTTCATACAGTATCATCTCTCTGTTTCCATGCTTAAAAACCTCTAATCCACAGACAAAGGCCAACAGTAAAAACAGTTCGGGTGTGGACTAAGGAAGCCACCGCAGCCCTACTGGACTGTTTTGACATTACAGAGTTAACAGATCTGGATTGTCACACATCTGCTGTGCTCTCTTACATTAACTTCTGTTCTGGCTGTGTTATTACAACAACAACAACAAAAAAAGTTAAAGTGTTCCCATCAAGACAGGCAATCCGCAGGCATACAGAGAGGCTTGTCAGTATCTGCTGGGGGTATCATAAAAGCCAAGTACTGCATTGAGGAGCATTAAAACAGCAACAACCCCAGGTTTTTAGTAATTTCCCTTTGGGATCAATAAAGTATTCTGATTCTGATTCTGATTCTGACATGCGGCAGGTGATCAAGACACTTACTGGCTGAAAAGATACCCACAAATCAGATTCTTTGGACAGCACCCTACCTGACGCTCTGAACCAGTTCTTTGCCTTCTTTGACCAACAACAACAGAGGCTCACAGCTTTCCTGCAGCTCCAGAGAGTGACAATAACTGCAGCAGTATCAGCTGTGCAGAATCAACATGAGGAAAGCATCTGGCCCAGGCAGAATCACAGGAATGCAGACCCACTAGCGGACATTTTTGCCACAATTTTCAGTCTATCGCTAATTCATTGTGCAGTTGCTACCTGCCTTGAGCCAGCCAGCATCGTTCCAGTGCCCAAGAAGAACACAGTAAGCTGCCTGAATGACTGTTGCCCAGTTGTTTTTAACTGCCATCAACACTAAATGTTTTGAGAGACTCATCCTGTCTCACATCAAGGCTGCTATTCCTGTTGACCTCCGTCCACACCAGTTTGCTAATCGGGCAAACAGATCAACAGAGGATGCCATAATTGCAGCCCTTCACACAGCCCTCATACACGTGGACAATTACAACACCTATGTGAGCTCCGACTTTAACACAGTACAACCATAAAAACTAATTCAGAAGTTGAGCAACCTGGGCTTCAGCAGCTCAACCATGCACCTCAATACTGGACTTTCTTCCTACTGGCTAAGAGACCACATTTCCTCAACACTCATCTGAAACACAGGCACACCACAAGGGTGTGTCCTTGGCCCCCTCTTCTAGTTCCTCTCCACATGTGACTATTCACACTCCTATTTGTACCAGTAACACCACTGCCAAATTTGTAAGACTGATCAAGAACAATGACGAATAAGTCTATAGGGAGGAGGTCTGGCATCTGCAGTGCTCATGTGACAACAACCTGGACCTGAATACAAGGAGATGATTATGGATTTCAGGAGATCCAAACAATCTGAGCACGCCACTGTCTATATTGACTGTGAGGAACTAGAGAGGCTGGACAGCTTCAATTTTCTTGGAGTGTTGGGAAGGACAGCAACTCAGCAATGAGCCCCTTCCTATACTGCCTCTACACCTATGACTGCAGTCCAGCCCACAAAAAACAACCTCATCTTCAAATTTGCTGACGACACCACAGCGGTCGGACTCATCTCAATGGGAGATGAGGCAGCCTACAGAGAGGAGGTCCTGAAGCTGACAGCCTGGTGTTCAGAGAACAACCTGCACTGAACACCATGAAAACCAAAGAAATCATCATCAACTTCAGGAAGCACAGGACTGACCCAGCCCCTCTCTACATCAATGGCGAGCATGTGGAGAGGGTCCACACCTTCAGGTTTCTTGGTGTCCTCATCTCTGCTGATCTCGCTTGGTCAGATAACATCATAGCTGTTATCAAGAAGACTCAGCAGCGACTTCACTTCCTGAGGGTCCTCAGGAAGAACAACTTGGACTCAAAGCTGCTGCTGACCTTCTACCGCTCATCCATTGACAGCCTGCTGACGTACTGTATCACAGTATGGTACGGCAGCTGCACTGAGGCAGACAGGGTCAGGCTTCAGAGGGTAGTCAAGACAGCACAAAGAATCGTTGGCTGCCCTCTCCCCTCCCTGATGGACATCTACACCTCCTGCTGCATCAGCAGAGCCAGGAACATCATCAAGGACAGCTCACACCCTGGCTTTGACCTGTTTGACCTTCTGCCCTCTGGCAGGAGCTACAGGAGCATCAAAGCCAGAACAAACAGACTCCAGAACAGTTTCTTCACCAGAGCAATCACCACCCTGAACTCTCACACTCACCCACTGTAACTGTGCAACACCCACATCTCTGTGCAATATTATATTATTCATACTGAACAATATCTATCACTCCTATATTGTGTAATATCCAATATTCCTTCACTAGTGCAATATTCATTCACCAAGTGCAATATTCACCATCTTCATTATTATATGTATACACTTATTTTATTTTTACAATGTATATATTTTTATACATTCTTTTATTTTCTGTATACTTTTCAGAAGTTCTATTTCATATTTTAGAAAGTTTGACTTTCTACAGCATGGCACTGAACAGAAGTGGCCCTCCAATATCATTGTACATTCTGTATAATGACAATAAAGGCATTCAATTCTATTCTATTTCTTTGACTATCCGACTTTTTCTTTTCCATCCTCTTCCTTCAAATACTTTCATGTGCTTCCTCATCCCACCAACAAGTCTCTGTGTCTTCTGTACTCTGTCCAGATGATACACCAAAGACCATTTTTGCAGCTTCTTTTACTACTTTCCCAGTCATCTGGTAATTCTTCCGCAAGACCAGAGCCTGCCTCAACTGCTCTCTGAAGTGTCATGTTTTTGCTTTTACCAGACTTAAACAGAAGACTCAGTTTTAAAAAGGTTTAAATGTCCAGGACACCAAAAGGTTCATACTTTGATTGGAACAATTTAGCTGATGAAGCAGCTAAAAAGGCAGCTGCGGGAAACATTTTGGCTCACGTGCTGCTACAAGACTCACAGGATCCCCTTTAACATTGTTGCAGTCACTAATACATGCACAGAACACTGTCTCTCCTCAGGAAAGCTGTGTGTGGGAGCAACGAGGTGATGCAAAAAGCCCCATCCCTCCCTATGAAGGTCTGTGGAGCATGGCGCAGGGTTTGTTTGTTATCCCATCTTCTATGCCACGTGTAGCCATTAAACAACCACCCGGGGTGGAACACTGAAATAAACACAAAGTGCTTAGGAAAATACAGGATGCCTGGTGGTCACCATTTTTAAGAGCAGAATTGGATAGAGTTTTTGGAGAGTGTGACGTGTGTGCACACTATAACGTTAGAAGAAGCACCTCAACCCCATTAGTGCATATTCCTTCCCCAGATGGCCCATTTACACATTTAGTGTTTGATTGTGTGGAAATGGGAATTGAAAACAGAAGCGAGAGAATGAGGTATGTTCTTGTGGTGGTGTGCAGATTCAGTCAGTGGGTGGAGGCTATCACAACCAGAATCCAGACCACAAAATGTTAGCAAAGTTTCTGTGCAGAGAAGTGTTTCCCAGGTTTGGATTGCCTGACACCACCTCTTCTGATAATGGACCACATTTTGTGTCTCAGGTGATACAGGTGATGTTGAAAATGTTGGGTATTAAACAGAAATTCGGCTGTGCTTATCACTCACAGGCACAGGGGTCCGTGGAATGTCAGAATGGCATCTTGAAGGCAAAGATTATTGCAGACGTGATTAAGGAGAGTGGAGAAAAGCTCAGTTGGCTGCAAGCCTTGCCTTTGGCTTTGATGTGCATGAGATTGCAGAAAAATAGAACCACCCATTTGACTCCGCATGAAATGGATGCAGGCAGACCCATGCCCCTGCCATACTGCAGGGAGCCATATGAAGGCCCTTCCTTGGAACAATTCAAAAAAGAGATGGGAAATTACTTGAGACAGTTATCAAAAATTCACAGTTATCTTTCAACAGGTCAAAGGAGCAACCGAGAAAAGAGATGCAGACATTCCAGAGCAACTGCTGTCTGTGAAGCCTGGTGAGCAGGTATATCTGAAGGTGTTCAAAAGGAAGTGGGACCAACCCAGACGAGAAGGGCCTTTCACAGTTATCCTGTCATGGTGGCTGTGGCAGTCAGGAAAAGGAGGACCCCAAATGCAGGACTCATAAACAGTGATATGAACTTAAATGAGGTTTATTGAAATGGGAAAACAACAGGTACAAAAAACTGGGCTGGAACAGAAGCCAGAACTAAAAGTAAGGGACCAGGAAGACACAACTGGATCATTGACGATGACGCAACAATGAGCAGAAGAAAACAGGGTTTAAATACACATCATGTAATTAGGGCAAGAGGAAACAGCAGGGCACAACAGGTGGAACACATGAAACTAATAACACTGGGGAAGCAAAACTAAACACAAAGTACAGGGAACGCGAGACTGTTAAAATAAAACAGGAAGTATCCTAACAAGGTACACGCAGACTTGACAACATGAAGGACGGGAACACAGAGGAAACAAAACCATGACCAAGGCACGGGGAAACAGACAAAGAGAAACACAGACACGGGACAGAGACGCAAACTAGTCACAACACTGGGAATAACTACTCAATACGAAAACACAGGAGGTCCGGTACATGACAAAAGGACAAAACAGACACAAGAACACAGACAAAGGGGAGACAGGACCAAAGAGAACTAGGAAATCAAAATGTAAACCACAACTAATAAGAAATCTAGAATTAAGATGAACAATGAAAACCAAAGCAAACTAGGACATAACAAAACTCAGTGAAAACAGAACACAAAACGCTGGGCACACAACCCAGGACCGTGACATATCCTTGCCACTCCTACAGCCATCAAAGTCGCAGATAAGCAATGGCAAATGCTGAGTGGAAGATACAGTTCTCTGACAGTCCCATTCAGCCCTCTACTAGCTAGAATGATGCCCAGACTAGCCCCGTACTGAAGAAACTTCTGTTGAGAGCCGTGGTCCGGCCAAAGGAGAGGGGAGAACCAGCTCAGGGGGTGTCCAGTCCAGATCTTCCTGGTTCCTCCGGAGGCGCAGAAGGAGCCATCGCAGCACCGTGGACCGAGGATGCCACCAGGACCAAGGCTAAGTCATCTGATGGGTCTTCACGGCATAATGACATCATATCCATGACATCTAGAAGCTGTCTCCCCACTGAGTGGGAGATCTAATGGCAACAGCTCGCCAGTGCCTCCTGATACTCCTGCATCTGGGGGCACAATGCTGATGGACTGGGAGGGATCTGAGGGATCCTGCAGTCCAGTAGTGCTTCATGTAGCTGTCTATGGAAACCTTCCGAGCTGAGCTGAGGAAGTTGCCCAAAAAGACACAAAAGGGAAAACTTCAATGCCTGGAGACAGTATGCTCACAACAAGATATGGTGCAAGCAAATGAGCAATATGAGACTCATCTTCTTCGGCAGAACACCAAATGGGAGCACATTTTGAAATGGGAGAGATGAAAGCTATGCAGGCTGGCTATGCTGAGAGAAATGCCAGCCTGGTTCGTGAAATAAATCAGCTACAGGATAAAGCAGCAGAGCTCAACAGCAGTCGTGATTATTTCACCCGTGACTTGGCTTCAGCCATAGTCACGACTGGAAAACAAGCCAGTGAGATTCAGAAGCTCACTTGACACTGTTAGGACAATTGTCCTACACTGAATATGCTTTAGCCCACGTTACATTTATAATATGTTTATCTACCTCAAGTGCTAAGCTTTTGTGTCTGAGTACAGGGATTCTGTCCCTTGTGGTGAGTTCTGCGGGTAAGGATGCTTTGTTTGGTAATGTTAGGTTGTTTAATGGTGAAGGAGATTTCTGGAGTGGGGAAATTAATGTTTGCATCTTTCACTGGAAGGTGCACCATGTGCGTGTGAGAGTTTCATGTTAAATTCATATGACTTGAGGAGTATTTGATGCTTACTATAAAATATGGTAGCAAAATAGCTCACAGTAGATTAGACATTCTTGGTTAATATTTACTCTTTCCGTTTTATATTGGGTCATAAAGGGGGGAATGTTGGGGATTTTTATCACTTTTATATTCACTCTTGTATTGGTACTTACTGCTATTATTTTTATACAGGGTTCACGCGGGGTAGTAAAAGGTAGTAAAAGGTAGTAAATTAAATGAAGTCAAATTAAGGCTAGTAAAAGGTAGTGAAAGGTAGTAAACAGAATTTGACTTGGTAGTAAATTTTTCATCACCCCTTCAATATATTTTGACTTTTCCATTGATGTAGACTTTTTGTTTTAAGTTCGTTTAACTATAAGATCTGTATAGAAATATAACTACTCAGCAGGACTTGAGCTGACGTTGATAGATGAGCGGTTCCACTGTCCGAGCTGCTGTGCGCATGCGTCATTTTGCGCCTCGTCATGGGAAAATGTAGTTTTCACAACTTTGGCTCGATGACCCGGCAAAGACTGGCTTAACCCTCTGGAGTACACGGACGTGCTGGCGCGTCAAAATGACATCGCCGATTTTAGATGACGTAGCATCGGGACGCTGCTGCCATGAATCGAAAGTGCAGACTTCAAACTATGTACCAGTTTTTAAATGACGTTGATAGGCCAAGTAAAACCAGAGTTATGCCCAATAATTTACGTCATACTTTTTCCTGTATATTGTCCTCACCTTTGATGCACGTTGTGTGCAGAAATAAACAGCGAAAATGTGAGTTTCGCTAACAGGAAGTGCTTGCTAATAAAAACAAAACAAAACAAAATAACTCCCGACAACCCCTTTCCTATTGGTGGAAAAATCAACCAATCAGAAAATAATGCGGTAACACGATGCATTTGGGTGCATTTGACTGCTGAGGAGCAGGTGAAAAAGTGGTAAAAGAGACATTACTGGTAAGTTTTGCCTGTGATGGGCCCCTCACTCTTGTGGAGGACAGAAACTGTTTTTTGAGGTGGCATAAATAATTTGTGTAGCATCTTAATGTGAGTCCTGATTGCTCTGCAAATAGTTGTACACAAAAACACCTGAGGCCTTTCCTGCATTGTAATGTGAATAATTGTATTTAACTTTATTATTTACTATATTTTTACACAAGTTTTGCAAATTTACAACTTATATTTGCATTTTAATTGTAAAAAGAATTCATTAAGCATGTTTCTGATTTTTACAGTAAAAAAAATTAACTTTTTTTCTACTCTGAATTTATTTTTTTATGTGATTGTAAGTCCAATGTTTTAATACAGTATGTCAGAATGAAAGAATAACTATACAGTCACACACATGAGGTCGTGCTGGAAAAAAAAAAAAAAAAAAAAACAACAAGGCAAGGTAAACAGTTTCTAAGGTCAACTATGAAGCTAAAAACAAAAGTAGTCAAAAATGGCCAAATATACCCCGGACCCCAGAGGGTTAAGCCGGTCATGGGGAATGATCGAGAGGCGTTTTGTAAAGTGTCCAGAAAAAATATAAATTTGAGCTGAAATGGTGTGACGGCGATTAAATCACATCGAGCATCCACCATTCACCAGCAGCGGATTTGCACGTAGGGAATAGATTCCTATTTTGTTTTTTGGTGCTACCAAAGCACTGCAACTGCAACCTCAAGGTCAGCTACGAGCATTGCCGTCACACCTCAGCAGCAAACCAGTATTCCAAGATTTTATTGGAAAATAAAATAATCGGCTTGTGAAACTTGAATTTCACTGCATTTTGTTTATATTCTTAAAAAAACAAATTTAGATAGATTCAACTCATTGTCATTGTGTGCACAAGGCACACAACGAAATGATTGTTCCAGATCACTCATCCAGAGACGAACATCTGCGGTCATGCAGCCAGAGACCGGCACTACCGTTAGGCAATGTGCTTTAAGTGTCTTGCCCAAGGACACAACGCAGCACAGGGACAGGGACTCAAACCGGCAACCCACTGGCTGCAAGACGGGCGCCTACCTACCGCACCACTTTTTGAAATGTGTTTGGAATATTAATGTGTATGAGGTCTTAGTCAAGACAAAGTCACAGTTACACCTTCAAGTAAGTGGGATACAGTTTTGTCTTTGGTGAGAGATGGGCGATCATCTTACATGGCTTAGTGCTGTGAATCCACCGCTACCCCAAAAAAGGCTGCTGCTCGATTTCATCCTGGTAGTAAAAATATTTTAGAGGTAGTAAAAATAGGTAGTAAAAGGTAGTAAATTTAACTCTAGGATTCCTGTATAAACCCTGTTATAGCACATATTGATGTATATTAGTCACACACACACTGGATTAATGAGCACTGAGTGTGCTAAGGTTACTGGAGTAAAGGCCTGTAAGATCTTCATGTTGTATTTTAGGGGATTTTATGATGGGTGGGCCCTAAAAGTGGAGTTCTGCAGACTCATCTGTGTTTTTGAAACATGATTTAATGGAGAGATGAGAGCTGACTAAGTGGGGATGGAATTAAGAGGTGTTTTAAGGAAGATTCATTATTGTGACATTTGCCGGGACCATCATAAACCAAGAGGTACCCCAATGACATGTATGCCCTAAGCATGTGATTGACTAGTGGGTGGAACAGAGCCAATAGATGATTGGTTGGAGTTCAGATTTCGAAGAATGAAACCTATGCAAATTAATGAGGAACAAAGAAGGGGGTGGAGAAAAGTTCCGCTGGGGATAATATAACTGCACTGCTGGGTCGGCCCTTGAACTACTTCTTTCTTCCCTTTGTCTTTCCTATGCTAACTGCTTAAGCTACACTCCTAGGAGGCGCTTAACTGCTTTCTTGTTCTGTTTAACTCTGTGTGAAATAAATCCTTGAAACGAATCCTGCTCATCTCCAGTGTTCTTTTTGGGAAACTTGGTTTTAACTGGGGGTTGCTCCAGACTGGAACTGGGGCCTCTCTGGCTGAAAATAGGAGCAAAGGGGAAACCAGACAATGACCGACAACCACCATCTGGTTCGGGGATTACGACCACGACAGGCACCAACCACCTTGCAGCCACAGCTCTGAGGGGCAGCCTCAACAATGGAGGTGCGGAACATGGTCCATTTGGACTCACTGTCCTCAGCCTTCCTCGGAATTCTGTTGAAGTTCAGCCGGAGGCTGGAGTTGAAGATCTCAAACAATAACTTCCAACTGGGGTAGTTTGAAGTGTTTGAAGTGAGTGTGAAATGGCGGGAATGAGAATTAGCATCTCAAAGTCTGAAACTCTGTCAGAAATTATTGAAATGCCCGCTCCAGGACAGAAGCGAGTTACTACCCCAGGGTGAGTAGTTTAACATCTTGGTGTTTTATTCACAACTGAGGGAAATGAGAGTGGGAGATTGACAGACAGACTGGTGCAGCCTCAGCAGTGATGCAGATTCTGTACTGGTCTGTTTTGGTGAACGTGAAAGTGAAAGCTGTCAATTTTCTGGTCAGTCTGAATTCCTACCATTGCCTATGGTTACACACTCCGGATAGTAACCGTAAGAACGAGATTGCGGATATAAACAGCGGAAACGAGCTTCCTCTGAAGGTTAGCACAGACTTATGGATAGGGGGTGAGGAGCTCAGCCATTCAGGAGAGGTTTGGAGTAATGCTGCTGCTTTTCTACATTAAAATGAGCCAGCTGAGGTGGTTTGGGCATCTGTCCAGAACTCCTCCTTCAGGCGCTTCCTAGATAAGGTGTTCCAGGCATGTCCCACCTGGAAGAGGCCACGGGGCAAATCCAAGACATTCTGGAGAGATTACATCTCTCCTATGGCTTGGGAATGCCTTGGTGACCTGGATAAGAGGTAGAAAAGTGGATGGTTAGATGGATGATTTGCAAATCTCATATTTAATTTAAAATGGAACAGATAAAATATATCAAATGTATAAACAGAGGGCAACCGAATGCAGCCACTGCAGGCGGACATGTGAAAACAACCTGGCCAACGCACAAGTTCGCATAGGTAAAATGGAGGAGATTTTACGCCATCGAGAGGGCACAGTGTCTGGGGAGAGCTTCAGAGCGAACCAGACCTATGCTTGTGAAGTTTCTTCAGGGACAAAGACAAGGTGCTCCGTCTGGCCAGAAACAAGGGGACTGTTCACTTGGATAATAAACGAGTCTCCTTTTACCCAAACTACAGCATTGAAGTGCAACGCAAGATGATCGCTTGAGGTGAAGAAAAAACTACGGGAGAAAAATATTGAATATGCCAGCCGCTACCCCACCAAACTAGGAATTCGGCACGGTCGGGGATTTAAACTTTTTTCAACACCTTTTGAGATAGAGACTTTCCTGTCCGCTCTTGGGGACGAGGGATAGGACATTTCTTATATGCGAGATGAATCCATGTGTCTATATGGTGACCCACTGTTACATAAGATGATAACACATAATTATTAACACTATGCCATAAATCTTATGTTATTTTGAGTAACATTGGGCGCACCTGCACTTGATGACATCACACGTGCGATGAGTAGATTTCTGCTACATATATTTGATATAGCACTTGAATTTTTAAATTATTATTTTTTTATTTTTATTTTTTTTACTGGAGCATTAACATAATTTTTTAATTGGTCCCACTGAGGATGCCAAAAATGTTTCGAGATGGAGTTTAGCCCACTCTGGTTTTTTGTTGTTGTTGTTGTTTTTTGGTCTGGGGAAATATTGGGATACTATAAGTTTGATTCTATTCTAGCTGAAAACTGGAAACATTTGGTAAAGGACCAGAAATCTCCTTATTTTCTTCAAATTATTTACATATTATGATGTTACTTAATAGCCAGAGTGAGATTTCTTTACAGTACTTGAATAGGACAGGTTTGCTAAACTGTATTTCGTTAAATTTTCGAGGGGTTAACTCTCCCATTAAAAGGAAGACAGTACGAACATACTAACAAAGCACAGATATTGATCCACCTCACTGATATAGAACATTTAAAACTATGCAGGGACTGGGTTGGCTGTGTTTTCTATTCTTCATTGTCATGCAAAGCTAGAGGTGTGGGCTTGCTTATTAATAAAAACCTCAGATTTCGGTTAAATTCCATAGAAAAAGACAAATCAGGCAGATTCATTTTGATAGATTGTGTAATAAATACAAACAGGGTTGTACTTGTATCCTTATATGGCCCAAACCTAGATGACCCACAATTTTTTAATGGTTTAATTTTAAAACTGGCAGCAACTGAAGCTCCATGTATTTTAGGCGATGGTTACAACCTAGTTTTAAATCCATCAATGGATCGCTCTTCTCCTAAAACTGTTGCACTATCCAAATCTGGTATGGTTCTGATTCAAGGCATGAGAGAATTAGGACTAGACGATGTATGTTCACAGAATCCAATCAACAAAGACTACTCATTTTATTCCAGTGTTCATAATACTTATTCAAGAATTGACATGTTTTTAACTTCACAGATATTTTTGTCACAAATTAAAACTTGCACTTATTTAGCAGCTACAATTTCAGGCCATAATCCCATACAAATGGAACTGGAGCTCTACCAACCTGAATCTTCCTCTCACTGTTGCCAACTCCTCAGCAAGGAAAGTAGCTATTGGCTGTCCTAAAACTCGCCAGAAGTTGCTATATGATGTCATCACCTAATTTGCATAATTGGTTATTTGCATGTAGTTGCAATTGAAGCTGTAGGAGAGAGGAGTAACTTCTTTGGAGAGACAAAAAGTGAACAAAAACACCCGAAATATGTTTAGAACTACTAGGGCTGGGCGATATGGACAAAATAATATCTCAATATTTTTTACCTGAATGGTGATACACGAAATATATCTTGATATTATTTTTATCCCAAAGGTATAAACAAAAAGGCACTTCTGAGTAAAAGCTAGATGTCAAAAATGTCACACACTTTTATTAACATTCAGCTGTAGATGTACATGAGAAATTGCTCAAAAATAAACCAATGGCATATTTAATTAATAATGCTCCTCAAATAAATGAATGCTTTCTTTCCTCCATAACAAAAGACTGACAGCCGTGCTATTAAAATGTAAACAGAAAAGATACAGAAATATATACAACAGCAAACGGCTGACTGATTCTTTAAAAAGCCAGTCTGCAGTGAAGTAGACTTCACCACAGTGCTTCCTCTTGTGTAAGATAACAAAACGTGTAAACAGACTGAATGAACAAACGCGGCGTCGTATCCACCAGCTGCATCACAGGACACGAACCCACTTCAGTTATTAAAGTCACGTGACTCACGGTACATACCAACAGCCAGGTACTCTTGGGGGTCCAGGCGATGCCAAAGGGTCTGAACAGACGCAGTACGAAGGCTGTATGTACACAAAACACGGCGATAGCTTTCAGGTTAACAAAAAACTCTCCAAAAGTCGCCGACATCACCACTAAACCTCGCTAAATTTGTCGCTAGTCGCTTTTTGGAAAAAAACTCGCTAGGGGGGTCTGAAAAACCGTTAAATCTAGCGACAAAGTCGCCAAGTTGGCAACAGTGCTTCCTCTCCTAGATGAGATTCAGAGGATATTTATTAAGAGACCCAGAATTTGTTGCATTTATGAATACTAAAATCGATGTGTATCTGGAAGTAAATTTAAATACCTCCTCACACTCAAATACATGGGAAGCGCTCAAAGCATATATGAGGGGGCACATTATTTCATACATCTCATATAAAAACAAACAAAACAGGGAGCAGCTTTCTCAATTAGAAAAAGATATAAGGATGTTGCTGATTGACCATTCAAAAACAAAACAAGCAGAATCGTTTAGTGTTTTAAATAGGGGTGGGACTCGATTAAAAAAATTAATCGAATTAATTAGGAGCTTTGTAATTAATTAATCGAAATTAATCGCATTTTAATCGCATTTCAATATTTGACATGATAAATATTAATTTAAGTTTGGTTGATGAATGAATCAATATACATAAGCTTAAACTTCAAAATTTCGTTTATTTTCCCACCAGTCTACTACACAGACCAGTGAAGGGTGGAAGTGCTCCTGTGATAAGCAAACACCTGAAATTAAAGTTAAGCATCATAACTGGATAGTTTTATTCAACATTAATGTCTCACTTAATATAGTTGGAAATTAATAATTCGCTCAGCTGTATTCCTTAATGTTGAAATGTGTTATGCTTGTTTTAACAGCTTATTTTGAATTAAAGACTTAAAATTAAACCACAAAAAGGGGAAAAAGTTCGTTCTCCGTTTAACCAGCTGTTTTTACACAGCTGTGCTTCACACTCATGGTTGCTAGGCGACATGAGCTACGCAGAGGTGATGGCAGCTGATATGAAGGCTAGCCGCTCACTTCCGGCCTTTGTGGTGTTCGTGGGCTGCGAAAGACGTGGGCCGGGTCCTTCGCAGGATGCGGCCCCTAATTTGGACATTGTGCGTCGATATAATCTGTATGCCGGGAACTCGTGCACTGAGAAACGTTCCACGTTAATTTCCCCATAATTAATTAATCGAAATTAACGCGTTAAAGTCCCACCCCTAGTTTTAAAACAAAAGTGGATAATATATGACAATCTGTGTACACGTGAAGCTGCAATGGCTAGAACAAAATATCATTACTTCAAATTTGGCAATAAAACAAGCAAACTATTAGCATGACAGATAAAAAAGGAAGATATGAAAAATTTATACAGTGTATTAAAACATGATGTAGACATTTAGAAAATGTAAGTGACATAAATTCGGAATTCAAAAATTATTATCAATCATTATATAAATCTGATCTTGATAATGACAGTACAGGAATAAAACAATTTTTGAATCAGTTGCCTTTACCCAAGATTAACACAACTGATAAAGACATGCCGGATAATGAAATATATGGGGAGGAAGTTCTCCTTGCTGTTAAATTGTTACAAAATAATAAGGCCTCAGGGCCCGACGGCTTTCCAATTGAATATTTAAAAACTTTTCAAATAAATTACTAACCCCCCTTATAAACATGATTAAAGAGGCATTCCAAAAGACAATACTTTCCCAGTCTTTAGAGCTCGCAACAATAACATTACTTCTCAAACCTGGAAAATATGTACAGAAATGTGGTACTTATAGACCCCTCAGCCTCCTCAATTCAGACTATAAGGTGTTGTCTAAAATAATAGCATCTGGGTTAGAGAAAATTATTCCAAAAATTATCCATGCAGACCAAACAGGCTTTGTTAAGAACAGACAGGGAGCGGACAATGTTCGAAGGTTGCTTCACGTTATTGATATTGCTAAAAGAGAGAAACACCCCCAGTGATATTGTCCATGGGCGCTGAGAGGGCATTTGACAGAATTGAACCTAATTTTCTTTTTGAGACTCTGAAGGCTATGAATTTTGGAGAAACCTTTATTAGATATATAAGAACACTCTTTAATGGCCCCAGGTTACAAATTTTGACTAATGGGATTCTATCGAATGCCTTCACACTCGCCTGAGGCTGTAGACAGGGATGCCCAAGTTCTCCTAGCCTCTTCTCCATCCCTATAGAGCCACTAGCGATTGCTATCCATTCTGACTTATCTATTACATGCATGAAAATAGGTACAGAGGAGGATAAACTTGCGCTTTATGCAGACAATCTGTTAGTATTTATATCTCAACCATCCAAATCCCTTCCATCTCTTCTTTCATGCCTTAAATCATACAGTGCAGTTTCGAGTTATAAAATTAATTATTCCAAGAGTGAAGCGTTTTCACTTAATATGATGGAACAGAAGATTTATTGCCTGGTTCATTTAAATGGTGCCCTGATGGTTTCATATACCTTGGCATCTATATTATAGTGATGGGTCGGTTACGACCCATCTTTGAAGTGAACGACGAGAGCCGGCTCCTGATAGTGAGCCATTTTTTTCTTTTCATTCGTTTCTTTTTTTTTTTTTTTTTTTTTTGTGGAAGCCACACGTGATTGTTATGAACAGAATCAGTGACAAAGGGCAGCCCTGACGGAGTCCAACACCCACAGGAAACGAATCCGACTTATTACCGGCTATACGGACCAAGCTCTCACTGCGGTTGTACAAAGACTGAATGGCCCGCAACAACGGGCCAGACACCCCATACTCCCGCAGGACCTCCCAAAGGACACCCCGAGGGACGCGGTCGAATGCCTTCTCCAAGTCCACAAAGCACATGTAGACTGGTTGGGCAAACTCCCACGCACACTCGAATATCCTTGAGAGGATAAAGAGCTGGTCCAGCGTTCCGCGACCAGGTCGAAAACCGCATGGTTCCTCCTGGATCCAAGGTTCGACTAACAGACGGACCCTCCTTTCCAGCACCATGGCATAGACCTTACCGGGGAGGCTGAGGAGTGTGATCCCCCGAAAGTTGGAGCACACCCTCCGGTCTCCCTTCTTAAAGATGGGGACCACCACCCCGGTCTGCCAATCCATTGGCACTGCCCCAGATCTCCACGCGATGTTGCAGAGGCGTGTCAACCAAGACAGCCATACAACATCCAGAGCCTTCAGGAACTCAGGGCGAATCTCGTCCACCCCAGGGGCCCTGCCACCAAGGAGTTGTTTAACTACCTCAGTGACCTCACCCCCAGTAATGGTCAAGTCATCTCCCTCGTCCCCAGACTCTGCTTCCACTACAGAAGGCGTGTCAGTGGGATTCATGAGGTCCTCGAAGTATTCCTTCCACCGTCCGACTATAGCCTCAGTTGAAGTCAGCAGCACCCCACCCGCACTATAAACCGTGTGAGTGGAGCACTGCTTTCCCCTCCTGAGTCGCCTGACGGTTTGCCAGAATCGCTTCGATGCCGTCCGAAAGTCTTTTTCCATAGCCTCACCGAACTCCTCCCACACCCGAGTTTTTGCTTCGGCCACTGCCCGAGCTGCATTCCGCTTGGCCTGCCAATACCTGTCAGCTGCCTCCGGAGTCCCACAGGCTAACCAAGCCCGATAGGACTCTTTCTTCAGCTTGATGGCTCCCTTCACCTCCGGTGACCACCATCTGGTTCGGGGGTTACCACCACGACAGGCACCAACCACCTTGCAGCCACAGCTCTGAGCAGCAGCCTCAACAATGGAGGTGCGGAACATGGTCCATTCGGACTCAATGTCCTCAGCCTCCCTCGGAATGCTGTCGAAGTTCTGCCGGAGGTGGGAGTTGAAGATCTCCCGGACTGGGGCTTCTGCCAGGTGTTCCCAGCACACCCTCACAATACGTTTAGGTGTGCCAGGTCTGTCCAGCATCTTCCCCCGCCACCTGATCCAACTCACCACCAGGTGGTGATCAGTTGACAGCTCAGCTCCTCTCTTCACCTGAGTGTCCAGAACATACGGCCGCAGATCTGATGATACGATTACAAAATCGATCATCGACCTGCGACCTAGGGTGTCCTGATGCCATGTGCACTTATGGACATCCTTATGTTCGAACATGGTGTTCGTTTTGGACAAACTGTGGTTTGCACAGAAGTCCAATAACAAAACACCATTCGGGTTCAGATCGGGCAGGCCGTTCCTCCCAATCACGCCCCTCCAGGTCTCACTGTCATTGCCCACGTGAGCGTTGAAGTCTCCCGGCAAGACTATGGAGTCCCCAGATGGAGCACCCTCCAGCACCCCGCCCAGTGACTCCAAAAAGGGTGGGTACTCTGCACTGTCATTCGGCGCATAAGCGCAAACAACAGTCAGGACCCATTCCCCAGCTCGAAGGCGCAGGGAAACTACCCTCTTGTCCACCGGTGTAAACTCTGACGTACAGGCAGCAAGCCGGGGGGATACAAGAATACCCACCCCAGCTCGCCGCCTCTCACCGAGGGCAACTCCAGACTGGAACAGAGGCCAGCCCTTCTCCAGGAGACTGGTTCCAGAGCCCAGGCCATGCGTTGAGGTGAGCCCAACTATATCTAGCTGGTATCTCTCAATCTCACGCACTAGCTCAGGCTCCTTCCCCACCAGAGAGGTAACATTCCATGTCCCAATAGCCAGTTTCGATAGCCGGGGATCGGTCCGCCAGGGCCTCCGCCCTCAGCCACTGCCTGACACACACTGCACCCGACCCCTACGACACCTCCTGCGGGTGGTGGGCCTACAGGAGGGCGGGCCCATGTAACCTCTTCGGGCTGCGCCCGGCCGAGCGCCACGGGCTAATGCCCGGCCACCAGACGCTCTCCCTCGAGCTCCCTCCCCAGGCCTGGCTCCAGGGTGGGGCCCCGGTAACCCTATCCCGGGCAGGGTAAACTGTTCCCTCGTTGTTGCAAACATAGGGGTCTTCTGAACCGCTCTTTGTCTGGACCCTCACCCAGGACCAGTTTGCCATGCGAGACCCTACCAGGGGGACAAGCCCCCGGACAACATAGCTCCTGGGATCACTGGGGCACACAAACCCCTCCACCACGATAAGGTGGCGATTAACGGAGGAGCAAAACGGAGCCTTCTTAACTAAAAAGGAGCTTGAAATAAGTATGCAATTTGCGCAAAATTGCACCCACAGTGTTTCCCTGACTTCAGCATCTTTTGTCTTTTCACCTCACTCGAAACGTAACAAACTACAGATTTTATCAACTGATCTATACATTCATATTTAGCTGTGTTCCTTATAAGTATTTTAAAAGTCCTTGCATGTGAGTTTGACCGTTACTAACCTGTAAAACACAGGGAAATGATGAGACAGATGACTGGTAAAGTTTGTCAGTGCCTGGCTTCTGCCATATTGGAGATGAGACCTACAACCTCGCTATTCTGTCTCAAAGAGCAATGCGCCACCTTCGGGCATGGGGAGTGTAACTACAACTTAAACAAAGTCATCCTCAAAGTGACTTTTTCTCTCATTTCAACCACAAAAAACAAACATTTAATGTGATTACACATTAGGGTGTCACATTTACACTAATAGTAAATTATAATTGTTGTACATTCTAAATAAATATAATTATAAAAAAAAGTGTTTAAACAGAGAAAATGAACCATTTTAAGTGAAGCATTATGTAGCCCGGTTAAAAAATGGGAAACTGTAATAAATAAGCTGTTCATAATAAATTTGTGATATTTGGTTAAAAACAGTTAAAATATATTTTGTTGTGTTAAGTTCATGGCTGAAATATTAAGAATGTTAAAAACCATTGTTTTGATTATTGTGTATTTCTTTTGGTTCTAAAACTGTATTTCTTTGGAAGAAGTGTTTTTTCCAAGTGGAAGTGAACTAGACACAGGTGGAATGGCGGAGTGAGCACAAGAGGAGACGAGACGAGCTGCTGCAGAGAAGTGGATTCCCGCAGAGATCGGAGGCAAAAGTTTATGGCTACAGACATTTTGGATTGTCGGTTAGACAAGTCAGAGACTGTGGGCCATTGTGAGAACAGCAAAAGTCGACCTGAAGTTTGCTGTGTGGAAGTTTGCTGCTCGTTGGTGAAGTGAGTAGCTAATGACTGAGCGATCGGACTGTAAGCGGCTAGTAGCTAACCCAGCTTCAAGACAGCTGCCCGGTCTGGACATTTTGTGGGCCTGGAAAAGAGATAGCATCCAAGCAACAATTAGAGTGGCCCGGGGACGCCCGTGGTTCCTCTAGTGGAGGTGAAGTCCATCTTGTTCTGCAGTGATTCCTGAGAGCTTCTGTTCTGCTCCGGAGATGAGGCCTGCTGGCTAGCTTCTTCCTGCGGGACACGTGTCTTTCAAAAAGGTACCACCATTTTATTTTGTTGCTCCAGGTGGAGTGAAACGACCATTAAGTTTTAGGTCATTACGATCTCCAGCCACGACTCAGGCCTGCAACATTTATTTTCTTTTATATTTTTTTGCCGGCTTAGTTGTAAATGATAAGGATGATTTGAAATTTAAGTTGAATAATAGAAGGCACTTTAATTTTGTATTTCTCTTTTATTTTCCTTGAAATATCAGTAAATTGACTCTTTTAATTTC
The DNA here is from genome assembly GCF_007364275.1 of Archocentrus centrarchus. Classification (NCBI taxonomy): domain Eukaryota; kingdom Metazoa; phylum Chordata; class Actinopteri; order Cichliformes; family Cichlidae; genus Archocentrus; species Archocentrus centrarchus. The sequence goes on along the minus strand of NC_044359.1, from coordinate 2,890,686 downwards.
AAATACTGTTGTGTTTATTGTGTTTATAGTAAAGCTCATTCTCTTTAAGGTTTCAAGGTGGTAGTAGTAAATGTACATTCTCTGTTGCTAATCCTATTGTGTTTTGATGTATGTTAGTTTTCTGGGGGTAATTTGAGTTGAATAATCTTTAATTGTTAAAAGTTACAGTAGATAGAGAAAAGAACCTAGGGCCCCATCTATGTCATTATTTACATATATGGTAGACGGGCTACATAAAATGGAGGCACCGCTGGGATGTTCACAACCCCCCTTTTATTAGATTTCAGTGGATTAGCTAAGAAACCATAGAGAAGCAATACTCTTAAGAATGGCAGATAAGGTAAACCTTGTTTCAGAGCTGAAGAGATGGTGCAGGGGTGAAGGTTTGGATGAAGCCCATGGACTAATGGTCATTGTCCCAGAAGAAACTGAAATATCCAAAATTGAACAGACTCTTGAAACTATTAAGTGCTTAGGGCGAGTTCGTGTCAGAGGAAGGATCTTTGATGCCAGATCAGACAACCTGATGGTTTTGTGTGAAAGTAGAGAAACTTTATCGGGCGTAAGACTTCCTTCAGAGGTCCATCTTCCTGAGGGAAGGGGGTCCTGGCCCTTAGTCACTACAGGAAACTGCCCTGACACTGCTGATGAAGAGGTTGACAAAAAACTAAAAGGGCTATTGGCAGCTGAAGGAAAGACCATAGAGGACCTTAAAGTCCTGCTGACTACTGGTCAACTCCCAACTGACTCTACTGAGTCCATCCTCCAAGCAGTTGGGGATTGTTTGGAAAAGGCTACTAAACCTCCCTTAGAAGGTATTTATCGACGCTTGCACATTTTTTCAGGAGTACAGCCTGTCCCAGCTGGGGAAGAGCAGTTTGAGTACTGGCTCGAACAGGCATGGCTCATGATAGAAGAAAGTGAATGCACTGATAAAGAGAAACAGCGGCGATTAATGGAAAGTTTAAAGGGGCCAGCACTGGAAATTGCAAAAGCTGTGCGAACCTCCAATCCGGATGCTAGCCCTGCTGTGTATTTGGAAGCCCTAGAAGGTACTTTTGGAACAGCAGAATCCGGGGATGATCTGTATTTCGCATTCAGATTGATGCAGCAGCAACCTGGAGAAATACTTTCCGATTTCCTCAGAAGGCTGGACCGCGCTCTCTCAAAGGTCATTCAGAGAGGTGGCCTTCCCCCTAGTTGAAGGGATAGGGCTCGTTTGGAGCAACTACTCAGAGGGGCAGTGGCCTCTGACCTGATGTTAATCCAGCTACGCTTAAGAGAGCGAAAGACAGCTCCTCCTACCTTTCTGCAGCTTTTGAGTGAAGTTTGGGCTGAGGAAGAGTATGAAGCCTCTAGGATGAAACTCAAAACTTCAGTGCATCGAGTAGAAGCAACACAGACAGTGGATCTAAGACAGGCAGAGATCCAAAGCCTAAAAGCTGAAATCAAAGAGCTCAAGAGCATGGTTGCATCAGTTGGGACCAAGCCCCATGTACCTAAGGATGAATATCCCAGTTCTGGTACTGTGATCAAAGAACACACTTTTGAGAACACTCAAGAGTCTGAGCTGACATCTTTAAAAAAGCAGTTAAAGAGGTTGCAGCAAAACGTAAATAAAAGAGTGCCTGAATCAGACACTCTGGCCCAACCAGCTACAGTTTCAACTATACAAGCTTCTGCTAGCTCCCTCTCCAGACCCTCCAGACACACAGAGGAACAGTTCTGTTACCGGTGTGGGGAGAAAGGTCACTTTGCCGCAAAATGCCATAATCCAGAAAATCAAGGTCATTAGGCAACTGATTCAAGCTCTAAGGCTAGCAAAGGTACACCAACCTTCTGCAAAACCAGCAAGGGAAGAGGTTAACTGTGGTGTCAAGAGAAGTGTCGTACTTGCACCACAGGACTCCGGAATCCCTGAAGGTTTGATTGGGCCACCTAGCATTGTACAGTTAAAAGTTAATGGACACTCATGCCATGCTCTGTTTGATAGTGGCTCTCAAGTCACTATAATTTTTGAGTCCTGGTACCAAAAATACCTCCCTGATGTCCCCATACAACCAGTGTCCGGTCTTGCTCTGTGGGGTTTGAGCGAGTCAGAGGCTAGCTATCCTTATCGTGGCTATGTAGTGGTAGACCTTGAATACCCAGCCATGGTCACAGGAACTTGTCAGATTGTGACAGTTCTTGCCCTGATTTGCCCCAGTCCCCAAACTGATGAGCAGACCCCAGTTATTATAGGGACAAATACCAGTCATGTCAGGAGTCTAGTGGAACAGTGTCGAGCAAGTGGCATTGATATCACACAAACTCTCGGCATACCGGCTGAGTCTAACAGTGAGCATTCAGCTGCAGAGACTACATCACCTGCCAGTGAGTCAGAAGACAGTGTTGGCATGGTGACGTGGCAGGGCCCTGGCCCTCTTACTCTGCCCCCAGGTGCAGATCAGCAGGTGGTCTGCAAAGTTGATCTCACGCAACCTGTTGATAAAGAGATCCTGATGCTTGACTCTTCTTCCTCAGCTCCACTTCCGGCCAGTGTGTTACTGCAACCTATGGTAGTACCAGGCCATGCAGTGAATGTCAATAATTTCAGGATACTGGTTCAGAACCAGTCTCTGAAAGAGACAGTCATACCAGTGGGCACGGTCCTGGGACACATGTACCTCACTGAGAGTGTTGCTATAGTTCCTCTGGTCAAGTCAGCATCAACATCAGACATTGATGCCAAACTGATTAATTTTGGAGATTCACCTGTCCCAGAAGAATGGAAGAGACCATTAAGAGAAAAAACTGTCTCAACGATCAAATGTCTTCTCCAAGAAAGAATGGGATGTTAGGCTAGCCAGAGATGTGGAGCACACAATTCGCCTCTCTGATGATAGACCCTTTCGGCAGCGTTCCTGCCGCCTGGCTCCTGCAGACATTGAGGATGTCAGAAAGCACCTCCAACAGCTCCTGTGTGCAGGCATCATTAAGGAGTCTGGTAGTCCCTATGCTTCACCAATTGTGATCGTTAGGAAGAAAAATGGGACTATAAGGATGTGCATTGACTACAGGCTACTGAATAGCCGAACAGTTCCCGATCAATACACTACACCGTGTATTGATGAAGTACTGGACTCCCTGTCTGGAAGCCAGTGGTTCTCTGTTCTCGACTTGTGGAGCGGCTATTACCAAATAGCCATGGCTGAGGAGGACAAAGAAAAAACTGCATTCATTTGTCCTTTGGGCTTTTTCCAGTTCGAAAGAATGCCTCATGGAATAACTGGAGCCCCAGCAACTTTCCAAAGGTTAATGGAAAAGACTGTTGGTGACATGAACTTGCTGCAAGTACTGGTCTACCTCGATGACCTAATTGTCTTTGGAAGGGCCTTGGAAGAGCACGAGGAAAGGCTCCTCAAAGTTCTAGACCGACTTGCAGAGGCTGGACTGAAATTCTCTCTTGAAAAGTGTCAGTTCTGCCAGCCAAAAGTAAAGTTTCTTGGCCACATTGTATCCGCAGATGGTGTTTCACCAGACCCACAGAAAATCGAGGCAGTCATTGGCTGGTCTCAGCCAACAAACCTGAAAACATTGAAATCTTTTTTGGGTTTCTGCGGATACTATCGCAGGTTCATAGCCAACTATGCTGCCACTGTCAGACCGTTGAGTGAGCTGAGCTGACAAAAGGTTATGCCCCTACCCAGAAAAGTAAGAGGCAAAACAGAGACCCTACTAAGACTTACCCGAGTGAGTCAGAACCTTTTGGTGAAAGATGGGATCAGTCCTGCATAGATGCATTCCATCAGATCATCTAGTCTCTGGAGCTTGAAAAAGGCGACTGGACTTCTTTTTGTTTCTTTTTCAAGCTCCAGAGACTACTATGACCTGGATGACTGAGAATCTACACAGACATATCAGATCATCTACTGCTTGACTCACGCCCCTGTGTTAGCTTTTGCTAACCCTGAAAAGCCATACATCCTGCATGTGGATGCAAGCTTGAAGGGGATTGGGGCTGTCCTTTATCAGGAATACCCAGAAGGATTGAGACCAGTTGCGTTTGCCAGCAGAAAGCTGAGCCAATCTGAGAAACGATACCCAGTACATCAGCTGGAGTTCCTGTCACTTAAGTGGGCTGTGGTGGACAAGTTCCACGATTATCTTTATGGGGCTCAGTTCACGGTGCGCACTGATAACAATCCCTTGACATATGTGCTCACCACAGCCAAGCTTAATGCAGTGGGGCATCGATGGCTTGCTGCCCTTTCCACATACGACTTTGACATCCATTACCGATCTGGAAGGCATAATATAGATGCTGACCTCCTTTCCAGAAACTTTCCAGACAGTGATAACACAGAATGGGAGATCATTCCGCAGGCAGATGTAAAGTCAGTCTGTCAAAAGGTTTGTGTCTCTGAGTCCTCAGATGGCCCCCCAAGGTACATTGATCAGTTAGGAGCTTCTCCTGCTTGTGTGCCAGACATCTACTCTTTTCCGACATACATGGGATTGAAGTCTTTAGAGTGTCTGAGAAAACCACAGCTGGTCAGTGCCCAAAAAGAGGATGCGGTGATTGGAGCAGCTTTGCAAGCGGTTCGGAATAAACAATGGCCTGAGGATACAGAGAATAATCCAGAGCTCTCCCAACTGAAACGAGAAAAGGATAAGCTGGTAATAAAGGATGGGCTGCTTTATCGAATAAGCAGGCAACCCTCAGGTGAAGAACTCATTCAGCTTGTTCTACATGTGGAGTTCCGTAAGATTGTGTTGACATCATTGCACGATGATTTGGGACACCTTGGCATTGAAAGGACCACTGATCTTCTGAGGAGAAAGTTCTTTTGGCCCAAAACGTCAAGAGATATGGAGCAGCATGTAAAGACTTGTGGAGAGTGCATTACCTGTAAGTCACCTCCACAGAGAGCAGCTCCGTTACATCAGATCCTGAGCAGCGGCCCTATGGATCTAGTATGTATTAATTTCCTTTCATTGGAACCTGATAGTAAAGGCATGAGCAGTGTATTAGTGATCACTGATCATTTCACTCGCTATGCACAAGCTTTCCCTACCAAGAACCAGAAGGCTCAGACTGTGGCAAAGATACTGGTTGACAAGTATTTTGTACATTATGGTCTGCTTCTAGAATCCATTCAGATCAAGGCAGAGATTTCAAGAGTCACCTGATTCGAGACCTGCTGAAGATGCTCGGAGTGCGGAAGTCCCGAACTACTCCGTATCACCCTCAAGGAGACCCTCAACCGGACCTTGCTTTCCATGCTTGCTACTCTGAGTGATGAGAAAAAACAACAGTGGAGTCAACATGTTGGATTTCTGGTGCATGCATACAACAGTACTAAATGCGATGCAACAGGCTATTCCCCGTATTATCTGATTTTGGCAGGGAAGCCCAGCTCCCAGTGGACTTGTGTTTTGGTACTGGTGAGGATGGAAAGGAGAGAGCCATTCACGCTATGTGGCAAAGTTGAAGGAAGACCTTCAGAGAGCATATCAGCTTGCCACTGAAACTGCCAACAAGAGTCACCATAAGAACAAGAGAATGTACGACAAAAGAGTTGGCTTTCAGTCTCTCAAAGTAGGTGACAGAGTGTTACTCAAGAACTTGGGGCTTAAAGGAAAGCATAAGTTGCAAGTCCGGTGGAGTCCTGTCCCCTACACTGTAGTGGAAAAACTGCCCAATCTTCCAGTTTATAGAGTCAAACCTGAAGATGGCTGTGGAGGCGTGAAAACTATTCATCGTGACCATATCCTGCCTATTGGACAACTTGTGAGGTTGCCAAAGACTAATAGGGATTGCAGTCCACCCACCAGACCAAAGACCAGAACTTCATCTACCCAGAGATGGACCCAAAACTTACCTGAGAGTCGAGAGGTGCAAGACTCTGACTCATCCTCTGATTTAGAGTATTATAGACCAGCAAGGATTGCGGATGAATGCTCAGCAAAATTGAGGCAACAAATGTGGCAACCTCCTAGGCGGTCATCTGTTGTACTGGAGGATGAGAGATCGCTTTCTCAATTAGATGAAGGTCCAGAGCTGGATCATTCTGAGCAAGAGCGTTGGACTGATCAAGACCAGCAATCTCAGGATTCTGTTCCTGATTCTGGAACGGATCTTGAGGAAGAAGATTTGGAAGGGGAAGGATCTCACCATGCTAGAGCTCCAAGATATGTGAGAGAGACAGATTGCAGACATGATGAGAAAACTGAGATCCGCCCCAAGAGAACAGTGAAGCCAGTTGTTAGGCTAACGTATGACAAACCAGGTACTGCCAAAGATGAACCAATCACCATCATACATAGAGGTGTTGTCATACAGATTGGGCAAAGCTAAAAAAAAAAACCAGGATGCTTGCTCACACCCCCTTATGTGTTTTATCTGTTGAGATATTTGAAGCCTGATGAGGACATCAGATGTTTAGAAGGGGGAGGGTGTAGCCCGGTTAAAAAATGGGAAACTGTAATAAATAAGCTGTTCATAATAAATTTGTGATATTTGGTTAAAAACAGTTAAAATATATTTTGTTGTGTTAAGTTCATGGCTGAAATATTAAGAATGTTAAAAACCATTGTTTTGATTATTGTGTATTTCTTTTGGTTCTAAAGCTGTATTTCTTTGGAAGAAGTGTTTTTTCCGAGTGGAAGTGAACTAGACACAGGTGGTATGGCGGAGTGAGCACAAGAGGAGACGAGACGAGCTGCTGCAGAGAAGTGGATTCCCGCAGAGATCGGAGGCAAAAGTTTATGGCTACAGACATTTTGAATTGTCGGTTAGACAAGTCAGAGACTGTGGGCCATCGTGAGAACAGCAAAAGTCGACCTGAAGTTTGCTGTGTGGAAGTTTGCTGCTTGTTGGTGAAGTGAGTAGCTAATGACTGAGCGATCGGACTGTAAGCGGCTAGTAGCTAACCCAGCTTCAAGACAGCTGCCCGGTCTGGACATTTTGTGGGCCTGGAAAAGAGACAGCATCCAAGCAACAATTAGAGTGGCCCGGGGACGCCCGTGGTTCCTCTAGTGGAGGTGAAGTCCATCTTGTTCTGCAGTGATTCCTGAGAGCTTCTGTTCTGCTCCGGAGATGAGGCCTGCTGGCTAGCTTCTTCCTGCGGGACACGTGTCTTTCAAAAAGGTACCACCATTTTATTTTGTTGCTCCAGGTGGAGTGAAACGACCACTGAGTTTTAGGTCACTACGATCTCCAGCCACGACTCAGGCCTGCAACATTTATTTTCTTTTATATTTTTTTGCCGGCTTAGTTGTAAATGATAAGGATGATTTGAAATTTAAGTTGAATAATAGAAGGCACTTTAATTTTGTATTTTTCTTTTATTTTCCTTGAAATATCAGTAAATTGACTCTTTTAATTTCAAATACTGTTGTGTTTATTGTGTTTATAGTAAAGCTCATTCTCTTTAAGGTTTAAGGTGGTAGTAGTAAATGTACATTCTCTGTTGCTAATCCTATTGTGTTTTGATGTATGTTAGTTTTCTGGGGGTAATTTGAGTTGAATAATCTTTAATTGTTAACAGTTACAGTAGATAGAGAAAAGAACCTAGGGCCCCATCTACGTCGTTATTTACATATATGGTAGACGGGCTACAATTAAATTTTATTAATATTAAATTTGATGGCAGCAACACATGTCAAAAAAGGTGTTACTGTCATAGTCCTCGGCTGTTGGCCCAGTCTTTTGTGGTTTTTGTATACGGTTCTGTTTTGTCGTATTTCTAGTTGTTTCTTAATTGAGATTCTGGATTTGTTGTAGTTTTGCATTCTGTTGTATTGTTAAAGTTGTTTTCGCGTTATTCTGGTTTCCCTTATTCTTGTCTTCCTTGTGTCTGTGTCCCTGTGTCTATTTTGTCCCAGTGTCTTGGCCTTTTGTATTTAGTTTCCCTTCCTGTTATTTGCTTGTGTTTGGTGTTTAGGTTTCCATTCCCACAGAGTTTAGTTCTCCCTATGTTTTCCCTTACTGTCCCTCCCTTATGCCATGGAGTCACTTGTGTCTCTTTTCCCTAGTGTGTATGTTATTCCTTGTGTGGTGTCAAATGTCTTGTTTAGTTAATTCCTGTTTTGTTTAGACAGTCCTTTCTCCTGTGCACTTAGTGTTTAGTTTTGCTTCCCCTTGTCTCATCTCGGAAATTATGTTCAGCTGCGATCCCACCTGTTGTCACTCCCTCATTAGCCCTTGTGTATTTATTGTCTACTTTTGTCTTTGTCCTTTGTTGTGTCCTCATCAGTCTTGCCATCAGTGTTGGCTTGTCTGCTGAGTGCCTTTGTGTAGCTGGCTCCCGTCCAGTTTTGTACCCACTGCGTTTAATTAATATGGCTTTAGTTTAAATATTGTTTTGCCTCGTGAGCCCTGCTTTGGGGTCCTCTGCCTTGCATGCTGCAGCAGAATGTAACAGTTTCAGGGCCATGTTGTCCATTGTGTAGCAGGCCCTCACCTTTTAACAACAGTCTGCAAACATCTGGGAATTGAGAAGAGCAGCTGCTAGCCATTTGGGAATATTGTTTCTTTCTGTCTGATAGGGGATTCTAGGTGCTTGCCAGTCCTGGTGCTTCTTTGTTGTACTTTTGGTTTCATGATGCTCCAGGCTTTCAGCTGGTGAAAGGTAAGGACTGCAGGCAAACCAGTTCAGCACCCAGACCTTCTCCTGCAAACCCATGTTGTTGAAATAGATACATTATGTAGTTTTCCATTGTCTTGCTGAAATATGAGGGCCTTTCACGAAGAAGACATTAGTTGGGAGCATGCTCTAAAACTTGCTTTTCAGGATTGATGGTATATTTCCAAAATCTGAAAGCTGCCAATTCTCTAGGCACTATTTAACATCCCTTGCCATCAGAGATGCAGGTTTTTGAACTGAGAAATGATAAACAGCCGGGTGGCTCTTCTGCTCTTCAGTCTGGAGGACATATTGGCCATGTTTTACAAAAAGAATTTCAGATTTTGATTTGTCTGCTCCAAGAACCATTTACCACATCACCCCAGTAAGTTTTAAATGAGTTTTGGCCTAGAGATGTCAACTTTTCTGGATCATGTTCACACACAACTTTTTTGACATGTGATGCTATCATCAAATTCAAAATCAGCTAACACATTTCTTAAAGTTGTACATTTTCTCAGTTTAAATATTTGACGTGTTCACTATGTTCTATTGTGAGTGAAATGAGGGTTTGTGAGATTTGAAAATCAGTGTATTCTGCTTTCATTTCAATTTTTCTGAGTCAGGTTTACAAAATGGTTGTCATGAAGTTCAGACCCAGACTCAATGGATAACAGCACAACACATGCATTATTAACTCACACTACATGTGAGAAAGAAAGATTACATCACTGATTAGTGATCTGGTTAACATGCTGACATGTGATGTGTGTCGTTGAGATGTTGCTAGGACAAACATCATAAATTGTATGCAAGTTCAAGAAAACACTGCAGAACAGCTCTGCCCACATGGTAACAAGGACCAAACCTAAGCTGCTAACTCTGCACAGTTTAACTGTATTTAATAGCTATTTAGCTTTTATTGTACACAATTGTCATTGTGCTTTTGTATTTCAGTCACTTCAACAGTGTAATATTTGCCTTCAATATTCTCTTCAATGTCAAGTATATCTCCATCTCTCACTAACATCACTGTCCAATATCTGGGGTTACCAGAAGAGGTGATGATTTCAGTTCTAACTACACTTCCATCCTGTGTGTTTCTCGTCATTAATGGGATCATGTTGTTCACTCTGAGGAGTAAACCGGTGTTTCGTGAGACCTGCCGTTATGTTCTTCTTTATAACCTCCTTTTTGCAGACACTGTACAGCTGGCACAGAGTCAGGTTCATTTTCTTCTTGCAGTTCTTCAAATGACAGTGTCATATCCTGTATGTACTGTTCTCATTATCTTCACTCATCTCACAGCTGTGGTCTCTCCTCTCACACTGGTGGTGATGCCTCTGGAGAGATATGTTGCTGTGTGTTACCCACTGAGGCATGCTGCCATCATCACCATCAGAAACACAGGGGCAGCTGTTACTGTGATTTGGACAATCAGTTTTCTAAACATTATTATTCGAACTCTGTTGTTTTTAGAACTATTTGAAAAGTTGGATAGTTTAGAGGTGAAAGGCCTTTGTTCTGATATAGCTATACTGCTTGGGTCAAAGTCTGATCATTATGACAAAGCTTTCACTAGTTTTGTGTTTGTGTCTGCTGGAGTGGCAGTCATGTTCTCTTATATTGGTGTGCTATTAGCAGCCAGGTCGGCCTCCACTGACAAAGCTTTAGCCCATAAAGCTCGTAACACACTGGTGCTGAATCTGATACAGCTGTGCCTTAGCCTCTCCTCAACTATTTACTACCCACTGTTGATATCTCTTTCAATGATTGTTACAAGAATAATACTTTTCCGCATTCAAACTGTTTTTTATATGTTTTTTATTATCTTACCCAGATGTCTGACTTCCCTCATCTATGGACTAAGAGATCAGACTATCAGACCTGTCCTCACGTACTATCTATGCTGTAGATTGATACTCCCAGTGGTAGAAAACAAAGCATGACATGTTAAGTTTTGTGTATATTAAACCACATTGATTAATAATTTGATGTCACTCAGGGAAGGGAGAATTTAATGAGGTTTATGAAGGTATTCAGGGAAGAGCTTTATTTATATGGATTATTGCAGTATATTACAATATAAATTAGGACATTATAATTCCAACCTTAATGATTACAGGTAACATTTTCAGCCTATTTTCTTCATTAATTTGTTTTCTATTTCATATTTTCCAATTTACTGCTGTTTCTTTTTTCCTGTTGATGTATATTATTTATTCTAGAAAGGTTGCCTTCTGGATCTTATGCAAGAGGTGTAGCAGACACAATTGTTTCCAATAAACAGCACCGACATGTTTTACGTTAAAGATACAATTTTATATCATTCATTAATGATGGGTTATTTAAAAGGACTAATTTAAAGCTATGTGAAACTGAAATGTTAATTACCATCACAGACTGCACAGAGTTTTATGCTGTCTTATATGTGCTGCATGTCTAACTAACTCCTGTGTAAAACTGTGGCATGGGAGAGTGACTGAGGTGAAAATGTACAAATGTGTGGGTCATGACCTTTGCCTTGGTTTATGATAACTGAGCTTTTCTTTAGTGTTTGAGGAAGTGGATCCCAGGGACAAGCGTTATCAGAAGTTAGAAGAAATAGAAAAGAGAATAAGTTTAAGAATAAAGAATGAGATAAAAGTTTGAGAAAAGTTTTGAGACTTTTTCAATTCAATGTTATTTATATAGCGCCAAATCACAACAAACAGTCACCTCAGGGCACTTTGTATTGTGGGTAAAGACCCTACAATAATACAGAGAAAACCCAACAGTCAAAACGACCCCCTATGAACTGGACTTGTGGGAAGGAAAAACTCCCTTTTAACAGGAAGAAACCTCCAGCAGAACCAGGCTCAGGGAGGGGGGGGTCATCTGCTGAGACCGGCTGGGCTGAGGAGAGAGAAAAGACCTGCTGTGGAAGAGAGCCAGAGATTAATAACAATTAATGATTAAATGCAGAGTGGAGTATAAACAAAGTAAATAAGGTGAATGAAAAGAAGCAGTGCATCATGGGAACCCCCCAACAGCCTAGGCCTATAGCAGCATAACTAAGGGAGGGTTCAGGGTCACCTGATCCAGCCCTAACTATAAGCTTGATCAAAAGGAAAGTTTTAAGCCTAATCTTAAAAATAGAGAGGGTGTCTGTCTCCTGAATCCAAGCTGGGAGCTGGTTCCACAGAAGAGGCGCCTGAAAGCTAAAGGCTCTGCCTCCCATTCTACTCTTAAGTATCCTAGGAACCACAAGTAAGCCAGCAGTCTGAGAGGGAAGTGTTCTTTTGGGGTGATATGGTACTATGAGGTCTTTAAGATAAGATGGTGCCTGATTATTCAAGATCTTGTATGTGAGGAGAAGAATTTTAAATTCTATTCTAGATTTAACAGGGAGCCAATGAAGAGAAGCCAATATGGGAGAAATCTGCTCTCTCTTTCTAGTCCCTGTCAGTACTCTAGCTGCAGCATTTTGGATCAGCTGAAGGCTTTTCAGGGAGCTTTTAGGACAGCCTGATAATAATGAATTACAATAGTCCACCCTAGAAGTAATAAATGCATGAATTAGCTTTTCAGCATCACTCTGAGAAAGGATGTTTCTAATTATAGAAATATTGCGCAAATGCAAAAAAGCGGTCCTACATATTTAGATAAGATAGTGTTCATTTGTCACATGCGCAGTTATACACAGTACAATGCACAGTGAAATGTATTTTTTACCTGCAACCATATATACACACATATAAATAAGAAGAATAAAAATAAAAATAAGTAATTCACACTATACACTATATACTATACACTATACACACTTTACATGGAATTATAGAATATTATAATATTTACATTGTGCAATAATATTTGTTTAATATGTGCATTGAAGGACAAATCCTGGTCAAAAATGACTCCAAGATTTCTCACAGTGTTACTGGAGGCCAAAGTAATGCCATCCAGAGTAAGTATCTGGTTTGACACCATGTTTCTAAGATTTGTGGGGCCGAGTACAAGAACTTCAGTTTTATCTGAATTTAGAAGCAGGAAATTAGAGGTCATCCAGGCCTTAATGTCTTTAAGACATTCCTGCAGTTTAACTAATTGATGTGTGTCATCTGGCTTCATTGATAGGTAAAGCTGAGTATCATCTGCATAACAATGAAAATTGATGCAATGCTTTCTAATAATACTGCCTAAGGGAAGCATGTATAATGTAAATAAAATTGGTCCTAGCACAGAACCCTGTGGAACTCCATAATTAACCTTAGTGCGTGAAGAAGACTCCCCATTTACATGAACAAATTGGAGTCTATGAGATAAATATGATTCAAACCACTGCAGTGCAGTACCTTTAATACCTATAGTATGCTCTAATCTCTGTAATAAAATGTTATGGTCAACAGTATCAAAGCTGCACTGAGGTCCAACAGGACAAGAACAGAGATGAGTCCACTGTCAGAGGCTGTAAGAAGATCATTGGTAACCTTCACTAATGCTGTTTCTGTACTGTGATGAATTCTGAAACCTGACTGAAACTCTTCAAATAAACTGTTCCTCTGCAGATGATCAGTTAGCTGTTTTACAACTAACTGCTCTCAAGATGGCGCTTGTGTTTGGCCTCGCCATCGGTCAATGAGCTGTTGCTTTTGTTTTTATTTTGATGTTGATAAGCTTTCCGGTCTACGATGGTCTTGCATCCCGTTGGGTGTATGATCGACAGGTTTTGTTGAACATCCGCACTTATATGGGGTACTATGATGCTCCTTTTTTGTGTCTTAGTGGTGCAGCCTCTTATTCGCCTCCATTTACCCCGCTAACCAAAGCGGCTGGTGCCGGTCAGCACTGCCGGAGCCTCGGTGGACATAGGCGGAGGAAGAGGGGATATAGAGCCGGAGTCCAGGTGAGACTGCGGTTGTTCTGGAAGCGGGGAATTGCTGGAAAACATCGACCCTCCTTTATGTTTATCCTGATGTCTCCTGGTGCCTGGAGTTATGATTCTTTTCCACCTCAGAACTTACGCAGGAGGACGTGTTGTCTTCGCCAAGTTTTTCCGGACTCTCCTGCAGCTGTGGTAGCCTCTCCGGTGGTGAGTGAACTTTATAGGCACAGTGGATCAACTTCACGAGTCCTGCGCTCCTTGCCCCGGCTGTCTTCATTAGGGTCCCCAGCTTCAACTCCTCTCAGGATGGCGCTCATGAATGTGCACACCGTTTCAAATAAGTCTTTCATTTTGAATGACTATATTCTGTCCAAGGATTTGGATTTCCTGTTTCTGACTGAAACCTGGCAGAGGGAGATGGATCACACTCCGCTTATAGAACTGTGTCCTACTAAATACAGATTCTTCAGCTCCCCTCGCTCGTCAGGACGCGGTGGAGAACTGGCTGCAATTTTCAAGAGCAGCTTTATGTGCCATTGGGTGAGCTCGGAAACTTTTTCGAGCCGCAGATCTTAAAGGTTGGAAGAGATAATTCATTTTATTGTGTTTTAATCTACTGTCCACCTGGCCCAGAGACATCCTTCTTGAAGGAATTTAGTGACTTTTTGTCCTCCACATTGAAACTAGCAAGACTACTTATTATTGGAGATTTTAACTTTCACGTTGATGATATTTCAGATAAACATGCTGAAAAATTTATCAATCTGATGGAATCTTTTAATCTGTCCCAACATGTGTCTTGCCCTACACATAACAAAGGACATGTTTTAGATCTTGTTTTTACTCTTGCATTAAATATTGATTCTCTTTATTCTGAGGATATTTTTATTTCTGATCATGTTTGTGTTCTTCTTAATTTGTCTCTTAATTTTGATTGTCTATCTGTGCCTCATGTGTTTTGTTCACGCATTGTTAATCACCTTTCTGCAGATAAATTTACTGCTGCTTTTAATCATGAGGTTTCTACTTCAAATGATGTAAATATTTTAGTAGACTCTTTTAACCATCAGTGTCTCTCTATTTTAGATAGAATAGCTCCTTTTAAAATGAGAAAGGCTACTTTTAGCAAATCCTCCCCTTGGATGAATTACAGTATTCGCCTTTTGAAATGTAGCTGTCGGAAAGTGGAGCGTCTATGGAAATCAACGAAGCTCCAAGTCCACCTAACTCACTTAAAGGAACTTAGATTTTCTTTTAATAACATGGTGAAGGATGCAAGAGCTGCTTATTTCTCTCGGCTGATTTCTAACAGTAGACAAAATCCAAAAATGCTATTTGACACAACCAAAAAGACTGTTACACCTGCTTCTCCTACTTTAGCCATCCAGTCTAATGAAGACTGCGAAAACTTTTTATCCTTTTTTATTGGGAAAGTTAACAATATCAGACCTAACATAAATCCCTCTGTATCTTCTTCTGCCTTACTTCCCACTCGGCCTTCAATCTTGGAGAACTTTTCACCAATATCATTAAAATATCTCCTAAGTGTGGTTGATATCATGAAACCCTCCTCTAGCTCCACTGATGTTTTACCCACATTTCTATTTAAGAAAGTTTTTTGCACCATTGGGCCATGTGTGTTAACAATAATTAACAGGTCACTGGTTACTGGCTCTGTCCCCGATATTTTAAACAGGCTGTTATTCATCCCCTATTAAAAAAGCCTGATGCTGATCCTTCACTTGTTCAAAATTTTAGACCAATTTCAAAGCTTTCTTTTATATCAAAAGTCTTAGAAAAAGTTGTGGCCAAACAGCTAAATGTTATGTTAGCTAAATATAACATACTCGATAAGTTTCAGTCTGGATTTCGTAACCTGCACTCTACTGAAACTGCTCTTCTTAGAGTCTCCAATGATATTTTAATGAAAAGAGATGCAGGTGAATGCTCTGTTCTTGTACTCCTGGACTTATCGGCAGCATTTGACACAGTAGATCATAACATTTTAATTGACAGGTTAAGGACATGGGTGGGCATCTCTGGATCAGCCTTAGATTGGTTTCATTCTTACCTCTCAGACAGAAGCTTCTCAGTGGCTGCTGATAGTTTTACATCCTCATCTGCTGCTCTGTCCTGTGGTGTGCCCCAAGGCTCTGTGTTGGGACCTATCTTGTTGACTTTGTATTTACTACCTCTCAGAGACATTTTGGGCACATTTAAAGAGGTCTCATATCATTGTTACGCTGATGATATTCAGCTGTATATTTCCTTTTCTCCACAGAATGTTAAAAAACTATCTATTCTTCAGAATTGTGTTGAGGCTGTAAAGAACTGGATGGCTGCTAACTACCTTTCAGAATCAGAATCAGATTCAGAATCAGAATCAGAAGGTTTTTATTGCCATATGGGTGAACAGGTTCACAGCATTAGGAAATTGCTGCGGTACTTCGTGCTTACAGAAAAAAACAAATAAGTATAAAAACTATAAGACAATATACAAGTATACAATTGCAAATATACAGAGATATTAGATATTAGAGATATTTCACTTAATACCGGGAAAACTGAAGTTCTTGTCTTTGCACCTGATAGCTTTGTTCCCACTGTGATAAACAATCTTGGTTTTTATCATCAATGATTCAGTCAAATGTCTGAAACCTTGGAGTTACATTTGACCAAGCTCTTAGCTTTGAAAAACATGTTAATAGCCTTGTGCGATCCTGCTTTTTTCATTTACGAAATATTGCCCGCCTCAGTTGAATGGTGTCCAAACCGGAATTGGAAATTATTATTGATGCTTTTGTCTCCTCTCGGTTGGACTACTGTAATTCGTTATACATTAGTCTCAGCAAATCGTCTTTGGATCGCCTCCAGTTGGTCCAAAATGCTGCTGCCAGGCTAGTTAATGGATCCCTTAAGTGATCTCATGTGACACCTATCTTGTCATCTCTGCACTGGCTTCCCATAAAGTTCAGATTCCAGTTTAAGATCTTGGTGATCACTTTCAGAGCTCTGCATGGTCAAATACCTGAATAGATTAGTGAGCTTTTACACCCATACATAACGCACAGACTGCTGAGGTCTTCTGACCAAAATTTGTTAGCGGTTCCACGGTCTAGGCTAAAAACTAAGGGAGACTCTGCTTTCGAGGTTGCAGCGCCTAAATTGTGGCATGCACTACCATCACACCTGAGATCTGTGGACTCTATTGAATCATTCAAAGAACAACTCTACACTCATTTGTACAGGCTTGCTTTTAACTAGTGGTTTGTGTGTGTTTTATCGTGTATCACTGTTTCCTTTTAATTGCTGTAAAGCACTTTGTGATTTTATCTAGAAAGGTGCTATATAAATAAATTTTACTTACATACTTACTTACTTACTCTTTCAAGAATCTTTGAGAGAAAAGGGAGGTTGGAGATTGGCCTGTAATTAGCTAAGACAACTGGGTCAGTGAGGGCTTTTTAAATAGCGCTTTAATTACAGCCACCTTGAAGGCCTGTGGTACATAGCCAACTAATAAAGGCAGATTGATCATTTTTAAGATTGAAGCATCAATAATTGGAAAGACTTCTTTAAACAGTCTACTAGGAATGGGATCTAATAAACATGTTGCTGGTTTTGAGGAAGTAACTATTGAACTTAACTCCGAAGGATCAATTGCAGCGAAAGAGTCTAAACAAATACCAGCAGTGCTGAAAGCAGCCGAACATGAAGATAAATCTTTGAGATGGTTATGAATCATTTTTTCTCTAATGTCTAAAATTTTACTTGTAAAGAAATCCATGAAGTCACTACTAGTTAAAGTGAAAGGAATACTCTGCTCTACAGAGCGCCCTGCATGGTGTTGGGCTGTGAGCACAACCCCCATCTGTGGACGTCGGGCCCTCATACCATCCTCATAGAGTCGGTTTCTAACCGTTTGTGCAGACACATGCACATTTGTGGCCTACTGGAGGTCATTTTGCAGGGCTCCGGCAGTGCTCCTCCTGTTCCTCCTTGCACAAAGGCGGAGGTCCTGCCGCTGCTGGGTTGTTGCCCTCCTACGGCCTCCTCCACGTCACCTGGTGTACTGGCCTGTCTCCTGGTAGCGCCTCCAGCTTCTGGACACTATGCTGACAGACACAGCAAACCTTCTCGCCACAGCTCGCATTGATGTGCCATCCTGGATGAGCTGCACTACCTGAGCCACTTGTGTGGGTTGTAGAGTCCGTCTCATGCTACCACGAGTGTGAAAGCACCACCAACATTCAAAAGTGACCAAAACTTCAGCCAGAAAGCATAGGTACTGAGAAGTGGTCTGTGGTCCCCACCTGCAGAACCACTCCTTTATTGAGTGTGTCTTGCTAATTTCCAATAATTTCCACCTGTTGTCTATTCCATTTGCGCAACAGCATGTGAAATTGATTGTCAGTCAGTGTTGCTTCTTTCAGGTAAACAGGTTTTTTGTGAAGGAAGACACCTGAAACACTTTAATTAAAAAAGTAAAACATTTAATGTATTAATGAATCAGAAAAAATACACACATGACTATGTGGGAACCCAGATTAAGAGTGTGCACTCTCTCTCTCTCTCTGAGCCCGTGTTCCTGTCTAACCAAAACGCTTTTATACAGCCTGTTATCTTAAACATAAACAATCTCTGGGTGCTATGAGTTGACCTTCGTCATTCAGTCTTTGTCAAGCTGGTTTTTCATGACCAAGATTCCTCTCAGACATAGGCACGTCTTCTTCCTGATGTACTAATTTAATCAATACAGAGAAATCTTGTCCAGATTAATGACAGAACATTCGTTGGCCAGTCCTCGAGATAAGATGCTCTGAAAGAGAAGTTAGTCTAGAACTTTCTGATCTGTTGCTCTCTGTTTAATGTATTATTTAATTGTTTATTATTTGGTTGATCCACTGTCTATTAATTCATTTACTGGAGTTTACCTTTAAACATTTGTCCTTTATTCACTGAGTAAAAAATAATCCCTAACACTTCCTAAGTGGACAGTTTGATTTCACATAAGTTTGATTTACTTGGAGTTATATCGTGTTGTTTAAGTGTTCCCTTTATTTTTTTGAGCAGTGTATATTTGGGGTAAAAACACTGAAATAAGTTTATGCATTAATCAAAAATAATAAAACTTTTTTCTTCAGCAATTCCTCGTACCTCACAAATGTCACTCAGCACTGGCAGTGCATGGGAAAGTATCGGCGTGGTTGAATTACCGTTTCAAATTTCATAGTTTTGTGATTAAGGGACAAAATAATAAATATAGGGGGTTTTCTTGGTGGTATGGGGGGGTGTCACTAATGCTTCTTCTGGTGTCGTAACACACTGTTGGCATGCGCGAACGGGTTTATCCAAGTACCTACCTAAATTCAACCAATACAGACACATTACATCTATAGAAATGATTTAAGTAGACACACTTACCTTCTATAATGGCTGCCTCCTATTTTCCACCATTTGTCCTTACATTTGTTCTTTGGATGAGCCAGCCTTCTGGTTGCAGGTAAATAGCTGGCTCAACTTGTATTTATACATTCATACATAGACTACGGCTATGCTGTAGTACCGCGAGACCTCGTGAATCTCGGCAGCATTGTACATGGTGGTGTGAATCTAACTACTTAACCCTTCCATGATTTAGTTTTTTCTCGCCAACTTGCTACTAGTAAGCGTAAAAGGTAATAATTATATATATATATATATATATATATATATATATATATAGTTAATTTCAATTATTTTCAGCACTCTGGAGGACTGTGATGAGGACCTGCACAGTTTGCAACTATATATTGACCAGTGTTTTGAGAGAGTCGTCATGAGGAAAATGGAGAAGACGCTGAGTCCCTCAACCAGCAAAGGCACTCCATCCACAAAAAGAACCCGCCCTGAAGATTCCCCCGAGATGGCATCTCCACCTACCAACGATATTGTGGAAATTCTGGAGTCCAATAATAACAAGCTGTCAAGCTTTGACGCCCGCTTGGCCCTGGTTGAAATCCTTCACAAGGAGTTTCAGGCCCTGCGGGAGTCAGTCGAGTTCAGCCAGCATCAGGTGGAAACACTTGCTGCTGAAAACGCTGTCCTCAGAGAGTCGGTGAATGCCCTCACCGAGGGAATGACCCGGCTCTCAGAAGAAAACAAAAAAATTAAAGAAACAGTTATCGAGCTTCAGGCCCGCAGCATGAGGGAAAATCTTGTGTTTTCAGGCATCCCAGAGAAGGCAGAGGAGGACCCAGAGACTACAGTAAAAGAGTTTATCCAAACTCACCTGAAGCTCCCGGAGGACACCGTGAACAGCATCGCCTTCCATAGAGTCCAACGCCTTGGAGGAAAGCGACCCAGAGCACGCAGACCCAGATAGATCATGGCCAAATTTGAACACTTTAAACAAAAAGAGCTGGTGAAGAGCCGCGGCTGGGAGCTGAGAAGGACGGACTTCAGCATTAACGACCAGTTCCCAAAGGAGATCCTGGAGCGACGCAAGGTCCTGTTTCCTATCCGAAAAAAGTTCATGCAGGGAGGCTCCCGGGCTGTCATCGCCGTCGACAAACTTTATGTGAACGGACAGCTTTACCACGACCAAAACACCACGCCATGGCTCTACTGATCGATCAGGTGATCTGTGTCCACACTGACATTTGTGTCTGATTTTCTCCTCCTACTCTAATTTTCATTAATAACCGGGTTAATAGTCACGTCTACATAGAATAGTCAATGCTGAATTAATCAGCATAGTGTGTTGTTGTCATTTGCTCATTTGTTTTGTTTTCTCCCCCGTTTTTGACATTGTTGTCTTAGATTACCTTTGGATCGTTTTTTTTTTTCTCTCTCTTTCAGTGTTGCACTGTTTTTTCACACACCCCCACCCCACCTTCTTTCCACACACGTTTAATGCTGCAATTTACCACAAAAACAAACAGCACAGACACAGCTATGCAGGGCGGACATACACTGACATACAGCACAGACACATGCAGGCATGCCGCGCACACATACACGTACACATACACATAGCTTTAGCAACATACAACACTTCACCAGTTAGTTTATACATGACTACACTTTTTGTTTCATTCAATGTACGCTGAGTTGGTTCGAGGGAAAAGAGACTAAAAATTGTTAATCGGTTAAATTATTTACAGGCTGATGTTGTGTTTCTTCAGGAGACACATCTGTCTAAAACATCTGCACACACTCTCTCTTCTTCACAGTTCCCTCACATGTTCTCAGCCTGCTACAACTCCAGACAAAGAGGTGTAGCTATATTGATTAACAGGAAGATTAACTTTAACATGAACAACACTACAGTAGATCCAGAAGATAGATTTATAATAGTTAATTTATCTATTCAGAACACAGACCTATGTATTGCTAGTATATATGGACCAAATGTTGATGACCCCTCCTTCTTTCACACCTTCTTCACCTTACTATCTGATCACTCTGACACCACACTTATGATAGGAGGAGACTTCAACCTAGTGTTTAATCCAGATATTGACAGGCTCAGTACAGCAGTGAGTCAAAGGAACTGGCAGTCTGCAGATATTCTTAAACAGTACATGAAGGATTTTGGTCTTTGCGATGCTTGGCGTTCACATCGCCCCATTCTGAGGGACGATACCTTTTTCTCATTAGTACACCACTCTCACTCCCGCTTAGATTACTTTCTAGTTAGCTCCATGATGATGGATATCACAGAAATTCAGATCCACCCTATCACTATCAGTGATCATGCACCAGTGTCTATGTCTCTGACACAGAAAAGAGTCACACCACCAATTAGGAACTGCAGATTTAATACATCGTTACTTAAAGAACAAGATTTCATTAATTATTTCAAAAAGGAGTGGGCTATATACCTAGAAAATAATGATCTGCCAGGAATATCACCATGTGTTCTTTGGGAAGCAGGAAAGGCAGTAATGCAGGGTAAAATAATATCTTACTGCTCGCATAAGAAAAATAAAGAAAACACGCTTATGTTAGAATTAGAACAAAAAATTAAATCTTTAGAAACTGCCTATGCTGCTTCACCACAAGAACATAAATTCACAACTTGAGAAAACTAAAATTGGAATTAAATGAAATAACTGATAAAAAGACACAATTTCTCTTTCAAAGGCTGCATTTAGAAAATTTTGAACATGGAAACAAATCTGGAAAATTCCTGGCCAACCCGTTAAAACTGAATAAAGAAAAAACAGCTATTCCTTCTATTAAAGACACAACTGGTAACATTATTCATGACCCACAACAAATAAATAAATGTTTCAAAGACGTTTATGAAGCCTTATACTCATCACAGATTAATCCATCTGATACTGCTATTGAAGAATTTCTTAACAGTATAAATCTACCAAAAACTAAACGATGAACAGGTTGCAGCTCTGGATTCACCTCTCTCAACGTCTGAATTCCAAGATGCCCTACAGCATCTCCCAAATAATAAGGCCCCTGGTCCAGATGGTTTACCAGCTGAGTTTTATAAAGAATTTTGGTCTGAGCTAGCACCCATTTTTTTCAGAATGGTGACTCAGATTCAGAATGATCAAACACTATCTCCAAATACAAACTCTGCTAACATCAGCCTGCTTCTTAAACCAGGCAAAGACCCCACATTCCCATCCAGCTACCGCCCAATCTCACTCATAAATGTAGATCTTAAGATAATTTCCAAAGTCTTGGCCAGAAGATTAGAAAATATTACCCCACTCATAATACATCCTGATCAAACAGGTTTTATCAAGGGTCGACATGCAGCCAACAATACACGCAGAATAATAAATGTAATAGATTACTGTTCCATTAACAAATTAGAAACCACAGTTGTTTCTTTAGATGCAGAGAAGGCATTTTTATTATTTTTTTTATAATTTTTATTAGCAGTTCTACAAAAATTTGGATTTGGTTCATCCTTCATTAATTGGATCGGAACACTATACAGCTCCCCCAAATGCACAGATTAGGACAAATGATCTTATTTCCCAAAGCTTTAGTCTGCAGAGGGGCACCAGGCAGGGCTGCCCACTCTCTCCCTCACTTTTTGTCATCTTTATTGAGCCACTGGCAGCAGCAATTAGACAAAATGCAAATATTAAAGGAATTAAAACAAAAAATACAGACCATAAGATAAGCCCTTATGCTGATGATGTATTACTTTTCCTTGGGAATTCACAAGCTTCTCTCTTGAAGACAATTAACCTGATAGATAAATTCTCATCTATATCTGATTACTCTATTAACTGGAGTAAATCAACAGTTTTGCCTCTAAACTGTAATTTTGAGAACACCACTACCACGTCACTACAGTCAGGCAACATTAAATATTTGGGTACAAATTTTTCTGCCAGACTCTCAGACTTGGTTCGATTAAATCACATTCCTCTATTAAAAACGATAGAGGATGATCTCACACATTGGAATAGTTTACCTATATCACTCACGGGTAGAGTCTTCATCAATAAAATGATGGTTTTGCCAAAAATCCTCTATTTGTTCTCACTGATCCCTAATAAACCTTCTGTTGCTTGGTTTAAGACACTAGATTCAAACATGACAAAATTTCTGTGGAAAAGCAAACCATCACGAATAAGTTTAAAAACTTTACAAAAGCCAAAACACAATGGTGGTCTAGAGCTACCAAATTTTTATCACTACTTCCTAGCCAGTAGGTTGCAATATGTTTCAAAATGGATCAAACCAAGTTCACTAGACAGCCCATGGTTGGACCTAGAACAAGCACTTTGTGGAAAAATAAAAATCTCTGATCTACCTTTCATTAGCTCCTGTATCAAGCAAGATAATTGCTTTAAAAGCTTCATCAAATCAGCTAAGATGCACAGGAATGAAGGCCAAACACAAACTACAGAGAATAGGAAGGACAAGAGGAACAACATTGTCATCCCATATGTATCAGGCTTGTCAGAGAAACTCAGAAGAATTTTCTCCAAGCATGACATCTCAGTATACTTCAAACCAAGTCACACCCTAAGACAAAAACTGGTTCATCCCAAGGACAAACCCGCCAAACACAAGATCAGCGATGTAGTGTATGCTGTTCAGTGCAGTGAAGAGTGCTCGGACCTCTACATTGGTGAAACCAAACAGCCTCTTCACAAACGAATGGCACAACATAGAAGAGCCACCTCGACAGGACAAGATTCAGCAGTACATCTGCATCTGAAGGAAAAAGGGCACTCTTTTGAGGATGCCAATGTTCACATTTTGGATAGGGAAAACAGATGGTTTGAAAGAGGAGTGAAAGAAGCCATCTATGTCCACTGTGAACAACCATCATTGAACAGAGGAGGTGGATTATGTCACCAACTTTCCCCCGCTTACAGTGCTGTCCTGAGCTCCCTTCCCAGACGTCTCAACCCCCATTCACACCTTTGTTCCAGTGACCTCAGTAGGCCACAGGAAACAATGGAGCGGAGTCTTAAATTGGTTTCAACTGAAACCACTGATTAAATATGACCCACGCCCCCTTCACACCTGGGCACATGTGTTCACGCACATGATCAATAGAGGGTCATAACCACCTCCAGGGGACTACGCCCACAGGGGTTTAAATACCTGGGTCTCTCCACCATTTGGTTGAGAACTGAAGAAGCCTTTCGGATGAGAGGTGAAACGTCTTCAAGAAACAAAAAGAAGTCCAGTCGCCTTTTTCAAGCTCCAGAGACTACTATGACCTGGATGACTGAGAATCTACACAGACATATTGCTTTAAAAGCCTTAACATAAACACCTCTCTGACAGCCTGGTGGGAATTTTTAAAAATAACTAAGTCTTCACTTATCCCAAGTAAACTGACACCCATTTGGAACAATCCAGGTATATGCCAGAAAAAGAAAGTACTGAATTTTCTGTCATGGAATGAAAAGGGTATAAATAACCTAGAGCACATTATTCAAGATGGAAACGTTATTCAATTTCAAGAACTTATATCAAAATATGGAATCAGCAGCAGTAGATTTCTGGAATATCAGCAACTGAGGTCCATCATACAGGTGTAGCCTGGCTGTGTACACCAAACTAATGCCCCTCGTTCCCCATTTTAAAGGGGGGATTCAAATAAAAGCTGTGGTGACCAGAGCAAGTGTCCTCGTCTCATTAGCGACCGATTCAGAGCTGCTACATAAAACTGGTGCCGTGACCCGGATATCCAGATCAGCCGCTGCCGATCGCCGAGGTTCTGCTGTGTGCTTGTGACACCCGGAGTTCAAGTTGGTGGACAAATGGATCCTGTTAGCCTCTGAGTTGGCTGCAAATTGTCATTAATGAGCATAGGACTGTGTATATAACTTTCAATTTGTGATCTGTTTTTTTTTGTTCATATATTTCTTGACTGATTTAATTTCCTAAAACCATGGCAGACAAAACGTTTAATGGGTTTTCTCCTACTGGTAGAGGGAGGGGCTTATTTACATTTGTGAGTAACACCCCAGGGCCTATCCCTGAAAAATTGTTTGGGTTAGATGATGTTAATCACAATCCTGAGCACAACCCACCCTGCTCTACACCTGCAAATACCCATGAGAATAGCACAGGGCAGTTACGGGAACTTATTGGCGAATTAGGAAGCCAAATTGGTGAGTTTATAGCTGGCCGCCTTTTGGCCTCCCAACCATTTCTCACTGCACAACTCTCTCTTGCTAACCCAACTGCAGCTGAGACATTAAACACAGTTGCTGACCTGTCCAAGGTGAGTTTGATAGTCAGACCTGACATCAAAGATCCACCCATGTACCGTGGTGATGGAGCAGACAAGTACTCCATTCAGGAGTGGATTGACGTTATGGACGTGTATTTGAACAAAAGAGGGCTGTCGATTACTGATCAAGTGGAGGAAATCCTGAGTCATCTGCTTGGCAGAGCAAAAAATATTGTCAGAGTGGGACTTAAGAGTAGCTCTTCAGCCAACACTGCTGTAACCCCAGAGACAATTTACCGCATCTTGAGACGCTACTTTAGTGAGACACCTAGCTCTTGCTTACCATTGGCCGATTTCTATGCCACACAGCCAGTAGTTGGGGAAACATCAGTAGACTACTGGGTCAGACTAAACACAGCTGCTGAAGTAGCTGACAGACATTTAAAGCGCCAAGGTGGTAAAATGGACAATATGGACTCAGAGATTGCCATGATGTTCATTAGGAACTGTTCAGATCCCAACCTTAGCTGTGTTTTTAAATGTAAACCCATCAGCAAATGGTCACTAGCTGACGTGCAGGAAGTTATTGATGAGCACCAGAGGGAGCACCAAGCTAAAAAGTCAGCTGCCAACATGACCAAAGAACATCCCCTCCGTGTTGCCACTGCTGCAGCAGTTAGCGAACCCCAACAGTGTGACGCAGAGTACACAAATGTTAACACAGCCAAGCTAACTAATCCTGCTAAGCCAGGTGAGGCAGCAGCTGCTGAATCTAATGCACTGGAGAGAGTGCTTAGCATGTTGGAGAGAGTGCTAGAGCGTACAAACCAGCCTACATTTGCTACCAGTAGACCACAACCCTCATCATTCAGTCGTCAGTCACCGTGCCGAGTCTGTGGACATAGTTCACACTCAACACGAACACACTGTATGAGAGAGAAAAGATGTTTGGACTGTTTGGAGATTGGGCACCAACGAAAGGACTGTCCTAAGCCTCCCACTACTCAGTCAGACAGCACTCCACTGCGTCAGGGAAACTAATGTACTCACACGTGGGAGGGGGCCGTGTGAGTGATAGAGACGAAACCCTCAAAGCCGATGATGATGCACAGTCTGTATACACAGAATACATTAAATCCTCTCCACCTAATGTTGTTGTACTGTTCCAGAACATTGCTAGGCTTGATAAAGCTGACAGCCTATTCTATACTAATGCACAAGTGGAGGATCAGGTCTCGTTACAAGCTTTACTTGATTCTGGCTCAATGGCATGTACAATCAGTGAAGAAGCTGAGCAGATGTTAACCAACATGCACTCGGTACCTATGCCCCATGATACTTGTCCTGACATTGTACTTGTTGGCTGTGGGGGAGTCAAAGTTAGGCCCAAGTGTATCTATGACTTGAAAATGGAAGTCTATGGTCACACATTCAGGGTCCCTGCTTTAGTAGTTCCTGGACAAAGAGACCAGATGATCCTAGGGACTAACGTCATCAAACACCTCCTTAAACAGTTCAAACAGTCCACACAGTTTTGGCAAGTTCTGAGTAAACCTGAGTCGACTGACGCACCTGAGATAGTGCAATTTCTCAATATGTTGTCCGGCATTAACAGGTGGAGGGGTGACAGCATCCCTGATGTCATTGGGGTGGCTAAGTTGACCCAGGCTGTGACCCTCTTGCCAGAACAGGAGCACTTGGTGTGGTGCAAGTTGCCTGCAGCCTCAGCTCTTTCAGAAGGCAGTGCTGTCCTAGTTGAGCCAGCAAAGGTCCTTGCCCACAAAAAGGACGTAATTGTTTGCAGATCTGTGGCAAACATGAATGGTGATAGGTGGATCCCAGTTAGAGTGCTAAACACTTCCAACAAACCTGTCACCTTACGGCGCAACACAAAAATTGCGGAAGTGTCAGCTTGCATTGCTGTTGAGGACCTGGACGAGGTCCCTGAGTTAGGAGTAATTGACTCGGTTGAAATAACCAACCAGACGATGTGCAGCGAACCAGCCAACCAGTCTCAAAACCCTCTCGAGCCCAATCACAAAGACACTTTAACCAAGCTTGGACTTGAAAGTCTAGACATTGATGCTTGTGAAGTATCACATTATTGGAAGGGCCAACTTCTGCAGCTTATCCAAAAGTACGAGGATGTCTTTTCAAGGACGAAGCTCGACTGCGGGTCAGCGAAAGATTTTGTTCATCGGATCCATCTGTCTGACACGCGGCCCTTCAGACTCCCATACCGCCGCATTCCACCAGGCCAGTACCACAAACTCAGACAAGTACTTTCAGAAATGGAAGAACTTGAGATCATCCGCAAGTCAAATAGTGAGTGGGCGTCACCACTAGTTCTGGTGTGGAAAAAGAATGGAGACTTGAGAATCTGCGTGGATTACCGCTGGTTAAATGCTCGCACAATCAAAGATGCTCATCCGCTGCCACACCAAGCAGATTGCCTCGCAGCTCTGGGAAAAAGTGCCATATTCAGCGCAATGGATCTCACTTCTGGCTTTTACAATGTTGCTGTGGCAGAAGAGGACAAGAGGTTGACAGCCTTTACAACACCTATGGGACTCTACGAGTTCAATCGACTTCCGCAGGGGCTGTGTAATAGCCCAGCCAGTTTCATGCGACTCATGATGAGCATATTCGGCGACCAGAACTTCTTAACTCTCCTCTGCTACTTGGATGACGTTCTGGTCTATGCACCTGATGAGGCTGAAGCTCTGAAAAGACTAGAAATGGTTTTCAGCAGGCTGAGAGTCCATGGATTGAAATTATCCCCTAAAAAATGTCAGCTACTCAGGAGGAGCGTAAAGTTTCTAGGACATGTTGTGGACAGTAGCGGAGTTTCAACTGACCCTGACAAGATCAAAGCCATTGCATCAATGACTGAGACAGATCTTATGATGGAGGATGCCATGACTCCTTCTCAAAAGAAAATCAAGTCATTCTTAGGCATGGTCATGTACTATCAGCAGTTCATCCAAGACTGCTCCAGAATAGCCAAACCCCTCTTTGCACTCACAGCTGCCCCTAAGGGAAGAAAGGGTAATATCCGTGGCGTTGCCGCATTCAAAAAATTACATCCAAGTGACTGGAAACAAGAACACCGTGACTCATTCAAACAGCTGAAACTTGCCCTTTTGGAGTCTGTTGTCCTGGCGCACCCAGACTTCAGTCGCCCGTTTGTCCTCTCAACAGATGCCTCGACAGATGGACTCGGTGCTGTGTTATCCCAGGTCCAGGAAGGTGAAACCAAAGCACGCCCAGTCGCCTTTGCCAGTAAGGCACTCACTCGTGCTCAGAGCAAATATCCAGCCCATCGTTTAGAGTTTTTGGCACTTAAATGGTCAGTTTGTGACAAGTTCAGCCATTGGCTAAAGGGACACGCATTCACTGTATGGTCGGATAACAATCCCCTGACCTACATCCTCACGAAACCCAAACTCGACGCATGTGAGCAAAGGTGGGTGGCAAAGTTGTCCCCATACAATTTTGACATTAAATACATGCCTGGCAGTAAGAATGTAGCTGCTGACGCCCTCAGCCGACAGCCATTCATCAAGAGCCGTGTCTCCCAAAGGCTGGTAACAGAGCCCTATGAAAGCTTGCTAAAAGAATCACAACAACTAAGGGAAGATACAGTCCAAGAAGTCTTTAGAGTCAGTGCCAATCATCAGACAGTTGAACAGCTCCAAGCCGCACAGGGCTTAGAACACCAGTCATTCAGTGGTGAGGAAGTGTCTGCAGTTCTGTCAGGACATCTCGAGTGGGAGTATAGCTCCGAACAGAGAGTAATGGCATGGTTGGCTCATGACCTGGAGGGGCTGGTACAGGCTGGCCAAGTCACCCTACCTGCGTTTTCCATCCAAGAGCTTCAGGAGGCACAGCAAAATGACGCCACAATATCTCAAGCCATTCCATTTATCACACGTGGTAGGCGACCATCAAGGAGGGAGAAATCCAACTTGCCCCCAAGAGTCTTGAAACTCCTGAAGCAGTGGGAGAAACTGAAAATGCTCGATGGCATCCTGTACAGGGTGTGTAGAGACCTCACCACTGGCAAGAAACGATACCAGTATGTAACACCCCTGTCCCTTGTTGGTCAAGTACTCCGTGGAGTACATGATGATGCTGGGCATCAAGGTCAGAGCCGGACACTACATCTCGCACGACAGCGATTTTTCTGGCTCAATATGGAGCACAGTGTCCGTGAATATGTCAAATGTTGCAAACGCTGTGTTGTGAGTAAAACCCCCGAGCCAGAGGGTAGGGCTCCCCTTGAGAGTATTAAGACCACAAGTCCCCTGGAGCTAGTGTGTCTTGACTTCTGGTCCGCAGAAGACTCTAAGGGTCGAAGCATAGATGTACTAGTAGTGACTGATCATTTCACCAAAATGGCCCATGCTTTCCAGTGCCCAGATCAATCAGCTAAACAAGTAGCCCGCCAGTTGTGGGACAGGTATTTTTGTGTCTATGGCTTCCCACAAAGAATTCACGCAGACCAAGGCGCAAACTTTGAGAGTGAGTTGCTTCAACAATTACTGCAAGTGTCAGGTGTAAAAAAGTCAAGGACTACGCCCTACCACCCCATGGGCAATGGCCAAACTGAAAGGTTTAACAGAACCTTAGGAAACATGATCAGAGCCTTACCACCCCGTGATAAGAGTAAGTGGGCCCAAATGCTACAGACACTGACCTTTGCTTACAACTGCACGGTCCATGAATCAACCGGCTATGCACCCTTCTACCTGATGTTCGGTAGAATTCCTAGGCTTCCGGTAGATGTCTTGTTTCACAATGTAGAGAGAGATAATGAAATCACTGACTACAATGATTATGTCAGAAAGGTGAGGGATAACCTCAAGGAGGTCCTTGCTGCTGCTCAGGCCAATGCCAACGCCAGCCAACAGCGTCAGGCCCGCTTGTACAATTTGAAGACCAAAGGCACGGATATTGATGAAGGCGACCAGGTTCTCTTGGCAAATAAGGGCGAACGTGGACACAGGAAACTTGCAGATAAATGGTGCTCCACCATCTACATGGTTGTATCCAAAGACCCTAAATGTCATACTTACCGCATCAGAAACACGACCAATGGACAGGAGAGAGTCGTCCACCGAAACCTGCTCCTGCCAGCGAACTTCCTGCCGCTCGAGTTGGATCGAGAACAAGGGTCTGTGTCCTCTTTTGATACCAGCCCTGATCCGAGTAGTGTACCCGGTGTTGAGCAGGACCTTTCTGTTGCAGATCCAGAACATGATGGGGTGGATTGTACAGCTGAGTGGGTAGCTAGTACAGTGTCTTCAGGAGAACCCATTTCCCATCCACCGTCCTGTCAGGTGACCTGTGACCCAGCCATTGAATCCCATTCTGATTCTGACCTTGAAGCTTCTAATGAGGTTGAGGGCTGTGAAGAGGGTCACAGAGTAGAATTAGGCAGTGTTGGGAGTCCCATGAAGAATGACAGAGACACTGTCAAAGGCCCAACCCCAAGTCTCAGTCGTTTTCGTGACCAGCCCATTATCGATGATGTGGCAGCAGCCACGGGGCCTGATGAGCTGCCACCTCACACAGCAAGTGTTGTCAGGACTAGGGCAGGGAGGATAGTGAGACCAGTCAACAGACTGATACATAACATGACACAAAAGAATAGGCAGCTACGCTGTATGGTAACTGATCTCACCAGGAGTTTACTTTTGTAGATAAGAGATTTTAGTCCCTGTGACTGTTTGAGTTTTGACGACTCACTGTAAATTCTGTATGTTGCCAATTGGCACGAGGTTATTGGAGGGAAACAGCCACTGACTTACCTGTGTGAGGTTGTGTTTACGGCACTATCTTGTTGCAAGCAAACATTGTCGAGTCTGGCCAACTTCACAGTGTTGCTTTTCCTTTTGTAGAGGAAAACAGTGATGTTGCAATCAATTGAAGGTCATTGTTTGTGGTTAGTGGTGATAATGTTTCTCTAGGTCCAATTTTGATGTGCATTGGTACAGTTTTGAGAAGTTCAGGGGGAAGCATGTAGCAAGTTAATTTAGATGAACGTTCTCAAAACTCCACAGTGAAAGTCAGTTCATGTTTATATATATATATATATATATATATATATATATGTTTTTTTTTAAGTAAATATATTTCTTTGTATCAAGCCGTTAATGTTATCTTGGCTTTTTACTATGGTTCCTTATTGTGGTTCCTTATCGCCACCTGTTGCTTGGGGACATTAAATGGCGTGACACACCCCAGCTACATGTGTCACAGCTGCCCTGTCTCTCGCTCAGAGGAGACAAGCAGCTTGTGATGGTAAGATGTGTTCCTCCACTCACTGCTGGTAAACTAAGCTAGCAGCTGAAAAGACTGTGTTAATAGACTTTGAAAATATGTAATTACTGCAATAAGCATTATAAAGATGATGTTAATAGGGTTGTATCTGTTTCCAGCCTGTGAAATAATAGATTTTAAATCATCTGTGTTTCATTCATTCACGTCTTACAGAGAGTGTAGCCTGGCTGTGTACACCAAACTAATGCCCCTCGTTCCCCATTTTAAAGGTGCGTTTTGATTATCTGTTTTATTCATTTTATTTTTGTAACATATTTGGTCACTCAGTAATTTTGTGTTGTCAATTCTCTTTGAGTGTATATATTTTTATTGGACTACCCATGTTTTGTTTTTCTATGTACACTGTTGGCAGCTGCCCTGTCTCGCTCAGAGGAGACAAGCAGCTTGTGATGAGAGTGTAGCCTGGCTGTGTACACCAAACTAATGCCCCTCATTCCCCATTTTAAAGGGGGGATTCAAATAAAAGCTGTGGTGACCAGAGCAAGTGTCCTCGTCTCATTAGCGACCGATTCAGAGCTGCTACACAGGCAAGATTTAATTTAAATGATCTGAACTTGGAAATGCCTGTATGGGTAACAGAATTTCTAAATCTCTGTACTCCTAAATTGCTATCAAAAATATACAAGCTATTGTTTAAAATTAATGATTCAATTTCCCTCCCAACTAAAAAATGGGAGCAAAATCTTTCCATCAATCCAGATGAAAACTTCTGGACACATATATGTTTAAACTAGGGATGACACGATACCACTTTTTTATGTCCGATACCGATATTTTACATTTGGATATCGGCCGATACCGATATAAAGCCGATATTTAAAATTGATCCAGGCATTAAAAAACATTTTTAAAAAAAAGAAAAAAAAAGAAGTCAACAGTCTCTCACACAACAAAATCAAAGTTATTTAGTTGTCCCACATACAAGACTAAGGACCAGGGCGGGCAGAGCATTTTAGGCAGTGGCACCAAAGCTCTGGAACCGTTTACCACTCCAGCTCCATTTAGCTGACTCTGTGGCGCCATTTAAAAAATAGTTGAAAACTTTTCTGTTTAACCAGGCTTTCTGGTTTCTGACTTTATTTTTATTCTTTTTCTTTTAATATAGTAATGTTGTGTTTTTAACAGTGTTTTCTGGGTGTGGGGGGGTGATATTGTGTTTTAATTATTGTACAGCGCTTTTCTGTCTGTGAAAAATGCTATATAAATAAACTTTACTTACTTACAACAATATCTATCACCTGAATCCTGTTGCTTCTGTGTGAGAAGGTGATGCTTATAGCATGTTGCAAATTTAATTAGGGCTGCAACTATCGATTATTTTAGCAATTGTGTATTCTATTTATATTGATTACCCAAGTAACTGGATAAGAAATACTTTTTTTCATATTAACAGTTCATCTGCATATTTTAACTTCCGTACTGCAGTTTTTCCCTGTGTGAAACAAACAGGGTGGATGGAGCAGCTACAAAGTTCTCTTTTCTTCACTTACTGATCAGATGGTTGATGAAGGACCTCCAGCTGTTTCCCAGTAAAGGTTTAATGGAGGTTACAAGGACGAAAAGGCTTCTTTTGGACACTAGAAAAACATTTCCTTCTGCTCCATCTGAGCGCGCCGGCTCCGCCTCTTTCCGCTTGTGCAGACAGACTGCACGTAAATCAGCTGACTGCTGCTGTTGCGTCATCAGTGTTCACGTGAAAAACTAGGGACTGCGTGAGCGCAATCTTGTAATGCTTTATATTTACAAGCATTCTCCTAAATACGTTTCTACTGCAGGTCTATATTTAGTCACAAATCAGGGATTAAAGTATCAAAAATATTTTGACGGGGAAGGGGTTCTTCCGGTACCGGACGGTCACTAGTGCTAATAGCTGCGCTCGCTAGCAGTATGTCCGGGAGCTGAAGTAGAGAAAAAATAACAGCTGATTCTCAGCACAGCCAGCACAGCACACAAACAAGGCAGAGAGCGGTGGAGGCGGAAAAACATGTCAGCGATGATCGCTCAGTGTCAAAGGGAATCCGTCGCAGCGACGGAGGATCTGAGGGGGTTGTTTTCTAACTCCTGATCCCCCACTCCATTCCAGTAGGTGGTAGTAATGCACCTCTAAGCTGGTTTGGTCAACCGCAAACCCACAAGAAGAAGAAGACGACTGAGCCCTGTAATGCAGCTAATGTGAGCGAAACGTTATTTAATGTATCGGATTACATTTTTTAAATTTCTTTCCAATATCTAATCCAGTAATTTAGGCCAGTATCGGACCAATATCGATACTGAATATCAGAAGAAGAAGAAGAAGAAGAAGAAGAAGAAACAGCCTTTATTGTCCCACAGAGGGGAAATTTGGGTGTAACAGCAGCCGCAGTTATTATAAATATAAATATAATAATTTACACTATTAAGAAAAGACTATATATATATATATATATATATATATATATATATATATATATATATATATATATATATATATATAAAATCAACAGACAAGATTA
Source organism: Archocentrus centrarchus (assembly GCF_007364275.1). Classification (NCBI taxonomy): domain Eukaryota; kingdom Metazoa; phylum Chordata; class Actinopteri; order Cichliformes; family Cichlidae; genus Archocentrus; species Archocentrus centrarchus. The sequence goes on along the minus strand of NC_044359.1, from coordinate 2,856,711 downwards.
AGATAAGATAAGAGATAAGATAAGATAGTGTTTATTTGTCACATGCACAGTTATACACAGTACAATGCACAGTGAAATGTATTTTGTACCTGCAACCATATATACACACACATATAAATAAGAAGAATAAAAATTAAAAAAAGTAATTCCCACTATACACTATACTCTATATACTATACACTATACACACTTTTATAAATTATAATATTTACATTGTGCAATAATGGTCCAGTTAGGGCTCAGAGTTGAGCAGACGGATGGCTTGTGGGTAAAAACTCTTCTTCAACCTTTCAGTCTTAGTCCTCAGGCAGCGGTAACGCCGGCCTGATGGGAGCAGGGAGAAGAGAGAGTGTCCGGGGTGGCTGGGCTGTTTTAGGATCTTCATGGCCCTCAGCCTGCACTGCTTGGTGTAAATGTCCTGCAGGTTGGGGAGGGTGGTTCTGATGGTCCGTTCAGCTGAACGAACCACCCTTTTTAGGGCCATGAAGTCCTGCTTGGTGCAGTTTCCCATCCAGGTGGTGATGCTCCCACGCATGATGCTCTCGATGGTGCAGGTGTAAAAGTTCCTGAGCACCTTGAGTGGGAGCTTGAAGTCTCTCAGCCGCCTGAGGAGGGTAGAGACGCTGTCTGGCCTTCTTCACAGTGATGTTTATGTGATGAGTCCAGGACAGGTCCTGTGAGATGGTCACTCCCAGGTATTTGAAAGTGTCCACTCTTTCCACCTCAGCACCACTGATGACAAGTGGATGGTAGTCCCTCTGCTGCTTCCTGCTGAAGTCCACGATCAGTTCCTTCGTTTTGCTGACGTTGAGCAGGAGGTGGTTCTCCTGGCACCAGTTCTCCAGGCGGGAGACCTCTCTCCTGTAGGCTGTCTCCTCATTGTGAGAGATTAGTCCCACAACAGCAGTGTCGTCAGCAAACTTGATGATGACGTTGGACTCTGACGTGGCCTCGCAGTCATGGGTGTACAGTGAGTACAGCAGAGGGCTGAGCACACAGCCTTGGGGGGATCCAGTGTTGAGGGTGAGGGAGGATGAGGTGAGGTGACCCACTCGTACCACCTGTGGTCTGCTGGTCAGGAAGCTGTGAACCCACCTGCACAGGGATGGGCCCAGGCCCAGGTCCAGCAGCTTAGAGACCAGCCTGGAGGGAACTATGGTGTTGAATGCTGAGCTGTAATCTACAAACAGCACTCTCACATAGTTCCCCTTACCGGTGTCTATGTGCGAAAGGGTCTTGTGGAGGAGGAAGGATATGGCGTCATCTGTGGATCTGTCTGGCCGGTATGCAAACTGTAGTGGGTCGAGGGTGGTGGGCAGTGAGGAGGTGATGAATGTCTTGATGAGTCTCTCAAACCACTTCATCACCACAGAGGTGAGCGCTATGGGCCTGAAGTCATTGGGGCTGCTGGGGTGTGGTTTCTTTGGGACAGGGACTATGATGGACTTTTTAAAGCAGGTGGGAATCACACACAGTTTCAGTGAGAGGTTGAATATCAGTGTAAACACAGGTGCCAGCTGGTCAGCGCAGGTCTTAAGGACACGTCCACTAATACCGTCTGGTCCAGCCGCTTTCCTGGTGTTTACACGTCTAAACGCCCTCCTCACGTCGCGCTCCGTCACAGTGAGTGTCTCCGCCCCTCCGGCCGGGAGCGCAGCGGGCTGTCGGCTTCCCGACTCAAAGCGCGCAAAGAAGATGTTGAGTTCATCAGCCAGAGAAGCGTCGGCACTTACCGGGGGTGTGTGTGGTGCTTTGTAGTCCGTGATGGTGCGTAGTCCCTGCCACAGTCCCCTGGAGTCAGACTGTTGTAGTTGCTGTTCCAGTCTGCGGCCGTAGCGATGTTTAGCCTCTTTCACCGCTCTGCGGACGTTGTATGATGCAACCTTGTAGTCCTCCATGTTCCCAGAGGCGAGGCCGGAGTTGTAGGCAACGGTGCGGGACCTCAGGGCGTCGCGGACAGATTTATCCACCCACGGCTTCTGGTTGGGAAAAGTCCTGATGGTCCTCCTAAGTGAAGTGTCTTCAACAACTTTCCCAATAAATCCCACAACAGATTAACCTTAATACTACTAATAATAACAATACTACTAATAATAATAACACTATATACAATGTACATGATGTGCCTGTGTGTTGAACCTTAACAGGCCAGACTATTTACAGTATATTATATATTATCCTACATTGTGTAGGTTATTGTGGTTTTTGTTGGGAGCAGTGATGGTTATAAAGTCTTACAGCTGCTGGGAGGAAGGATCTGCGGTAACGCTCCTCTGTGCATTTAGGATGCAGCAGTCTGTCACTGAAGGAGCTCTCCAGCTCGGCAACAGCTTCATGCATGGGGTGGGAGACTTTGTCCATCAGTGATGTTATTTTGGTCAGAGTCCTTCTGTCTCCCACCACCTGCACTGAGTCGAGAGGACATCCTAGGACAGAGCTGGCTTTCCTGATGAGCTTGTCTATCCTCTTCCTCTCAGCTGTAAACAAGCTGCTGCTCCAACATACTGCTGCATAGAAAATGGCTGATGCTACTACTGTGTCATAAAAGGTCTTCAGGAGTGCCCCCTGCACTCCAAAAGACCTCAGCCTTCTCAGCAGGTAGACTCTGCTCTGGCCCTTCCTGTATAGCGCATCACTGTTATGAGTCCAGTCCAGTTTATTGTTCAGGTGAACACCCAGGTACTTATAAGAGTCCACTATCTCAATGTCCACTCCCTGGATGTTCACCGGTGTCCGTGTGGTGGGTCTGTGCCTGCGGAAATCCACCACCAGCTCCTTGGTTTTAGCGGTGTTGATCAGGAGGTGGTTCCGCTGGCACCAGCCCACAAAGTCCTGAGTCCACTGTCTGTACTCTGAGTCATCCTCACCTGTGATGAGGCCAACTATGGCAGAGTCGTCAGAGAACTTCTGCAGATGGCAGCGTGGGGAGTTGATGGAGAAGTCTGCAGTGTAGAGGGTGAAGAGGAAGGGTGCCAGCACAGTTCCCTGTGGGGCCCCCGTACTGCAGACCAGCCTGTCAGAGACAAAGCCCTGTGTCCTCACGTACTGTGGGCGGTCAGTGAGGTAGTCCAGTATCCACTCAGAGATGTGGTGGTCCACTCCTGACAGTTCCAGCTTGTCTCTCAAAAGTCCTGGCTGGATGGCGTTAAAAGCACTGGAGAAATCAAAGAACATGATCCTCACAGTGCTTCCAGGCTTCTCCAGGTGGGTCAGAGCTCGGTGCAGGAGGTAGATGATGGCGTCATCCACCCCGATGCCAGGCCGGTAGGCGAACTGCAGCGGGTCCAACGAAGACGACACCATGAGGTGTAGATGGTTGAGGACCAGCCTCTCGAGGGTCTTCATTAGATGCGATGTCAGGGCTACCGGCCTGTAGCTGCTAAGATCCTTTGGATGTTTGGTCTTTGGTACCGGTACCACACAGGAGGTCTTCCACAGTTGTGGTACTTTCCCCAGCTTCAGACTCAGGTTGAACATGTATCCCATGATGCCATCGGATCGGCGCATCCCTAGTTTAAACATCTTCAAAATGTCTAAAAGTCCAAATTTACAACCTATACAATACAAAACTCTGCATAGACTGCACTTACAGGACAACAAATGTTCCAAATGGGCCTCAGACACTCAAATATATGCACCCAATGTTCAGGCGACCACGCTGAGAATTAAATGCATGCTATATGGTCTTGCGTGCCTGTTCAAAGGTTCTGGCAGAAAATATGTGAAGACTTATCCACATGGTTTGATTGTGATATCCCAGCCTCACCCAAACTGTGCATATTAGGTGATGTAAGTGAATTAGATATGGAAGCAAATACGTCACATTTAGTTCTTACTGCCTTATGTATCGCTAAGAAAACTATCCTCATGAATTGGAAATCAAAAACTGATTTATGTATTACTCACTATAGAAATTTACTTTTTGATCACATTAGTCTAGCGAGAATGTCTGCCAACTCAAAAAACCATCCATCCATCCATCCATTTTCTTCCGCTTACCTGGGGCCGGGTCGCGGGGGCAGAAGCCTAAGCAGAGAAGCCCAGGCTTCCCTTTCCCCAGCCACCTCCTCCAGCTCATCCGGAGGGACCCCAAGGCGTTCCCAGGCCAGCCAAGATACATAATCTCTCCAGCGTGTCCTGGGTCTACCACGGGGCCTCTTCCCGGTGGGACATGCCCGGAACACCTCACCCAGGAGGCGGCCAGGAGGCATCCTAATCAGATGCCCGAGCCACCTCAACTGGCTCCTTTCGATGTGGAGCAGCAGCGGCTCTACTCTGAGCCCCTCCCGGATGGCCGCACTCCTCACCCTATCTCTAAGGGAGAGGCCAGCCACCCTTCGAAGGAAACTCATTTCTGCCGCGATCTTATTCTTTCGGTCACTACCCAAAGCTCGTGACCATAGGTGAGGGTAGGAACGTAGATCGACCGGTAAATCGAGAGCTTCGCTTTTACACTAAGCTCCCTCTTCACCACGACGGACCGGTGCAGCGTCCGCATCACTGCAGAAGCAGCCCCGATCCGCCTGTCGATCTCCCGTTCCCTTCTCCCATCACTCGTGAACAAGACCCCGAGATACTTGAACTCCTCCACTTGAGGCAAGAACTCGTTCCTGAGCCAGAGATGGCACTCCACCCTTTTCCGGCTGAGGACCATGGCCTCAGACTTAGAGGTGCTGATTCTCATGCCAGCCGCTTCACACTCGGCTGCGAACCGTTCCACTGCGAGCTGGAGGCCCCCACCTGATGAAGCCAACAGAACCGCATCATCTGCAAAAAGCAGAGATGAGACTCTGAGGCCACTAAGGAAGAAGCCTTCCGCCACCTGGCTACGCCTAGAAATTCTGTCCATAAAAATTATGAACAGAATCGGTGACAAAGGGCAGCCCTGACGGAGTCCAACACCCACAGGAAACGAATCCGACTTATTACCGGCTATACGGACCAAGCTCTCACTGTGGTTGTACAAGGACTGAATGGCCCGCAACAATGGGCCAGACACCCCATACTCCCGCAGAACCTCCCAAAGGACACCCCGAGGGACACGGTCGAATGCCTTCTCCAAGTCCACAAAGCACATGTAGACTGGTTGGGCAAACTCCCACACACACTCAAATATCCTTGAGAGGATAAAGAGCTGGTCCAGCGTTCCACGACCAGGACGAAAACCGCATGGTTCCTCCTGAATCCGAGGTTCAACTAACGGACGCACCCTCCTTTCCAGCACCCTGGCATAGACCTTACCGGGGAGGCTGAGGAGTGTGATCCCCCGAAAGTTGGAGCACACCCTCCGGTCTCCCTTCTTAAAGATGGGGACCACGACCCCGGTCTGCCAATCCAATGTCACTGCCCTGATCTCCACGCGATGTTGCAGAGTCGTGTCAACCAAGACAGCCCTACAACATCCAGAGCCTTCAGGAACTCAGGGCGAATCTCGTCCACCCCAGGGGCTCTGCCACCAAGGAGTTGTTTAACTACCTCAGTGACCTCACCCCCAGTGATGGTCAAGTCATCCCCCTCATCCCCAGACTCTGCTTCCACTACAGAAGGCGTGTCAGTGGGATTCAGAAGGTCCTCGAAGTATTCCTTCCACCGTCCGACTATAGCCTCAGTTGAAGTCAGCAGCACCCCCCCCCGCACTATAAACAGTGTGAGTGAAGCACTGCTTTCCCCTCCTGAGTCGCCTGACGGTTTGCCAGAATCGCTTCGATGCCGTCCGAAAGTCTTTTTCCATAGCCTCACCGAACTCCTCCCACACCCGAGTTGCTTTGGCCACTACCCGAGCTGCATTCCGCTTGGCCTGTCGATACCTGTCAGCTCCCTCCGGAGTCCCACAGGCTAACCAAGCCCGATAGGACTCTTTCTTCAGCTTGATGGCTCCCTTCACCTCCAGTGACCACCATCTGGTTCGGGGGTTACCACCACGACAGGCACCAACCACCTTGCAGCCACAGCTCTGAGCAGCAGCCTCAACAATGGAGGTGCGGAACATGGTCCATTCGGACTCAATGTCCTCAGCCTCCCTCGGAATGCTGTCGAAGTTCTGCCGGAGGTGGGAGTTGAAGATCTCCCGGACTGGGGCTTCTGCCAGGCGTTCCCAGCGCACCCTCACAATACGTTTAGGTGTGCCAGGTCTGTCCAGCATCTTCCCCCGCCACCTGATCCAACTCACCACCAGGTGGTGATCAGTTGACAGCTCAGCTCCTCTCTTCACCCGAGTGTCCAAAACATACGGCCGCAGATCTGATGATACGATTACAAAATCGATCATCGACCTGCGACCTAGGGTGTCCTGGTGCCATGTGCACTTATGGACATCCTTGTGTTCGAACACGGTGTTTGTTATGGACAAACTGTGGTTTGCACAGAAGTCCAATAACAAAACACCATTCGGGTTCAGATCGGGCAGGCCGTTCCTCCCAATCACGCCCCTCCAGGTTTCACTGTCATTGCCCACGTGAGCGTTGAAGTCTCCCGGCAAGACTATGGAGTCACCAGATGGAGCACTCTCCAGCACCCCGCCCAGCAACTCCAAAAAGGGTGGGTACCCTGAACTGTCGTTCGGCGCATAAGCGCAAACAACAGTCAGGACCCGTTCCCCAGCCCGAAGGCGCAGGGAAACTACCCTCTCATCCACCGGTGAAAACTCCGACGTCCAGGCAGCAAGCCGGGGGGATACAAGAATACCCACCCCAGCTCGCCGCCTCTCACCGAGGGCAACTCCAGACTGGAACAGAGTCCAGCCCTTCTCCAGGAGACTGGTTCCAGAGCCCAGGCCATGCGTTGAGGTGAGCCCAACTATATCTAGCTGGTATCTCTCAACCTCACGCACTAGCTCAGGCTCCTTCCCCACCAGAGAGGTGACATTCCATGTCCCAATAGCCAGTTTCGATAGCCGGGGATCAGTCCGCCAGGGCCTCCGCCCTCGGCCACCACCTGACACACACTGCACCCGACCCCTACGACACCTCCTGCGGGTGGTGGGCCTACAGGAGGGCGGGCCCATGTAACCTCTTCGGGCTGCGCCCGGCCAAGCACCACGGGCTAATGCCTGGCCACCAGACACTCTCCCTCGAGCTCCCTCCCCAGGCCTGGCTCCAGGGTGGGGCCCCGGTAACCCTATCCCGGGCAGGGTAAACTGTTCCCTTGTTTTTTCACTCATAAGGGTCTTCTGAACCGCTCTTTGTCTGGACCCTCACCCAGGACCAGTTTGGCATGGGAGACCCTACCAGGGGGACAAGCCCCCAGACAACATAGCTCCTGGGATCACTGGGACACACAAACCCCTCCACCACGATAAGGTGGCGATTCACGGAGGAGACTCAAAAAACCAATTGGACAAATTTGATTATCTCTGGTCCCCACTGATCAATTCCATCATTTAGTGGGGGTGATTGGCTGTAGTCTCATCTCTTCTGGGGCCTGGCGGGTGGCTGGGGGCGGGCCGGGCGGCCGGGTGTCTGATGGGTCCCGGACTGGAGGACTGTGGCTACCATTTTGTGGTGTCTGTGTGTGGGCCCTGGTTGGTGGGGGACTTGGATGGATGCTCTTATGGCCTTTGGGTTGGGGGCTGGGGTGCCTGTGGTGGTGGGGGCTTGCCCTGGGCCGAGTGGCCGGCCCCCTCTGTGGGGGTTGGGGTGTGGGTCTGGGGCCCTAGTGCCCCGGGTCGCCTGTTTCCCGGCTGGGCCCCTTCCTGTGCTGGAAAGGTCTGCGCTCCCTTGGGCGCACCGCCGTGTGGGGTGGATTGGCCCACGTCGGGATGTCTGGCCGGCATTCTGGGATGCTGGGGTGCCTGCATGTCCTCTGGGGGGGGTGGGGTGCTCAGGTTTGGGGGCAGCGGTTCTCACGGGGGACTGGTTGGTCCTGGCAGGTGCCGAGTGGGGCCAATTCCCTGACTCTGCTCGCTGCATTGCATGATGTCCCACCCCTCCTTTTTCATTACACCATACAGCTCACAACACGTCATAGTACACAAAGGGCCTTGGGGGGCAGGTGTGTCACACAGTGGCTAGTGGGTGGAGCTGCCGAAGTGGCTCCACTTATTTGTTCGCTGTTGCCTGCTCCTCAATTTTATTTACATCTTAGACATTGAGGGCCTTGGGGGAATGGTGTGGATGGGTGCTGTTGTTCAGTGCACATGTTACATCTGCTGGTCCTGGGTCTGTGGCTTGTTGAGCCTTGGCCCCTGTGGGACACGGTTGCGGAGGGCAGGAGTTACCCCTGCCTACCGCTCCCCACTCCTCCCACGGATTGTCACTGCCGCCCTGGGATGTGGGTGCCTGGGGGTCCTGGTGTGCGTGGCCGGGTGTCTTGGCGTGGCTTCTGGCCCGCTCCCTTGGCGGCTGTGGCCTGGGGGTGGCTCGGGCCTCTTTGGTGTCGGGGGGTGGGGGGGCGTCCTGCTGGGTGTATATATATATATATATATATATATTGTATACACATATATATATGTGTATACATATAATTATGTGTATATATATATATATCTGTGTATATATCTGTGTGTATCTATCTCTCTCTCTCTCTCTCTCTCTTTGTCTATTTGTCTCTCTATCTCTCGCTCTCTCTCTCTCCTCTCTCTCTCTCTCTCTCTCTCTCTGTCTCTGTATCTGTCTCTCTGTCTCTGTCTCTCTCTGTGTGGTGTCTATCTCTTGTGTGTGTCTCTCTGTGTGCCGGTGTCTTTCTGTGTAGCTTTTTCTTCTCTTTTTCCTGCCCCCCCCCTTTCTTTTTTCCTTTTCTTTTTTCCTATTTTTCTTTTTCTTTTTGCTCTCCCTCTCCTCTTCTTCTTCCCTGCCTGTCAGACCTGGCAAGAATAAATAAAAAAATATAATTAACAAGCATAGCCTATAGAAAATTCATAGAGCATGTCTTGTAAAAGCAAATATGTTTTGGTACAGTAATGCCTTCGGATTATCATTCCGATTGCGAAAACTGCCAGACATGACAGGTCAAAAAAAAGAAAAAAAAAAAAAAAAAAAAAAATATATATATATATATATATATATATATATATATATATATATATATATATATATATATATACATGAAGTATAGTCCAGGATTGTAAGAGCACAATTTAACTTGTTGATTCAACTAAGTGAGTACAGGACTAGTTGACTCATCTTGAATTTGTATGTTTATTCTTTATCTATCTTCAAAGAACATGGTATTACTTGTTATCTCAACTAATTCAGTTGTGAAAAGTTGGGCGTACAATAAAAAATGTACTCATTAAATATTAATCAAGTTGGCGTTTTTACAGTGTATCAAAATACTCCGAAGACATGTAGCAGAGTGTGGCAGTCCTGGTAAATGATACATCACTGCCAGTGTGCAAGTAGCCAGTAGCTCAGAAATACATAATAGCTTTGTGTGTTTCTGTTGTTTTCATGAAACCTACACCAGCCTATAAAATAGTTTTACAATTTGTAGATGCATTTTTGGGGGGTTTTTTGCAGACTAGTGAACCTCTGTCCATCTTCATTTCTGAGAAACTCTGCCACTCTAATATGCTCTTCTTTTTTTTTTACCTAGTCATCCTACTGACCTGTTGTCATATGTTTCTCTTTAGTAACACTTACTTTTCCAGTCTTTTGTTGCCCCCGTCCCAACTTTTTTGAGATGTGATGCTACCTTCAAATTTAAATGGTCTAATACTTTCCTTGAAATTGTACAGTCTCTCAGTTTACACATTTGACATGTTTACTATGTTCTATTGTGAATGAAATGAGTTTTGTAGATTTGCAAATCATTGCTTTCTGTTTTCATTTACATTTAAACAACGTCCAACTTTTTTGAATTGCGTTTGTAAAAATGGTTGTTATGTAGTCAGAACCAGACTCACAACAATCGACAACAGCACAACACATGCATTATTACCTCACACTACAGGTGAGAAAGGATTACATCACTGGTTAGTGATCTGGTTAATATGCTGACATGTGAAGTGTGTCATCAAGGTGTTGCTATGAAAAACATCATAAATTGTAAGCGAGTTCAAGAAAACGCTGCAGAACAGCTCTGCCCACATGGTAACAAGGACCAAGCCTAACCTGATAAGTCTGCACAGGTTAACTGTATTTACTTGCTATTTAGTTTTTTTTGTACACAACCGGTATTTGTATTTCAGTCACTTCAACAGTGTAATATTTGCCTTCAATTTTCTCTTCAATGTCAAGTATATCTCCATCTCTCACTAACATCACTGTCCAAGATCAGAGGGTAGCAGAAAGAGTGATGATTTCAGTTCTAACTACACTTCCATCCTGTGTGTTTCTCGTCATTAATGGGATCATGTTGTTCACTCTGAGGAGTAAACCGGTGTTTCGTGAGACCTGCCGTTATGTTCTTCTTTATAACCTCCTTTTTGCAGAAACTGTACAGCTGGGACAGAGTCAGGTTCATTTTCTTCTTGCAGTTTTTCAAATAACAGTGTCATATCCTGTATGTGCTTTTCTCATTATCTTCACTAATTTCACAACTGTGGTCTCTCCTCTCACACTGGTGGTGATGCCTCTGGAGAGATATGTTGCTGTGTGTTACCCACTGAGGCATGCTGCCATCATCACCATCAGAAACACAGGGGCAGCTGTCACTGTGATTTGGACAATCAGTTTTCTAAACAATACTATTCAGAATCTGTTGTTTTTAGAACTATTTGAAAAGTTGGATAGTTTAGAGGTGAAAGGACTTTGTTCTGATATAGTTATACTGCTTGGGTCAAAGTCTGATCATTATGACAAAGCTTTCACTAGTTTTGTGTTTGTGTCTGCTGGAGTGGCAGTCATGTTCTCTTATATTGGTGTGCTATTAGCAGCCAGGTCGGCCTCCACTGACAAAGCTTTAGCCCATAAAGCTCGTAAGACACTGGTGCTGAATCTGATACAGCTGTGCCTCAGCCTCTCCTCAACTATTTACTACCCACTGTTGATATCTCTTTCAATGATTGTTACAAGGATAGTACTTCTTCGCATTCAGAATGCTTTTTATGTGTTTTTTTTTCTCTTACCCAGATGTCTGACTTCTCTCATCTATGGACTAAGAGATCAGACTATCAGACCTGTCCTCACAAATCATCTATGCTGTCGACTGAAACTCTGTGGCAAAAAATAATGTATAACATGTTGAGGTTTGTTCAGGCTTTTGTCTGTCAGTATATTTGACTCTTGTGATTCAGCAAAAAAGAACATTTTTAATTAATAAACAACTAATGAACAATATATATTATCTTCAGACAAAACTGACATTTCTGCAGCTTTATATGACATTCTTTCTCACAAGTACAAGTCTTCTAGAGCAGAGGTCCCCAACCCCCGGGCCCCAGACCGGTACTGGTCCGTGGGTTATTTGGTACTAGGCCACAGTTAAAGAACAAATAACTTAGATTATTTCAGTTTACTTATTATCTGAGTCTGAACAATGTTTTATTTTGAAAAATGGACAGATTCTTTCGGTTACATCTGTCTATGACTCCCTTTTGACGTGTGTCAAGATGCTTGTCTCGGTCATGTGATACATCGCCGCTAAAATTAACCCACTAGCTTCGCTGGTTCCAGTGCCTGTCTAACGAAATAGGTTGGTTGACCTACATAATGCTTGTTTAAATATTTGAGTGCTCAACAGGAGTATAAAAGTGCCACATAAGAACCAATCCATTTGTCATTTACCATATAGCTTAAAAACACCGGGGATAGACGTCAGGCGGACCCAGCCACGTCAAGCTGATATGTTTTGGTGCTGCACACATTGTTTGTTTGGACACCGCTCTTCAGCCACACTCCATGTGAAATCAAACCTTGTAATGGTGTGCACCCGTTTTTCACCGATGGGATGCTGGTGCCAGTATTTAAACCGTTCTTGAGTGTTTCCACCATGAACGGGTTCAACTCGGGCCCCGCAAGCTAGCTGTTCTCAAACCAAGAATGTGTGGCAAAAGCAGGACAAGGGTGTGGCTCTGCCATCTCCATGTAAAGTTTTCTACCACTATTTCACTGCATGGTGTGTATTAGAGAAGAAAAGTGATGCAGTTTTTACGGTGGTGAATTAGGTTGGGCTCTAATGCTGAACTTGCTGCTCTGTATCGGTTCATATCACAGATAAAAGGACACAAAGTGTGTCCTTGTCATCTTGCTCATAATTGCTGTCTGTGTTTACCTCTGTGCTGCACACATTGTTTGTTTGGACCGTAAAATGTGTTCGTAGCACAAGAAAGGGGAGCGTCTTCTCCCACGTTTGTGCCCTTCAGCTTCTGTGTGCAGACGAGGACCCGCCCACACTCATAGGTAAAGGAGCAGTTCACAAACCACAGTGGAAACGCGGGCCTGTTCTTAAGCATTTAGCTGGTTCATTGAAACCGTCACCAGCACCTCAGGAAACATAGCATTAGTGAGGCTGAACCCAGCCAACCCACAAGCTAGCAAGTTGCAGAAACACAAGCTCAGGGCTCACACTGATTCAGCATTATGGTGAGTTTTATTTTTCACGCACTTTATACAGTAAAACTTGTCTAAGTTGAAGTCACACAAATCAGATTTTCGCTCTAGTCGGACGGCTTCTGCAAGTCCTGATTTTTCTCAACATTAATTCCAATAAAATCATCCCCTAAAAAAGTCGGATTTTCACCTGCCTCAGATGAAAAATCTGGTCCCATTGTAATAACAGTAACAAATAAGAGTAACAACAAGTAACAGTAACAAATAAAACAGGTTTTTGAGTTTCCCAATTAGGGTGGACAAGACTAATGTCAGGTAAACAGGTTTTTTGTTAAGGAAGATACCTGAAACACTTTAATTAAAAAAATAAAACATTTAATATATTAAAGAATCAGGAAAAATACACATGCATGTGGTGACTCAGAAGAGACAGCCTGTGTGCACTCTCTCTCTCTCTGAGCCCGTGTTCCTTTCTAACCAAAACATTTTTATACACATTGTTATCTAAGCATGAACAATCTCTGGGCGCTATGAGTTGACCTTCGTCATTCAGTCTTGTTCCAGCTGGTTTTTCATGACTCAGATTCCTCTCAGTCATAGGCACATCTTCTTCCTGATGTTCTAATTTAATTAATACCGAGAAAGCTTGTCCACATTAATGACAGAACATGGTGACGTTGGCGATATTCTAATTGTACGTTCGGTGGCCAGTCCTCAAGATAAGATGCTCTGAAAGAGAGCAGTTAGTCTAGAACTTTCTGATCTGTTGCTCTCTGTCTAATGTATTATTTAATTGTTTATTGTTTGGTTGATCCACTGTTTATTAATTAATTTACTGGAGTTTTACCTTAAAACAATTGTCCTCTATTCACTGAGTAAAAAATAATCCCTAACACTAAGAGTCAGGCTTTCAAAAGAATAAAAACTTTGTCTGGGTCTTTGATTAATTAATAAGCTGGAATTGAAGATTGCAGCTACTCCTCCTCCTCGACCTGTGCTTCGAGCATTCTGACAGTTACTGTGACTCGGGGGTGTTGATTCATTTAAACTAACATATTCATCCTGCTGTAACCAGGTTTCTGTAAGGCAGAATAAATCAATACGTTGATCAATTATTAAATCATTTACTAATAGGGACTTGGAAGAGAGAGACCTAATGTTTAACAATCCACATTTAATTGTTTTATTTTTTGGTGCAGTTGATGAAGCTGTATTATTTATTTTTTTTGAATTTTTATGCTTAAATAGCTTTTTGCTGATTTTAGCTTTGGTTTTTGGTGGTCTGGGAGCAGGCACCGACTCTATGGGGATGGGGTTTTGGGGGGATGGCAGGAGGAGAGAAGCTGCAGAGAGGCGTGTAAGACTGCAACTCTGCTTCCTGGTCTCAACCCTGGGTAGTCAGGTTTTAGGAGGTTAATAAATTTGGCCAGATTTCTAGAAATGAGAGCTGCTCCATCCAAAGTGGGATGGATGCCGTCTCTCCTAACAAGACCAGGTTTTCCCCAGAAACTTTGCCAATTATCTATGAAGCCCACGTCATTTTTTGGACACCACTCAGACAGCCAGCGATTCAAGGAGAACATGCGGCTAAACATGTCGCTCCTGGTCTGATTGGGGAGGGGCCCAGAGAAAACTACAGAGTCCGACATTGTTGTTGCAAAGTTACACACCGAGTCAATATTAATTTTAGTGACCTCCGATTGGCGTAACCTGGTGTCATTATTGCCGACGTGAATAACGATCTTACCAAATCTACGATTAGCCTTAGCCAGCAGTTTCAAATTTCCATGAATGTCGCCTGCTCTGGCCCCTGGAGGACATTTGACTATGGTCGCTGGTGTCTCTAGCTTCAAGTTTCTCAAAACAGAGTCGCCAATAACCAGAGTTTGTTCCTCGGCGGGTGTGTCGCCGAGTGGAGAAAAATGGTTAGAGACGTGAACAGGTTGGTGGTGTACCCGGGGCTTCTCCTTAGGACTACGCTTCCTCCTCACCGTCACCCAGCTGGCCTGTTTTCCCTGCTGCTCGGGATCTGCTGGGGGGGAGCTAACGGCGGCTAAGCTACCATGGTCCGCACCCGCTACAGGGGCCTGGCTAGATGCAGGATTTTCCAGGGTGCGGAGCCGAGTCTCCAATTCAGAAAGCCTGGCCTCCAGAGCTACAAACAGACTACATTTATTACAAGTACCGTTACTGCTAAAGGAGGCTGAGGAGTAACTAAACATGTGACACCCAGAGCAGGAAAGTGCAGGAGAGACAGGAGAAGAAGCCATGCTGGTAGTGAGTCGGCTAAGGGCTAAGCTACTAGCTGAGCTAAGCTAGCGAATTTCTAAAAACAAATAAAGTGAATAATGTGAATACAGGTGATTCAGCAAAGAGTGTGCTCTAGACAAAGTTCATTTATTTATTTATTTATTTTATGTCATAATATGATACAGCAGTTTGCCTTTTTCTTTTTCTCTCCTTCCCCTTAATAGAGAAAAAAAAAGACAAATTAAGTATGCGGTTTTTTTTTTTTCATGAACAAAAAGGAACAAGAAGAAGAGAACATCTTATAATACTTGTCCCTTTTCAAACATACTGAAAGAAAAACAACTGCTTAGTAGGTGAAGATTACACTGAAATACATTGTATCCAGATAAATCGAGCTATACAGATTAACCAGCTAACAGACAGCAAAACACCACTCCAAAACAGGAAGTGATACAATACCGCAGTGAGAGCCAACACCAAGTGACAGCGCCACCAACTGAATCAGTTTGCACATTTGCACTAACACCTTTAAGCTGTTGCCCTGTGTAGCCATCTGAATCAGGGGGAATGACTGCCAATTTGCACTGTCCACTCCCACCTTAAAATGGAGAAAAAGCTGATGTAGTGACTGACATTACAAACATTCAGAACCTGACAAAGAAATTCCACAACACTTTTGGTTGCAACTGTGAAGAATCAAAAATAATGGAAATGTGAAAGGACCACGTCTATAATACAAGAAAAAAACATTCTTATACAAAGAGATCCCCTAGAAATATGTTTACATTTGTTAGTCACAGAGACATAAACACTAATGCCAATCGGTTAATCTATTAAACTCAAAATACTTGTGACTGTAACACTGACTTTTAAATCATAATTTTTGGTCCTTCATTCTTTTGTTGTGTAACATTTTGATCCTTTCTGACCATAATTTTATATTGTTTAAAAGTTTTTTGACTTGATTTAGTTATTCTCTCACCGTCTCTCACCTTTTATACAACATAGTATGGTCATAGTTTTTTCAAATTGGGAAATTTGTTGAGCTGTAGCAGCAAAACTTTGATCATAAAAAAGCATTATATATCAATAGATTTGGAAAGGGATTAAGTTTTTGATTTAGTTTTTGATTCCATTTTTGATTAAGTTCTTGATTAAAACCTCGTAAAAACTCTTAAACTCTTAAAAGTACTTACCTGCAGCTTTGTGAAGCAACCACCCCCCACACACACTTTTGTGTGTGTGTTTTGGGTATGCATTAAGGAGCAAACCTGTCAACTTATAAAACAAATTGGAAATTAAACAAAAAATATATCAAATTTTCATATTTCAAAGGTCTTATGTTTTCATTTATCTGATCAAAAAAAGATATAACATACTTTTACGTATAAAATATACAAACCTCTGAGTGAGTAATATTCTCATTAACAGTTAAGGAGCATTTTCCCAGACCAGCCAGTACAAGCTTTAGCTCCTCGTCGCCCTTGTGTGTTGTAGAACACACTTTTTCAAGCAGAAAGAAGTTTATTAAAAGCTTCTTTGCTGGCGTCCTGGATAAGGGACAAAATTTCTTTTCCCCTTTGTCTCCTTACGAAGCAGTCCAGGAAAAGGTCTGGAAATAAAGAAATCTGATTAATCAGATTAAATATCAACAACACACAAACAAGACTTATATCAATTAATACCTTCATTAGATCTGAGTTTGAGATAAATGTGAGAGCATCCACCAGTGAACCTAGTTTGAAACTGCTTTAAGTGGAAAAAAGTGCCAGTACTCCCCTTCATGTTATAAAAATCCATCCATCCATTCTCTTCCTCTTATCCAGGGCTGGGTTGCGGGGGCAGGAGCCTAAGCAGAGAAGCCCAGGTTTCCCTCTTCGCAGCCACCTCCTCCAGCTCATCCGGAGGGACCCCAAGGTGTTCCCAGGCCAGCTGAGAGATATAATCTCCCCAGCGTGTCCTGGGTCTACCACGGGGCCTCCTCCCGATGGGACATGCCGGAAACACCTTACCCAAGAGGCGACCAGGAGGCATCCTGATCAGATGCCCGAGCCACCTCAACTGGCTCCTTCTTTCAATGTGCACTCCTCACCTTATCTCTAAGGGAGAGGCCAACCACCCTTCGAAGGAAACTGATTTCTGCCGCTTGTATTCACAATCTTGTTCTTTTGGTCACTACCCCAAAGCTCGTGACCATAGTTTAGGGTAGGAACATAGAATGACCGGTAAATTGACAGCCTCGCTTTTACACTAAGCTCCTTCTTCACCACGACAGACCGGTGCAGCGTCCGCATCACTGCAGAAGCAGCCCCAATCCATCTGTCAATCTCCTGCTCCCTTCTCCCATCACTCGTGAACAAGACCCCGAGATACTTGAACTTCTCCACTTGGGGCAGGAACTCTTCCCTGAGTCGGAGAGGGCACTCCACCCTTTTCCGGCTAAGGACCATGGCCTCAGACTTAGAGGTGCTGATTCTCATGCCAGCCGATTCACACTCGGCCACGAACCGTTCCACTGCGAGCTGGAGGCCACCCCCTGATGAAGCCAATGGGACCGCATCATCTGCAAAGAGCAGAGATGAGACTCTGAGTCATAGCCAGGGGGTGGAAGGAAGAAGCCTTCTGCCACCTGGCTATGCCTAGAAATTCTGTCCATAAAAATTATGAACAGACAAAGGGCAGCCCTGATGAAGTCCAGCACCCAGAGGAAACGAGTCCGACTTATTACTGACTATACCGACCAAGCTCTCACTGCGGTTGTCCAGAGACTGAATGGCCCGCAACAATGGGCCAGACACCCCATACTCCCGCATGACCTTCTACGGGATACCCCAAAGGACATGGTCGAATGCCTTCTCCAAGTCCACAAAGCACATGTAGACTGGTTGTAGACTCCCATGTGCACTCAAATATCCTTGAGAGGATAAAGAGCTGGTTCAGCATTCCACGAACAGGATGAAACCTACATTGTTCATCCTGGATCCAAGGTTCAACTAACGGGCAGACCCTCTTTTCCAGCACCCTGGAATAGACCTTACCGCTGAGGAGTGGGATCTCCGAAAGTTGGAGCACACACTCAGGCCACGTTCCGCTTGGCCTACCAATACCTGTCAGCTGCCTCCGGAGTCCCACAGGCTAACCAAGCCCAATAGGACTCCTTCTTCAGCTTGATGGCTCCCTTCACCTCCAGTGACCACCATCTGGTTCGGGGGTTCCCTTTTCTTTTCTTAAACTCTTTTACCCTTTCATATTTTTAAACCTGTGTGAATTGAATTACACCTGCATTCTGTCTCCACCAGTGACCATTATAATTTGATGCAATTCAATATGCAGATATTTAGAAAAGGTCTCTGCCAACCTTTAGATGGAGATCTCCTGGTCACTGATAGAACTGGAAGTAGGCACTGTCACATGGAACCTCGAAACGGCGATTATCAGTGGCCAAATTCACTCCTTATTCCCAAGAAACTCAAAAAACACAAATAAAAACTTAAAAAATTCAAAAACATTCCCCATCGATCACGTGGGGCTTCACCATTTGAAAAAACCTTCTATCAGGTGCTTTTGATAGGTGCTTCTTTGTTGTACTTTTGGTTTCATGATGCTCCAGACTTTCAGCTGGTGAAAGGGACTGCAGGCTAACCAGTTCAGCACCCAGAACTTCTCCTGCAAACCCATGTTGTTGAACTAGACACAGTATGTAGTTTTGTCTTGCTAAAATATGAAGGCCTTCTATGAAAAAGACATTATTGATGGTATATTTCCAAAAATCTGAAAGCTGCCACTTCTCTAGGCACTATTTAACATCCCTTGCCATCAGAGATGCAGGCTTTTGAACTGAGATAACCATCTGGATGGCTCTTCTGCTTTTCAGTCTGGAGGACACATTGGCCATGTTTTCCAAAAATAATTTCAAGTTTTGATTTTTCTGCTCCAAGAACAGTTTTCCACATTGCCCCAGTAAATTTTTAAATGAGTTTTGGCCTAGAGATGTCAGCTTTTCTGGCTCATGTTCACACGCAACTTGTTCCTTGCATGATAGAGCTTTAAGCTGCTTTAACCTGAGGATGACATGGTGAACTGTGTTGACACACAGTGATTTCTGGAAGTGTTTCTGAGCCCATGCAGTAATATCCATGGCAGAATCATGCCTGTTTTTAATGCAGTACTTCCTGAGGACCCAGTGATCATGGGCATCCAATATTGATACTGAGCTTTGAGATTTCTCCAGATCTCAAAATCCTTTAATAATACCTTCTGTAAATAATAGAATTCATTCAAAATTTTTAGATGCATTTTTTTGCAGACTAGTGAACCTCTATCCATCTTTACTTCTGAGAAACTCTGCCTATGCTCTTTTTTATACCCAATAACCATTTGCTGTTATCAGGTGTTTCTGTTTAGTAATACTTACCTTTCCAGTCTTTGTTGACCTCACCCCAACTTTTTTTGACATGTGATGCTATCATCAAATTCAAAATCAGCTAACACATTTCTTAAAATTGTACATTTTCTCAGCTTAAATATTTAACATGTTCACTATGTTCTATTGTGAGTGAAATGAGGGTTAATGAGATTTGCAAATCACTGTATTCTGTTATTATTTACATTTACACAGCGTCCAACTTTTTTGAGTCGTGTTTGTAAAAATGGTTGTCATGTAGTTCAGACCCAGACTCACAACAATGGACACCAGCACAAGCCATGCTGTCATGGTCCTGGGCCCGTGGCCCACTGTTTTATGTTCTTGTTGTATAGTTCTGTTTTATTATGGTTTCTGTGTTTCTGTCTTCCTGTGCTTCTGTTATCCCTAGGTGTTTAGTCTTTGTGTTCAGTGTCAGGTTACTTCCTGTTTTATTATGGTAGGCCTTTGGTCTGTTTCCTCTAGGTTTAGT
This sequence comes from Archocentrus centrarchus, assembly GCF_007364275.1. Classification (NCBI taxonomy): domain Eukaryota; kingdom Metazoa; phylum Chordata; class Actinopteri; order Cichliformes; family Cichlidae; genus Archocentrus; species Archocentrus centrarchus. The sequence goes on along the minus strand of NC_044359.1, from coordinate 2,837,138 downwards.
TTTGCTGCCTGTGTTTCCCTCCCACCTGTTTTCCATTTGCCCATGACCTCCTGTGTATCCACAGTATTCCTGACTTACCGTCATTACCCATAATTCATAGCAGAAGCCGGTATTTTACTTCCGTTTGTGCTGTTGTTTACGGTTGCGGGCTCACACACTTGCCGTTCATTTAAACGTTTTGACACTGCAGTTTCTTTTACCTGCCTAAATGGTACCATATCGGAGGTGGATACATTGCAAGGATGTTTTAAAAAGCAGCGAGGTAACAGTGCCTCACCCGTTACTTGTGTAAATGACATGAACTTATGGCCCGAAGTCAGCTACATCGACATTATCAGTTACCTTTTTTTTTCCGAAGGTGTTGATGGCGAGGAATCGTATAATTATAAGAGCACCAGATTACCTTCAAAGCAATAAAATAAAAGTAATGGTGAACAAACAAGGCAACGTTGTTTTCCTTAAAGCAGCTGTAGCGCCGAGCCAGAGCATCGGCCAAGCTAAGCACTTAGCATGGGTCATGCTAAGGGAAAGTATCGCCGATTAGGGAAATCATGTAGTGATGCAGCAGCTATTCTGTGGAAGGTAAATCACTGATCTGGATATCAGTGTTCAGATCACTGAAACAGAAACACTGGACTGGCCAAAGGCTGTGATCGAGGAGACACTCAGCTGTCATCTTGCTAACTGCTACGTGTTTACATGAAGGCAGGCATTGTTTAAGCTTTGTGTAGGCTGTATGCTGTAGTGTCACACTATAAATAAAATAACGTAAAAAAATAAGAGGCTGTACATTAAAGGAAAACTTAAAACATAAGGAAAAAATACAGTAATAGGATGCGCAACTGGTTAGTATAATTTGGGGGAAAAAGAAAAAAATTTACCCAATAAAAGAATTTGAAAAAAGCACGGTGGAGCAGTGGTTAGCACTGCTGCCTCACAGTTAGAATACCATCTGGAAGGCCTGGGTTCGATTCCACCTTGGCCCAGGCCTCTCCGTCTCGCTGTGTGGAGTTTGCATGTTCTCCCCGTGCTTGCGTGGGTTTCCTCCCACATTCCAAAGACATGCACTTACTGGGGTTAGGTTAATTGGCTACACTAAATTGCCCATAGGTGTGAATGAGAGCATGAATGTGAGTGTGAAAGGTTGTTTGTCTCTCTGTGTTGGCCCTGCGACAGGCTGGCAACCTGTTCAGGGTATACCCTACCTCTTGCCCTATGACAGCTGGGATAGGCTCCAGCCCCACCCCCCACCCCCGCGACCCTGAACAGGATGAGCGGAAGCGAATGGATGGATGGATGGAAAAAAATGTACAAACTGATGTAGTGACAACCAACAACAGCACAAGTTGAATCCGAGCTCATGTTCCAACTAATAAAGCTGCCTGTTACAGCACAAAGTAACTGAATTTTGTCATTAACTCTGGCTCTGACTTTGGGTAACCGGAAGTATAAAACTGTACAGCGGAAGTAGCAGTCTGTCATGGCAGCCTACATATGCTCTTCCAGAAACCTGTGGATATAAGTCTGGTGTTTTCTTTGCATCATTGGTTGTTCTCCACTGTCTTGCGTGTATGTCTGTTTGAGTTAAGTCCAGTCAGTTTCATGTCTCTCCCCCGTTAGGTGAATGCTAGTGATGGGCAGAATGAAGCTTTGTGAAACACTGAAGCGATTGAAGCATTTGTGCCGGACTTGTATTGAAGTTTTGAAACAATCTGAAACCCATCTGCACAGTGACACCTGCTGGCCAATTTTGTTATTGCCACGTCTTGGTAATGCTGCTCGATGAAACGACGATTCAGACGCGCCCTGCACAAGTCCAAACAAAGCTCCTGATTATACCTGAGTATCAATAATCATGATCAACACGTGTTTTGGAGAAACAAGGACTGTTAAAGAGGGCGAGCTGCCCTCTTTAACAGTCTTCTCCCTGCTACAAACTGCTCTTCTCCCTGTATACCAACTGCTGCACCTCTGACCACCAGTCTGTCAAGCTTATTAAGTTTGCAGACGACATGACTCTCATCGGACTCATCTCAGACGGGGACGAGTCGGCCTACAGGATGGAGGTCAAACGTCTGGTGTCCTGGTGCAACCACAATAACCTGGTACTGAACGCCCAGAAGACAGTGGAGATTATAGTGGACTTTAGGAAGCACACAGCCCCTCTACCCTCCATCATCCTGACTGACACCCCCATCACCACAGTGGACTCTTTTCGCTTCCTGGGAACTACCATCACCCAGGACCTCAAGTGGGAGCCCACCATCACCTCTGTCGTCAAAAAGGCCCAGCAGAGGATGTACTTCCTGCGGCAGTTGAAGAAATTCAACTTGCCAGCAAGGACCATGGTGCAGTTCTATACTGCCATCATTGAGTCCATCCTCACCTCCTCCATCACTGTGTGGTACGCTGGAGCCACCACTAGGGACAAACAGAGACTACAGCGCGTTGTGCACTCTGCTGAGAAGGTGATTGGCTGTAACCTCCCATCTCTCCAGGACCTGTACACCTCCAGGACACTGGGGCGTGCAGGTCGGATCACAGCCGACCACTCTCACCCTGGGCACAGACTTTTTGACCCTCTCCCCTCAGGCAGGAGGCTACGGTCCATACGGACCAGAACCTCCCGCCATAAGAACAGTTTCTTCCCCTCTGCTGTTGGACTCATGAACAATTACCCTAAGACTGTTACCACCACCCTCCACAAACGCTGATGACCCTATGTTTATGCACCTGTCTGATTGCACTGATGTACATATTAGTGGAATATAGTCTACATTTTTTTATCTTTTAATTAGTCTCTGCACTGTATATTTTGTAATTTTGTAATATTGTGCTATAGTTATAGCTCTAATATCTCTGTATATTTGCAATTTGTATACTTGTATATTGTCTTATAGTTTTTTATACTTATTTGTTTTTTTTTCTGTAAGCACGAAGTACCGCAGCAATTTCCTAATGCTGTGAACCTGTTCACCCATATGGCAATAAAACCTTCTGATTCTGATTCTGATTCTGAGTCTAGATCAACGATATGAGTGTTAGTTTCCCAAAAGAGTTGGTGTTATTCCAGGGAGTTAAATTTAAGTAACTCTATCTGGTGTTAAGTTTAAAATCAACACCTGACAGAGTTGCTCCCAGAATTTCAACGTATGTGATGTGCAGTCTCATGCAGTCTGGAGCTTACATCGAGACAAGGTAAGTTTTTGCATTATATTTTTTATGGCTGCATTCATTTTCCCTTTGCGCAAGTTTATTGATTAATATACATAGTTTGCTTAAAGTAAGTATATGTGTTTGGATATCACGGTATATATGTACAACTGCATTTTTTTGTGAGAGGTTAAAGCTAGCCAAACTGGTGTAGCATGAGGTGTCGGGCTAGCTGAACATTAAAACTTAGAAAATCTGAAGGCCATCTGAGTTAACATATTTAGCTGTGGTGTCGTTTTCTTGACGTTCTTGGTTTTATATGGCATAATGTATCGAGGGGGTAGAGTGCCTGTGCTGGACCCGGGGTTGGGCTCCTGCTTGTCGATGGACAGGTGCTACAATCAGACAAGCTATGAGAGGCCGGTGGTATGTTGCTGCTGGAAGAATAGCTGGAGGGTTCCTAGAGAAAAAACACACCAGCTGCCACACAGAGTCCTGCGCTAAACCCGGAGCTTTTAATCGGCAGGAGTAGTTTATTTATTTATTATTTTCTAAGTTTTGGGATAAATTAAAAAAAGTTTTAACTTTAGCTTGTTAACGGAGTTAGCAACAGGGTCGCATACCCTCCTGCCATCAGCCGCTGCCATGGGTAATAAAGGTCTGAAATGCTGGTGAGTTTTTATAACTTTACTCAATGCTGCAGCTCTCCATGCATATAAAAAATAACGTCACTGTCATGTTTATACCTTCAAGTGATGTTTTATTGTCAAACTCTTTATTTATGGGTGTTTAGTATTTAGTATTTAGAACAAATTTTATCCATTTTCTGTATACATTTTTTTTCCCACTGTTTCCAGTTGTGCTTCAACATGATTTATCATCTACTTCGCTGGAGTCAACCATGTCAGACAATTCATCTGTGTCAGTTTCTGGAGACTCCTTGCTAGCATCTTCTGACTCATCTGATGCCACAGTGATTGTTCACACAAACAGAGGGACGACAACACATGCTGAATGGGAAGCAGCAAAAGAGGTGTGCAGCTTTTCTAACAAATGATGTAAAACATCAGGCACAAAGGATTTTGCTGTTAAACTGTGGGTTTTTTGTTGAATTTGATGTTGATAAAGGGGGTGGCTGTAGCTCAGTAGGTAGAGCAGGTCACCTATTGATTGGAAGGTCAGCGGTTCAATTCCTGGCTACTCCAGGTTACATGCCAATGTATCCTTGGGCAAGATACTTAACCCCAAGTTGCTCTCCGACCATCCTGTCGGAGTATGAATGTGTGTGAATGTTAGCTAATTAAAAGCACTTAGCTTAGTAAACATGGAAGTGCTTGTATGAATGGGAGTGCATGGGTGAATGTAAAACATGTTGTATAAGCCCTTTGAGTGCTCTGACTGAGTAGAAAAGCGCTATATAAGAACTAGTCCATTTACCATTTAATATGTTCTGAATTTGCTCTACAATTTTGTATTTTTTACTATCACAGGAACACTTCTATGACCAACAGAGTGGATCTGGCTACTTGGCTTGGAGAATTAAAAACTGTTCAGCGCAACTCGGCAGCTCAGTCCCGGAGATCCTCCACCAGCACAGCCTATCAAGATAGTCCAAAGAGAAAGAGAGAGGTTTCCTGCACTGATAAGCAGCTGCTTGGTGAGGAATGTCGTGAAGCGATATCCTTTTTGAAACATTCAACTGATGAATCGGCAGTCAAAGAGAAGATGAGGGCCACATTTCAGTATCGTCAAACACTGGTTCAAGATCAACAGTGTTCTTCAGCAGTCTTGGATGTCTTCCCACGATTCCTTAACATCACTGGCTTGGTAGGACAAACAACTTATTATTACTATTATTAATATTATTGTTGTTATTATTATTATTATTATTATTATTATTATTATTATTATTATTATTATTATGTGAATCATCACTCAAAGTATACACTTTCAACATGAAATGGTATAAAAATGCATATTTTTCTGTAGATTGACCAAGACTTCACCATGATGTTTGGAGAGGAGGTGTTGAGCAGATTTATGGCAAAATGGCCTACTTTTTTCAAACCTAGGATCCTGACAGAGTCCAGAAAACTGACTTCTAATGAGCACATTGAAGACCTCTTCGCAGCACGACACAGGTGGGTCTGGTTAGTTTGGCTCACTCTTCTCTTTAAAATATCAGTTATGTATCATCTGAATGTGTCCTTTACCTGTGTTTCCCCTAGGCTGGGACAGTGACCTGTCAAGCATTCTACTGTTGCTTCACTTGCTTCCACCTACCTCCAAAGGCCACAAGAAGAGTGCCAAAATCAGCTCATGTCAAGCTGTGGACCATGTTGTGAGATATCTGCAGGTATGCAAATCATACTGTATTTATGTGGTTATTCTGATGATCCTACTTCTTGTGTTGAAGCACTTTCTTATTGGCTTTGTTACCTATTTGAATGTAGCTGTGCCATATTTCATGGATTTTTATCATTCCTCTTCTATACATTTTGTCAAAGATGGGAGCCAGTGTTGAAACCTTCCTTGCTGGTGTGGAACCGGGACAGCCCTTCCTCCTGTGTGTTGGTGAAAATAAGAGCAGCATCCAAAGATACTACATCATCATTGATCACAAGGCCATCCCTTGCAAGGCACAGACCTCCTTGGCAGCTTTCGAAGAGCTCTTCAAGGCACACTTCATCTTCAGCGTCAACTACCATGAATCCCTCTACAACTTCTATATGTTCATCCAAACCACAGTTTTTAACATTGATGTGGGAAGAGCCAAGTAAAGTCCCAGAGTCAGGGAGCTAAGAGCAAGATTTTTGCATGACGCTTGAGGTGATAAATATCCTTGGATGCAAATATGTTTCTTTGTTATGTCTGTAAAGCACACCACAAAAGTTCTGCATTGCTTTGTCAGCATTTAAGACTCCACCATGGTCTATATCCTGGAAAGACGTTATGTTTAAAATGGGGACAGTTGGGATGTTGTTTATTGTTTTGCACATATTCAGGTTTTAAAAAGCATCTTGTTCATTTCCATAGAGATGCTACTTTGACTAATACTGCTGACAATGTGGACACTCTGAATGAAGTTGGTGAGCCCTCAACTTCACAGGCAGTCAGTACAAACTCTCCTGTAACTACTCAGCCCTCTACTGACAACAGTCATATGTTAAATATGTGTTTCTCTGTTGTTGCACATTTGCAAGCATGTGGTGTTGGGTTCTGGTGGGTTCTATGGAGGAACTTGTTAATGACACTCATCGGGAAGTAAGAGAGGCAGTTCTCGGCTGCACTTCAGAAATTCAAGGCACAGATTTGGAAAAGAAAATTGAAAAATGTTTTGATCAACTAAAAAATCATTTTTCAACCTTAAATACTAGTCAAAAGACAGAAGTTCTTTGAGGAAAAGTAGGAAATTGTTGAACCTGTTGAGTATGTTCTTGGGGTGCGGTTTGATGTTCGCAGAGATCAAACAACAGGACTTTACAGTCAGGTCCCTGTAACAGATAAATTTGTGTATATGCCCATTCTAGGAACTCTTAACTCTATGTTCAGGAATGCTGAATTAAAATACAGGTGGATTCAGACTGCAACTTGTGTGGTTTTCTATGTAAATTCAAGTGGCATCTTTTGTTTTTGGAAGTGAATTTGGGATTATTAATGGGATTATTAATTGACTACCAGTAGTATTTTGAAAATCCAGATTTTGATTTAACACTTTCCATTGAGTTAATATATTTTAAACCTTATTCAGTGTTAAATTAACAGATATATGGTGTTAACTTTTGAGACTACACACTGGTGTTAGGTAAATTCAACACTGATGTGTGTTAGATTTCAACTATTGAGAGTGTTGTTTTAACTCTGTCACGGTGTTAACTGTTTAACACTTTCAAAAGTGTTATTTTAACTTGATCTAGAGTGGACCAATATAGACACTATGAAAGTGTTAATTCAACTCCCTAGGAGTTGAATTAACACTTCCAAATTTGCTGTGCTCAGATGAATTCTACTGTTTCATTTCAACTATAATAATATAAAAATAAAACCAGAGCCCGAGCCGCCAGGGAGTGTTCCGAGTCTTCGACCATCCAGGGCTCTGGAGAGTCTCTGCCGCATGCCACGGGGCCGCCCCCGCAAGGTCATCCGTCTCCGCCGCATGCCACGCAGCCGCCCTCCCGAGGTCATCCATCTCCGCCGCTGGGAGTGCTGTCGGCTTCCATCTGGTCACGTCGCCGCCACCGTTGGGAGCACACTCGGCCTCCCATCCGGTCACTTCACTGCCACCGCTGGGAGTGCGGTCGGCCTCCTCTCTGGTCACCTCATCGCCACCGCTGGGAGCGCAGTTGGCCCCCTGATAAACCTTGTGTTCCCTGGCTCGTTAGTTCTGTCCCTTGGCCTGGGTGGCCTCCTGAACAATATGGATTGTTTTTCTAGCCTTCTGCCGTTGTTTTTTTTTTGTTTGGGCCTTGTTTTTGTTTGCTTTTATTCTGACCTTGGTCCTCCTGAAATGCTTCGGCCATCTTTGCCCTCATCCACTGGACTCTGTTTTGGACTGTTTTTGTTTGGCCTGTGTTTGGGCTCCTGTGTTCTGCTTTGTTTGCCTGTCGTTGCATTATTGGTTCTCCGCTGTCTTGCGTGTATGTCTGTTCGAGTTAAGTCCAGTCAGTTTCATGTCTCTCCCCCGTTAGGTGTATGCCGGGGAGAGCTCATGTTTATTTCTGTATTGTTTTTTATGATTGGTGTAAATAAAGCGTGTGAGTGAATTACACTCTTTCTGGAGTCTGCATTTTGGGTCCTCCTTCCTGCCTGCACAGTGGCAAGCCATGACACATGTATTATTAACTCACACAAACATGTGAGAAAGAAAGATTACATCTGGTAAACATGCTGACGTGATGTGTGTCATCGAGGTGTTGCTAGGACAAACATCACAAATTGTATGCGAGTTCAAGAAAACGCTGCAGAACAGCTCTGCCCTCATGGTAACAAGGACCAACCCAAAGCTGCTAACTGCACAGTTTAACTGTATTTAATACCTATTTAGCTTTTATTGTACACAACTGGCATTGTGCTTTTGTATTTCAGTCTCTTCAACAGTGTAATATTTGCCTTCAATTTTCTCTTCAATGTCAAGTATATCTCCATCTCTCACTAACATCACTGTCCAAGATCAGAGGTTACCAGAAGAGGTGATGATTTCAGTTCTAACTACACTTCTGTCAATTCAATTCAATTCAATTCAATTTTATTTACATAGCGCCAAATCACAACAAACTGTCACCTCAAGGCGCTTTGTATTGTGGGTAAAGACCCTACTGTGTGTTTCTCGTCATTAATGGGATCATGTTGTTCACTCTGAGGAGTAAAACGGTGTTTCGTGAGACCTGCCGTTATGTTCTTCTTTATAACCTCCTTTTTGTAGACACTGTACAGCTGGGACAGAGTCAGGTTCATTTTCTTCTTTCAGTTCTTCAAATAAGAGTGTCATATCCTGTATGTGCTTTTATCATCATCTTCACTAATCTCACAACTGTGGTCTCTCCTCTCACACTGGTGGTGATGCCTCTGGAGAGATATGTTGCTGTGTGTTACCCACTGAGGCATGCTGCCATCATCACCATCAGAAACACAGGTGCAGCTGTCACTGTGGAGAAAGCTGTAAACATGGCAAGACAGAAGAGATTAAAAAGCAACAAAGTGCTCTGAGATGTGAAGCCAGTGCAACACAGTCAAGTGTAAGCTCTGTTGACAGAGTTGTTAAGAGCAGACAACAGCTTGAGAAAATCAAATACAACAAGTTCCAAAATAAAACTGCTAAAACACATCCACAGGTCAACAGTAAAAGCAGAAGGGCATCGAGTACAAAGTGCTTCATGTGCGGAGGCTCCCCTCACCCTAAACACGAATGTCCTGCTAAGGATGCAAAATGTCATTTCTGTGGGAAGAAAGGACATTACAACGCGTGTGCAGGCACAGCAAAAAAGTGCAAAGCGTCGAAGAGGGGGAAGAGGAGGAAAGTTTCTTCCTTGGCGCTGTGACCACAGAAAATCAGGCATGGACAGCTGACATACAAATAAATGACACCACACTAAAATTTAAGCTTGATACAGGTGCAGATGTCGCAGCCATGGCTCAAACAGATTGGAATAGACTGTTTCCCAGCATTGAAAAGCCTGTTCTTCACAAACCTGTGAAACTCCTGTTAGGCCCTGGCCGGACACCACTGGTGGTTGCAGGTTACACAAAACTACAGCTTATTTACAGAGACAAGCGTACAATGGAGAAGGTCTATGTTGTTAAAAACCTCACCACGCCACTGCTTGGATTGCCTGCCATCACAGCTCTTGGCCTTCTAGTGCGCGTGAACTCTATATCAATGGACACTCTAAAAACAGTATATCCCAGACTGCAATGGACTAGGTGAGGTGCAGCACACATACCACATCAAACTCAAACCTGAGGCGGTGCCATACTCACTCAAAGCCCCCAGGAGAATTCCCCTGCCTTTGGTAGGAAAGGTAAAAGAGGAACTTAACAGAATGGAGGAGCTGGGTGTCATCAGCCAGGTGGAGGAACCTACAGATTGGTGTTCCGGCTTGGTGGTAGTCCCAAAAACAAACAGTCCCAGGCTGAGACTGTGTGTGGACTTCACAGGACTAAACAAGTACGTTTGCAGAGAAAAGTATGTACTGCCGTCAGCTGATCAAAGTCTGGGAATGCTGGCGGGAGCAAAAGTGTTCAGTAAACTGGACACCAATATGGGGTTTTGGCAAATTCCCTTAGCAAAGGACTCAGCCAAGCTCACAACATTCGTAACACCGTTTGGGCGATTTCACTTTAATCGCCTTCCCTTCGGCATCAATTCTGCGCCTGAGCACTTCCAGCGCACGATGGCAGAGGTTATAGAAGAACTGGAGGGAGTGATTTGCCACATTGATGATCTGCTTGTGTGGGGCTGCAACCAGAAGGAACATGATGCCCGTCTCCATGCTACGCTGCAACGGCTGGAAAAAGCAGGTTTAACGCTGAATGTGGAAAAGTGTGATCTCACACAGAGGAAAGTTTCCTTCTTGGGCCACATCATCACAGATTCAGGCATCAGCCCCGATCCAAAGAAAACTGAGTCAATTACTGACATGAAAGACAAAGCCTTCAAAACTTTAAAAGAGGCATTGACTTCACCCCCAGTACTGGCCATGTATGACCCGAACAGAGACACTAAAGTTTCTGCAGGTGCTTCATCATATGGACTGGGAAGGGGGGGGGGTTCTTCTCCAGATGTGGGAGGAAGGCTGGAGACCGGTAGCGTATGCTTCACGGTCACTTTCTGCAACGGAGCAACGCTGTGTACAGGTGGAAAAAGAGGCTTTAGCCCTTACTTGGGCATGTGAGCGTTTTCAAGATTTCCTCATAGGGAAACACTTCAGCTTAGAAACAGATCACAAGCCTCTCATTTCCTTGCTGGAAGGACAAGCTTTGGATCTTCTTCCACCAAGGATTCAGCGTTTCAGGATGAGACTCATGCACTACTCGTATGAGATACAGTCTCCCCCAGGTAAATCACTCTGGACAGCAGACACATGGTCCCGTTCACCTGTTAAAAGACAGACGTACCATTCTGATAAAGAACTAATGGAAGACACAGACATCTATGTGGACAATATCATTGCAAATCTGACAGTTAGTTCTTCATACTTGGACACACTTAAAGGAGAGTTACAGAGTGATAACATTTGTGCACGTGTCATGAGGATGTGCACACAAGTATGGCCGAATCAGGAAAAACAGGAACCGCTGCTGAAACATTACTGGCCAGAACGTCCCGCTCTGACTGAAAGATGGCTTGTTGCTAAAAGGCTCATGACTTGTTATCCCTTCAGCGATGCGCAACGATGTGTTAGAAAAGCTTCATGAGGGGCATCAAAGAGTTGTTAAGTGCAGAGCCCGCGCTCGCCAGTCAGTGTGGTGGCCTGGACTCAGTCAGCAAATAGGTGAAATGGCGTTAAAATGTAAAACTTGTATACAGGAAAGAGACAATCACAGCGAACCACACATACCTTCCCAGCACCCAGCCCGCCCATGGCAAAAATTAGGCACAGATCTTTTTGAGTTGGGAGGGAAAAGTTACCTTCTTGTTGTGGACTAGTTTTCTAGATATGTTGAAATAGCCCTCCTAAAGGGAACAAAAACAAATGAGATCATAGCGCATCTTAAGTCCATTTTTGCCCGGCATGGTATCCCAGAGGTTCTAATGTTAGATAATGGACCACAGTATTCTGGGCGAGTTTTTGAGTCTTTTGCTGCCTCATATGGGTTTGAACACATCACCAGCAGCCCAAGATTTCCACAGAGTAATCGGGAAGCAGAGCGCTCAGTACAAACTGTGAAAAACCTGTTAAAGAAAGCGGCAGACCCTTATTTAGCTCTTCTTGCTTATAGAGCTACACCGCTGCAGAAAGGATACAGCCCTGCTGAACTCTTAATGGGCCAATGGTTGCGCACAACGCTGCCAGCACTTCCCTCTACATTGGATCCTGCTCTGCCGGACAGCAACAACTTGGCTCAAAAGGAAAGTAAAAAGAGGATGATGGACATTGCTAACTTCAACAGGCATCATCATGCCAAACCTTTGAGTGACCTATCACCAGGGGAACAAGTTTGGGTCACAGATGCAAAAACACTGGGGACTGTGATCAAAAATCATGCCACACAGAGATCCTACACAGTGGGTTTGCCCCAGGGATCAGTGAGGTGAAATAGCAAGCATTTGATTCCCTTACATTCAACTTTGCAAGATAAGACTGTGGAAATGGGGTTGACAGGAGTGCCTGCAGAGCAGCCTTCATCAGCTGTTTCATCATCTGCTACTCCTGCAAAAGCTGATGTTGTGAGGACAAGATCAGGGAGAATAGTAAGGAAGTGTCATGGTCTGCGGTCTTTTGCCCAGTATTTTGTGTTTTCCTTCTTATGATTTGGTATTATGGTGTTCCTTATTTCATTCATTCTTAAGCTTGTTTTTTGTTATAGTTATTCATGGTGTTCCCTGTGTGGTACCCCTGTCAGTTCTTTCCCTGTGTCATGTCTCTGGTGTGTGTCTTACGTGTGTTGTAGTGTTTACTTCCTGTGCAGTGTGTCAAGTCTGCGTTTCTCTCTTCATCAATTTGTTTCCTGTTTTATTTTGACAGTCCTGTGTTCCCTGTACTTTGTGTTTAGTTTTGCTTTCCCTGTGTGATTAGTTTCATTTGTTGCACCTGTTGTTCCCTGCTGTTTCCATTTGCCCTGATTACCTAGTGTGTGTACTTAAACCCTCAGTTTTACTCTGTTTTTTGTTGCGTCGTCAATCCCCCTTGCTGTGTGTCTTCCGCCTGGCTTAGCTTTATTTCTGGCACATGTCGAGCAGTAGCTTATTGTTTTGTTGTCTTGGTTATTTTCAATAAACCACCATTAAGTTTGAGTTTTTGTCTGCTGAGTCCTGCATTCCCGGGTCCAAGACGGAGTCGAGACCGAGGGAGGGTGAGACAGAGACAATACCAAGACCAGTGCCTGACGCTACATGACACAATAAAATGTGAAACATGATCAAAATCACTTCTCAAATTGATCTGAAAGATCCACATTCCCATAAAATCATCCTGATATTAAACACTCACAGCTCAAATAAATATAAACATCTTTATTTAATACTCCTGGGTGACTTCCATCATTTATCACAGAATGTAAAACAATTATTCATAGTTCATCACAATAGTCTTAACTTTTCTTTGCCTTTCATAAACAATACATAAAGTTATGTTGTTTTTAAACCAACAATCTTTGTGAAAATGAGTGCAATTTCAAAACCACATAGCTAAATGTGTAAAACTGAAAAAAAATCGACAGTAAGAACGAAAGCCTCAAGTTTCTCTCTTATACAGATTAAAGCTGCAGTATGTAACTTTTATAAAAAATCTTTTTTTTTTTTTACATATTGGTTAAAACAGTCAGCATGTCGAGACAGTATGAGACAGATAATCTGTGAAAAAAAAATCAAGCTCCTCACCTCCTCCCTGAACTGCTCCCAGTCAAAAACAACCAATCACAGCCAAGAGGAGGGTCTTAGCACTGTCAATAACTCCTCATGTATGTGCTGCTCAATGTAGTGGTGTGCGATGTTGCAAGATTTGGTATTGATCCGATGCCAAGTAAATGCGGGGCCAGTATCGCCGATACCAATACTTTTTAATAATTATGAAGAATTTTCAGGAAGTTTAATTGGTTTGTGATTTTTTTTTTTCCTTTTGGCTCATTAATTAGCTAAAACCCAAGATAGAATTGGCCAAATTTATAGGTAAATAGAAAATACTTTATCAAAATAAAAGTTATTGTTCTGCTTGCATCTTTGATGAAAATGCAGCGCTGCATACATGAGAGAAATTGAAGCTAAAGTATCGATCTCATTACACTGGTACTGATCAATACCAATACCAATGTTGGTATCGATATTATCAATATTATTGATATTTGGATCACTCTGCCCACCACTAGCTCAATGTACTAATGGCCGACAAACAACTTACTTATCTGCCTTCATTGGTGGCCATGCTAACTACAGGCTTCTAGCAAGAAATATTTTTCAGCCCAGCACTAATGCTAATTAGTAAGCTAATGCTAACTGCTAAATGCCGCTCCCGCTTCTTAATTGAGTGACGGGGCCTACGATGTAACCAGAAAGCACCTCTGAAGCCTAGGCAGTATTCACAGTCTTTGTGGACGTGTAGTTACATTTCTTGAGGTGCATGTCAGGTTAGCTTCAGAGGGGATTTTCGGTTATGTACATACGACCGACGCAGAACTCTAAATCAGGACTTATTAGATCGATGGAGTGATAATTTTTACATATAATCCAGAAGAGTTACATTTTGTTAGCCTAAGAACATAATTGCCTAAGTCATATTTTGGCCAAAATAGAGATATCTATCTAAATGAATCTTCACTGTTAGAGTACAGTAGAATTAGGTAGGTATCTCAAAATATGCCAAAATATGACTTAGGCAATAATGCTATTAGGCTAACGATTTATATCATGAATTTAATGTGTCCCAGAGTGCTGTTTCCTTCCAGTGATGTGTTTGCAGAAATCACATAAAAAGCATATACAATAAAAACATAATCCAGATTTTTTAACGATCAGCTCCTAAAAGCATTTCCTAAGTTGGAATATCAGCCACCATGTTGTAAGCATAAATTATCATGATTTTAACGCAACAACAGGAAGTGACATCATCTTGCTGGGAACTGTAGTTTTTTTATTCTTGAAGGCCTCTCATAGCTCCACTGGTGCTGAAAACTAATATTTGACTATGGCTTTCTGAATACAAGTCGGACTGCAACTATCGATTATTTTAGTAAGCGAGTATTCTATTGATTACGCCATCAATTAATCAAGTAATCGGATAATAAATACTTTTTTGTATTAACAATTTCTTCATATTTTAAATTGCGTACTGCAGATTTTTCTCTGTGTGAAACAAACAGGGTGGATGGAGCAGCTACAAAGTTCTCTGTTCTTCATGTTGCTGATCAGGTGGTTGATGAAGGACCTCCAGCTGTTTCCCAGTAAAGGTTTTAAGGTGGTTACAGGAAAAAGCGCTGCTGCTTTGGATGCTAGAAGAAAAGGTTTCCTTTCGCTCCACCTGAGCTCACCTTCTCAGTAATGGCTCCGCCTCTTTGCACTTGCTGTGCATGTTCAGACAGACTGCACGTAAAACAGCTGCTGTTGTGTTTTTGTTGAAAAACTGGGGGCTGCATGAGCTTAATGCTGTAATGCTTTTTATTCACAAGCACACTCCAAATTACGTTTCTACTGCAGCTTTTTAGTCGCTAATCAGGGATTAAAGCATAAAAAACCTTTTTGAAGGTGCCCCTCGGCACTGAAGCGGGTGGCACCGAACGATCGCTAGTGTATGGCGCTAAATTGGGGCCATAAAGTTTGTTCGAAAAAAAAAATTTTTAAACTGAAAAATTATTTTGAACCCGAAAAAAAAATTTAAACAGGAAAAAAAAAGTTTTGCAACTGAAAAAAAATAGTTTGAAAATGAAAAAAAGTTTTGCAACTGAAAAAAAAAAGATGAGACTAAAAAAAAATAAATTTTTTTTTTGCACTTTCAGATTTTTTTTTTCGCAGTTTCAGATTTTTTCTTCGAGTTTAAACTTTTGGCCCTGTTTTGGCTTGGGGGGCGGAGCCTCAGATGACGGGGGTGTGGAATCATGACTGACAGCTCAGCACAGTGGCTGAACAACATAGTCCCAGCTGTTGCATTCAGGGGCCGTGGGAACTGGGAAGGGCTCATCGATATTCTATATGTATGTGATTGGTTTTGAAAGATAAGATGCTTCACCGATACAAGCAGCTTATATGAATACATGACTCGAATCTCAGAGGAAAAAATATGATCTTGACAGATTTGCACAGCATTTTAAGTCTGTGTTGGAGATTTCCCATGCTATGAAAGTAAAGCAGAAGCCTCATCTTCATAGACATATGCTCGTCTTCATCTGCGGGCGCTAGCAGTGATCAGGTAATAAAAAGAGATGGAGAGAAAACAGACACGTTCACTGTTGATACCTGAGCAGTTTACAGAAACATCATGACATGGACCGTGTCACTGCGATATGTTCGCCATATTGGAAGTGGCAAGTCAGCCTGAGGGAAGAGGGAAAGAGGAGATGAGGAACCCGGAGAAGCGGCCCGTTCACTCGCAGGGCCCTGGGCCCGCCTCCCTGACCTCCGCCGGAGGGAGAGGCACCTCCTCCACACATTGTATCCAAGGGAAGTGAGCCATGGCCGGGCAAAATCATTCAGCATCACACCCTGGAGCTCCGAGCTCCCCCAGAGCTGGAATGAGAGCATTTTGAACGGGAAATGGGACCCGGGGAAGCGGCCCTCTCACTCGCACGGCCCCAGGGACCCTCCCCGAAGAACAGTAAATATTTCATTGGGCGTTGGACCATTTAAAATATGAAGTTAAATTTAAACGTCAGTCGTTTTTATTCAGAAAATCCACTCCCTTTGCATGTGGTTTTATTGATTTAAGGCTGACTTTCCACTTCCAATACAGCGGACTAGCCAAGGAATAAAAGTTCTGTTGCTAAAATCCTTCGACTTGCTGCATTTCTCCGCCTTGCTGAAGCTGACCCACATGGATGAGCAAGTTAGTTACCAGCCACGAGCCAAGTGAAGTAGAAACCAGAGGTCTCCCTACTACGGTCAGGAGCCGCGATCTGGTCGAGGTAACACACTATTGCGGGATAGGGGATAATTGTTGTCTGGGAAAGATGAAAGATTATTTCACAGTATTTAGATACACGTATTACAGCGTCAGTGACCCTATGGTCTTGGAGGAGGTTTGCGCTCTCTGAGTGCTTCTAGTTAAATATATATCACACCTGGTGCTATTAACATTAGTTTCAATGGAGGTTTTGTTGTGTTGGGCTGGCAACTGTCAGTCAGATCTGACAACCCTGGGGATGGGCGGTGGTGATAACCTATTCCGCTTCAGTGCGAATTATGGCAGATGGAAAGGAAAAGGTCAAAGCCATCAGGTGTGCAGTTTAGGAAAAAGAGAAAAGAAGAATAGGAGAAACAAGCAAACATGAAGGTAAGCAGAAGCTGTGTAATATTTCAGTTTCTTCCATGTTTTTTCAAATAAAATTTAAAAGAAATTCTGAGTGTGCCTGTGATGGTGGGGGGACCTTCTGTTAAAACCTGTCTGTCAGACCATGGCAGAAGGCTACATGCACCACACAGCAGGTGCTCATTACCCCCCAAGTGGAGTAGTGCGGTAGGTGCTGCTGCGGCGATTGCTATGGGGGGTTGGGGGGTGCCGGCGGGGATGCTCGCCCAGGGCGCCAAACAGGCTACGACCGCCACTGGGTAAAGGACAGTTGTACATTATAATTATTGTTAGTAAAGTTCCTTTGCATGCATGGCAGATGTGAAAAGGGTGATGATGATGTCCTGCAATTATTAATGATATACATGCTCCAGTCCAAAGTAATGTGATACTGGTTATAGATGGCAAACTGCCATCAAACCCTGAATAAATTGTCCTCTGTTGTTATGATATTGTTTCAGCTGCTCTTCTTTAACAACCTAAAATATTTGTTACAACTAGAAGGTTACATTTTCATTTACATTTACACAGCGTCAGGTTTATAAAATGGTTGTCATGTAGTTCAGACCCAGACTCACAACAATGGACAACAGCACAACACATGCATTATTAACTCACACTACATGTGAGAAAGAAAGATTACATCACTGGTTAGTGATCTGGTTAACATGCTGACATGTGATGTGTGTCATCAAGTGGTTGCTAGGACAAACATCATAAATTGTATGCGAGTTCAAGAAAACGCTGCAGAACAGCTCTGCCCACATGGTAACAAGGACTAACTAGCTGCTAAGTCTACACAGGTAACTGTATTTACTTGCCATTTAGTTTTTCTTATACACCATTGATATTTGTATTTCAGTCTCTTCAACAGTGTAATATTTGCCTTCAGTTTTCTCTGCAATGTCAAGTATATCTCCGTCTCTCACTAACATCACTGTCCAATATCAGGGGTTACCAGAAGAGGTGATGATTTCAGTTCTAACTACACTTCCATCCTGTGTGTTTCTTGTCATTAATGGGATCATGTTGTTCACTCTGAGGAGTAAACCGGTGTTTCGTGAGACCTGCCGTTATGTTCTTCTTTATAACCTCCTTTTTGCAGACACTGTACAGCTGGGACAGAGTCAGGTTCATTTAATTCTTGCGGTTCTTAGAATAAAAGTGTCATATCCTGTATGTACTGTTCTCATTAGCTTCACTAATCTCACAACTGTGGTCTCTCCTCTCACACTGGTGGTGATGCCTCTGGAGAGATATGTTGCTGTGTGTTACCCACTGAGGCATGCTGCCATCATCACCATCAGAAACACAGGGGCAGCTGTCACTGTGATTTGGACAATCAGTTTTCTAAACATTATTATTCGAACTTTGTTGTTTTTAGAACTATTTGAAAAGTTGAATAGTTTAGAGGTGAAAGGCCTTTGTTCTGATATAGCTATACTGCTTGGGTCAAAGTCTGATCATTATGACAAAGCTTTCACTAGTTTTGTGTTTGTGTCTGCTGGAGTGGCAGTCATGTTCTCTTATATTGGTGTGATATTAGCAGCCAGGTCGGCCTCCACTGACAAAGCTTTAGCCCATAAAGCTCGTAACACACTGGTGTTGAATCTGATACAGCTGTGCCTCAGCCTCTCCTCAACTATTTACTACCCACTGTTGATATCTCTTTCAATGATTGTTACAAGATTAATACTTTTGCGCATTCAAAATGCTTTTTATATGTTTTTTGTTATCTTACCCAGATGTCTGACTTCCCTCATCTATGGACTAAGAGATCAGACTATCAGACCTGTCCTCATGTACTATCTATGCTGTAGATTGATACTCCCAGTGGTAGAAAACAAAGCATGACATGTTGAGTTTTTTCTACCCAGTTAAATTGGTGCCCAACATGTATATTACCTAACTTACATAGCTTTAGGCCTGTATGCCATTCTGTCTCCCGAAGGAAATACCTTTTATTACTTCTTCATGTCTTGTCTCGAGAATCTACAATCAGATCACATGTATACCTCAACTTATTTGATTGGTGGGAATCAGTTTTAGAAGAGCGAATTTATCATGAGATTTAGGAACACATTTTGAGAAGAATTCTATTGTATGCATTATTGCAGTATATTTTAATGTAAATTAGGATATAATAATCACAATCTTAATGATAACAGGTATAATTTTCTGGCTTTTTCCATCATCATTTGAAAAAAATTAAATATTTTCACGTTTTTCAATTTACCACTGTTTTTGTTTTTTGTTTTTTTTGTTTTTTTCCCCTGTTGCTGTACAGTAATTGTACCAGAAAGGTTGCCTTCTGGATCTTCTGCAGGAGGTGTAGCAGACACCATTGTTTCAAATAAACCACACTAACATGTTTTACATTAAAGATGCAATGTTATATCATTCATTAATAATGAGTTGTTTAAAGGGACTAACTTAAGGCAGTTGCCTTAGTGATAAGCACCTGACAAACAGGTTATCGCCATTAGTTTCACCTCAACGTTTTTAAACCACTTTCTTCACAAATAAAATTTTAACCATTAGAGAAAAAATTATTCAAAACCATCTTAAAGAAGTGCCTTTATCTTCAACTGCTTTCATTACTGTTGGTATTTGTTTAGACCAGGCGTCTCAAACTCCTGGCCCATGGGCCACTCCCCCCACTTCTGTTTTATTTATTATGAGTCTGGATAACATTTTATTTTGAAAACTGGGTGGATTCTCTCCATTAGTTCCATATGTGACTCATTCTTACATGTCACATGACGTTCACATGATACATTGCTGCTAAAATTAAACCCACAATCTTTTTTTTTTTTTTTTTTATTCAATTTATTTCGAACAATCAAAATAAAATAAAAAGAAAACAACAACGAAAATAAATAAATGTGTAGGAAAATAAAACATACATATATCCATATATGCATATATACATATATTCACCTATATAACAAATGCAAATCAAACATCAATAAATAAATAAATAAAATGACCAGCAATGTATTTTTATAACAATCTCAAGGTGTTCGAAAAGGGAGCAGGAAGAAGCAATAGCTTATCTAGTCCTGTCCCCATTGCCTTTTACAAATTCATAATTAAACTGGATTATAATATTAACCAAACATGCATACTCTAACACCAGCATGCATGGCTACACACACCTACCCATGCCAAAGTGCCCTGTGATACAATCTACCCAATCTTCTATAGATCATTTTAATGTACATGAAGCTACAATTCAATAATAACAAAATAACAAAACATCTCATTCGTATTTATACACATTATTTATATGCTCCTTATATTTTTTCTTGAATTGTGCAATAGTTGTACTTAATTTCATCATCTAAACCATTCCACAAACGCACTCCACAAATCAGAATTAATCAGAATCAGAATACTTTATTGATCCCAAAGGGCAATTACTATTGTTACAGCTGCAACCGTTTCATTTAAACGAGTAAACCTAAAACACAATAACATACACTAAAGGCATAAAAGTATAAAGACTAAAGAGATATTTTGACTATATACACATCTAAATCTATACACATGAAAATTGTGAGTGCAAAAATTTTTAAATATGTGTCATTATATATATATATGCACAGTCCTTTTTTGTACAATGTATAAGTGTATGTACAATGTACAATGTATATAGTGTATGTACAATGTATATGGAAATTTAAACAAAACTGATACACACATACTTTTAAGATTTGAGCGAACACATGGTTGAACAAAGTTACATTTCCCTCTTAAATGAAACCTTCCTTCTCTGTTTTTAAAGAAATTTTGAATATTCTTCACTGGTTCCGTGCCTGTTGAAAGGCCTTTACACACCAGACACATAAATTTTGTGCCAATGTTTCATGCATTAAAAATAGTTTTCGGATTCAACTGTTCTTAATACAGCTGTTCACACCAACCGTGTCATTTCAGAATGAGGCATAATGAGGTAAGGTAATCTACTCATACCACCTGTGGTCTCCTGGTCAGTAAGCTGTAAACCCACCAGGTCCACGATGCACCCAGGCCCAGGATGTACACAGCATGCTGTTAAATCCATGCCTTCAATAAACCCGGTAGTCTCAGTTTGTCAACCTTGTCAATCCAAAAACAAAACCAAAAAACAAAACTAAGCAGGGAGCAACACAGGAAACAAGCCCAGGAACAGAACAAAAACACAATACAAAACATAAAGGCTGTACCACAGCCTAAAAAAATAGTCCAACAGTTCAGGGGGCCACCCAGGCCAAGGGGCCAGACCCAAGGACCAGGGAGCCTCATGGAAGCAAGGATGATCGGGGGGCCGTCCACAGTGCCAGTGGCGGCGACAAGGGGAGGCAGGAGGCTAACCGCAGTCCCAGCTGTGATGGCGTGACAAGGCAGGAGGCCGACCATGCTCCCAGCGGCCGCGGCGTGGTAAGGCAGAAGGCCGACCGCGTTCCCAGCGGCAACGGTGAGACAGGACAGGAGGCCGACTGCGCTCCCAGCGGCGGCGGCGAGACAGGACTGGAGGCCGACTGCGCTCCCAGCGGCAGCGGCGAGACAGGAGACTCGGACTGAAAAAATTATTCATAACCATCTCAAAGATTTATCTTCATGTTCGGCTGCTTTCAGCACTGCTGGTATTTGTTTAGACTCTTTCGCTCCAGATGATCTTTCGGAGTTAACTTCAATAGTTACTTCCTCCAAACCAGCAACATGTTTATTAGATCCCATTCCTACTAGACTGTTCAAAGAAGTCTTTTCAATTATTGATGCTTCTATCTTAAAAATGATGAATCTGTCTTTATTAGTTGGCCACAGGCCTTCAAGGTGGCTGTAATTAAACTTCTACTTAAAAAGCCATCACTGACCCAGCTGTCTTAGCTAATTATAGGCCAATCTCCAACCTTCCTTTTCTCTCAAAGATCCTTGAAAGAGTAGTTGTAAAACAGCTAACTGATCATCTGCAGAGGAACAGTTTATTTGAAGAGTTTCAGTCAGGTTTCAGAATTTATCACAGTACAGAAACAGCATTAGTGAAGGTTACCAATGATCTTCTTAGAGCCTCTGACAGTGGACTCATCTCTGTTCTTGTCCTGTTGGACCTCAGTGCAGCTTTTGATACTGTTGACCATAACATTTAATTACAGAGATTAGAGCATACTATAGGTATTAAAGGTACTGCACTGCAGTGGTTTGAATCATATTTATCTCATAGACTCCAATTTGTTCATGTAAATGGGGAGTCTTCTTCACACACTAAGGTTAATTATGGAGTTCCACAGGGTTCTGTGCTAGGACCAATTTTATTTACATTATACATGCTTCCCTTAGGCAGTATTATTAGAAAGCATTGCATCAATTTTCATTGTTATGCAGATGATACTCAGCTTTACCTATCAATGAAGCCAGATGATGCACATCAATTAATTAAACTGCAAGAATGTCTTAAAGACATTAAGGCCTGGATGACCTCTAATTTCCTGCTTCTAAATTCAGATAAAACTGAAATTCTTGTTCTCGGCCCCACAAATCTTAGAAACATGGTGTCTAACCAGATACTTACTCTGGATGGCATTACTTTGGCCTCCAGTAACACTGTGAGAAATTTTGGAGTTATTTTTGACCAGGATATGTCCTTCAATGCACATATTAAACAAATATGTAGGACCGCTTTTTTGCATTTGCGCAATATTTCTAAAATTAGAAACATCCTTTCTCAGAGTGATGCTGAAAAGCTAATCCATGCATTTATTACTTCTAGGGTGGACTACTGTAATTCGTTATTATCAGGCTGTCCTAAAAGCTCACTGAAAAGTCTTCAGCTGATCCAAAATGCTGCAGCTAGAGTCCTGACAGGGACTAGAAAGAGAGAGCATATTTCTCCCATATTGGCTTCTCTTCACTGGCTCCCTGTTAAATCTAGAATAGAATTTAAAATCCTTCTCCTCATATACAAGATCTTGAATAATCAAGCCCCATCTTATCTCAAAGACCTCATAGTACCATATCACCCCAACAGAGCACTTCGCTCTCAGACTGCTGGCTTACTTGTGGTTCCTAGGATACTTAACCCTTTAACACCGAATGTGTCCCATGTGACACGACATACTTAAAAAGTGCCGGCGTTCGCGGACTTCCGGCAACAAATACCGTAATACCCCTATATGGCTGTGACGTGCAATTTTTGGGCTTTCAGGAACCGTTTGCATTTTTTCGATATGACAAACGGTTGCGGAGTTACGGTAATACGCCAGCTGATCAACGTTCCTTTGATCAGCCGACTCCGAGATTATACGCCACGTCTCAATCAGCTGTTCGCCGCTATTGAGGGCAAGAAACGGGCACTTCAGCAGCGATCACCCGGCGTTAAAGGTTAAGAGTAGAATGGGAGGCAGAGCCTTCAGCTTTCAGGCCCCTCTTCTGTGGAACCAGCTCCCAGCTTGGATTTGGGAGACAGACACCCTCTCTGTTTTTAAGATTAGGCTTAAAACTTTCCTTTTTGATCAAGCTTATAGTTAGGGCTGGATCAGGTGACCCTGAACCCTCCCTTAGTTTTGCTGCAATAGGCCTCGGCTGCTGGGGGGTTCCCATAATGCACTGTTTCTTTTCATTCACCTATTTACTAAAAACTGACTACCCAGGGTTGAGACCAGGAAGCAGAGTTGCAGTCTTACACGCCTCTCTGCAGCTTCTCTCCTCCTGCCATCCCCCCAAAACCCCATCCCCATAGAGTCGGTGCCTGCTCCCAGACCACCAAACACCAAAGCTAAAATCAGCAAAAAGCTATTTAAGCATAAAAATTCAAAAACAATAAATAATACAGCTTCATCAACTGCACCAAAAAATAAAACAATTAAATGTGGATTATTAAACATTAGGTCTCTCTCTTCCAAGTCCCTATTAGTAAATGATTTAATAATTGATCAACGTATTGATTTATTCTGCCTTACAGAAACCTGGTTACAGCAGGATGAATATGTTAGTTTAAATGAATCAACACCCCCGAGTCACAGTAACTGTCAGAATGCTCGAAGCACAGGTCGAGGAGGAGGATTAGCTGCAATCTTCAATTCCAGCTTATTAATTAATCAAAGACCCAGACAAAGTTTTCATTCTTTTGAAAGCCTGACTCTTAGTCTTGTCCATCCTAATTGGGAAAATCAAAAACCTGTTTTATTTGTTATTATCTATCGCCCACCTGGTCCCTACTCAGAGTTTCTGTCTGATTTCTCAGACTTTTTATCTGATTTAGTGCTCAGTTCAGATAAAATAATTATAGTGGGTGATTTCAACATCCATGTAGATGCTGAGAATGACAGCCTCAACACTGCATTTAATCTATTGTTAGATTCAATTGGCTTCTCTCAAAATGTAAAGGAGCCCACCCACCACTTTAATCATACTCTGGATCTTGTCCTGACATATGGCATAGAAACTGAAGACTTAACAGTATTCCCTGAAAGCCCCCTCCTGTCTGATCATTTCTTAGTAACATTTACATTTACTTTAATGGATTACACAGCAGCGGGGAATAAGTTTTATTACAGTAGAAGTCTTTCTGAAAGTGCTATAACTAAGTTTAAGGATCTAATTCCTTCATTGTTATGCTCTTCAGTGCCATGTGCCAACACAGTGCAGAGCAGCTACCTAAACTCTGCTCCCAGTGAGGTTGATTATCTCGTCAATAATTTTACATCCTCACTGCGTATAACTTTGGATACTGTGGCTCCTCTGAAAAGGAAAGCTTCAAATCAGAAGTGCCTGACTCCGTGGTATAATTCACAAACGCACAGCTTAAAGCAGATAACCCGAAAGCTGGAGAGGGAATGGCGTCTCACTAAATTAGAAGATGCTCATTTAGCCTGGAAAAAGAGTTTGTTGCTCTATAAAAAAGCCCTCCGTAAAGCTAGGACATCTTACTATTCATCATTAATTGAAGAAAATAAGAACAACCCCAGGTTTCTTTTCAGCACTGTAGCCAGGCTGACAAAGAGTCAGAGCTCTGTAGAGCCGAGTATTCCTTTCACGTTAACTAGTAGTGACTTCATGGATTTCTTTACAAATAAAATTTTAGACATTCGAGAAAGAATTATTCATAACCATCTCAAAGATTATTCTTCATGTTCGGCTGCTTTCAGCACTGCTGGTATTTGTTTAGACTCTTTTGCTCCAGTTGATCTTTCAGAGTTAACTTCAATAGTTACTTCCTCCAAACCAGCAACATGTTTGTTAGATCCCATTCCTACTAGACTGTTCAAAGAAGTCTTTCCAATTATTGATGCTTCAATCTTAAAAATGATCAATCAGTCTTTATTAGTTGGCTATGTACCACAGACCTTCAAGGTGGCTGTAATTAAACCTCTGCTTAAAAAGCCATCACTTGACCCAGTTGTCTTAGCTAATTATAGGCCAATCTCCAACCTTCCTTTTCTCTCAAAGATTCTTGAAAGAGTAGTTGTAAAACAGCTAACTGCTCATCTGCAGAGGAACGGTTTATTTGAAGAGTTTCAGTCAGGTTTCAGAATTCATCACAGTACAGAAACAGCATTAGTGAAGGTTACAAATGATCTTCTTAGAGCCTCTGACAGTGGACTCATCTCTGTTCTTGTCCTGTTGGACCTCAGTGCAGCTTTTGATACTGTTGACCATAACATTTTATTACAGAGATTAGAGCTTGCTATAGGTATTAAAGGTACTGCACTGCAGTGGTTTGAATCATATTTATCTCATAGACTCCAATTTGTTCATGTAAATGGGGAGTCTTCTTCACACACTAAGGTTAATTATGGAGTTCCACAGGGTTCTGTGCTAGGACCAATTTTATTTACATTATACATGCTTCCCTTAGGCAGTATTATTAGAAAGCACTGCATCAATTTTCATTGTTATGCAGATGATACTCAGCTTTACCTATCAATGAAGCCAGATGACACACATCAATTAGTTAAACTGCAGGAATGTCTTAAAGACATTAAGGCCTGGATGACCTCTAATTTCCTGCTTCTAAATTCAGATAAAACTGAAATTCTTGTTCTCGGCCCCACAAATCTTAGAAACATGGTGTCTAACCAGATACTTACTCTGGATGGCATTACTTTGGCCTCCAGTAACACTGTGAGAAATCTTGGAGTCATTTTTGACCAGGATATGTCCTTCAATGCACATATTAAACAAATATGTAGGACCGCTTTTTTGCATTTGTGCAATATTTCTAAAATTAGAAACATCCTTTCTCAGAGTGATGCTGAAAAGCTCATTCATGCATTTATTACTTCTAGGCTGGATTATTGTAATTCATTATTATCAGGCTGTCCTAAAAGCTTCCTGAAAAGCCTTCAGCTGATCCAAAATGCTGCAGCTAGAGTCCTGACAGGGACTAGAAAGAGAGAGCATATTTCTCCCATATTGGCTTCTCTTCATTGGCTCCCTGTTAAATCTAGAATAGAATTTAAAATTCTTCTCCTCACATACAAGGTCTTGAATAATCAGGCACCATCTTATCTCAAAGACCTCATAGTACCATATCACCCCAACAGAGCACTTCGCTCTCAGACTGCTGGCTTACTTGTGGTTCCTCGGATACTTAAGAGTAGAATGGGAGGCAGAGCCTTCAGCTTTCAGGCGCCTCTTCTGTGGAACCAGCTTCCAGCTTGGATTCGGGAGACAGACACCCTCTCTATTTTTAAGATTAGGCTTAAAACTTTCCTTTATGATAAAGCTTATAGTTAGGGCTGGATCAGGTGACCCTGAACCATCCCTTAGTTATGCTGCTATAGGCCTAGTCTGCTGGGGGGTTCACATAATGCACTGTTTCTCATTCACCTTATTTACGTTGTTTATACTCCACTCTGCATTTAATCATTAATTGATATTAATCTCTGGCTCTCTTCCACAGCATGTCTTTCTCTCCCCTCAGCCCAACCGGTCGCGGCAGATGACTGCCCCTCCCTGAGCCTGGTTCTGCTGGAGGTTTCTTCCTGTTAAAAGGGAGTTTTTCCTTTCCACTGTCGCCAAGTGCTTGCTCATAGGGGGTCGTTTTGACTGTTGGGTTTTTTCTGTATTATTGTAGGGTCTTTACCCACAATACAAAGCGCCTTGAGGCAACAGTTTGTTGTGATTTGGCGCTATATAAATAAAATTGAATTGAATTGAATTGAATTGAATTGAATTTGTTTATACTCCACTCTGCATTTAATCATTAATTGTTATTAATCTCTGGCTCTCTTCCACAGCATGTCTTTTCTCTCCCCTCAGCCCAACCGGTCGCAGCAGATGACTGCCCCTCCCTGAGCCTGGTTCTGCTGGAGGTTTCTTCCTGTTAAAAGGGAGTTTCTTCTTCCCACAGTGCTCATAGGGGGTCGTTTTTGACTGTTGGGTTTTCTCTGTATTATTGTAGGGTCTTTACCCGCAATACAAAGCGCGTTGAGGTGACTGTTTGTTGTGATTTGGCGCTATATAAATAAAATTGAATTGAATTGAGCCAGACACTCGGGCTGAGCGGGACCCTCGGGCTCCAGACGTGGCTCGGACTGAGCATGACACTCAGGCTGAGCAGGACCCTTGGGCAGAACAGGACCTTCTGGATGAGGCCCTGGGTGCGCAGGCTGGGGCTGCAGTGCAGTGCGCACAGCTGTCTCCATGGACAGCTGGGGCTGCTCTGGGGATTGCTGGGTGTGTATGGGGGTGGTGAGGGTGAAGGAGCTGGTGCAGCTGAAAGGGGTTCTGACTGCGGTTCTGGCTGGGGCTCTGACCGAGGAACTAGGGGCTCTGACGTGAGAGGCTGAGGGGAAACTGGTGCTGCAGCTGACACTAGGGGCTTTCACGTGAGTGGCTGAGTGGAAACTGGTGATGCAGCTGACACTAGGGGCTCTGACATGAGTAGCTGAGGGGAAATTGGGGCAGGGACACTGAGGGCTTTGACTGAGATTGCAGGGAAGTCGGGGCAGCTGACTGAGCCTGGAGAGAGGCTGCTGCAGCTGACAGGCAGAGGCTGAGGGAAAGCTGCTGCAGCAGGCAGAGGCTGAGGAAAAGCTGCCGCAGCTGACAGAGGCTGAGGGAAAGCTGCTGCAGCTGACAGAGGCAGAGGCTGAGGCTGAGGAAAAGCTGCTACAGCTGACAGAGGCAGAGGCTGAGGGAAAACTGCTGCAGCTGACTGAGGCTTGGGAGCTGCTGCAGCTGACGGAGACTGAGGCTTGGGAGCTCCTGCAGCTGACGGAGACTGAGGCTTGGCAGCTGCTGCAGCTGACGGAGACTGAGGCTTGGCAGCTGCTGCAGCTGACGGAGACTGGGGCTTGGCGGCTGCTGCAGCGGGTGGAGACTGAGGCTTGGAGGCTACTGCAGCGATGGAGACTGAGGCTTGGAGGCTGCTGCAGACGGCGGAGGCTGTGGCTTGGAGGGCCACGGCTGCCTCTGAGAGCCCACTGTAGGTTCCTGTGATTGCTGTGGCTGGAACCTGGCCTTGTAGACTGGCTACAGATAAGATACTTAATTTGTACATTGATTCACCCTATGCTAATGAGGTTTGTCATGTTAGTGCTAACATTTGAAGATAGAAATTATTTCTGAGTTGATGGCATTCCTCTAGTATATGGAGAGGCTGCGTTGCAGTAAATTGATGCATTCCAGCTTCCCAGTGCAGTGGCCAATATTTTAAATTAAAATCATACGTTCAGGAGATCTCCATGGTGTGATACAGGCAATAGTCCAGTTAGTGCTAACTTTGTCTTCCCAGGAGGTGGAGCACTAAAGCGTTACCACCCTGAACTCACACACTCACACACTCACCCACCGTAACTGTGCAACACCCACATCTCTGTGCAATATTAAATTATTCACACTGAACAATATCTATCACTCCTATATTGTATAATATCCAGTATTCATTCACTAGTGCAATATTCATTCACCAAGTGCAATATTCATCATCTTCATTATTATATGTATACACGCATTTACTTTCTTACAATGTACAGATGCACCAATGTAGGTATGTATGTATATATTTTTATACATTCTATTTTTTGTATATTTTACACATTGTTTATTTTCTGTATATCTCTTGATCATATTGATTATACTAGATTATAATATTTTTATAATATTTTTATTTTCATTTTAGAGAGTTTGATTTTCTGTTACATGGCACTGAACAGGAGTGGCCCTCCAATCTCATTGTACATCCTGTATAATGACGATAAAGGCATTCTATTCTATTCTATTCTACACTTCACTGGACATAAGTAATCTGAATGCAGAGTGTCAACATGAAGCTGAAGGACAGATAGTGGAGCCAAAGTAGGAAGCTATGGACAAGCATTCATCAGCCTCAAGGGGGGAATAATATAATTGTTGAAGGAAAATAAAAGTGAGGCTGATGATTTGCTATGTTATTAGTAACAATAACAGTGTCAATACCGCTTTGCATAGGTAACACATTGCGGAAAGGGGGGTCTGTCTTGCCCTATTATGCTTGGGTGTGTCAAGTCAAGTCAAAATTTATTTTTGTAACATATCAAAACAGTGTCAATTGACCAAAGTGCTGTACAAAATATATAAAATATATTATACATCAGTCACTAAATCAACAATAAATATATACTAAAAATAAGTAAAAGCTGTGTTAGCATAGTAAAACCCAGGGTACTAAGGTCAACTAAACCTGTACGCAAGCAAATATAAATATGTTCCAAAATTTTAAATGATTGGGAGTCTGAGCTACTCTTATGTGAAAGGGTAAGTTATTCCAGAGATTAGACACCACCACTGTGAAGGCTCTGTTGCCTCTGTTATCAGCCTGGATTTAGGAAGACTGAAGAGCCACTGGTTTGTAGACCGTAAAGCTCTGGTAAGAATAACGGGTTTCAAAAGTTCAGTTAAATAACCAGGCGTAACAAAATAACAAGGTAACCGCTGATCACATCCAACTTATAAAGAATTATAATAGTTTAAAACTAGGGGTAATAAAAGCATAAGTACTCTCAAAATTACGTGACGGGAGGTAGGCCTTCACTTAACTGAGAAGTCTTAATTGAAAGGGAAATCACCAAGGTTCCTTACAACAGAGTGATAATAAGAGACTAAAAGACCAATAGCACTGTCGAGCCCATAAGAGGTGGGGTTGTCCAAAATAAAATAATTTCTGTGTTTTTATTCAGTTTAAGAAAGTTCATCTCCAACCATGACTACACATCTCTAAGAGGTTACTAGTGTCTGTGCAGAAGCATAAGATCAGCTTCTAACTCTAATGTAGTTCAGATAGAAGCTGTACAAAACCCAAAATGAGTGATTACGAGGGGTTACTGCATGCAATATTGTTAATGTCAAGGCCAAAAAGACTGAGAATGTTTTGCACTCTGAAACACACTACTGTGTGATGCAGAAACTCCCCAAGTGAGACAACAACTGTAGATGCCATCCGTACTGGTAAACACCACAAAGTCGGGAAAAATAAAGAGAAAATATATAAAAAGCAACTTAACAAGAAGGAAGGGAGAAAAAGGAGAGTTTTTTTTAGGTGAATATAGCACTGTATGTTATGGATATTATTAATTGTGTCTTGTGTTATAAGCAGTAATGGCAGAACCAAAATGGAGGATAAAGTTCTCTGACAGTCCCATTCAGCCTATATCAGCCAGGATGCTGCCCAGCCTGGTCTCATAGTGGAGGAAATCCCACTGAGATCCGTGACCAGTGAAGACTTGCCACGTGCTGTGGGATGGCTGAAGGAGAGGGAAGAATCAGCAGAGCGTGTGTCCAGTCAGGACCTGGATCTTCCGAAAACGCAGAAGGAACCATCTTGACAAGGGTGCGATGTGGACCAAGGACACCACCTGGAGCAGAGTTGAGTCATCTGATGGGTCTTCACCACATGATGACATCATATCCATGACTTCTGTCAGCTGCCTCCCCAGCCAGTGGGAGTTCTGATAACAACAGCTGGCCAGTATCTCCTAACATTCATGCTTCTGAGAGCGTGTGGGGCAGAAAATCTACTTCAACATGGGAGAAATGTAGGCCATGTAGGCTTGTTATGCTGAGAAAAATGCAAGCCTGGTTTGAGAAATAAGAAATAAGTCATCTAAAGCAGGGGTGGGCAACTCCAGGCCTCGAGGACCGGTGTCCTGCAGGTTTTAGATGTGTCCCTGATCCAACACACCTGAATCTCTGACGCTTGCTAAAAAAATACAGCTCAGGCAGTAGTTTATTGTTCACCTTGTTTGTCAATATTTACTCAGCAGACTCTACCAAGATCTGCCTTTATACATGATCTTCATCAGGGTTCATCTTGAGGACACCTATCCCAACTGTTGCCAGAAAAGCATAAATCTGTCCTCACAACCAGCCCTTAGGCAAATTTGTCCCTAAAGTCTCTCCAATGTTTGGCTAGTGTACACTCCAGGATGTTTGTTCCCTTCTAGATGGAAGATGAGAGCCCCTATTTATCTTCATTGCACTGGTTGCCTGTTTATTTTAGAGTTCATTTTAAAATCCTTTTATTTGTTTTTAAGTCTTTAAATGACCTTGCCCCATCATACCTCTCTGAGTTACTGCACTTACACTCCCCTTCCCGCTCGCTCAGATCAGCTGGTAAATTGCTCTTGGACGTGCCGAGGACTAAGCGGAAGCTTAGGGGGGACAGAGCCTTTGCAGTGGCAGCCCCTAAACTATGGAACTCGCTGTCATTGCATATCAGACAGGCCTCCTCACTGACAACTTTTAAAACCTCTCTTAAGACCCACTTATTTCACCTGGCTTTTGACCAGGTTTGAGATGCTGATTTTAGTTGTGTATTTATTTTGTATTTTATTTTACCTAGTTATTTTATACTGTTTTATTATTTGATTCATGATAAACTATGTTTTCCTTGTTCAGCACTTTGGTCAGTGCTTGCTGTTTTTAAAGTGCTTTATAAATAAAATTGGCTTGGCTGGCTTGGCTATCGTACAGTCTGCCGAATATGGCAGATGATTATGTCTCCAAAAAAGTGCAGACTCAGCACAAATCTTAGACAAAGAAAGGGGAAGAGCATAAATACCACGAGGAGTAATAGAAGGGGAGAGGATACAGTGATAGTCTTTGTCCGTGTTGTCAATTTTTTCAGTAACTGCTAAGGCATAACCTCCCGGGAGGGTTTTTTGCTTTTTGCCTGTTGCCTGTTGCTTTGTGCTTATTTGCTTTTGTGATTGTTTACTTCTGAGTACTAGCAACTTCTTGCAATGGAGCTTGTTCATCGCCATGGCTCATTTGAACAGTTTGATTTTATTCAGTCATTCACTCAGTCTCTGCACACGATCCGGAGAGAGGATCTGCACAAGGGAGACGGAGCACGATCAACAGTTTGTCTCTTGTTCTCTGTGTGTGTGTATCTCATTCTTAACTCTGTTACCGTTTGTGTCTTGCTTTTTGACTGTGCTCTGTGTGTAACTAAGATGACTAATAAACAACCTGCTCAATCCAGTGATATTTTGGAAACTATGGTTTTAATTGTGAATTTTCGGCCAAAAGGAATACGGAGACCCCTAAAAATAGTACCAACACGGCGAGGCAATTTAACAGCTGAGAGCTAGCCAGGTTAATGCTTACTGTGGGGTCCAGGGGAAACGGTTGCAGGGCAGAGAATGCCAAAGTGTTGGGTTCGTCCTGTGGTTCCCAAGCATCGGAGGGCGAGCAGGCAGGCAGGTAGCTGGTGGGCTCCAAGATGGAAAATGACCAGTCACTCAGAGCAAAAATGCGAAGTCCTTCTGTCAGCTTGCCAAGCAATGCTGGAAGAAGGGAATACAACAGTTGAGCATAGGTAATGAGATCACTGTGAGTAGGTGCTTAGATAGCCTCATTACCACAGAAGTGCGACGATGATCTGGCAGAGGCTGGATGACTTCACTACTCCTGTTCCACCTGCTGGAAAAACCCTGCCCAGCCAGAAGGGACACAGCAAGCACCCCACACATGACATAAATGTAGCCTGTTTGTAGCCTCGGAGGCCAGGCTGAGTGAATTGGAGACTCGGCTCAGGACCTTGGAAAATCCTGTAGCTATCCAGGCCCCTGCAGACCGAGGTAGCTTAGCCACTGTTAGTTTGCCCCAGGTAGATCCTGCCCCCGGGACACCACCATGTCTCTGTTCATGTCTCCGTTTTCCCCCGCTTACTGACACTTTTTTGTTTTTGAAAAGTAGCGCGTTTACATGGAAACATTTCACAACTCCGTTTACACGGAAATGCAAGATGATGAAAATGGAGCATTTTGATAACTCGCCACTCTGCAGCCCACTTTCAAAAAGTATTGTTTTCACTCCATTCTCATGTAAACTCATGGAAAGTTGTTGATGACACTTCACTTAGGAGGACCATCAGGACTTTTCCCAACCAGAAGCCGTGGGTGGATAAATCTGTCCGCGACGCCCTGAGGTCCCGCACCGTTGCCTACAACTCCGGCCTCGCCTCTGGGAACATGGAGGACTACAAGGTTGCATCATACAACGTCCGCAGAGCGGTGAAAGAGGCTAAACATCGCTACGGCCGCAGACTGGAACAGCAACTACAACAGTCTGACCCCAGGGGACTGTGGCAGGGACTACGCACCATCACGGACTACAAAGCACCACACACACACCCGGTGAGTGCCGACGCTTCTCTGGCTGATGAACTCAACATCTTCTTTTTGCGCGCTTTGAGTCGGGAAGCCGACAGCCCGCTGCGCTCCCGGCCGGAGGGGCGGAGACACTCACTGTGACGGAGCGCGACGTGAGGAGGGCGTTTAGACGTGTAAACACTAGGAAAGCGGCTGGACCAGACGGTATTAGTGGACGTGTCCTTAAGACCTGCGCTGACCAGATGGCACCTGTGTTTACACTGGTATTCAACCTCTCACTGAAACTGTGTGTGATTCCCACCTGCTTTAAAAAGTCCATCATAGTCCCTGTCCCAAAGAAACCACACCCCAGCAGCCCCAATGACTTCAGGCCCATAGCACTCACCTCTGTGGTGATGAAGTGTTTTGAGAGACTCATCAAGACATTCATCACCTCCTCACTGCCCACCACCCTCGACCCACTACAGTTTGCATACCGGCCAGACAGATCCACAGATGACGCCATATCCTTCCTCCTCCACAAGACCCTTTCACACATAGACACTGGTAAGGGGAACTATGTGAGAGTGCTGTTTGTAGATTACAGCTCAGCATTCAACACCATAGTTCCCTCCAGGCTGGTCTCTAAGCTGCTGGACCTGGGCCTGGGCCCATCCCTGTGCAGGTGGGTTCACAGCTTCCTGACCAGCAGACCACAGGTGGTACGAGTGGGTCACCTCACCTCATCCTCCCTCACCCTCAACACTGGATCCCCCCAAGGCTGTGTGCTCAGCCCTCTGCTGTACTCACTGTACACCCATGACTGCGAGGCCACGTCAGAGTCCAACGTCATCATCAAGTTTGCTGACGACACTGCTGTTGTGGGACTAATCTCTCACAATCAGGAGACAGCCTACAGGAGAGAGGTCTCCCGCCTGGAGAACTGGTGCCAGGAGAACCACCTCCTGCTCAACGTCAGCAAAACGAAGGAACTGATCGTGGACTTCAGCAGGAAGCAGCAGAGGGACTACCATCCACTTATCATCAGTGGTGCCGAGGTGGAAAGAGTGGACACTTTCAAATACCTGGGAGTGACCATCTCACAGGACCTGTCCTGGACTCATCACATAAACATCACTGTGAAGAAGGCCAGACAGCGTCTCTACCTCCTCAGGCGGCTGAGAGACTTCAAGCTCCCACTCAAGGTGCTCAGGAACTTTTACACCTGCACCATCGAGAGCATCATGCGTGGGAGCATCACCACCTGGATGGGAAACTGCACCAAGCAGGACTTCATGGCCCTAAAAAGGGTGGTTCGTTCAGCTGAACGGACCATCAGAACCACCCTCCCCAACCTGCAGGACATTTACACCAAGCAGTGCAGGCTGAGGGCCATGAAGATCCTAAAACAGCCCAGCCACCCCGGACACTCTCTCTTCTCCCTGCTCCCATCAGGCCGGCGTTACCGCTGCCTGAGGACTAAGACTGAAAGGTTGAAGAAGAGTTTTTACCCACAAGCCATCCGTCTGCTCAACTCTGAGCCCTAACTGGACCATTATTGCACAATGTAAATATTATAATTTATAAAAGTGTGTATAGTGTATAGTACATAGAGTATAGTGTATAGTGTGAATTACTTTTTTTTATTTTTATTCTTCTTATTTATATGTGTGTGTATATATGGTTGCAGGTACAAAATACATTTCACTGTGCATTGTACTGTGTATAACTGTGCATGTGACAAATAAACACTATCTTAATCTTAATCTAAACAGAAGGCCAAAATGCATCAAAACTTAGCCTTTTTCATATGAAAAAGTTCTCGTGTAAACAGGA
Organism: Archocentrus centrarchus; assembly: GCF_007364275.1. Lineage (NCBI taxonomy): Eukaryota > Metazoa > Chordata > Actinopteri > Cichliformes > Cichlidae > Archocentrus > Archocentrus centrarchus. The sequence goes on along the minus strand of NC_044359.1, from coordinate 2,801,938 downwards.
TCTTTGTTTTGAAAAATGTGACACTGGCAACACCAGCAACCATAGTGGAATGTCTTCCAGGGGCCAGAGCAGATGACACAGAAGAAAATTTGAAACTGTGGGCTAAGGCTAAATGTAGATTTGGTAAAATAATAATTCATGTCAGCAGTAATGACACCCAGTTACGGCACTTGGAAAACTAAAGTAACTTTGTAAAAACAATGTTGGACTTTCTGGACCCCTTCCATATTGGATCACGAGTGACATATTTAGCCGCATGTTCTCCTTAAATTGCTGGCTGAGTGGCATCCAAAAAAATGATGTGGGCTTTCTAGATAATTGGGAAACTTTCTCTGAAAAACCTGTTCGTATTAGACAGGACAGGATCCATCCCACTTTGAATGGAGCAGCTGTCATTTCTAGAAATCTGGCTGCCATATTCACCCCAAAAACATAACCATACAGAGTTGAGACCTGAAAGCAAAGTTGCAGTCTTCACTTCTTCTAACTTTAATAGAGAAAAGTAGTAAAAATAAAAATAGTGAAAATGTCTATGCCACCAAACTAAATCAAAGAAACCACAATGGAAGAAAGACTCACATGGACACACATAATGGATAATATTGGAAGAATGATCGCATCACTCTTTAATGATCAGTTGTTGTGTCATGTGATAAGGCTGTGAGGACAGAGCTCATAAATTGTATGCAAGGTCAAACCAGCTCTGCAGAACAGCTCTGCCCACAATGAAGCACTGAGTGTAACCTGCTGACTGCGTGTACAGGGAAAAACCTCTTTGCGTGACTGTTATTGTTGTGAACCAACAACCTTTTGTTTTTGTAAAGATGTTTTAATATTCCTTGTCTCTTGTAGGAATGCTTAAATCATTGACCTTTTGTGTTGCAGTGACTTCTAAAGATTAATGTTTTATACATCTCAAATTTTCTCAGTGATGTCGAATGTATCTCAGTCTTACACTAACATGACTGTTGAACTGCAGTATCAGGACTTACTAAGGGTAATTATTATTTCCACTCTGTCAACGGTTCCATCTTTTATTTTTCTCTTCATCAATGGGATCATGTTGTTCACTCTGAGGAGTAAACCGGTGTTTCGTGACACCCCACGTTACATTCTTCTTTATAACCTCCTCTTTGCAGAAACTGTACAGCTGGCACAGAGTCAGTTCCATTATCTTCTCTCTATTTTTAGAATAAAATTGCCATATCCTGTATGTGGATTTCTCAGCTTGTTGGCCAATCTAACAACTGGGATATCCCCTCTCACCCTTTTGGTGATGCCCCTGGAGAGATATGTTGCTGTGTGCTACCCACTGAGGCATGCTGCCATCATCACCATCAGAAACACAGGTGTTGCTATTATTGTGATTTGGATCATCAGTTCACTCAATAATCTCACTCGACTTATCTTTTTTTTTCCATTTGAAAAGTTGGAAAACCTGCAGGTGAAAGATCTTTGTTCTAATGTAGCTCTATGGTTTGGGTCAAGGTCTGATCTTTATGATACAGCTTTCACATGTTTTGTGTTTGTATCTGCTGGTGTGGCAGTCATTTTTTCTTATGTTGGTGTTATATTAGCAGCCAGGTCGGCCTCTGCAAGGAGAGCTTTAGCCCGTAAAGCTCATAATACTCTACTGCTGAATCTGATGCAGCTGTGCCTCAGCCTCTGCTCAACTATTTACAACCCTTTGCTAATAGCTCTTTCAAGAACTGTAACAAGGACAGTATTTTTATGGGTTCAGAATCTTTTTTATGTGTGTTTTATTATCTTACCCAGATGCCTGAGTTCTCTCATCTATGGGCTAAGAGATCAGACCATCAGACCAGTCCTCATGTACCATCTATGTTGTCCTCAGAAATTCTGAGCAGTTTGAGTGAATAGTTGACATGCCTGTTAGACTGAAGTAACTGAGCATGGAAAAAACTTTAGTTTGTTTTTTTTTCCAAGGATCATGCATAATATTACTCATCTCTTAGAAAAACGATGACTTGTGTCAGATTTAGCCACAAACTAATGTCCAGGTGCTGAAATATTTAATAAGGTATAAATACATTTGTCAAAATGATCAACAGCAGTACCTCACTAAGAATCAGTTTATATATATATATATATATATATATATATATATGACAAGGCATTTTGAAAAAATGCCTTGTTTCTGAAATTGTTAATTCTATGAGTTCAGTTGTAATTTTTAACTTAAATTATTGAGACATTCTTGTGAGGTTAGGGGGTATACGGTGGACCATTACAGGACTTGAAGAACCAGACACATTGAAGCAACAGATAAAAACTACAAACACTTGACGTTTGTGTCCTCTGTCTTATCCGTAATGGGTTATTTAAAGGAAGCCTTAGATTGTCTGTCAAAGCCCAACCAGAACAGAGAGTCTCCTTCATGGCTACATCAGCCTTTATCAAATAAGAAAAAAAAATCAACCTTTTTGTGCCCTAAACATATTGTCCTAATCTCCACACATGATAATCTCTAATCTTTATACATTTTGAAATATGTTTTGAATTAAATGTGATACATATGCAGTTAGAACAAACTACATGCATCCATGTATTAGCATTATTTGATTTTTCCTTTGTAGACTGACTTTCCATGAGGTATACCTTGGATATTTAACTAGCTGGTCCGAAGGTGTACCTTTTATTTATTTTTATATATATATATATATATATATATATATATATATATATATATATATATATATATATATATATATATATATATATATATATATGTATATATTTTCCAGTTTGATGTTCTGCACTGTTAGAATCTGTCACAGTTATAATCACACTGTAAAATATAGAGTACCACATAACAAAAGCTATGAATCTGTAGTCAGTTTGGAGCACTGACAGTTCCAGTAATAATAAAAAAGTCCTATTACTCCAAAGCCTTTCTTTGTGCAGTTTTTATCTTAACATTAAGTTAGAAAAATAGGAACCCAGACCATTAAGACGCAGACACCATGTAGTGTTCTGGAACAAAGAATACTTTTTCACCACTTATCTCAATCAGAAGTACAGGTTTGCCCCCAAATCATGCTTATATATGTATATGTACATAGTACCTTGCAATCATCTTGTGTCATTTAATTTAATTCACGGGTCATCAATATTGTTTATAACATTTGAGTTTAACAGATGCCGCAAATCTACTACTCTAGTGTTCTTTGGCCCTGTTTATAGAGCCTCTGAGGTTCATTCCTGGTCTAAGTTCCAGTTTCTCCTCATGTAGTCAATGTATAGTCCATCACATCATTAAAATAAGTGTCTATAACAAATTTAATGCATGTGATCTAGAAGACCTTTAGTTAAGTGTTGATCAAATTCTATATTAATGTCATGGTCCTGGGCCGGTGGCCCAGCGTTTTGAGTTTCTTTTGTGTAGCTTTCTTTGTTATACTTTTTAGGTTATGTTTCTTAGTGTTTCTTATAGTTATATTGTTTGAGTATTATGTTTAGTTTCCCTTGTTGTTTTTGTGCGTGTTCTCTTTGTCAAGTTTTCAGTGTTAGGTCTGCGTCTGTTATGTTTAGTCAGTTCCTGTTTTATTTTGACAGTCTCATGTTCCCTGTGCTTTGTGTTTAGTTTTGCTTCCCCTTTTGTCTTTAGGTTCATTTGGTTCACCTGTCGTCCCCTGATGTTTCCACTTGTCCTAATCCCCTTGTGTGTATTTAAACCCTGAGTCTTCCTTTGTTCGTTGTCGCGTCGTTGTCATTGTTTTCCCCAGTGTTCCCCTCTTAGCTGTGTGTTTTGGTTTTTGTTTTCTCCCAGGCTTCTGTTTTGTTTTTGCCCTGGTTGAGATTTGGAGTTTTTGGTGTTTTGTATTGTTCAAGTTCTGGAGAATAAACCAGTTTTAGTTTACATCTGCGTCAGTCCTGCATTTGGGTCCTCTCCCTCCGCACACAACCCCTCACCGTGACAATTAACCCTTTTACTCCGAATGCTTCAGCCATGGCACAACATACTTCAAAAGTGCCGCCGTTCGCAGACTTCTGGCAACAAATACCATAATACCCCTATATGGCTGTGACATGAAATTTCTGGGCTTTCAGGAACCGTTTCCATTTTTTTGATAGGACGAACGGTTGCGGAGTTACGGTAATAAGCCAGCTGATCAACTTTCCTTTGATCAGCTGACTCTGTGCTGATACGCCACCCAGCTAACATAGGGCAAGAGGCAGGGTACACCCTGTACGGTCACCAGCCTGTCACAGGGCTAACAGAGCAAGACAGACAACCATTCACACCTACGGGCAATTTAGGATGACCAATTTGTCATGGCAGAAGGGAATGTGAGAACTCAAATAGGCGGACTGTTTGACTCGTTTCCAGTGATTTATTACAGTGCACAAATCAATAAAGGTGCTGGTGGGGAAAAGGGCAGCTTGCTGGGCTCTCCTCTTCTGCTCATCCACTCTCAGGTATGCTCTTCAAGGTTCCAGGTACTATGCAAAGAGGAAACAGAATATCAGCTGATGTCCACAAGGAAATAACAACAAGACACTTGCCTCTTACTGCTACTGAATGGGAGGTCAGCAACAATCCGGCATCGAGGGTGGGTCTTCCTCCACATAAATAGGCCAGATGATTCCCCAAATCATAATCAGCTGCTAAACCTGGCCCAGGTGTCCTAGCAGCTGAAGGTTGGTGGAGGACCGCCTCTAAAACACAGGAAAGGTTAACCATATGACAAGAATGGGAGAGGCCAATGGGGTCCACAATTAACCTAACCCCAGTAACTGCATGTCTTTGGACTGTGGGAGGAAACTGGAGTACCCGGAGGAAAACATGCACTCCTGGCAAAATTCTGCAGGCCCTACATTGTTAAAGAAAAAATGAGTTACAGAGATTAGAGCATACTATAGGTATTAAAGGTACTGCACTGCAGTGGTTTGAATCATATTTATCTCATAGACTCCAATTTGTTCATGTAAATGGGGAGTCTTCTTCAGACACTAAGGTTAATTATGGAGTTCCACAGGGTTCTGTGCTAGGACCAATTCTATTTACATTATACATGCTTCCCTTAGGCAGTATTATTAGAAAGCATTGCATCAATTTTCATTGTTATGCAGATGATACTCAGCGTTATCTATCAATGAAGCCAGATGACACACATTATTGCACTATGTAAATAATATAATATTCTATAGTTCCATGTAAAAGTGTGTATAGTGTATAGCAGGCCTATTCAATTACTTTTTCTTCTGGGCCAGGGTGAGATGCCACTGGGCCGAAGACCCCTACTAATATTATTTCTTGAGATTTAACTCTAAATATGCTAACACCTGAACTAAGTCATAAAAATAAATAAAGGAATTCACAATAAAGGCTTTATACTGCATCATTTATTGATGAGCAAAATAATTCAAGTGCATTGCAAATTTTAACATTTGGTCCAAACCTTGACCAGAATATTTTTAACAAGGCATCTATTCACCACACATATGTTTAATAAAAAATAATGTAATAACTTTGCAACAGTAAAGTCTATAACATTTTAACATTTTGAACTTGACCAGAGGACCCAGGGCTTTGCTCACAGAATCGAGAACCTGTAGATCTTGCCATGTGGGGACCAGGTGCCTTGTTGATCTGTCAGCAGCTAAGACCTGGGTGATGGGCGTTACTTGCTCCAACACTCGCTGGATCATTTTCTGTCTGGACCCCCATCTCGTGGGAAATTCCGTGATGAGCTTGTATTGAGATGTTCCTTCTCTTTTTTGAGCCTCCAGCAGTGCCCACTGCCTCTTCCAGTTGTTGGAGAAAGAACTCACAATCTTCTTACAAACTGTCACTGCTCTGTCAATCCTGGGATCCTTAATATTTCTCTCTGCTGATAAGGTAAGGTAAGGTAATTTTACCATTATCCTAACACGCAAAATAAATATATATTGTTAGATCCCACAGGTTTTATACCTCTGTGACAGCTACTCCGTTTCATAGGGTCCAGATCACTTGGGCCGGCAAGGTATTACCCACTACCCACTTGGTGCGCATGCGCGGAAATGTGCATGCTGCCCGTTACAGCGCTCCGTTTGTGTTTATCGATTTTTGTTCTTTTCTTTTCTTTAACATCGTAATATTTATTTATATAGATAGGGTAACTTAGTGAACCCATGCCCTCTCGAAACATGAGAGCAGAGAGGGTTTTGGTCTGTTTTTTCGTCGTGAAAGTGCTTCTTTCACTTTCCTGGTCCACCGGTGCTCAGCAACATGTCCGCTTTGTTTACAACTGGGATCAGCTGATCGCACTAAAGCCGGCCGGCATAACAACCAGAACAACTAACACTCCTGAAGAACTTTGGAGACGGACACACCGAGGATGCAGAGGAGGAACAAAACAGCGCACAGGAAAAGCAAGGGCCAAGCGTCGGAGACTTATGGAGAAGACGGGATATAAGCCGCGTCTCCCCTCTCTCATCATGGGCAACGTAAGATCGCTGGCTAACAAGATGGACGAGCTTACAGCGTTAGTCAGGAGTCAGAGAGAGTATCGGGAATGCAGCCTAATGTGCTTTTCAGAGACATGGCTACACCAGGATATTCCAGATGACAACGTTTCCATTGATGGTTTTCAAACTATTCGAGCTGACCGGAGCTACACTGAGAGCGGTAAGCGCAGAGGAGGAGGGCTAGCTGTTCTAGTTAATAACCGCTGGTGTAACCCTGGCCACATTACCATCAAGGAACGTGTGGGTTGCCCGGATATCGAGCTGTTGGCTGTGGGACTGAGGCCATATTATTTACCAAGGGAGTTCTCCCATGTTATTATTGTGGCTGTTTACGTCCCCCCCTCTGCCAACCCGACGTCGGCGTGTGACGTCATTCACTCAACATTAGCGTGTTTACAAACTCAACACCCAACTGCCCTTATTGCAATTTCAGGTGACTTCAATCATGTCACCATGGAAAAGACACTCTCAAACTTCACCCAGTACGTGAACTGTCCCACCAGAGAGGAGAGAACACTGGACCTGCTGTATGCTAATGTTAAGGATGCATACAGCTGCTCCCCCCTCCCCCCTCTAGGGAGGTCAGACCACAACTTGGTGAAGCTCAGCTCCCGCTATGTGCCACTGGTGAAAAGTCAGCCTGTGACCACACGGTCAATTAAGAGATGGTCTGACAACACTTATGAAGCACTGCAGGACTGCTTTGAGGTGACAGACTGGCCGGCACTCTGTGAGCCTCATGGAGAGGACATCGACAGGCTCACAGAATGCATCACAGACTACATTAACTTCTGCGTGGACACCATTGTTCCTACCAGGATTGTAAAATGCTACCCAAACAACAAGCCGTGGGTAACAAAGGACATTAAAGCACTTCTCAACAATAAGAAGAAGGCCTTCAGGGCTGGCAACAGGGAGGAGGTGAGAACGATCCAGAGGGAACTCAAAACAACAATTAGGGAGGCTAAAAACAATTATAGGAGGAAGCTGGAGCTGAAACTCCAGCAGAACAACATGAGGGAGGTATGGAGTGGAATAAGAACCATCACTGGCTTCAGGACCAGCAACAACAGGGGAATGGAGGGCAGTGTGGACAGGGCCAATGAGCTAAATCTGTTCTTTAACAGGTTTGACACTGCAGGCTCTGTCATCCCTTGTCCAGACAGCTCTGCTGCCGGTCTCCAGAAGTCCACTCCACCCCCACCCACCCCCACACTTCACAATAGCCTGCTTCCTTCCTGTGATGGCCCTCTTGACGTCTCCACCCCTCCCCCACCCGTCACCTCTACAGTTAGTCTCGCTGCTGACCAGGTGAGAAGACAACTTAAGAGACTCCACAAAAACAAGGCTGCAGGCCCTGATGGGGTCTCCCCCAGGGTGCTTAAAGCCTGTGCCACCCAGCTTTGTGGAGTACTGCACCATGTCTTCAATATGAGCCTGGATCTTCAGAGGGTCCCTGTGATGTGGAAGACATCTTGCATCGTTCCGGTCCCGAAGATGACGCGACCCAGTGACGTCAAGGATTACAGGCCAGTGGCACTGACTTCCCACATAATGAAGACCATGGAGAGGCTCGTCCTGGATCAGCTCCGGCCCATGGTCCAGTCATTTCTGGACCCCCTCCAGTTCGCCTACCAGCCCCGCCTGGGAGTTGAGGACGCCATTATCTACCTGATAAACCGAGTCTACGCTCACCTGGATAAGCCGGCCAGCACTGTGAGGGTCATGTTCTTTGACTTCTCAAGTGCATTCAACACCATTCAGCCTGCTCTTCTGGGTGATAAGTTGACAGCGATGCAGGTAGATGTCCCCCTTGTGTCCTGGATTGTTGACTACCTGACTGGCAGACCACAGTATGTACGCCTGCAGCACTGTGTGTCTGACAGAGTAGTTAGCAACACTGGAGCCCCAAAAGGGACTGTCCTCTCTCCCTTCCTCTTCACCCTCTACACCACAGACTTCAGCTACTGCTCAGAGACCTGCCATCTTCAGAGGTTTTCTGATGACTCTGCAATAGTTGGATGTATCAGCATCAGGAGGACAGTGAAGGACTTTGTCACATGGTGCAAGCGGAACCATCTAGAGCTCAACGTGACAAAGACAAAGGAACTGGTGGTGGACTTGAGGAAAGACAAGGCACCGGTGGCCCCTATGTCCATCGGAGGGGTCAGTGTGGACACCGTTGAGGACTACAAATATCTGGGAGTACACATTGACAACAAACTGGACTGGGCTAAGAACACTGATGCCCTCTACAGGAAGGGCCAAAGTCGCCTCTATTTTCTGAGACGCCTGAGGTCCTTCAACATCTGCCGGACTATGCTCAGGATCTTCTATGAGTCTGTGGTGGCGAGTGCCATCCTCTATGCTGTTGCATGCTGGGGCAGCAGACTGAGGGCGGCAGACGCCAACAGACTGATCCACAAAGCCAGTGATGTGGTGGGAGTGGAGCTGGATTCGCTTATGGCAGTGTCGGAGAGGAGGATGCTGTCTAAGCTGCAGGCCATTATGAACAATGGCTCCCACCCACTCTACAACACAGTGATGGGACACAGGAGCACATTCAGTGAAGACTCATCCCACCAAAATGCACCACAGAGCGCCACAGGAGGTCATTTCTACCTGTGGCCATCAGACTCTATAACTCCTCCCTTAATAGGTGACATTGTGGTTCATCAGTGTCATTCACTTATCAGTATTCAATTGTACATAAAATTGTTTAAATTTCCATATACATTGTACATACACTATATACATTGTACATTGTACATACACTTATACATTGTACAAAAAAGGACTGTGCATATATATATAATGACACCTATTTAAAAATTTTTGCACTCAAAAATTTCATATGTGTATAGATTTAGATGTCTATATAGTCAAAATATCTCTTTAGTCTTTATACTTTTATGCCTTTAGTGTATGTTATTGTGTTTTAGGTTTACTCGTTTAAATGAAACGGTTGCAGCTGTAACAATAGTAATTTCCCTTTGGGATCAATAAAGTATTCTGATTCTGATTCTGACTTCCGAGCTCAGTGACACTACTTAAGCTGTGGCGGGGCTGCTCGTCTGGCTCTAACTGCTAATAATCCTAACATCTGCCCCGCTTCCTCCGTATTCTGATGCGGTCGGTCAGGAAGGCTCACACAGCCTACCCCAAAATACAGCCCAATTAGTTATAGCAGCCAGCCCCTTTGATCAGTGCGCTTGTTACAGACCAGATTCTTTTATCGGCTTGGACAGTGAGCCCAAGGGACATAAGTAGGTTGAAGTGGATTACTGGAGACTAGTGTGTCCAAAACAGAACCTGATATTATAGTTTAACTTGCCTAGGCTTTACCGTTGCATGAACTTTAAGTGTACCGTTGAAAGGGAAATAATTCTCAAAGAATTATACTGACTGTTTAGAGTCAAATTTTATTATGCAGGATTCAGCTCAAGCAGTTTGCATCTAGCTCAAAATCAATTCTTAATTCATTCTCAAAAGTCAACAATCAACTCTATCTTAACTTCAGAATCAGAATAAATCAATCACTTAATCTTGATCAGAATGGTTACTTATGAGCTGGGTTGATGAAGAAGGGGCTTGAAATATCCAATTCTGTCCATAAATTCTTTTTGAAGAGACTGCATTCAAGTGAGTCACTTGGCCAAAGCGACCACACCCAAAGTCCAGTCCATTTAAACTGCCTCCGTGAAGTGGAGAAAAAGGGGAAGTCCACAGAAATATGTTTTCTGTCCTTTGGTCCTCTCTGTAATCCTCACTTCTTAATTCAGAACTCTTTTCTCACTTAGTCCAAAGTCCAAAGATAGAAATTCTAAAGCAAGGTCACATCCAGCTTCAGTAGGCAGGGAGAATCCAGCAGAACTGTTTAAAGTTGAATTAATCTGTGGAGGGTTTGGTCCAGTCCTCTCAGCGGAGCAGTTCTAGTCTGGGGAAGAAGCTCCTGAAATTCTCGACTGTTGCTCCTGTGCATCCTCTTTATATATCTTAATTCTAAGACACAGCGTATTTTCTAAACATCATCATGACAGTTATCACCCCGCTCCTGATATCCTTTTAGGGTGTTTGACTTAGACATTACTTCATTTCTAGTTATCACCCCACTGTCCATACCCATTTAAGGGACGGTTGGGCTTAACCATTACTTCATTGGGCCTTTTAGGTTCTTTTTAGGTACTTTTCCATTCGGAACAACATGCCTGGACATGTTTCTAACTTTGCTCTGCGCGTCTCCAGGCAACAGCTTTCAGTTCCTCATTTTACCCTTAGCTCAAGGATTTCGCAATTTCCTCAACACACTGCTCCAGCCATCATTTCTGTTACACTTACACACATCATTTGATCGTAAATCATATACTTCATTCTCTAACGGTTCTATAAATTTGAATTATGATTGTACATTCAGCACCAAGCTTAGGCTAGCAGGCAATCAAGATCTCAATCTTTACTTGACATCATTCGACAATATATATATATATATTTTTTTTTTTTTTATTCTTTAATCACTGTGAATTTATGAAATGTTAACATTGTAAACATATTGAGTGCCAGGCATAATTTATGTTTTTCATAATATTAGTGGTATGTCTACACCAGTGATATGGTATAGGACGGGATGTTCCTCTCCAGGGTCACCCTGGGACAGCACTGCCCCAAGGCTGACCACGGAAGCATCCACTTGAACAAGGAATTTCTTGCTGAAGTCAGGGCTCTTGAGGACTGGTGGAGTGCAGAGGCAAGCTTTTAGAATAGCAAAGGCCTTTTCACATTCCCTTGTCCAGGTTACCAGGTTTCTTTGATCCTTAGTGGTCAGTAAGAGGGGTGGCAATTGTTGCAAACTGGGGCATAAATCTTCTGTACCAGCCAACCAGTCCTAGGTAGGATCATACCTCCTTTTTGGTGTGAGGGTGTGGACATCTCTGGATAGCCTCAATCTTGTCCACCTGGGGTCGGACCTCCCCTTGTCCTATTTAGTTTCCAAGGTAGCATGTCTCCTGACGTGCCTATTCAAATTATAAGGGGTTGAGTGTTAGTCCTGCTCTTTGAATCCTTCCAAGGACCTCTGTCAAGTGTTGCAGGTGCTCTTCCCAGGTGTTGCTGAAAATCACCACATCATCCAGGGAGGCGGCAATGCAATGGTCACACTCCGGCATTACTCGGTCCATGAGCCTCTGGAAGGTAGCCGGTGCCCAATGTAGCCCAAAAGGCATCACGGTGAACTGGAACAGTCTAGCTGGTGTTCGGAAGGCCGTGTATGGTCGAGAGGACTTTTCCAGGGGCGCTTGCCAGTATCCTTTACACAAATCCAGGGTGGTAATGTACCTGGCAGCTCCGATCTTCTCCAACAAATCCCCGATTCATGGCATGGGGTAAGCATAAAACTCTGAAATGGAGTTGAGTTTCCTGAAATCAATACATATGCGCAGGGAGCCATCCTTCTTGAAGGTGATAATCACCAGACTACACCACTCCAAGCAGGAAGGCTCAATCACCCCAAGCTCCAACACCTTCTTCACTTCCTGTCGCAGCTTCCCCACCAGCTGTTGTGGAACCCAGCAAGGATGCTGGTTTATGGGCCATCCATCTTTTAGGCGTATGACATGTTCGACAAGGGTGGTTTGGCCAGGGTTGGCAGAGAACAACGATGGAACCTCCTGGAACACCTGGAGTAGCTAGCCACCTGTTGTGGTGCCAGATGCGCCAGCACAGGGAATAGCTGAGGTGTTTCCTGCTCTGGCTCCACTTCTGGCTTTAGGGTCACCTCCCTTACCAGTAACGCTTTCCCTGTAGTCTGGCTTGGACGCTCCTTCCACTCTTTAAGCAGGATCACATGCTAGGTCTGCTTCGGCTTCTTCTTTTCAGGGTGATGGATCTCATATATCACTGGCCCCATCCTGCGGATAACTGTGTATGCCCCTTGCCATTTCGCCAGCAGTTTGCTGGTTGCCGAAGGGAGCAATAACAGGACATTTGCCCTGGCTGCAACTCCTGATGTTGAGCCTGCTAATCATACCAGGTCTTCTGGCTATTCTGAACCTCGCGTCTAGACCCTCAGAATTGGATTGATACCTCATTTGGCCAATCATGTTATGAAATGGATTTTCCAGAGCTTATAATAAGCAGACAGCGTCATGTGACTTCTAAGGACATGCCCCAAATGTTCTCCAATCATTCTGATTGGTTGACTCTGATTAGGGTTTAATCCCGGGATCTGGGATTCCCGGGAAATGCGATCAGAACCATTTCCCGTTTCCCGGGAAATGTAAGACGGCAAACCAGGAAAAAAGTCGCACGGGTCAATTTGTTGTCATATGGTAACATTGTTGGGATGACGGTTCAACAGTACTTACGGTATTGCGGTAACTCAGCAGAAGCGAGGTGCATACAGGCAATGATGTCTACGAACAGTTTTGTTTGGGGGCATGTTACAAAAATTGATAATGACAGCGCCAAATGTATGTTGTGTGACCAAGTCGTCAAATGTTCTGGTGGATCAACAAGCGGACTACGCAGACATTTAGAGTCCAAACATGACAAACACGAAGAAAGGCCATCATGTTCAAAACGTGCTAAAACGCTGGATGGCTACTTTAGCCGAGTTAGCAGCAAGTCTCTTGAAGAAATACTAGCAGAGATGGCAGCTTTCGATGGATTCTCCTTTAATAGTATGGCGAAATGTGAGTTTCTGAGATCAGCACTCAAGAGGGATGGCTACACTCTCCCAAAGAATCCCACAGAAATGTCCAAGCAGGTTAGAGTGTTTGCGAACGAGGAGAAAATTAAACTGGCCGAAATGTTCCAAGACATGGTGAAGAAAGGGTTGCGTTTTTCATTGACCATTGACAAATACACTTCTTCCCAACATAACCGGTACGTGAGCATAAATGTGCACGGTGCACAAACATACTGGAATTTAGGTGTCATACATGTCCATGGAACAATGCCAGCAGAAAAAGTGAAAGCGTTGGTTGACAATCAGCTTCAATGTTTCAAGCTTGACATGAACCAACACATTGTGTGCTGCACTACGGATGGAGCATCAGTGATGGTGAAGTTTGGGAGACTGGTGCTGCCGGAATTACAGCTGTGCTATGCCCACGCAGTTCACCTGGCTGTCACAGATGTGCTCTACCGCCGTGCCACCTCTGATAGAGAGAGCGAAGCAAGTGAAGAAGAGGAGGAGAGCAGTGAAGACTCTGATGACGAGTTAGCTGTGTGCGAGGATGGGTATCGGTCAGTGAGAGAGTACATGTACAGGAGCGTGGAGCTAGTGCGTAAAATTGCGAGGCACTTCCACAAATCCCCAGTCAGCAACGACAAGCTGAGGGAATGTGTCAAACAAGACCAGGGGAAAGAGTTGGCACTCATCTTGGATTTTTGCACTAGATGGAACAGTTTGCCTGACATGCTGGACCGCTACATTGCACTACACAGACCAGTGACGAAGACCCTCGTTGATATTAACAACGCACTAAGCCAGTGAAGATGGGAGTCGAATCGCTTTGTAACCATGACACCACCCTCGTTAAAGCTGATGGGATTTTCATCTTCATGATTGACCAGTTGACAAAGCAGGACACCCCCCTGGGCCATGAAATGAGGGATGCGATTGAGAGGAGATTCATGGAACGGAGACAGAAGAACTTGGTATCTTTGTATAGGTGAGCATATTAATTCTATTATTATTATTATTAGTATTATAGTAGTAGTAGCAGTAGTAGTAGTAGTAGTAACGTAGCCTATTAATTTTGTGATCGGAGAATGAGGATGTAGCCTAGGTCAATCCGTTCATTTTCATTACTATATTTTTTGACAGGTACCTTCTGGATCCCGGAGTTCTAGTCACACCAGCACCAAGGCCCACTGAGATTTTCACCATGCCATCAAGACAGATGCTGATATGGACGGCTAAGAGACTTGCGAAGCGTCTTTTCCTCGGCCGCTTCCCCGAGGAGAGTGCGAGTGAGGGTGATGCAGATGCCAGACCTACATCACCGACTGAAGACGTCTCAACTGAAGGGAACCTAGCATTGGATCTGCAGAAAGCCATTTCAATGACCACTACGCCGGCGTCAAATTAAATCAAAGAGGGTGACCTCGTGAAAGTTCTGACCAAAGAGTTTTCTCTGTTCGAAGCTACAAACAGGAGACCGCCCCACCTGCAGCAGTTGTTTGATGCCCTGCATTCTGTTCAGGCTACACCCATGGAGGCGGAGAGAGCATTTTCTATCTGTGGCCAATTTGTCACTAAACTCCGAAATCGCTTAAGCGCAGAATCTCTCGATGCTCTCTGCTTCTTAAAAGCACACTTTCAGAAAAAAAAGAAATCTTCCGAATGTTAAAGTTAAGGAAATATAGACAGAAGGGTTCGTTTAATGCGAAAAGCATTACTTTTCATTTCAGGCACGTTCAGCCTCAATTTCAAGCGTTTTAATACACAGTTGTACTTTTTTCCTCTTTAATTTGTTGTTAATTTTATATTATTATATATTGTTATCTTGCATTATATAGCCTATAATAAATGCCTGCCCTGAACAATAAAGAAATATCTGTTTAACTTCGAGTGTTTCTTTTCCTCGTTTGCAGCCACTTACTAACAATCATGAATTAGGATACGGGCCTAATGTGTGAAGAAAGTATCATGAAATAGATTACTTTAACATATTTAGCTTTTAAAATGTTATTGAGTAAAATATCTACAATATCAAAATAGGTTAAGCCCGACACAGGCTACAGAAGGCCTAATTAAAATTAAAAAAAAAAAAAAAAACACTTTTTTCCCGGGATTCCCGGGAAATTGCTCGTCTTTTCCCGGGATTTGATTCATGTCATTTTCGGGAAAAATATTAAACCCTAACTCTGACCCAAAACCCAAAACCACAGCTGTATAGCCAATAAAATTCCTGACACATGGGTATAAGGTGGTATGGGGTGTGTTTTCACATGAATCTGTAAACTCCCTGCGTATTTAGTGCATCCTCCGTGCGTGAAACTGAGCAGGAAGTGAGTGTGTGTAAACAGTCTTTACAATACTTTTTCTCACCAATGGATTGTCGGAATGCATCAAAAACAGACTATATTTATTCAAAGAAGTGACTAAATGACTCACGAGAGTGGATTATTATTTATTAGAGGATTTCGTCACTGATTCGACCAGTTTTACGGACTCTCATGAACGAACAGCTGTTACTCAGAGGGCGATTCATTTACGTGTTACGTTTTATTCTCAGCTCATCCTCATATTATATGTCGGTTAGGTGTAAATATGTACGTAATGGTGAGCTTGACATGCACCATTACACAGAAAATATCACCATACGCTATTGTTACGCCACTTATATTGTGTGTGTGTGCTTTACATATAGAAATTTACAAGAGCAGTGTTGGGGGCAGGGAAGGTTGTTATAGGTCTCGATAAAGCTTTCATGGAGGTCTTTTGTGGGGGTGGAGGTATTTCTTTGGGAGGCGGTTGTAAGTTCTGTATCAGAGAAGGACTATTGGGAGGATTGTGGTTTTATATTTTATGTGAATATGTGGTGTTTATATTTACTGTAACTTTTGATCAATATACAGTTAATTTATTTTGGGTGTGAGAAGGAATCACTGAAAATAGACTGGGGTTTTTTTTGTGAATGAAGGCCTAACATTTTCCTTTTACAAATTAGGGCAACCTCTGATTTTTATGTCTATAGATATTATTCCACCTCATCTTTTTAAGGATGTTTTTACTACTCTTGGACCTTGTATTGTTAATTTTATTGATTCCTCTTTGAAGTTGGGTTATTTTCCAACTGCTCTAAACGTGCAGTCATTTATCCTTTTCTTAAAAAGAGTAATTTGGACCAAAACCAACCCTCTAACTTCAGGCCAATTTCTAAACTTCCTTTTTTTATCAAAAGTTCTAGAGAAGGTGGTATTATACAGCTACAATCCTATCTTGATTCAAATGGCATCTCTGAGAAATTCCAGTCAGATTTCAAATTGCGGCACAGTACTGAAACAGCTCTAGTAAGAGTTTTTAATGACTTACTTTTTTCCCGTGACACCGGAAAATCTGCCGTACTGGTGCTGCTTGATCTGTCAGCAGCCTTTAGTACTGTTGACCACAGTATCTTTATCTCACACCTAGAATCATGTATGAGCATTAGAGGAACTGCCCTTAAATGGTTTCAGTCCTATTTATCTAACAGGAGTTTCTCTCTTCAGTCAGGCCAGTATTCATCTGCTGTATCTCCATTTAAACGTGGTGTCCTCCAGGACTCTTTACTAGGTCCTATTCTTTTTTTCCTTATATATGCTCCCTTTAGGTTCTATTATGGAAAAACATAACATTTCTTTTCATTGCTTTGCGGATGATTTACAGATTTATCTCCCCCTTCAACCTAACAATCATTCATCTTAGTGGATTGTTTAATGGATGTTCATTTATGGCTGCAGTCTAACTTTCTTAAATTGAACAAAATAAAACAGAGATTCTCCTATTTGGTCACCCTCACCTATTGGATGGTTATGACAGTGCCTTAGGCCTTTTTTCCTCCTTTGTGTGCACATCTTCTAGAAACCTTGGCGTCATTTTTGATACTGCTCTGAAATTTGATAAACAGATTAGCTCGGTAGTCAAGACATGTTTCTTTCATTTAAGACTTTTAAGTAAAATAAAGGGATAGCTCCCACCACCGGACCTGGAGAGAGCAATTCATGCTTTCATCACCAGTCATCTGGACTATTGCAACTCGCTTTATGTGGGATGTGAACAGCATCTTTCCAGTCGCCTACAACTAGTTCAAAATGCAGCAGCATGGCTGTTGACAGGCACTAAATGGTGTGATCACATTTCGCCCATTTTAGCCTCTCTACATTGGCTTCCTATTTCTTTTCAAATCCAGTTTAAAATACTATTTCTGGTTTTTAAGAGTCTAAACAGATTAGCACCTGTTTATTTAACTGAATTGTTGAGGCCCTACATCCCGATACGATAAGAGAACTGAGGTCCTCCGATCAAAAGCTATTGACCAGATACAAATCTAATATGAAGAGTAGAGGGGATAGAGCCTTTGCCGTGGTTGCCCCTAAACTCTGGAATGACCTCCCTCTCCACATAAGAGAAGTTCATTCCCCTACTACTTTTAAAAAGTAGTAGACTGGATTTCAGACTGGTAGATAGACCTTCTTGGCATTACTATTGGCAAGAAGATCTATCTACCAGGTCTATCTATTACGGTCCTTCATTGTTTATTGTGTTGTTTATGGTTTTATTGTGTTTTTATTTTTGTTTTATGTTCTTTTGTTTTTATATTATTTTATTTGTTGTTTTATTTGTTTTATGCCCTGTGAAGCACTTTGGTCAACGGCTGTTGTTTTAATGTGCTATACAAATAAATTGATTGATTGATTGATTGATTGATTGATTGATAATTATAATTAATTTGTACTATCAGTAAATTTGTGTATAGCAGAGGATTCCTCAGGGTAGTATCTTTGATCAGAGCCCTCATTGATGACTGTATGTTGAAGCATTGAGGAGTTACAGCCATTTGAAGTTTGTATATCAAAAGCTGCGCACATGTGGTACTTGGAGTCTCCAAATGGCACATGTGAGACACACACAAAAGCCTTTACAAAACAGTAGGTTTTTGTGCTATCTTGATAAAATTTGAAATACAAGTTGAAAAGACTTCATTCTACAGCTTCATTATATTTTTCAGTCCATACTTACTCTGGATGGCATTACTTTGGCCTCCAGTAATGCTGTGAGAAATCTCAGTCATTTGTGACCCTTGATTTGTCCTTCAATGCACATATTAAACAAATATGTAGGCTCCCTGTTAAATCTAGAATAGAATTTAATGTTCTTCTCCTCACATACAAGGTCTTGAATAATCAGGCACCATCTTATCTCAAAGACCTCATAGTACCATATCACCCCAACAGAGCACTTTGCTCTCAGACTGCTGGCTTACTTGTGGTTCCTAGGATACTTAAGAGTAGAATGGGAGGCAGAGCCTTCAGCTTTCAGGCCCCTCTTCTGTGGAACCAGCTCTTTGTTTGGATTCAGGAGACAGACACCCTCTCTATTTTAAAGATTAGGCTTAAAACTTTCCTTTTTGATCAAGCTTATAGTTAGGGCTGGATCAGGTGACCCTGAACCACCGCTTAGTTATGTTGCTATAGGCCTAGGCTGCTGGGGGGTTCCCATAATACACTGTTTCTTTTCATTCACCTTATTTACTTTGTTTATACTCCACTCTGCATTTAATCATTAATTGATATTAATCTCTGGCTCTCTTCCACAGCATGTCTTTTTTCTCTCCCCTCAGCCCCCCCTTAGCAGATGACCCCCCCTCCCTGAGCCTGGTTCTGCTGGAGGTTTCTTCCTGTTAAAAAAGGAGTTTTTCCTTCCCACTGTTGCCAAGTGCTGCTCATAGGGGGTCGTTTTGACTGTTGGGTTTTCTCTGTATTATTGTGGGGTCTTTACCCACAATACAAAGCGCCTTGAGGCAACTGTTGTGATTTGGCGCTATATAAATAAAATTGAATTGAATTGGTTGAGTTGTTCTGTCATGTTTAAGGTTATGTGAGTGGCGGAATAGTTTGCAGACCCAAACACAAGACACAGGAGACAGGAATAACACCAAAGTGAGCTTTAATGCTGATTGCCCAGAGCATAAACAAAGTCTAGAAGCCAAGAAACAAATGGCAAAGACAAAGGCTAATACATGACTAGAAGCACCACTATATTATAAGGGAATACAAAAGAACATTATAACAGAAACCATAAAATAATTAGGGCTGGGACTTTAACGCGTTAATTTCGATTAATTAATTACGGGGAAATTAACGAATGAAAAATTTTAGCGCATTTTAACAAACTTTGCACCGTGGAACGTTTCTCAGTGCACGAGTTCCCGGCATACAGATTATATCGACGCACAATGTCCAAATTCAGGGGCCGCAACCGTGAGTGTGAAGCCCAGCTGTGTAAAAGCAGCTGGTTAAACGGAGAATGAACTTTTCTCCTTTTTGTGGTTTAATTTTAATTATTTTATTCAAAATAAGCTGTTAAAATAAGCATAACACATTTCAACATCAAGGAATACAGCTGAGAGAATGATTAATTTTCAACTATATTAAGTGAGACATTAATGTTGAATAAAACTATCCAGTTATGATGCTTAACTTTAATTTCAGGAGTTTGCTTATCACAGGAGCACTTCCACCCTTCATTGGTCTGTGTAGCAGACTGGTGGGAAAATAAACAAAATTTTGAAGTTTAAGCTTATGTATATTGATTCATTCATCAACCAAACTTAAATTAATATTTCTCATGTCAAATATTGAAATGCGATTTAAATGCGATTAATTTCGATTAATTAATTACAAAGCTTGTAATTAATTCGATTAATTTTTTTAATCGAGTCCCACCCCTAAAAATAATACAATCCTAAACCACAATCACTTCTCAAAACCCAAAAGGAAATAATGAACTAACAGAAAACTCAAAACCAAGGGCTCAAGACCCAGGGACCATGACAGGTGTCCTGGTGCCACAGTGAAAATGTCTGTGATGCTGTTCTACACCAAACTAAACCAATGTAAGTGTAAGAAATATTGCATCACTCTTTAATGATCAGTTGTTGTGTCATGTGATAAGGCTGTGAGGACAGAGCTCATAAATTGTATGCAAGGTCAAACCAGCTCTGCAGACCAGCTCTGCCCACAATGAAGCACTGAGTGTAACCTGCTGACTGCGTGTACAGGGAAAAACCTCTTTGTGTGACTGTTATTGTTATGAACAACAACCTTTTGTTTTTGTAAAGATGTTTTAATATTCCTTGTCTCTTGTAGGAATGCTTAAATCATTGACCTTTTGTGTTGCAGTGACTTCTAAAGATGAATGTTTTATACGTCTCAAATTTTCTCAGTGATGTCGAATGTATCTCAGTCTTACACTAACATGACTGTTGAACTGCAGTATCAGGACTTACTAAGGGTAATTATTATTTCCACTCTGTCAACGGTTCCATCTTTTATTTTTCTCTTCATCAATGGGATCATGTTGTTCACTCTGAGGAGTAAACCGGTGTTTCGTGACACCCCACGTTACATTCTTCTTTATAATCTCCTCTTTGCAGAAACTGTACAGCTGGCACAGAGTCAGTTCCATTATCTTCTCTCTATTTTTAGAATAAAATTGCCATATCCTGTATGCGGATTTCTCAGCTTGTTGGCCAATCTAACAACTGGGATATCCCCTCTCACCCTTTTGGTGATGCCCCTGGAGAGATATGTTGCTGTGTGCTACCCACTGAGGCATGCTACCATCATCACCATCAGAAACACAGGTGTTGCTATTATTGTGATTTGGATCATCAGTTCACTCAATAATCTCACTCGACTTATCTTTTTTTTTCCATTTGAAAAGTTGGAAAACCTGCAGGTGAAAGATCTTTGTTCTAATGTAGCTCTATGGTTTGGGTCAAGGTCTGATCTTTATGATACAGCTTTCACATGTTTTGTGTTTGTATCTGCTGGTGTGGCAGTCATTTTTTCTTATGTTGGTGTTATATTAGCAGCCAGGTCGGCCTCTGCAAGGAGAGCTTTAGCCCGTAAAGCTCATAATACTCTACTGCTGAATCTGATGCAGCTGTGCCTCAGCCTCTGCTCAACTATTAACAACCCTTTGCTAATAGCTCTTTCAAGAACTGTAACAAGGACAGTAGTTTTATGGGTTCAGAATATTTTTTATGTGTGTTTTATTATCTTACCCAGATGCCTGAGTTCTCTCATCTATGGGCTAAGAGATCAGACCATCAGACCAGTCCTCATGTACCATCTATGTTGTCCTCAGAAATTCTGAGCAGTTTGAGTGAATAGTTGAGATGCCTGTTAGACTGCAGTAACTGAGCATGGAAGAACTATGCTGTTTTAGTTGTCCATCCATCCATCCATCCATCCATTATTTACCTAATATGAAAATTTAGCTACAAGTTAATGTCCACCTGCATCATCTGGCAGGTATATGCAATAATAAAGGCTATAAATTATATTTTTTGAAACAATGTCAGTATTTCAGTGAGAATTCTTTTCAACAGCTAGTTTAACAACAATTGATCATTCTAAAATATCGTCATCATAGCTGTAATTTAATGCACAAGTTACTGAGACATCCTTGGGAGTGTAAGGGCAGGGGATAAAACATTAAAGGAATTGAAGAATCAGGTGGGGAAAGAACAGATGAAAACGACAAATTCATGAGATTTATATTCTTTGCCAGAATGCAACTGTTCATGTAGTCTTTTTGTTTCTCCACTGCACAGTTTGTCACATAAATCAATTCATTTATTTAACCAGGAAAGTCCCTATGAGATTGTGAACCTCTTTTTCAAGGGTCCTGGCCAAGATAGGCAGCAACAAATACGAAACACTTTTACAAAATTACATAGTTAAAACACAAAAGATAAAATGATTACATTTTACAAACAAGTGCATGTTTGTAAAATGTAAGTACTTACTGAGGTTTGAAGAGTCTTCTCAAATATTGCACAATTTTTAACAAAAAACTCCAAGAAAATTCGTGATCCATTGATCCAAAAAAGTCATTCTAAAATCCACAAAAGCCAAATTTGACAGATATAACAGAGGACACTTTTTATTGTTTTACAATAAAATGAGTTCTTGTCAATGATAAACATTGTGTTACATACTGTTTTCCTTTGTAGTGTTACAAAAGGCTTGGAGTGAATCCCAGCTTGCTTTGGATATTTATCCAGTTCAGTTTAGGGTGTAATTTAAACTAGATTTTCCACTTAGAAATACTTCACTGTTAGAATCTTTTAAAGGATTTAATCAGAATCAATCAGAATCAATTTTATTGTTATTTTATGTCAGACATATAAGAAATGGAGTTCCAGAACACCCATCCAAAATCAGAATCAGAATCAGAATCAGAATCAGAAGGTTTTTATTGCCATATGGGTGAACAGGTTCACAGCATTAGGAAATTGCTGCGGTACTTCGTGCTTACAGAAAAAAAAACAAATAAGTATAAAAACTATAAGACAATATACAAGTATACAAATTGCAAATATACAGAGATACTAGAGCTATAACTATAACACAATATTACAAAATTACAAAATATACAGTGCAGAGACTAATTAAAAGATAAAAGAATGTAGACTATATTCCACTAATATGTACATCAGTGCAATCAGACAGGTGCATAGACATAGGGTCATCAGCGTTTGTGGAGGGTGGTGGTAACAGTCTTAGGGTAATTGTTCATGAGTCCAACAGCAGAGGGGAAGAAACTGTTCTTATGGCGGGAGGTTCTGGTCCGTATGGACCGTAGCCTCCTGCCTGAGGGGAGAGGGTCAAAAAGTCTGTGCCCAGGGTGAGAGTGGTCGGCTGTGATCCGACCTGCACGCCCCAGTGTCCTGGAGGTGTACAGGTCCTGGAGAGATGGGAGGTTACAGCCAATCACCTTCTCAGCAGAGTGCACAACGCGCTGTAGTCTCTGTTTGTCCCTAGTGGTGGCTCCAGCGTACCACACAGTGATGGAGGAGGTGAGGATGGACTCAATGATGGCAGTATAGAACTGCACCATGGTCCTTGCTGGCAAGTTGAATTTCTTCAACTGCCGCAGGAAGTACATCCTCTGCTGGGCCTTTTTGACAACAGAGGTGATGGTGGGCTCCCACTTGAGGTCCTGGGTGATGGTAGTTCCCAGGAAGCGAAAAGAGTCCACTGTGGTGATGGGGGTGTCAGTCAGGATGATGGAGGGTAGAGGGGCTGTGTGCTTCCTAAAGTCCACTATAATCTCCACTGTCTTCTGGGTGTTCAGTACCAGGTTATTGTGGCTGCACCAGGACGCCAGACGTTTGACCTCCATCCTGTAGGCCGACTCGTCCCCGTCTGAGATGAGTCCGATGAGAGTCATGTCGTCTGCAAACTTAATAAGCTTGACAGACTGGTGGTCAGAGGTGCAGCAGTTGGTATACAGGGAGAAGAGCAGAGGAGAGAGGACACAGCCCTGAGGAGTGCCGGTGCTGATGGTCCGGGAGTCCGAGACATTCTTCCCCAGCCTCACGTGCTGCTTCCTGTTCATCAGGAAGTCAATGATCCACCTGCAGATGGGATCTGGCACGTTCATCTGGGACAGCTTGTCTTGGAGGAGATCAGGGATGATGGTGTTGAAGGCAGAGCTGAAGTCCACAAACAGGATCCTGGCGTAGGTTCCCTGGGAGTCCAGATGCTGTAGGATGAAGTGCAGAGTCAGGTTGATGGCGTCGTCCACAGACCTGTTGGCTCTGTAGGCAAACTGCAGGGGGTCCAGAAGGGGGGCTGTGAGGGACTTGAGGTGGGACAGCACCAGACGCTCAAATGACTTCATGACCACAGAAGTCAGTGCCACAGGTCTGTAGTCATTTAGTCCAGTGATCCTTGGCTTCTTGGGGACAGGAACAATGGTAGCGGTTTTAAAGCAGACAGGCATGTGGCAAGCCTCCAGTGAGGAGTTGAAGATGTTCGTGAACAATGGGGCAAGCTCGTTAGCACAGTGTCTCAGTGTGGCAGGTGAGACACCATCTGGACCTGGAGCTTTGCGAGCTTTGACACTCCTGAACTGCTTTAGCACCTGGTCCTCCTGAATACAAAAGACTGTGGGGGTGGGGGAGGAGGGGGACTCTGGGGTGGGAGTCCTTGATGATGTGGGCTTCTCTGAGGTGTGGGGAGTGGGGGAGGTTGGGGGGTGAATATTTGTGTTGGCTGTATTGTAGTTGGGACTGGTGGAGGTGTGAAGGCTGCTGAACTGACCATCAAAACGACAATAGAACTCGTTCAGTCTATTTGCAGTTTGTAGGTCGTCTGTGGAGTGGGGGGTTTTAGGCTTGTAGTTGGTAATCTGCCTAAAACCTTTCCATACAGAGGCCGCGTCGTTCTCTGAGATCTGCTGCTGTATATTCTCAGAGTGATGTGATCTAGCAGTGGCCACTTCCTTGCTAAACCTGTACTTGGCCTCTTTGTAGCAGTCTTTGTCCCCACTTTTAAAAGCCTCCCTCTTCTCTATCCACAGCTGCTTCAGTTTGGGAGTAAACCAGGGTTTGTCACTGTTATAACTCACCCTGGTGCGTGATGGCACAATGCTGTCCTCGCAGAAGTGGATATACGAGGTTACAGTGTCCGTGTAGTCATCCAGACTGTCACAGGCAGCCCTCATTGAGTCCCAGTCTGTAGTTTCGAAGCATGTGCGGAGCTCCTCCACAGCCTCACGGGTCCACTGCTGTGTTGTCCTCACCACAGGTTTTGAGAGCTTCAGCCTCTGTCTGTACGCGGGGATCAGGTGGATCATGTCGTGGTCAGAGAGGCCGAGTGCAGCGCGGGGCACTGCGTGATAAGCCCCGCTTATCGTGCTGTAGCAGTGGTCTAATGTCTTCTCCTCTCTGGTCGGACATGTGATATATTGTTTATATTTGGGAAGTTCCTGTCTCAGGCTGGCTTTATTAAAGTCCCCAAGTACGATGATAAGAGAGTCCGTGTATGTCCGCTCCATGCACAGAATCTGCTCTGTGAGCGCGCACTGGGCCTCGTGCACGTCCGCGTCCGGCGGGATGTAAACAGCAGCCAGTATGAATGAAGCGAACTCCCGCGGAGAGTAGAACGGTTTACAGTGAATGAAAAGATATTCCAGTGAGGGAGAGCAGTGCTTAGCAATCTCTGTCACATCCGTACACCAGCCACTGTTTATGTAGAAGCAGACTCCTCCACTTGTAGCCTTGCCGGAAAGCGCAGCTTTGCCGGTCTGCGCGGAGGAGATGAAATCCCTCCAACTGGAGCGCGCAGTCCGGTATCTCCTCACACAGCCATGACTCCGTGAAGCATAACACACAGGATATGGAAAAGTCTCTATTCATGCTCCTCATCAGTGTCAGTTCATCCATTTTGTTCCTAAGTGAACGCACGTTGGAGAGGAAAATCTCAGGTAAGGCTGTGCGTAATCCACGTCTCCTTAGCCTCACAAGCACGCCAGCGCGCTTCCCTCTCTTTCGGCGTCTCACTTTCTGGGCCAGAGTGTGTAATAAATCCGCCGCAGATGCGACAAAAACAGGAAATAAATCCGGAGGTGTTGTGGACCTAATGTTGAAAAGCTCTTCTCTGGTGTAAGAATACCCAGAAGAGTGTCCAGACACAGAAATAACGCACAAAAACAAACAAAACAGAGCGCACCGAAGTACCAGGGCATCCATTCGCGGCGCCATCTTGGATATTCAAAAGACAAGCAAATCAAACAAACGGGGAGATAACAGAGAAGCAGGTGTAACAGGTGTTCGACCGACAGCCCTACACCAGGGAGGCAGGAGACTGAATCTGTGTCCTACAGTGCTGTGCTTTTCAAGTGCTTTTTATGTTCTCAGTCTCATGGGGATGACACTGAGGTTTCACACACGACAGGAAATAGTGAGTGATCACAGATGGGTCATTATTTGTTGCTCCACATATAAGATGCAGTACTTTACAGGAAAATCCATCGATATGCCCTGAAAGTGCCAAACCAAATGGCTTGAGTTTATCATAGCCATCCACATGCCACATATAGTTCAGTCCCATGGAGTGGTAGGTTCTTCTTATAAACTTTCTGTGTGCTCTCCTCTCGCACCCTTGAGGATAAAGCTCCGGGAGCAAATTCATTTCATGATCCCTTCTCACTCGCAGATTGTACTTCTGTCTGAATACCTGCCACATCATGCGGTAGCCAAACAGCTGTCCAGGTCCACAAAGTTCCAGTCTTATTGCCCTAGTTATGACGTCGGTAGAGGAGAAATCCTTTCTGCAATATAACCCAGCATCATTCAGTTTGCTTTTCAGAGACCTCAAGCTGATGTGTACACCGTTTAAACATGACATCATGTCTATGATTACAGCGTTCGCGTGACCCTCGTCAAAATATCGTGTGCACTGCTGCAGCATATCTGGTCTGTGCCATTTAAAAATTCTAAGGACCGACCAAACTAAAAACAAAACCGCATTAATCTATTAAAAAGTGTCCCAAAAAATGGGCAAAATGCCACTCGATCAATCTTGGGTCAAAATGACCGCTTCTGTTATCACTTCCGGGTCAACCTTGTGTTAATACATACCCTTTCCGGTGGATTTTGCCAATTGTAAATTTGTTTCAGGACTTGTAAAAGTGTTTCGAGTGATGTTAATTTGTTTTCTAAAATATAAATTTGTCTTGGAACTTGTAAAAGTGTTTCAGATTTTGTAATTTTGATTTGCACCTCCCGGCCACCGTAGAATGTAGACAAAGAAAGAAATAAAAAGTACAGCACTGTAGGACACAGATTCAATCTGCACCATCATGTCTCTGTGTGGGGTCCAGCCAGAGGACCTCATCCACATCACAGACAATGCAGTCTCTTGCCAGGCAGTGGGAGAAAAAAACCCTTGTGTGCCGAATCCAGTCTTGACAGTTCTCCACAGGAACGCTGTCACATGTGTTCCATTGCCTCCAATATATTCTCCCTGGTGTAGGGCTGGCGGTCGAACACCTTCCACCTCCATGCACAGAAAAACTCCTCTATTGGACCGAGGAAGGGGCTGTAAGGTGGATGGAACAGCGCTGGCTGTTTGTGAACCACTCGTGTATCTTTGCTTTGAACTTGTGTTTCTCGTATTGTTAATTTGTTTTCTAAAATGCAAATTTGTTTTGAAACTTGTAATGTTGGTTTGCACCTCCCGGCCACTGTAACATTTAGCACTGTCATGTCACTCCTACTATGGCAGTGTTTCACTGTACACACTTGAAATAAATACTTTCTGCTGACTACATACCCTGGATGCTGTCTGTTAAATTATTTGATGTAGTGTGGGACAGATGGTCTTTTTGAATATCTTGTTTACTTGCTGTGTGTGTGATCTGACCACAGTGTTTGGTTTTGCACTCAGGCCAAATGATTTTTGCAGTGATTGTTTGATTTTGACAGTAAAGTCTGGGGTTTTGGGAAATTGGCTTGAGTTTTTGGATTTGTGTTAAAGGCTTTGGGGAAATGGGTGGTGGGTTCAGGAAATGTGTTTTAGCAATTCAGAAAAACTGTAATAAACAAAGAGTCTCCACATTTGTGGCCTCATAAAATTCAGCTAGTTGAGTCTTTACTCATATAATATACTAACTATGTTTCCCCACATATTGGCTATGTTCTTAGCTTGATATTGATTACAGAGTTAATTTACAAAGCCTGGCCGAAGAATACTGGGGGAACTATACTTTACAAAGTATAGCTTACTTGAAAAATGCATGGAACAATGTACCTCTTTTTAGCTGACCCAGCCGAGAAGGTCCAAACAATC
Source organism: Archocentrus centrarchus (assembly GCF_007364275.1). Taxonomy (NCBI): domain Eukaryota; kingdom Metazoa; phylum Chordata; class Actinopteri; order Cichliformes; family Cichlidae; genus Archocentrus; species Archocentrus centrarchus. The sequence goes on along the minus strand of NC_044359.1, from coordinate 2,774,110 downwards.
CAACCTTAACTAGAAATAAATAAAACTAAGAACTCAAATGAATACAAAACTCAAAGCTAAGGCACGAAATCTAGGGTCCATGAGAGTAGTCAGCAAATCTGCAGCAACAGTGCAATGCTATCATATTACTGTAGGGTCTTTACCTTACAATTTCAAGCACCTTGAGGCGACTGTTTGTTGTGATTTAGCACTATATAAATAAAATTGAACTGAACTGAAGTGAAAAAACACATAATTTCATATAAACATTTTTTTTTTCAGCTCTCAGTGGAGACGGACGCACTTTTCTTCTCTCCCAAACACTTCCTTTCTCCCCTGCTTTGCTGCTTTAGAGCCTCTCTTCACACAACTTCCAAATTGGAATTTATACAGTGCCTTGCGAAAGTATTCGGCCCCCTTGAACTTTTCAAACTTTTGCCACATTTCAGGCTTCAAACATAAAGATATAAAATTTTAATTTTTTGTGAAGAAAATTTTTTTGCTTACTTCCGGCGCCGCGCGAGCAGGCAGCCAGTTTCAGCAGCTCCGCACTAATTCCGTGTTTTTTCTCATTTTGTTTAGTATTAGATGTGTTTTTGTGGTTCTGTATCTTCTGCTCTTTTTCCTCATGATGGAGCGGACTTTTTTCTGGAAAACTTTGTTTTTATTTACCCTTTTTATGGTGTTTATGTTTGGAGACTGCGAGAGTGGCCACGCTCCTATTGTTTACTCTCGGGACCAGCTGATCTCCATCGGGCGCTCCGCTGTGCCTACTCCTGCAGAAAGACTCGATATTCCCCGCGAACTGAGAAGGAAGAGACGCGGGAGACGTGCGGGCATAGGTCGTCGTTGCCAGGGGAGAAGGTACAGGCCCGTCATCCCGTCCATCATCATGGGAAACGTGAGATCTCTTCCCAACAAAGTGGACGAGCTGGCGGCGCTAACGCGACATCAAAGGAGCTACCGGGAGAGCAGCCTCATGTGCCTGACGGAGACGTGGCTAACCGAGCTAACCCCGGACTCACACATAAACATGGACGGCTTTCATTTGATCCGTGCCGACAGAACCAAGGAGAGTGGTAAGAAGAGGGGCGGGGGTCTGGCTGTGTTTGTAAACGATAGATGGTGCAACTCCAGACATCTAACCATCAAAGAGACGCTCTGCAGTAAGGACATTGAACTGCTCGCTGTTGGTATGAGACCGCACTATCTTCCTCGGGAGTTTTCACATGTTATTGTGATAACTGTGTATGTGCCGCCCTCTGCTAACGCTGCTGCAGCCTGCGATGTCCTCCATGCTACTACCAGCAGACTCCAAACACAGCACCCACAGGCCCTCTTTCTGATCTCAGGGGACTTTAACCACGTCTCCCTGTCCTCCACTCTCCCCACCTTCACCCAGTATGTCACCTGCCACACCAGGAATACCAACACACTGGATCTACTGTATGCCAACATCAAGGAGTTATACAGCTCATCACCTCTGCCTCCCCTGGGGGGCTCAGATCACAACCTGGTTCATCTCCAGCCTGTGTACAAACCCTTGGTACACAGAGAACCAGTTGTGACACACACAGTGAAGAAATGGTCTGAGGAGACTGAAGAAGCTCTGAGAGACTGCTTTAGCTCCACTGTGTGGGAAGAGCTTTGTGCCCCTCATGGGGAGGACATCGACAGCATCACGGACTGCATCACTGATTACATCAATTTCTGCGTGGAAAACACTGTGCCCACCAGGAGGGTACGGTGTTTTTCAAACAACAAACCCTGGATCAACTCTGAAATAAAGGCTCTCCTGAAGGAGAAGAAGAGAGCCTTTAGATCAGGAAATAAGGAGGAGCTGAGAGCCGTGCAGAAGGATCTGAGAAGGAAAATCAGGGATGGAAAAAACATCTACAGGAAGAAGATGGAGGACAAGCTACAGCAGAGCAACATCAGTGGGGTTTGGAGGAGTTTGAACTCAATTTCAGGCCACAAACCAAGCCCTAGGGTTGTGGGAGACTTAGAGTGGGTTAACAACCTGAACCAGTTCTTTAACAGGTTTGACCAGCCACCCACCCCTCCCCCAGCCCAGTCCCCCCTGCTGTCAGGCCCACCATCTTTAATGACTGCCAACCTTTCTTCTTCTTGGGACCTCACACCTCTCAGCTCTCAGCCATCACCCACCCCCTTCACTTCTGAGGACTCCATCTCACAACCCCCATCCCCCACCTCCATCTTGTCCCTCTCAACTCATCATGTGAGGAAGGAGCTACGTAAGATCAAGGTGCGAAAGGCTGCTGGTCCAGACGGCATCAGCTCCAGGCTCCTGAGGTGCTGCGCAGATCAGCTGTGTGGCATCATGGGATACATGTTCAACCTGAGCTTGAAGCTGGGGAAAGTACCACAACTGTGGAAGACCTCCTGTGTGGTACCGGTACCAAAGACCAAACATCCAAAGGATCTTAGCAGCTACAGGCCGGTAGCCCTGACATCGCATCTAATGAAGACCCTCGAGAGGCTGGTCCTCAACCATCTACGCCTCATGGTGTCGTCTTCGTTGGACCCGCTGCAGTTCGCCTACCGGCCTGGCATCGGGGTGGATGACGCCATCATCTACCTCCTGCACCGAGCTCTGACCCACCTGGAGAAGCCTGGAAGCACTGTGAGGATCATGTTCTTTGATTTCTCCAGTGCTTTTAATACCATCCAGCCAGGACTTCTGAGAGACAAGCTGGAACTGTCAGGAGTGGACCACCACATCTCCGAGTGGATACTGGACTACCTCACTGACCGCCCACAGTACGTGAGGACACAGGGCTGTGTCTCTGACAGGCTGGTCTGCAGTACGGGGGCCCCACAGGGAACTGTGCTGGCACCGTTCCTCTTCACCCTCTACACTGCAGACTTCTCCATCAACTCCCCACGCTGCCATCTGCAGAAGTTCTCTGACGACTCTGCCATAGTTGGCCTCATCACAGGTGAGGATGACTCAGAGTACAGACAGTGGACTCAGGACTTTGTGGACTGGTGCCAGCGGAACCACCTCCTGATCAACGCCGCTAAAACCAAGGAGCTGGTGGTGGATTTCCGCAGGCGCAGACCCACCACACGGACACCGGTGAACATCCAGGGAGTGGACATTGAGATAGTGGACTCTTATAAGTACCTGGGTGTTCACCTAAACAATAAACTGGACTGGACTCACAACACTGATGCGCTCTACAGGAAGGGTCAGAGCAGACTCTACCTGCTGAGAAGGCTGAGGTCTTTTGGAGTGCAGGGGACACTCCTGAAGACCTTCTATGACTCTGTGGTGGCATCAGCCATTTTCTATGCAGCAGTATGTTGGAGCAGCAGCTTGTCTACAGCTGAGAGGAAGAGGATAGACAAGCTCATCAGGAAAGCCAGCTCTGTCCTAGGATGTCCTCTCGACTCAGTGCAAGTGGTGGGAGACAGAAGGACTCTGACCAAAATAACATCACTGATGGACAAGGTCTCCCATCCCATGCATGAAACTGTTGCTGAGCTGGAGAGCTCCTTCAGTGACAGACTGCTGCATCCTAAATGCACAAAGGAGCGTTACCGCAGATCCTTCCTCCCAGCAGCTGTAAGACTTTATAACCATCACTGCTCCCAACAAAAACCACAATAGCCTACACAATGTAGGATAATATATAATATACTGTAAATAGTCCGGCCTGTTAAGGTTCAACACACAGGCACATCATGTACATTGTATATAGTGTTATTATTATTAGTAGTAGTATTAAGGTTAATATTGTTTGTTGAGTTTATATATATTCTTTTCTTAATAGTGTGAATTATTATATCTTTATTTATATTTATAATAACTGCGGCTGCTGTTACACCCAAATTTCCCCTCTGTGGGACAATAAAGGCTGTTTCTTCTTTCTTCTTCTTCTTCTTCAAGAATCAACAACAAGTGGGACACAATCGTGAAGTGGAATGAAATTTATTGGATGTGTCAAACTTTTTTAACAAATAAAAAACTGAAAAGTGGGGCGTACTATTCGGCCCCTTTACTTTCAGTGCAGCAAACTCACTCCAGAAGTTCAGTGAGGATCTCTGAATGATCCAATGTTGTCCCAAATGACTGATGATGATAAACAGAATCCACCTGTGTGTAATCAAGTCTCCGTATAAATGCACCTGCTCTGTGATAGTCTCAGGGTTCTGTTCAAAGCGCAGAGAGCATCATGAAGACCAAGGAACACACCAGGCAGGTCCAAGATGCTGTTGTGGAGAAGTTCAAAGCTGGATTTGGATACAAAAAGATTTCCCAAGCTTTAAACATCTCATGGAGCACTGTGCAAGCAATCATATTGAAATGGAAGGAGTATCAGACCACTGCAAATCTACCAAGACCCGGCCGTCCCTCTAAACTTTCATCTCAAACAAGGAGAAGACTGATCAGAGATGCAGCCAAGAGGCCCATGATCACTCTGGATGAACTGCAGAGATCTACAGCTGAGGTGGGAGAGTCTGTCCATAGGACAACAATCAGTCGTACACTGCACAAATCTGGCCTTTATGGAAGAGTGTCAAGAAGAAAGCCATTTCTCAAAGATATCCATAAAAAGTCTCTTTTAAAGTTTGCCACAAGCCACCTGGGAGACACACCAAACATGTGGAAGAAGGTGCTCTGGTCAGATGAAACCAAAATCGAACTGTTTGGCCACAATGCAAAACGATATGTTTGGCGTAAAAGCAACACAGCTCATCACCCTGAACACACCATCCCCACTGTCAAACATGGTGGTGGCAGCATCATGGTTTGGGCCTGCTTTTCATCAGCAGGGACAGGGAAGATGGTCAAAATTGATGGGAAGATGGATGGGGCCAAATACAGGACCATTCTGGAAGAAAACCTGTTGGAGTCTGCAAGAGACCTGAGACTGGGACTGAGATTTATCTTCCAACAAGACAATGATCCAAAACATAAAGCCAAATCTACAATGGAATGGTTCACAAATAAACGTATCCAGGTGTTGGAACGGCCAAGTCAAAGTCCAGACCTGAATCCAATCGAGAATCTGTGGAAAGAGCTGAAGACACAAACGCTCTCCATCCAACCTCACTGAGCTCGAGCTGTTTTGCAAGGAAGAATGGGCAAGAATTTCAGTCTCTCGATGTGCAAAACTGATAGAGACATACCCCAAGCGACTTGCAGCTGTAATTGCAGCAAAAGGTGGCGCTACAAAGTATTAACGCAAGGGGGCCGAATGATATTGCACGCCCCACTTTTCAGTTTTTTATTCGTTAAAAAAGTTTGACACATCCAATAAATTTCATTCCACTTCACAATTGTGTCCCACTTGTTGTTGGTACTTCACAAAAAATTAAAATTTTATATATTTATGTTTGAAGCCTGAAATGTGGCAAAAGGTTGAAAAGTTCAAGGCGGCCGAATACTTTCGCAAGGCACTGTACTTATGGATCTGTTCAGCTGGTCTCTCAACACCATTGTTTTGATCAAATTTTCACCATGAGGAGATTGGGGGAAGGAAACCCAATTCCCTCTTATTAATTGACATTCCAGCTGGCTACTTTATGGATTCCTGTGTGGTGTGGAAGATGACATGCCTGGCCGTACTGTCAATGGAATACACACACACATTTGGCTTATTGACACTGGGTTTCTCTGAATTTTTTTTTTCTCTGAATCTCCTCCGTGAATCGCCACCTTATCGTGGTGGAGGGGTTTGTGTGCCCCAGTGATCCCAGGAGCTATGTTGCCCGGGGGCTTGTCCCCCTGGTAGGGTCTCCCATGGCAAATTGGTCCTGGGTGAGGGTCCAGACAAAGAGCAGTTCAGAGGACCCCTATGTCTATAAAAGCAAGGGAACAGTTTACCCTGCCCGGGATAGGGTTACCGGGGCCCCACCCTGGAGCCAGGCCTGGGGAGGGAGCTCGAGGGAGAGCGTCTGGTGGCCGGGCATTAGCCCGTGGTGCTCGGCCGGGCGCAGCCCGAAGAGGTTACATGGGCCCGCCCTCCTGTAGGCCCACCACCCGCAGGAGGTGTCATAGGGGTCGGGTGCAGTGTGTGTTGGGCGGTGGCCGAGGGCAGAGGCCCTGGCGGACTGATCCCTGGCTATCGAAACTGGCTATTGGGACATGGAATGTCACCTCTCTGGTGGGGAAGGAGCCTGAGCTAGTGCGTGAGGTTGAGAGATACCAGCTAGATATAGTTGGGCTCACCTCAACGCATGGCCTGGGCTCTGGAACCAGTCTCCTGGAGAAGGGCTGGACTCTGTTCTAGTCTGGAGTTGCCCTCGGTGAGAGGCGGTGAGCTGGGGTGGGTATTCTTGTATCCCCCCGGCTTGCTGCCTGTACGTCGGAGTTTTCACCGGTGGACGAGAGGGTAGTTTCCCTTCGCCTTCGGGACGGGGAACGGGTCCTGACTGTTGTTTGCTCTTATGCGCCGAATGACAGTTCAGAGTACCCACCCTTTTTGGAGTCACTGGGCGGGGTGCTGGAGAGTGCTCCATCTGGTGACCCCATAGTCTTGCTGGGAGACTTCAACGCTCACGTGGGCAATGACAGTGAGACCTCGAGGGGCGTAATTGGGAGGAACGGCCTGCCCGATCTGAACCCGAATGGTGTTTTGTTATTGGACTTCTGTGCAAACCACAGTTTGTCCATAACAAACACCATGTTCGAACATAAGGATGTCCATAAGTGCACATGGCACCAGGACACCCTAGGTCACAGGTCGATGATCGATTTTGTAATCGTATCATCAGATCTGCGGCCGTATGTTTTGGACACTCGGGTGAAGAGAGGAGCTGAGCTGTCAACTGATCACCACCTGGTGGTGAGTTTGATCAGGTGGCGGGGGAAGATGCTGGACAGACCTGGTGCACCTAAACGTATTGTGAGGATGCGCTGGGAACGCCTGGCAGAAGCCCCAGTCCGGGAGATCTTCAACTCCCACCTTCGGCAGAACTTCGACAGCATTCCGAGGGAGGCTGAGGACATTGAGTCCGAATGGACCATGTTCCGCACCTCCATTGTTGAGGCTGCTGCTCAGAGCTGTGGCTGCAAGGTGGTTGGTGCCTGTCGTGGTGGTAACCCTCGAACCAGATGGTGGTCACCGGAGGTGAAGGGAGCCATCAAGCTGAAGAAAGAGTCCTATCGGGCTTGGTTAGCCTGTGGGACTCCGGAGGCAGCTGACAGGTATCGACAGGCCAAGCGGAACGCAGCTCGGGCAGTGGCTGACGCAAAAACTCGGGTGTGGGAGGAGTTCGGTGAGGCTATGGAACAAGACTTTCGGATGGCATTGAAGCGATTCTGGCAAACCATCAGGCGACTCAGGAGGGGAAAGCAGTGCTCCACTCACACGGTTTATAGTGCGGGTGGGGTGCTGCTGACCTCAACTGAGGCTATAGTCGAGCGGTGGAAGGAATACTTCGAGGACCTTCTGAATCCCACTCACACGCCTTCTGTAGTGGAAGCAGAGTCTGGGGACGAGGGGGATGACCTGGCCATCACTGGGGGTGAGGTCAAGGAGGCAGTTAAACAACTCCTTGGTGGCAAGGCCCCTGGGGTGGACGAGATTCGCCCTGAGTTCCTGAAGGCTCTGGATGTTGTAGGGCTGTCTTGGTTGACACGCCTCTGCAATATCGCGTGGAGATCTGGGGCAGTGCCACTGGATTGGCAGACCGGGGTCGTGGTCCCCATCTTTAAGAAGGGAGACCGGAGGGTGTGCTCCAACTTTCGAGGAATCACACTCCTCAGCCTCCCCGGAAAGGTCTACGCCAGGGTGCTGGAAAGGAGGGTCCGTCTGTTAGTCGAACCTCGGATCCAGGAGGAACAATGCGGTTTTCGTCCTGGTCGTGGAACGCTGGACCAGCTCTTTATCCTCTCAAGGATATTCGAGTGCGCATGGGAGTTTGCCCAACCAGTCTACATGTGCTTTGTGGACTTGGAGAAGGCATTCGACCGTGTCCCTCGGGGTATCCTCTGGGAGGTCCTGCGGGAGTATGGAGTGTCTGGCCCATTGTTGCGGGCCATTCAGTCTCTGTACAACCGCAGTGAGAGCTTGGTCCGTATAGCTGGTAATAAGTCGGATTCGTTTCCTGTGGGTGTTGGACTCCGCCAGCGCTGCCCTTTGTCACCGATTCTGTTCATAACTTTTATGGACAGAATTTCTAGGCGTAGCCAGGTGGCGGAAGGCTTCTTCCTCGGTGGCCTCAGAGTCTCATCTCTGCTCTTTGCAGATGATGCGGTCCTGTTGGCTTCATCAGGGGGTGGCCTCCAGCTCGCAGTGGAACGGTTCGCAGCCAAGTGTGAAGCGGCCGGCATGAGAATCAGCACCTCTAAGTCTGAGGCCATGGTCCTCAGCCGGAAAAGGGTGGAGTACCCTCTCCGGCTCAGGAACGAGTTCTTGCCCCAAGTGGAGGAGTTCAAGTATCTTGGGGTCTTGTTCACGAGTGACGGGAGAAGGGAGCGGGAGATCGACAGACGGACCGGGGGTGCTTCTGCAGTAATGCGGATGCTGCACCGGTCTGTCGTAGTGAAGAGGGAGCTTAGTGTAAAAGTGAAGCTCTCGATTTCCTGGTCGATCTACGTTCCTACTCTCACCTATGGTCACGAGCTTTGGGTAGTGACCTAAAGAATAAGATCGCGAATACAAGCGGCAGAAATGAGTTTCCTTCGAAGGGTGGCTGGTCTCTCCCTTAGAGATAGGGTGAGGAGTGCAGCTATCCGGGAGGGGCTCAGAGTAGAGCCGCTGCTCCTCCACATCGAAAGGAGCCAGTTGAGGTGGCTCGGGCATCTGATTAGGATGCCTCCTGGCCGCCTCTTGGGTGAGGTGTTCCGGGCATGTCCCAGCGGGAGGAGGCCCCGCGGCAGACCCAGGACACGCTGGAGAGATTATATCTCTCGGCTGGCCTGGGAACGTCTTGGGGTCCCCCCGGATGAGCTAGAGGAGGTGGCTGGGGAGAGGGAAGCCTGGGCTTCTCTGCTTAGGCTCCTGCCCCCGCGACCCGGCTCCGGATAAGCGGAAGAAAATGGATGGATGGATGGATGGATGGTTTCTCTGAATTGGACCTGGAGATACCTGGCTTGTCGTTGTAATTCAGGAAGTCTAGGCAGCTGTCTGGCCTTGGTAAGGCTGCTTATGACGGGAATGCAGGAAGGTACAGACTCAAACTCAGAGTCTGTATATCTGCAGCTGATTTGGAGGGTTAAGATCTTGGAGATGTATGTATCTGTTTCTACACGGCGAAGGAACGAACCAAGAAGATTCGGATGAATTGGATTTTTTCGCCACAGAGAGGTGCCAGTAAGACTGAAGGCTGTCAACAAATTAATGAGTACAGTCTGTACCCAAAAGAAGTCGTAGAATCAGGAATTTGGCTCCCTGGCATTCTTGGACTGCTGCTTATCAAATTGTCTCCTGGATGTTTGTAAACAGATACTGTACCCCCCAGCTGTCCTGTCTTCTTCTGACCTGTGTTGGACTGATCTCCCTGACCTAGCTGCTGATGAACTCTACATCTTATCAGAACTGTTAGCTGAGGAGGGAGTTTGAGTCAGCCCCACAGTAGTACCCACATCCACTGAAGACCCAGCATCTTCTTGGATGGGTGTTCTGTTAACTGTAATTTCCCCATTGTGGGATCAATAAAGTATCATCATAACTGGTTGTAGTGGAAGAGAGATTTCATCACTCATTTGTGATTTGTTGGCTGGTGTTATCATGTGAACAGGCTGTGAGAACAGAGCTCATAAATTCTATGCAAGGTCAAACAGACCCTGCAGATCAGCTCTGCCTGCTGAGGAACGAGCACCCACTGTAAGCTGCTGTCTCCATAGCTGATGTGTATTTTATGGTCTGATAGCTGATAGTATTTTTATAGTGTAGGACTACTAACTGAATTAATTGTCGTCTTCTTTGTGTTTCAGTGACAATGTCGACTGTATCTCAGACTGATACTAATGTTACTGTTGAACTGCAGAATCAGGGGTTATTGAGGACAATAATTATTTCTGGTCTGTCTACACTTCCAACCTGTGTGTTTCTCTTCATTAATGGAATCATGTTGTTCACAATGAGGAGTAAACCAGTGTTTCGTGAGACATGTCGCTATGTGCTTCTATATAACCTTCTGTTTTCAGACACTGCACAGCTGGCACAGACTCAAGTTATTTTCCTGGTAACGGCTTTTCAAGTACAATTACCCCTTCCTGTATGTGCTATTTTAATCTTGTTGGTAAATCTTACAGGCAGAATCACCCCTCTCACACTTGTCGTGATGCCTCTGGAGAGATACATTGCTGTGTGTTACCCACTGAGGCATGCTACCATTGTCACCCTCAGAAACACAGGGGCTGTTATCATTGTGATCTGGGCTGTCAGTTCACTAAACAATGTGACTCGACTTTTGGTGTTTTTTGAAGTTTTATCAAAAAATGTGGAAAACCTAGGGATGATCAACGATTGTTCTAATGTGGGTATAATCCTGGGGTCAAAGTCTGAACAATATGACACAATCTACACATGTTGTCTGTTTGTATCTGCTGGTGTGGCAGTCATTTTTTCTTATGTTGGTGTGATAGTAGCAGCCAGGTCAGTCTCCACAGACAAAAGTTTAGCCAGAAAAGCTTGTAACACTCTGCTGCTGAATGTGATACAACTGATCCTCAGTCTGTCTGCTAATATTTATAATCCTCTGATCAGAGCTCTTTCAAGAACTGTAGCAAGGACAGTATTTTTGTGGGTCCAGAGTGTATTTTATATTTGCTTTATTATCCTCCCCAGGTGTCTGACCTCTCTTATCTATGGGCTTAGAGACCAGACCATCAGGCCTGTCCTCATATACTATTTATGCTGTCGAATGAAAACCTCTGTTGTTTAAGCCAGTAGCTGAGATTTCACATTCTGACTTCTGCAAATCAGCATATTTGAGAGCCCCCACCTTTTCACACTGTTGCTCTCTGGAAGGAGCTACAGAGCAATAAAGACACATTTCCAGGCTACAGAAAATCTTCTGTCTGAACACCATGAAAGCACTGAACTCTGTCTCAGAACATCCCAAATAATATCACAAAGGACTGTGCAAATTGTTATATGTGTGTATTTCTTGTAATTCCTGTGTGTGCATATTATGGGTGTGTGTGTGTGTATATATATTCAATTCAATTCAATTTTATTTATATAGCGCCAAATCACAACAAACAGTCGCCTCAAGGTGCTTTGTATTGTGGGTAAAGACCCTACAATAATACAGAAAAAACCCAACAGTCAAAACGACCCCCTATGAGCAGCACTTGGTGACAGTGGAAAGGAAAAACTCCTTTTTTAATGGGAAGAAACCTCCAGCAGAACCAGGCTCAGGGAGAGGCAGTCATCTGCTGAGGGGGGGGGGGGGGACAACAGACATGCTGTGGAAGAGAGACACAGATTAATAATAATTAATGATTAAATGCAGAGTGGAGTATAAACAAAGTAAATAAGGTGAATGAAAAGAAACTTTTCATTATGGGAACCCCCCCAGCAGCCTAGGCCTATAGCAGCATAACTAAGGGAGGGTTCAGGGTCACCTGATCCAGCCCTAACTATAAGCTTGATCAAAAAGGAAAGTTTTAAGCCTAATCTTAAAAATAGAGAGGGTGTCTGTCTCCTGAATCCAAGCTGGGAGCTGGTTCCACAGAAGAGGGGCCTGAAAGCTGAAGGCTCTGCCTCCCATTCTACTCTTAAGTATCCTAGGAACCACAAGTAAGCCAGCAGTCTGAGAGCGAAGTGCTCTGTTGGAGTGATAAGGAGTACCATATCACCCCAATAGAGCACTTTGCTTTGAGGTCTTTGAGATAAGATGGTGCCTGATTATTCAAGACCTTGTAGGTGAGGAGAAGGATTTTAAATTCTATTCTAGATTTAACAGGGAGCCAATGAAGAGAAGCCAATATGGGAGAAATCTGCTCTCTCTTTCTAGTCCCTGTCAGTACTCTAGCTGCAGCATTTTGGATCAGCTGAAGGCTTTTCAGGGAGCTTTTAGGACAGCCTGATAATAATGAATTACAATAGTCCAACCTAGAAGTAATAAATGCATGAATTAGCTTTTCAGCATCACTCTGAGAAAGGATGTTTCTAATTTTAGAAATATTGCGCAAATGCAAAAAAGCGGTCCTACATATTTGTTTAATATGTGCATTTGTGACCTATGTGTATCTGGTGTCCTCTCTGAGTGTAGGAATAAATCACGAGAGCTGCTCAGGCTGTGGCATCAGTTGTTTTTAATTCTCCATCTGCATCTGCAGTTTCACAAAATGAGCACAGAGGTAAGGTGTCTCTGGTCAGCAAAACAAGCGCTCCTTCTCATGAGTGATCCTCGCGACTCTGAGGATTACCCACAATAAAATAATAAAAACATTGGAGATTACAGTGACCGTATAGTGGATATTTTTCTCTTACAATCAATTCAGTGGAACGAACCTCTCAAAAAAAGAAAGCAATTAAGTAAATGTTCTGAAAATAAAATAAACTGACATTTTATTTACTGGATGCCATTTTCTTAGAGTTTATAACTTAACAATGCAAAAATAAATGAACTCTTTTTTTATATAAAACTGAATATATAAAACTCAGTAAAGTGGAGTATTAACCATCTGCTACAATGATAAAATGCTATTTGATAAAACATACCTGCAGTTTCACAAAATGAGCACAGAGGTAAGGTGTCTCTGGTCAGCAAAACAAGCGCTCCTTCTGCAAGGAGGAGCGATAGCGTTACTGCGCGGGAATTTCCCACGTTTTCACACAACTAGATTCTTCTAAGGCACGACCATAACGACAGAACAACAGAACGATCGTGACCTACAGTAAACATAGTTCAATAATATACACAAGTGAAAACCATAAACATACTCCATAAGCATGACAATCATATTTCTTTGTCAGACATCGCAGAGACATGTTACCTCATGAGTGATCCTCGCGACTCTGAGGATTACCCACAATGCCTTGCTCCTAAGGGTGAATGCAGTATAACTTTTGACCAGCAGATGGTGCATTTTAGCAGGATTTAGCACGAACCATTTTAACTATGTTACATACACCCCCCTTAAATTCTGCTAAAATGGGGCCTATCAGATAAGAAAAACACAAAAAAATTGAACTCACACAAGGTTAACTGTATAGCAGCAAGAGCACAAGTCCAAGTCAGTTAGAAACTTTCCACGAGGAACAAGTTAAGCAAGAGTGTGGCCAATTCTCTCGCCAACTCAGACATGAAAGATGCCATATACACCTCTCAGTATGTGAACATTGCTCTAAGGCAGAAGATACTCAAAAAAAATGCTCAAGGATAACATTACTGCACAATTTCTCAGAACAATTATCAAGTTATCCCACAAACATAGTTCTTACAAAAGAAAACAAGGAATCAACAGTTGAAACTGAGTCATCAACATTTTGCTCATTGATTTAAAAAATGAGACGTGCTGGGGGTTTTACAGGTCTCCCTGATCTAGTGCAAAGAGCTGGTGGCTGTGTACAAACTACGTGGTCCTCAGTCTGTACAGCTAGTTGTGTGTCAGTCTTGTGCTCAGGTGAAAGGACCTGATGAGCATCCCCTGCTGAGGGCTGCAAGGGGGTACTCTGGAGCTCAACGCATTCAACAGTGTGGTCCGATGAGGGGACCTGTTCAACCAATGGTTCACACACAGCCTGTGGAACAACAGTCGCCTCAATCTCTGGGGTTGAGACACTCATGGCTACATCAAGAGAACACCCAGTTAGACTGGCTTCAGAGTCCCCTTCACTTGTTTGGTCTAGTCGCATGAGCCAGTGAATTGTCTTTGTCTCACTGTCCTGTACATCAGCTGGAGGGTCTGGCTCACATTGTCCACTACCAGCTACTGAAGAACAGCTTGACTCCAGTTCGTATTCACCTCCCAAGGGGAGGAAACTCACTGGAAGTAGGAGGTTTCTATGGACAACTTTCTCCCTCAATGTCACAGGGTCTCTGATGCAGTACACGTTTATGCCAGGTTTTACAGCTGCCACTTCAAAAACTGTGGATTCCCATTTGTCAGCAATCTTTTTCTTCCCTCTTTCACCGCGATTAGCGAGCAAGACTCTATCACCAACAGAGAGAGGTGATCCTTTAGCTTTGCGGTTGTAGTTCTTTGCTTGATGGGCTTGTTCCACCCGGCTGTTCTGCCTGGCAATGCGGGCAGCTTCAGCCAGATCACGTTTCAGATGTGAGACAAACTCACGATGGTCGACAACAGTACTAGTAGGAAGAACATGCTGGAAAACAACATCAACAGGTAGACGAGGAATTCTCCCAAACATGAGGAAAAACGGAGCAAAACCTGTCGTCTCATGTTCAGTACAATTGTAGCAAAATGTCAGCATCTGAAGCATCTGTGGCCACCTGGCTTTGGAGTGTGGTGGTAAAGTCCTTATCATGTTCCCCAGCGTCCTATTGTATCGCTCCATGATACCATTCCCCATCGGATGGTATGGGGTGGTGTGTGACTTCTGAATGCCTGCCATGTCCAGGAGCTCCTTAATGAGTTGGCTCTCAAAGTTGGCCCCCTGATCGGAATGTATACGTCTGGGAAATCCATAGATACAAAAAAAGTCATTCCACAGGCGACGGGCAACCTGCCTGGCAGACTGATTCTTACAGGGAAATGCATGCGCTAATTTGGAAAAGTGGTCCGTGACAACCAAAACATCAACACACTTCTTGTCAGTCTGTTCAGCAGTCCAAAAGTCAATGCAGACTAGCTCCATCGGTTCAGTGGTACAAATGTTCTCCAGAGGTGCACGGTCGTTTGGCTCTGGGGTCTTTCCAACCACACAACGAAAGCAGTTCTTCACATGATTGATGATATCCTGCTCCATTCATATCCAAAAGAATCTTTGCCTGGCAAGGGACAGAGTGCGAGCTTGCCCCTGATGGCCTGCAGAATCATGAAGGCCCTGGAGAACTTGAGCCTTCAGGGAGCCTGGGACAACAAACTGGTAAATCCGTGTGTTCAGGTGCCTGTCCTTTTTCACCTTATACAAAAAGTCCATCCTTAATCAAAAGTCTGGGCCAATGTCTCAGCAATTTCACTACACTGTGAGATTCATCAGTGCGTTCACATCTGGTGGGCCTTCTGTGTCGCTGGACATAAAAGAAAACCCTGCTCAAAACCTCATCTTGTTCTTGCAGGTCAACAAGTTCACTCTTCGGCATGGAATCAGGCTGAGCAACACTCGCTAGCTGTGGCATATTAGGGCCAACCCCTCTCATGCAGCTGATACTGCCAGAGTCATGTGCAGTCAACACAGCAGAGACATCCTGGGAAGAGAGAGAACCTTGAGAGAGAGGCAGGGTGGCAGTAGCCTCCCCCTCGGATTGACCTACAACCAACTGGCAGTTGGCAGCACACCGAAATGCGTCTTGCACGTTCCTGTCCGCCAGACCATCCACCTGGTTCAACAAAGCAGCATAAGGCTCGGTGACCAGCCGGTGGCCCATGCATGACAGAACAAATGGCTCCCTACTTAACGCATCAGCAACGACATTTTTCGTGCCAGGGTCATACTTCAGCTCAAAACTATATGCTGCAAGCCTTGAAACCCATCGTTGCTCACATGCGTCTAACCTAGGTTTAGTCAAGATATATGTTAACGGGTTATTATCTGTCCAAACTGTGAAATGGTGGCCCTTCAACCAATGGCTGAACTTGTCACAGATTGCCCATTTAAGAGCAAGAAACTCCAACCGATGCGCTGGGTAATTTAACTGAGCGCGTGAGAGTGTCTTGCTGGCAAAAGCCACTGGTCTGGCAATTTTTCCATCTGGAGGCAACTGAGAAAGGACAGCTCCAAGGCCATCAAAAGAGGCATCGACTGCAAGGATGAATGGTGCATTAAAATCTGGATGGGCTAATGTGACACTATGCACAAGTTCATGTTTCAAAGTCCTGAATGCTTCTCTACACTCATCAGTCCAGTCAGCTGGAGGCAGTTTCACTTGGCCTCTTTTAAATTTGGGCTTATGGCCCCTTCCCCTCTTATGTGATGCAGCTGGCTCAGCCACAAGATCAAACAGCGGTTTAGCTTTTGCAGAGCACTGTTCAATAAAGTGATGGTAATAGAGAACCATTCCTAGGAAGGATCTGATTTTTCTAGCACAAGGTGTCACACTGTCAGACTCCATCAGATCAGCTTCCTGCACGTTATCTATAGCCTCTACTTTACTTGGGTCCATTTGTACACCATCACCACATATGATGTGTCCCAGGAACTTCACAGACCGCTGAAGGAAGTGGCATTTCTTAGGTGAGAGCTTCAGGTTGTTGGCAGCAAGGCGTGAAAAGACCATCTGTAGACGTTCAAGTGCCACCTGTTCAGATGGGGCATAGACCATAAGGTCATCCAGGTAGAATAACAGGCTTGTGAAGTTCTCATCACCAAAAATGGACATCATCATTCGCATAAAAGTGGCAGGACTATTTGTCAGGCCTTGGGGCATCCTGTTATACTCATGAAGGCCAAATGGGGAAGAGAACGCGGTGTACTTTTTATCATCCTCATGGAGTCTGACATTGTAGAACCCCGACGTGAGGTCCAATGTGGAAAAGAAGACATTTCCACCAAGTGCAGCAAGTGCATCTGACTGATGAGGCAAAGGGTGTGCATCTTTAACTGTCCTTGCATTCAGCCATCTGAAGTCGTTACATATGCGCAAGTCACCATTTGGCTTAGCAACCAAGACAAGGGGAGATGAGAATTCACTCTGTGACTTACGAATTATCCCCGACTCCTCCATCTCGTTCAGGGCAGTGCGAAGTTTCTCATAATAGCATGGCGGTACCCGTCTGTATGGCAGTCTGAAGGGTTTGTCATCTACAAGGCAGATTCTGTGGACAAAGTCTACTGCCTCACCACAATCCATTTTGTGCTGGGAAAAGATGGATTCATACTGTTCAATGATCCGCAGCAGTTTGCCCTTCCATTCCAGGGAAACTTCACAAGACAAAAGGTCCAGGTCCTGTAGGCCCAAATCACAGAGGGTCTGTGACATTTCTGCCTCTGATCTCAGAGTGGGCGGTGAGTCTTGTGTGTACTGTGCACTTGATTGAATACGGACTGGTTCAGGTAAGTCCTGTACAGAAAGGCAGGGGGACACATCAGCAATCTTTGTATTTCTTCTTAGAGTGAGGGGCTTCTCAGAGGGATTCACCACTTTAACAGGGACCCAACCATCCCCCCACAAGGAGGTTACAACTCTGCCCACCAGAATCTGAACAGGTCTGGACCGAGACTGGGTGGGCTCAATGATGACAGTACTCCCTGCCACTGAGGCGTCAGGTGCAGGCAGCTTAGCCCACACCAAATGTTCAGACATGGGTTGCAGGGTGACGCGTCTCTTGAGTTTTGCAGTGCCAAAGCTGGGAGGCAGTGCATGTACATCACAGTTATCTGAATAAGACAGCAAGAATGCCAAGTGGGGTAAAGTGTCACTCTGAATACCACCCACTGTGGACGGGCTATTCTGGGCACCAAGAGTCACTTTTAACTGTGAAATAAGCCACTTTATAGCATTGCTGCCCAGGATCATGTCATCAGTCTGGCCCGGGACAACCAGAACAGGAATTATCACTCTAAAGCCATAAACTGATACAGTGAGGTCATACATAGCAGAAGGCGTGACAAAGTGGCCCCCACACCCTATGATGACAAAATCCTCAGCTGATTTCCTTTCAATATCAGGGATTGACTGTGAGAGTTTTCTGTCGGCCATCTCACTTACGGTGCATGCCATAGATCCACTGTCCACCAATGCCTTAAGAACATGTCCACCATCAGTAGTCACATCAGAGTAGAACAAGCTATCAGTCTTTGAGAGTCGATGCAGGCTCTGTGCAATCAGTGTTTTCTGTGGTGGCACCATGCCACTGTAAGTGCAGAATAAAGCCTCATAATCATCAATATCTGTCGAGTCAAAGGTGGGAGGTCTATTCACTTGATCTGCGCTGTCCTCCCCTCCACGCAGATCATTCAGTTTCCCTGCTGTCCGTTGGAAGGAGAACACCTCCCTTTGGGGCAGTTGCGCCTTGAATGGCCAGGTAAGTGACACAGGAAGCACAATCTGTTTTCTCGACAGTGAGTCAGTGTAGAGTGGGAGCTGTCTCTGCATACAGAGCATGGTGTGTCCTTCAAGCCTGGTATTTTTGGCAATTTGGTACTCTGTCGCCCTACAGTAGCATGAGCATAGCCAGGGCCCTGAAGCAACAATTTCTCAAGCATGCTGATCAACCGCTCAATAGCAGAGCCCTCCTGATTCACAACCTGTCTCTGCTCATGGCCGACTGGACAAAAAGTAGCATTAGCGCTAACCTCAGCCTTATGTACATGGACACTGTTGCTCTTATCTGAAGAACGCTTGAGCCCTTTTTCAAGGTGATACTCATCCAGCACTTCTTGAACTTCACGAGCAGACCATTTAACACATGTCTTAGTTTTAAAGACAAGAGCCAGGTCCCTGCAGGGGCAGTGTCTGATGAACATGCGTGCAACTTCAACACCAGCATTGTCAAAAGATTTCCCCTGCTCCTTAAGACAGTTACCAACAACATCAGCGGCTCTGTTTAGCCTTAGCCAATACTCATATGGATCTTCTCCGTCACTTGGTAGGGTGAAATAAAAATCAGCCAGGGGCACCGACGAGCAGTGGGAGGAGCTAAAATGTTTGCGTAAGAGGCCATAGTTGGCTTGTGGGTTATGCTGGACATCAAGACCACCATTCCTTACACCAAATTTTACAACATCCTTCGCTCTGCCTCTCAGGTGCATCATAATCTCCTCAGCTTGATTTTCTGGGAGAATGCCGCTCTTCCTTACGTAACTCTGCATGGCTTCCTCCCATTCATCAACAGTCAGTGAGTCCGAACCCTCACCTCGAAATATAGGTGGGTCTTTGATCTGTCTCTGAGCTACTAGCTGCACCTGGGAAAGATCTAAAGCTTGACTGGAAGGGATGTCTTATGTTTCATATGCCCCACCAGGACATGCATACGTAGCAGCTGCAGGACTTGAGGTGTGAGGTGTATTAAGATGTGACATAACGCTATCAGCCAGCTGTTGTCCAATCTGCTGTACAATAGAACTCATTTGATCAACTAGGCTTACATCAGTAATTGGAGGATTTCCAACTGGCGCCGTAGCGCCCTCTGATGGCTGTGAGTCAAACAAAAGCCCACAGGGACTATCTGCTGTCCTATTACCCACCCGATGGCCACCCAATGAAAAAGGAACAGCTGTGAACCCTCTACCCCTACCAATACCAAGGGGGGTCACATTTAAGTTATCACCACAGTTACTGAGATCCATATTTAGCAGTACATCAAAAGAACTACAATGGGCTTAACACAATATGATAACAGACAAATGTAAAATTGAAGTACACCCAACAGTCAAAACACAAGAGATGCTCCAAACGATGCTGCGATGAGAAGACACCAGCCCGGTCCGATGTTGTCGAGAACGAGTCACGGCACCAATGTGACCTATGTGTATCTGGTGTCCTCTCTGAGTGTAGGAATAAATCACGAGAGCTGCTCAGGCTGTGGCATCAGTTGTTTTTAATTCTCCATCTGCATCTGCAGTTTCACAAAATGAGCACAGAGGTAAGGTGTCTCTGGTCAGCAAAACAAGCGCTCCTTCTCATGAGTGATCCTCGCGACTCTGAGGATTACCCACAATAAAATAATAAAAACATTGGAGATTACAGTGACCGTATAGTGGATATTTTTCTCTTACAATCAATTCAGTGGAACGAACCTCTCAAAAAAAGAAAGCAATTAAGTAAATGTTCTGAAAATAAAATAAACTGACATTTTATTTACTGGATGCCATTTTCTTAGAGTTTATAACTTAACAATGCAAAAATAAATGAACTCTTTTTTTATATAAAACTGAATATATAAAACTCAGTAAAGTTGAGTATTAACCATCTGCTACAATGATAAAATGCTATTTGATAAAACATACCTGCAGTTTCACAAAATGAGCACAGAGGTAAGGTGTCTCTGGTCAGCAAAACAAGCGCTCCTTCTGCAAGGAGGAGCGATAGCGTTACTGCGCGGGAATTTCCCACGTTTTCACACAACTAGATTCTTCTAAGGCACGACCATAACGACAGAACAACAGAACGATCGTGGCCTACAGTAAACATAGTTCAATAATATACACAAGTGAAAACCATAAACATACTCCATAAGCATGACAATCATATTTCTTTGTCAGACATCGCAGAGACATGTTACCTCATGAGTGATCCTCATGACTCTGAGGATTACCCACAATGCCTTGCTCCTAAGGGTGAATGCAGTATAACTTTTGACCAGCAGATGGTGCATTTTAGCAGGATTTAACACAAACCATTTTAACTATGTTACACATTGAAGGAAAAATCCTGGTCAAAAATGACTCCAAGATTTCTCACAGTGTTACTGGAGGCCAAAGTAATGCCATCCAGAGTAAGTATCTGGTTTGACACCATGTTTCTAAGATTTGTGGGTCCGAGCAGAAGAACTTCAGTTTGACCTGAATTTAGAAGCAGGAAATTAGAGGTCATCCAGGCCTTAATGTCTTTAAGACATTCCTGCAGTTTAACTAATTGATGTGTGTCATCTGTCTTCATTGATAGATAAAGGTGAGTATCATCTGCAAAACAATGAAAATTGATGCAGTGCTTTCTAATAATACTGCCTAAGGGAAGCGTGTATAATGTAAATAAAATTGGTCCTAGCACAGAACCCTGTGGAACTCCATAATTAACCTTAGTGTGTGAAGAAGACTCCCCATTTACATGAACAAATTGGAGTCTGTTAGATAAATATGATTCAAACCACTGCAGTGCAGTACCTTTAATACCTATAGTATGCTATAATCTCTGTAATAAAATGTTATGGTCAACAGTATCAAAGCTGCACTGAGGTCCAACAGGACAAGAACAGAGATGAGTCCACTGTCAGAGGCTGTAAGAAGATCATTGGTAACCTTCACTAATGCTGTTTCTGTACTGTGATGAATTCTGAAACCTGACTGAAACTCTTCAAATAAACCGTTCCTCTGCAGATGATCAGTTAGCTGTTTACAACTACTCTTTCAAGGATCTTTGAGAGAAAAGGAAGGTTGGAGATTGGCTTATAATTAGCTAAGACAGCTGGGTCAGTGATGGCTTTTTAAGTAGAGGTTTAATTACAGCCACCTTGAAGGCCTGTGGTACATAGCCAACTAATAAAGACTGATTGATCATTTTTAAGATTGAAGCATCAATTAACCCTTTAACTGGCTGCTCCAAAATCACCAAAAAAGCCTGAAAAAGCATACCCAAATTAAATCAGCTGCTGTTCCTGAACTCTTTGGAGTATATGCAAAAGCTTGGTGTCTTTGTGAAGAAGACAAGCTATATTTTTCATTCTTGCAGTCAAAAATGCTGCAACTGTAATCGGTATGTAGCTATTAAGTTTGGAACACAGAAAAATTAGACAATTTTTGCCTCGCCTGGATTTTTCCTGTTTGTTTTTATGTAACTACACACTGAGTGTAGAAGGTATGGACGGAAAAATATAATGAAGCTGTAGAATGAAGTCTTTTTACCGTGTATTTCAAATTTTTTTCAAGATAGCACAAAAGCCTACTGTTTTGTAAAGGTTCTTGTGTGTTGATGTCCAGGCGTGGTCTTACATGTGAGCAGCCTTTGTTATCCAAACTTCAAATGCTGTAACTCATCAATGCTTCAACATACAGTCATCAATGAGGCTCTAATCAAAGATACTACCCTGAGGAATCCTCTGCTATACACAAAGTTACTGATAGTACAAATTAATTATAATTATAGACATATAAATCAGAGGTTGCCCTAATTTGTAAAAGAAGGAAAATGTTAGGCCTTCATTCACAAACCTCCCCCCCCCAGTCTATTTTCAGTGATTCCTTCACACATCCAAAATAAATAAATTGTATATGATCAAAAGTTACAGTAAATGTAAACACTACATTTTCACGTAAAATAAAAAACCACAATCCTCCCAATAGTCCTTCTCTGATACAGAACTTACAACCCCCTCCCAAACAAATACCCCCACCCCCACAAACAAAACGTACACAAAGCATAAAGCTTTCTGTAAATCTTTAGACACTTACTGCTCAAAAAAAGCTCTGAGCCATTGTCCTCCTCATCCTGCCGTAATAAACGTAATAAAGTCCCCCGTGAAAGCCTTATCAAGACCTATAACAACCTTCCCTGCCCCCAACACTGCTCTTGTAAATTTCCATATGTAGAGCACATGCACAATATAAGTGGCGTAACAACAGCGTATGGTGATATTTTTTGTGTAATGGTGCATGTCAAGCTCACCATTACATACATATTTACATCTAAATGGTATATAATACGAGGACGAGCTGAGAATAAAAAGTTACACGTACCATGGTTCGCCGTCAGAGTACAGCTGTTCGTTCGTGAGATTCCATAAAACTGGTCGAATCAGCGACAAAATCCTCTAATAAATAATAATCCAGTCTCGTGAATCATTTAGTCTCTTCATTGAATAAATATAGTCTGTTTTTGATGCATTCCGACAATCCGTTGGTGAGAAAAAGCATTGTAAAGACTGTTTACACACACTCACTTCCTGCTCAGTTTCACGCACGGAGGACGTACTGAATACGCAGGGAGTTTATGGTTTCACCCCATAGTGCCATATACCCATGTGTCAGGAATTTTATTGGCTATACATCTGTGGTTTCAGATTTTGGGTCAGACTCGACCAATCAGAACGATTGGGGAACATTTGGGGGGCATGTCCAGAAAAGTCACATGACACTGTCTGGCTCTGGAAAATCCATTTCATAACATGATTGGCCAAATGAGGTGTCAATACAATTCTGAGGGTCTACTCTGTCATATAAAAGCATCATAAGAGCTGACTGCAGCGTTACTGTGACGCGATGAGGCTTCAAAGTCGGGAACGGCCTGCGGGCGGGCCATTGCCAGTTAATAGGTTAACTGGCTGAGAGGTGCTCTGGGCTCCCTGTGTGTCTGAAAGAATGTGTGTGCTGACCTTGGGAAAACAAACCAAAACCGAACCAAACAAAACCCAGGAGACCGAACAAATCAAAATAGTCCAGGGGGTCAACCAGGGAACAGTCCAAAAACAAAACAAAACCACAGGGTTGGAACCAAAATCGGTGGCACAAAGCCAGAAAAAACAGTCCAACGACCAGTGCAGGCGATGCGGACGAAGACAGCCGAAGCAGTTCAGGGGGCCAAGGGACCCTGACAGAAAGAAAATAGCAAATACCTCCAAGCCAGAGACCAAAACAAAACCAAAACCAAAAACTAAAACAAAACCCAGGCAGGGAGCAACAGAGGAAGCAAGCCCAGGAACAAAACAAAACAAAAACACAGGGCCAAAACAAAAGGTGATGGCACAAGGCCGGAAAACAGTCCAAAGCTAGGCATCAGAATGAGGCAGAACAGAGGTGAAACAGTCCAGGGAGACCTCCCAACCAAGGGTAGAAACAAAACAAAAATTCAGGGGGCCACCCAGGCCAAGGGACCTGTCAGCTGAGTCCAGACAAGTTGGGGGATCGACCACGCTCCCAGTGGCGGCAGCGACAGTATGAGGCTGGAGGCTGACCATGCTCCCAGCAGCAGCGAGACGGGACAGGAGGCCAACCGTGCTCCAAGCGGCGGCGGTGAGACGAGACAGGAGGCCGACCGCGCTCCCAGCGGCGGTGGTGAGACAAGACGGGAGACTCAGACTGAGCCGCACCCTTGGGCTGGCTCAGACCGAGGGTCTGAGCCAGCCCAAGGGTGCCTGTGTGACCTTCAGGCACACAGTTGTCCCCCTGGACAGCTGTGGCTGCTTTGGGGAGTGCTTGGGTGCAGGTGGTGGAAATGCCCTCCGAGACAGGCTGAGGCGGCGGTGAAGCAAGTGAGCTGGGTGGCCAGGGACCCCTATATCCCAGGAAATGGGAAAGTAATTCCTCCGGTGTTAATCCAGGAGTTGGCTCCGGAGAAAATTCCCTCCATTGCTACTGGGAACTCTTTTTCCTCTGAGACCACGTAGTCTGCACCGAGGGTAAGCTCACCCACTCTGAATTTCTGCAGCTTAACCGGGGGAGCTGAACGGCGTCTCCGAGGACCATTCCAGTATGCTGGCCCTCCCAGAGCCAGGCGGGTGCCACTGTACAAGTCCGTGTCCACGAGGTCCATTATGGTCGCATCATTCTGTCATGAACTGCTGTGGTTGGCAGGAGTGAGGACCTCTAAGCAGATACCAGAGACATGGGAGTAAACTCAAAATACAGCTTTAATGCCAGAGACAGGGTTGCAGACACACAAAGGGAGCAAACTTTGACTGACTGACTGACTGAAGACCGCAGGACAAGCACCAGTGACAATGACGCAACAAAGACTGACTGGAACACAGACAATATAAACACACTAGGTAACGAGGGGATTATGAAGACCTGGGAGGGAGACACAGGAAGGAAAACTACACTACACTAGAAATCAGACAGTACCAAAATAAGACAGGAACTTACATGAATGAACAAAGCCCAATACAAACTGGAAAACATAACAAGAGCTCAACGAAAACAGAAATCAAAAGAACTAAACTAAAAATACTGGGCACATGGCCCAGGATCATGACAATTGTCATTATAAGTCAAGACATACAATGAAATTGCATTCCAGAACACTCATCCAAGAGGACACACAAAAGTAACACACAGGGGAGATAAGTGTCTGCAGCTGCTGCCACAAGGGTGCTGCTGATTTAAGCAAAAAGGAAAAACAAACAATAGGATAGTTAGGTTCAAAAAATTCATCTCGTACTGTGCTCATTATGAGCACAGTACCAGGTTCCAAAACACACCTCAGCAAAGCATATAGCACATTTAAAGCCAAGATAGCAACATGGTGGGGGTGGGGGGTATTCTGGAGCCAGGACCTAGCTCCCCGCCTAAACAGCTTGCTGATAGTGATGGTCATGAGTCAGCGATCATGGTACACCAGGTCCCAGGTCACACAAATCACAGAGAGAGGGGAGGGCGGAAGAGCATCTGTTACACATCGTCCAGAAGAGATATGATTACCAGCCTCAAGGCCGTCTAAGGGAGCCGAATTCATGATAATGCAGATGTTTTGGAACAGACTGCCTTGTTATTTTCTCGATAGCCTTCAGTTCACTGGGACACTCTCAGTAAATCCAATAGTCCAAATTGCTCAGTTACCATTCTCCAGATCTAATCCCTTTCACCTGCGAGCACGTTCTCAGCCGGACTACGCATCCAGCTTGTGGCTCAGGTCCAGCAGGTACTGAGTCTGAGTCTGTACGGTTCTGCATAGCCCATCCACATGCTTCATGAATCAACAACCTATCCGACCAGGTCTGATCCACTAGGACAAGTGGGCTCCCCTTTCCCTGATCTCATAGTGGAGAAAATACAATCAACAGTGTTGAGGGCCCGGTTTGCCAGGTCCCTTTTGATTCTTGATTCTTATTCAGTCGATGTGTAAGAGAGGCACTTACAGCAAGCAGGAAAGCAGTGAAGATGGGGAGGGCAGGAGAGAGAGAAGGATGCGACCTTCTCTATCGAGAGCAGGAAGAGAGTGATGATGTGCTAATTAGTTTCTAAGAGTTTTTGATCAATAAGTTAATAATGGGGTGGTTTACACAAAGTGTGAAAAAGGAGGGAGTTGTTGGGACAGACAGATAGTGCCAGACCAACTTCACAGCCTTTGGGAGATATGTTTATCTTATTTATGACCTTCTCATTCTCGGAGAAAAATCTATTTATCTTATCCTCAAAGGTTTTGCCAAGACATGAACGTCTGTGTCTAAGGAGGGAAGGGTGTGTGTAGGTCATCACACCCTGTTGCTAAGTAGAATAAATCTGCCAAGTCATGATTAAGAATATGTGAGAGAGTAAGGTCTGCATTTCTTTTATGGAGCTTTTATTGCTGATTAGAGAAGCTTGTGCCATGATGCCGGAATCAACCACTGGATGAACCAATCTGAGAAGGCCAAGTCTAAACCACGGCTCTCTCCATCTGTTTTTGAATTGATAGCTCTTGTAGTATAAAATTGTTATGTTTAGCTTAGGGTGGTGCTCTTCTAGGGAGAGGAGCACAGGCAGCTGGCTGGGAAGGCCTCTCCCTGGACAAGATTGCCCGTGTATCTTCTGATTGTTTAATATATTAAATGTTATAATTTTTTAATTAAAGTGTTTCAGTTGTCTTCCTTCACAAATAAAAAAAACGCCCTAACAAAGCCTTGAAGTAATAAATGCATGAATTAGCTTTTCAGCATCATGCTGAGATGTGATATTTCTAATTTTAGAAATATTGTGAAAATGCAAGAAAGCAGTACTACACTTTTGTTTAATACACTGCCTGGCCAAAAACAAAGTTGATGATAACACAATGTAACAATTTAAAAAAAAATTTTGTTCCCAGTTGTTAAGTGTGTTTTCCTAATTGTTTGTGCCTTAAATGAACAGAAAAAAGTTATTATTCCCTGTAAACATTGCTTTTGTGGTCAGCACAATGATATTTTGAAATTTATCTATTTTTAAGGATATTCGCGATATTTCAAGAGACTTCAAGAAGCTTCTGGAATTGTGAGAACTATCAAGAAGTTTCTAGAACTGTCCAGAATTATGTAGAACTTTCTGGGACTGTACAGAATTGTACGTAGCTTGTACGTACACTTGTACGTACACTTCACCCCACACCCATTACAGGAGGAGCTTAGGAAGGACCACTACTTTCAAATGTATATATTGTGTGTTATTCTGGTACCAGGTGATCAGTCTTGCTCCGCTGAATCCTCAGTACACTCTTGTACTTTGATACTGCATGGAATAAAGATTGACCATTTTTATCAAGTTTGGAGAGACGTCCTTTTTCGTTACAGTACACAGCAACTCAGTCAATTTAGATGGCATCAAGAGGTTGCATACGTCCAGCAGACGCATTTTGCTACGTATGTGGCCAATTTATAAAGACAAGAGCGAAAAGTACTCTGTGAAAGCATCTGCTAAGATGTGTGAGGCCTACAAAGCATACTTTGGCATGCCTGTTGGTGACCAAGACAAACCATGGGCTCCTCATTTCTCATGTGAGCACTGCAAGAAAACTCTTGAAGGTAAGTGGATAAATGCTACTCTCTTAAATAGCAGATTTTAATTTTAATTTTGCAAAATTCTGAAATCAGTTATAGTTTAAAAGAGCTTTAATTAACACCTTTTCACAAATTTCAATGTTGTAGTTAAATGTATCAAACAATACAATATATACGGATGTATTGTATTGTTTGATATATAACACAGATTTCAAATTGTGTTAATATCGTACATATCACTAGTCATTAGTGTGAAATAGGCCTAAATCAAATTCTCAATCCAAATCTTATTTTGTTTTTTGCTTATAGGTTGGTACAGGGGAGAGAAGAGAGCCATGCATTTTGCTATCCCAAGAATTTGGCGTGAACCGACTGATCACTCAACAAATTGCTACTTCTGCATGGTGGACCCTTCCAAACGTCGCACTGGCAAAAATGCACTGCCTGTAACGTATCCTGACATTCCTTCATCTATCGCCCCAGTACCACACTGCCCTGAACTTCCTGTACCAACTCCTCCAGACAGAGCTCAACCACCTTCAGGAGAAAGCAGCAGGTCAGACACTGAGGAAGACGCTGGAGATCCTGATTTCTCTTCATATGCAGCTGAGGAGCGGAAGCCATACTACTCTAACCAAAAAGACCTCAACGATCTGATCAGAGACCTTGGTCTCACCAAGTCCAGCGCTGAGCTTCTGACCTCAAGGCTCAAGCAATGGAACTTAATAGATGAAAGCGTCCAAGTCACAGATCAGAGGAAGCGTCACCAAGTTTTTTCCAGCTTCTTCAGTCATCAAGATGGACTGTGCTTCTGCAACAATGTGGCCGGTCTATTCGAGGCTATAGGTATCACCTGTAACCCGAAGGAGTGGCGCCTCTTCATAGACAGTTCATGCAAGAGCCTCAAAGCCGTGCTGCTTCACAATGGGAACAAGTATCCGTCTCTTCCTGTAGCTCACTCGGTGCACCTGAAAGAGGAATATACCAGTGTCAAGATGTTGCTAGGTGCCTTGAAGTATGATGAGTACGGCTGGGAAGTTATCGGAGATTTCAAAATGGTGTCATTCCTGATGGGCCTCCAAGGGGGTTTTACAAAGTATCCTTGCTTTATTTGCCTTT
Source organism: Archocentrus centrarchus (assembly GCF_007364275.1). Lineage (NCBI taxonomy): Eukaryota > Metazoa > Chordata > Actinopteri > Cichliformes > Cichlidae > Archocentrus > Archocentrus centrarchus. The sequence goes on along the minus strand of NC_044359.1, from coordinate 2,745,855 downwards.
GGGACATCCGGGATACTGAAGCGCACTACCACAGGCAGGACTGGCCTCAGTGGACAGAGTTCTCTGTGGGGAAGAACAACGTAAAGTGGGAGCCACTGGTGGACCCACGCAAGGTGCTGATGCCACCACTACACATCAAGTTGGGGCTCATAAAACAATTTGTCAGGGCTCTAGATAAGGAGTCGAGAGCTTTCAATTACCTCCAAGATCTTTTCCTTAAGCTGTCTGAAGCAAAGATCAAAGCTGGTGTCTTCGTCGGACCACAAATCAAGAAGATCATAGAGTGCAGTGAATTTCCCACGAAGCTGAATAGGAAGGAGAGAGCGGCTTGGAACAGTTTCGTCACAGTGGTTCACGGCTTCCTAGGCAATCATAAAGATGAAAACTATGCACAACTGGTTCAGACTCTGATAAAGAACTATGCTGCAATGGGCTGCAGGATGTCACTCAAAATCCATATCCTTGATGCTCATCTTGATAAGTTCAAAGAGAACATGGGAGCTTATTCAGAGGAGCAAGGCGAGCGCTTTCACCAGGACATTATAAACTCTGAACGCCGTTACCAAGGACAATATAATGAGAACATGATGGGCGACTATATTTGGGGATTGATTCGTGAAACTGATTTGCAGTATAGTCATAAATCTCGGAAAACCACACACTTCTGAACAGTTTTTGTAATCTGTGTAAATTTGCAATGCATATAGTGTTCTTAGTCTGACTGTATGAATGAGAAGATGCAAAATTGACTGTTTCTATAGTGAAAATGCATAGCTTTCGTTGTCGTGGTCACAGAAGCGAAGTTTATGATGAATGTAAGCAATTTTGCATTTGTGTTAGACATAAGCAATTGGAATATAACACTAAAAGGCTGGGAACAAAAATTGTGTTACGTTGTGTAATCTTTCAGCTGGCAACAAGTTATATAACCCCAACTGGTGCAATGAGTTGCTTCTCATTTCTTAAACAACCATGTCGAAAGACACATCGCGGGGTTGTGGAAAAGATGCCAGTTTGTTTGAGAAGGGTCAAATCATTGGCATGTCAAATCTAAGGAGATTGCAGAAACTACTACATGTTCACAAAGACAGAACATTTCCACTGCAAGAAATGCATCCACAATTAGTCCATCTTCCAAACTAACAGATCACTTTCAAAGGCTTTTGTGGTCTGTTGGGCAAACCTCTAACCACGAAATACAGCCACCTCTACCACCAGCAAACACAGAAACTCTGCGAGATAGGAGCACAAAACTGAGCAGCAGGTACCACCAGGCCCTGCAGCAGCTACCACCAGGCTCTGCCACCAGGCCCAGCGGCAGCTACCACCAGGCCCTGCCACCAGGCCCAGCAGCAGCTACCACCAGGCCCAGCCACCAGGCCCAGCCACCAGGCCCAGCCACCAGGCCCAGCCACCAGGCCCAGCCACCAAGCCCAGCGACAGCTACCACCAGGCCCAGCCACCAAGCCCAGTGGCAGCTACCACCAGGCCCAGCAGCAGCTACCACCAGGCCCTGCCACCAAGCCCAGCGGCAGCTACCATCAGGCCCTGCAGCACCTACCACCAGGCCCAGTAGCAGCTACAACAACATCCACGTGAGCCTGTGACATTCCTGACCACGGCAAGGAAGACCAACAGCTGCACCACTGCACTACTGTCAGACCTACAAACATCAGTGACTGGAAGGCAAACTGTTACCATCCATTCAGCTGTCAGTTGTCAATTGTTCCGGAGTTTGGGCCGGGTGTAGTTGGTTCCGCTGGGGCTCACGTCAACGGGCTGCTGTTTGTTTGTTGTTTTTGTTTTTTGGGTTTTTTTTTGGTTTTTTGCTGTGCCAAGCCCGACACCATGTTCATCGGGGGTCTAATTCCCTTTCCGGCTGTTGCTGGGCTTCTCTTTGTAGCCCTCTGTTTTGCTTCAGGATGGAGTTCTGGACATGCTATCGGCAAACCAGGCTGTATAGGTTCATGGTTGGTGGTTGCCGACTCTGCGACATCTACGTTAGATACTGAGCATCCTGGTAGGCCTTGGAATATTAATATGACTGAATTGAACACGTTTACGGGATCCTGTTGTCAGTGGGTTCTGGGGAAATGTTTTCTGCCCTGTCAGTTTAAAATCTACATGTGTTGTCAGCACTAGCTCTAGTTCTAATAGTTGTTTGTTTTTACCAGAAAAATTACATCCAAGGATCTAATAATGATGCTTTTGTTATTGTCTGGTATTCAGCCTAACCCTGGCCCCGTGGCTATATGTGATACACCGGCAGACTTTAAGAAACTGCCTGGGTTACACATCCTTCACATAAACGCTTGTAGTTTGCTACCTAAAATGGACATGATTCAAATCTGGGCCCATTCAACTGGTGCTGACATAATTGTTGTTTCTGAGACTTGGCTTTCCAAATCTGTACTGGACAAAGATGTGACAGTTGAGGGATTTAACATTTACTGCTCAGACCGCCCTAGGAAAAGCGGTGGGGTGGCAGTTTATGTGAAGGCTTATCTGGCTGTTCAGGTCTTTTTTTTGAAATTTTGGCCTTAAGTATTAATCTGTTTGGAAACCAGTCTTTAACTGTTGTTGGCTGTTATCGCCCCCCCCTGCTTCTCCTGAAGCACTATCTTCTTTAGTTCAACTTTTGTCTGATGTGCATTTTAATGAAATCATTCTGGTAGGTGATTTTAACTGGGACTGGCTCTCTTCTGTGTCTGACTATTTTAAAGCGCACTGTCTGTTTTTTAATCTAACCCAGACACGTCTGAATCCCAAATCCCCAGATAAATCAACTCTTATTGATCTTTTTTTTAACCAATATGCCACATAAATTTTCCACATCAGCAGTTTTTGCCAATGATATGAGTGATCACTGTATGGTTGGTGCTGTGAGGAACACAAAACTCTCGTGCTTTAAGCCCCGCATTGTCACAAGAAGAAACCTAAAGCTTTTTAGTGAGCAAGCATTTCTTTATGATTTGATGGACTTTAACTGGGGTCGTGTTACCCTGATTGACAATGTCGCTTTAGCTTGGGAATATTTTTATGAGAGTTTTATCTACTTTGTGGACAAACACGCTCCTTTTCGCCAGGTCAGAGTGAAAAGTCGGGACAGCCCTTGGTTCACTTCTGAACTGGCGGGTCTCCTACATGAGAGGAACCAGGCCTGGGCAGCCGCGAGGATGTCCGACTCTGATACTGACTGGCTATGTTTTCATCAGTTGCCTAATCAATTCACTGCGTCTGTTAGGAAGGCGAAACGTGATTACTTTTTGGCCTCAACCTCAGACAATCTGAATGACCCTAGGAGGTTTTGGCAAACTATAAATTCTCTTTCTGCCAGCTCACATTCCTCAGAACTACCACCTCATTTAATTATTGACTCTACTCCTGTGACAGACAAAACCGAAATGCTCAACTGTTTTAACAAACATTTTGACACTTCCTGTTCTTTGTTCGACACAGCATCTGATGGTAAACCTTTTGCATACAACTCTGGTAATAGTCCCTCGGTTAGTAATGCTTTTTCTTTTAGACCTTTCACGGCGAAAGAGGTCTGTAAAGCCTTAAAAAGCCTGAACATTAAAAAGTCAGCAGGACCAGACAATCTGTCTCCTGTCTTCTTGCGCCTGGCTGCAAATATCATTGCAGAGCCAGTGTCTTATATTTTTAATCTGTCAATACAACAAAATGTTTTACCAGAGATCTGGAAGTGTGCTTTCGTACTCCCCCTGCAGAAAGGTGGTGATTCCTCATTGGTCAATAATTACAGACCAATCTCCAAACTCTGTATTTTAGCCAAGGTTCTGGAAAAGTTGATTAACAACTAACTTAAGAGCTATTTGGATCAAAATAATATTTTATCACCCTTTCAATCAGGTTTTCGGAAACTGCACAGTACTGTAACTGCTTCATTAAAAGTTCTCAATGACATTTATGAAGCACTGGATGCAAAAGAATACTGTGCTGCTCTTTTTATTGATCTATCAAAGGCCTTTGACACTGTTGAAAATGGCATCCTATGCCAGAGGTTGTTGGAAATAGGTCTTTCGGATCAAGCAGTTGGTTGGTTTTCTAATTACCTTTCTGATCGTAAGCAGTGTGTGCAGTTTAATGGTTCCTCTTCTGGATTTTTAAATGTCACCAATGGGGTTCCGCAGGGTTCCGTCTTAGGACCTACATTATTTACCATTTATCTCAATGGTGTGGGACAAAATCCAAATGCATCTACCATTTTTACGCAGACGACACAATTATTTATTGCTGTGCTCGTACCATTGACAAGGTTTTTGAAAATTTGCAGTTAGCTTTTAACAGTATTCAGTCACAGCTCTTTCAGCTCAGGTTGGTTTTAAACACAGAGAAAACCAAGGTCATGTTGTTCTCAAACAGAAAGAGGGTGCCAGCAGTTCTTCCCTCTCTTGTATCAATGCAGGGTACTATTATTGAAACCATGACCTCTTATAAATACTTAGGTATTGTGACTGATAATAGTCTTTGCTTCAAATCACATATTGAGCACCTGTTAAAAAACTGAGGCTGAAATTGGGGTTCTTGTACAGAAACAGACCATGTTTCCCTTTTGCTGCAAGGAAAAGACTTGTTGCTGCCACTTTTTTACCCCACCTGGACTATGGTGACATCATTTATATGAATGCCCCTGTTCATTCTCTCCGCCAGCTGGACTCAGTTTATCATGGGGCATTAAGATTTATAACTGGTTGTAAACCCCTAACACACCACTGTACCTTGTATTCACTGGTCAACTGGTCCTCATTAACCTCACGCAGGATGGTTCATTGGTTTCATTTTATCTATAAATCTGTTTTTGGTTTAGTCCCTTCCTATTTATCAAACTACATGCTATGTAAACAAAGTAGTCCCAATCTGCATTCTCAGAAACTTATTACATTCATTGTTCCATCAGTTCGTACAGAGCTTGGAAAAAAGGCTTTCTCCTTTCCTACTCCATCTTCATGGAACACACTACAGAAGGACCTGCAGCTCTCACAAATGATCTCACCCACTGACTTTAAATTACTTGTAAACAATTTTGTTACATCATCACTGGGACCCTGTTCTTGTTTTGTATGACCATGTAAACATTTGGCATTTTATTTACTATTTATTGTATTATTTTATTGTTGTAAATTTAGTATGTTTTGGAAACAGGTCTCTCTTGCAAATGAGACACTGAGTCTCAATGGGATTACCTGTATAAATAAAGGTTAAATACTTTTTTTTTTTAAAAATACTAAAATTGGGCGCATCAGAGTAAGAAGAGAGGCAGGTGAAGTGATTCACCCATCATGCCTACTGCCCGCTGTACAAGCCTGTGGGAGCAGTGCTATGATCTGGGGTTGCTGCAGTTGGTCAGGTCTAGGTTCAGCAACATTATGTGCTCAAAGAATGAGGTCAGCTGACTACCTGAATATACTGAATGACCAGGTTATTCCATAGATGGATTTTTTCTTCCCTGATGGCACAGGCATATTCCAAGATGACAATTCCAGGATTCACCGGCTCGAATTGTGAAAGAGTGGTTCTGGGAGCATGAGACATCATTTTCACACATGGATTGGCCACCACAGAGTCCAGACCTCAACCCCATTGAGAATCTTTGGGATGTGTTGGAGAAGGCTTTGTGCAGTGATCAGAATGTGTCATCATCACTGCAAGATCTTGGTGAAAAATTAATGCAACACTGGATGGAAATAAATCTTGTGACATTGCAGAAGCTTATTGAAACAATGCCACAGCGAATGCATGCTGTAATCAAAGCTAAAGGCGGTCCAACAAAATATTAGTGCGTGACCTTTTTTTTTTTGGTGGAGACTTTCTTTTGGCCAGGCATTGTATGTGCATTGAAGGACATATCCTGCTCAAAACTGACTCCATAATTCCTGACAGTGTTAGTGGAGGCCAAGGTAATGCCAACCACAGTAATTATGTAGTTAGACATCATGTTTCTGAGATTTTTAGGGTCGAGTACAGTGGCCTGTTGTCAGCTGACACAGCCGAGAAGGTCCAAACAATCCAACCTTAACTAGAAATAAAACAAAACTAAGAACACAAATGAATACAAAATACATAATTTCATATAAACAAGCATAACTGGTTGTAGTGGAAGAGAGATTTCATCACTCATTTGTGATTTGTTGGCTGGTGTTGTCATGTGAACAGGCTGTGAGAACAGAGCTCATAAATCCTATGCAAGGTCAAACAGACCCTGCAGATCAGCTCTGCCTGCTGAGGAACGAGCACCCACTGTAAGCTGCTGTCTCCATAGCTGATGTGTATTTTATGGTCTGATAGCTGATAGTATTTTTATAGTGTAGGACTACTAACTGAATTAATTGTCGTCTTCTTTGTGTTTCAGTGACAATGTCGACTGTATCTCAGACTGATACTAATGTTACTGTTGAACTGCAGAATCAGGAGTTATTGAGGACAATAATTATTTCTGGTCTGTCTACACTTCCAACCTGTGTGTTTCTCTTCATTAATGGAATCATGTTGTTCACAATGAGGAGTAAACCGGTGTTTCGTGAGACATGTCGCTACGTGCTTCTATATAACCTTCTGTTTTCAGACACTGCACAGCTGGCACAGACTCAAGTTATTTTCCTGGTAAGGGCTTTTCAAGTACAATTACCCTTTCCTGTATGTGCTATTTTAATCTTGTTGGTAAATCTTACAGGCAGAATCACCCCTCTCACACTTGTCGTGATGCCTCTGGAGAGATACATTGCTGTGTGTTACCCACTGAGGCATGCTACCATTGTCACCCTCAGAAACACAGGGGCTGTTATCATTGTGATCTGGGCTGTCAGTTCACTAAACAATGTGACTCGACTTTTGGTGTTTTTTGAAGTTTTATCAAACAATGTGGAAAACCTAGGGGTGATCAACGATTGTTCTAATGTGGGTATAATCCTGGGGTCAAAGTCTGAACAATATGACACAATCTACACATGTTGTCTGTTTGTATCTGCTGGTGTGGCAGTCATTTTTTCTTATGTTGGTGTGATAGTAGCAGCCAGGTCAGTCTCCACAGACAAAAGTTTAGCCAGAAAAGCTTGTAACACTCTGCTGCTGAATGTGATACAACTGATCCTCAGTCTGTCTGCTAATATTTATAATCCTCTGATCAGAGCTCTTTCAAGAACTGTAGCAAGGACAGTATTTTTGTGGGTCCGGGATGTATTTTATGTTTGCTTTATTATCCTCCCCAGGTGTCTGACCTCTCTTATCTATGGGCTTAGAGACCAGACCATCAGGCCTGTCCTCATATACTATTTATGCTGTCGAATGAAAACCTCTGTTGTTTAAGCCAGTAGCTGAGATTTCACGTTCCGACTTCTGCAAATCAGCATATTTGAGAGCCCCCACCTTTTCACACTGTTGCTCTCTGGAAGGAGCTACAGAGCAATAAAGACACATTTCCAGGCTACAGAAAATCTTCTGTCTGAACACCATGAAAGCACTGAACTCTGTCTCAGAACATCCCAAATAATATCACAAAGGACTGTGCAAATTGTTATATGTGTGTATTTCTTGTAACTCCTGTGTGTGTGTGTGTGTGTGTGTGTGTGTGTGTGTGTGTGTGTGTGTGTGTGTGTGTGTGTGTGTGTGTGTGTGTGTGTGTGTGTGTGTGTGTGTGTGTGTGTGTGTGTATAAAGGCATATTTATTGGAATGGAATGCAATATTTGCTTCAGAGATTTCAGGGATGGTGTTTTTTGGACTTAGAGAACATTTGATTCTATATGTCCCTCCTAATGTGGATTCTGTTAGAGTTGTTTTTAGAGGCTGTTCACTACCTGTACCTCCATAGTGAGAGTTTCTTCATCAGTATTCTGTTTCTAATTCTCCTACACAGAATTTGTAGAGACACCGAAAGAGCAGAATGGTGTCTGGTTTAGTGCTCTCTAGATCATAACGTTGCTTTTTGCAGATGAAGTGGTTACACTGGAAATATTGACTGATCTCCAGCTTATACTGGGGCAGTTAGCAGCCAAATGAGAAGTGGGTGGGATGATATTTAGTACCTCCAAATCTGAGACCATGATTTTTATGCCACAGATAAGATTTACAACTTGGTCATTGTTCCTATGAACTGTAACATCAGCATAGCCTTCGTCAGCATACATTAAGACTGTGGTTAACTTTTGTCATGATGTGCTGTTTGGCAGGAGCAGGTAGACCCCAAAAGGCAGGACTCAAAGGTAGATGTAAATGAAAGGTGGTTTATTGAGAAATGATGAATGAATGGCTATGCTGGTAAGGACGGAAGCCAAAACTAACTACAACACAGGAAACAAGCCAGGAACAGAGCAAAAACACAGGGCAAAACGAAAGGCCGCAACACAGCCAAAAAACAGTCCAAATACAAAAACAGAACATGGGGCACAAGGAAGCAGTCCAGGAGGGCCAAGGGCAAGGGACAAAACAAAACAGGGCCAAAACAAAAAGCGACGACACAAGGCCGGAAAGCTCCAAAGTCCAGAACTGGGGGTCAGAACAGGAACAAAGCAGAAAACAGCAGCATGTGACTGGGGAACACAGTTCAACAAAAACAAAATTAGATTACATCATCTGCTACTGACCTGCTAACTAAGCTGACATGACACTGTGTCACGTGAGCTCAGCGTAGCACAGAGATGATATATGATATGTGACTGCAGGCTCCCTCCATAGAGGACAGCACAGACTTCAGCCCAATAATTACCTGCACAGGTAAATAACTGCGGATGACTTGGGGTTTTGAACCTGAACGTGTGCTGAAAAAATGATAGAAACTTATTGTGCTCTTGTGGACTAATGACATCACTGAGTTCATATCTAATTTCTTATTTGCTTCTTTTGAAATGTCTGATCCAACTCAGTCTCAGACCAACATTTCTGTTGGACTGGATAACCTAGAAAGAGTTTTGTTTTCCTCTCTGACTACATTACTGTGCTGTATCTTCTTCTGCATTAATGTCATCATGTTATTCACCTTGAGGAGTAAACTGGTGTTTCGTGAAACCTGCCGGTACATTCTCCTGTATAACCTCATTCTTGCAGACACTCTACAGATGGCAGTGAGCCAGATATTATACATGATGTCTGTTTGTAAAATAATGTCAGCTTATCCTGTCTGTGGGCTTCTTGTCATGTTTGCTAATCTCACCAATGAAATCTCTCCTCTCACTCTGGTGTTAATGTCTCTGGAGAGATATGTAGCTGTGTGTTACCCACTGAGGCACGCTAACATCGTCACCATCAGAAACACAGAGGTGGCGATCCTTTTGATTTGGGCCTTTTGTTCAGTAAATATCCTCATTCGAGTTCTGTTGCTGTTAGAGTTTCCCTTTAAAGAGCTGCAGAGTCTGCAGATCAAGAAATACATTTGCGACACATTCCTCATGTTTCTCACTCCTGTATCTCATGAGTATGACAAAGCTTACTCTTGTTTTCTGTTTGTGTCAGCTTTTGTTGGAGTCACTTCTTCCTATATAGGTGTTATACTGGCAGCCAGGTCGGCCTCCGCAGACAAAGCTTCTGCCCGGAAGGCTCGTAACACACTGCTGCTGCATCTGGTGCAGCTGGGCTTCAGTCTCTCTTCAACTGTGAACAATGCATTAATTTTAGTCATCTCTAAAACCTTTTCAAGACGAGTGCTTTTACTCATCCAGAATGTTTTTTATGTGCTTCTTTTTATTCTTCCCAGATGTCTGAGTGCACTTATCTATGGGCTCAGAGACCAGACCATCAGACCCATCCTTATGTATAATCTATGTTGTCGACTGAAACTCTCAGTCATCACAACAAAGGCTAAGATTTCCCCTTAGGATATATGGAAAGTAGCAATAACTGTCTCTATGTTTGTTAAACTCTTTCACAGTCATCTAAGTGATTTTCATAAATCAGCAATAAATTAACTGGAAGTTTATTTTTCTGGCAATAACTTCTCATTTGTTTGTCTTTCCTGTAAGAAGAACACATCCAGATGTGGTTTTTATCAGTATTTCTTAAAATCCAGTTATACCAGCCTGTCCTTATTATCATCCTCAAAGTCCACCAGTAGCCCATCCATCCATTTTCTTCCACTTATCCAGTTCAGGGTGAGAGGGACTGGAGCCTATCCCAGCTGTCATAGAGCAAGAGGCAGAGTACACCCTCGACAGATCAGTCTGTCACAGGACTAACAGAGACAGACAGCTGTTCATGCCTAGAGCCAATTAACCCAGCCTGCATGTCTTTGGACTGTGGGAGGAAGCCGGAGTATCCAGTGAGAATGCACACAGACATGAAAACATGCAAACTCCACACTGAAAGGCTCGTCTGACGAGGAAGGCCAGCAGCATCATTTCAGCATCACTTCACCCTCTACAGATTCATACAATCCCACATAAACTGCAGTGGCCTCCATCACCTCCCACACACTATAATAACTTGCACTGATAACTTTCAGGACTCTTTTTTCCTCCCTACATAAGCACTGCTTCAAGTTTAATATTCTATTTCTTATCTATTATTATTATTGTTGTCTATTTATCATTTTTTTACTATTTGTTTTCTTTCATTAATGGGCAGAGACACCGGTATAAATTGTATACATTTGATACATTTGTAGCCAAAATTTGCAATTTGTACACAGCATGCACAGTATGCATTATGGGTGGGAGTGTAGCTAAATGTGTGCATAAATGATGGCAGTAGAGTAAAGTATCCAAGTGACTCATAACAAATTTAACACACTGATAACATTTTTCTTGCTCCAGCCTCTGACGGGGACGGTCGCATTCTATCTCTCTCCCTGCCCTCCCTATCTTTCCTGCTTGCTGCTTGCTGTGAGAGCGTCTCTTGCACACTGTTCGAATAAGAACAAGATTGAGAGCAATATGGATTTGGCAAACTGGGCCTTCAAGACCATGGATCGAATTTTTTCCACTATGAGATCTGGGAAAGGGGAGCCTGCGTGTCCGAGTGGAACAGACCCGGTTGGATACGTCATCGACTCTTGGAGCTCGTGGAGACCTGTGTGCTTCTCGGCCCTCGAGGTGGAAGACGTGGAAGACGCTTACATATTTGGCTATCTGGTAGCGGTATCTTTTCTGTTTGGGCTTGGAGGATACCTGATTTACCGTGAAATCAAGAAAACCTGGACGGCAGTTCGACATCTGCAGAGGCTGCCGACCCAGGTGGATGGGCTGACCAGAATGGTACAGACTCAGACTCAAGCCTGATGAACCTGAGCCGTAGACTTGGGGAGTAGCAGGTGAGAGGGGTTCGATCTGGAGATAAGGTACGGTTCTGCTCAGTGAGGACGGTAACTAATGAATTTGGATTATTGGATTTATTGAATGGTTTCCCAGTGAGACTGAAGGCTGTTGAAAAAACAAGCAGCCTGTTCCAAAACAACACCTGCATTATCAGAATTCGGCTCCCTAGCCGGCCTTGGCTGGCAATCATATCTCTCCAGAACTATGTGTGAAGGCCGCTATCCCCCTCAGCCCTCTCTGTGATTTGTGAAGCTGGATCTGGTGTACCAAGGCTGCTGATGAACTTCCATCACTATCAGCAAACTGTTTGCCTGAGAGCTGGCATCTGGGCTCCACAATGCCCCCACCCTCTCGTCTCCGTCTGCGTCCCCTCCTGACCCTGACCCTACCCACCATACTGCTATCCCGGCTTTATATGTGCAATATGCTTTTTGCTGAGGTGTTTTTTTGAACCTCGTAAGGTGTTCTTTATGAACACAGTATGAGATGATTTTTTTGAACCTAACTATCCCAATGTATCTCTTTCTGTCTCTCTGCTAAAGGTAGCGCCGTTGTGAAACGGTTGCATGACCTCAGACATCTGTCCCCCCCTGTCTGTGTTATGTTTTTGTTTTGGATGGATGTTCTGTTAACTGCAATTTCCCCATTTGTGGGACTAATAAAGGCATTCTTGATTCTTGATTCTTGATTCTTGATTTGATATCAGTACAAAGTGTGTAACTTTGTGGTGTTGGCCTCATTACACATGGTACTTTGTGTCTGTGAGGTCACCGTGAATGTCAGTTTGTTTGCTTTATTGCTGTTACATGAAATTTGGTTTTTGAGCAGTTCTGATAACATTCCTGCTTTCATGGCTCTTACCAACTATTTACAGTTTTTATTATGTGTAATTTTCAATATTTGATGGAAAAAATAATAAAAGACTTACTGTGTTTCAAAGTGTCTCTCATTTACAGACACCACGGAGGTTCATTTTCTCCCCACAGTTTTGCAGCTATTACTGACTGAAAACAGCATTTTTCCAGCTAGAAATGTTGAACAATATCCTGGAGCTGATCACAGCACAGCTACAACATGAAATACATTTCAGTACATAATTAAGAAAAATATAGCAGCAAAGTTAAAATATTAAACTATACAAAGGCTGAATGTTCAGAACCAGACAGCGCTGATCCCCCTGATGGAGCTGCTGCAGGAGCGGTGTGGGACGGTGGAGGTTGATTTTTATGGTCTGAAGAAACAGACCTGCCTGAACCGGAAACTGTTCGATTATTAGTTTCTTTTCGTCGGTCATGTGAGTTTGAGCTTCATGGGCAGAAATAATTCACTTCTCCAACATCAACCCCCTCGATCTGAATTGAGGTCTGGAGCGGAGTACAGGAAATGAAGGAAGCCCGTTTCAGTTCATTCATGGCTCAGGAATTACTCACAGCATTTTTTAATTGGCAATTTATGAAGAGAAAACTGTTTGAAAAAAGTTAAAACCTTAATGAAAATTACCAGTAACTGCTATTATGTGGGGAAAATGATACATAATGTTTATAATGTGTAATAAATATATAAAGCAAAGTTTTGGAATCAAAAATGTGTTTAGTTTGTTTACAGGAGAAAACAGTTGAAAGACGAGACAAAAGTGGAAGTTTGTTTCCTGCTGCTATAAATGATCCACAGACTGATGCTGAGGGAAAATTATGGGCTAAAACTGTTGCATGTGATCTGCTCTGTCACCAGCAGATGGCGCTACTGCACCATCAATCCCTCAGCCACCAGCTCCTCTCTCTTGTACGTGCTGAAGATCATGATCTTGGCGAAGTGACCGAGCTCTGTCACTTCCCTTCACCACCCTTAAGGTTGTGCTATAGATCTGTTTCCTGGTGCCGCCTTGTCCTCCTCATCAGTCCAAGGAAAAACATCTGCAGCAGGTGTGATGAAACCCTCCTCTCCTCTAAGCACAGGGTTTTTCTTTGAAGACAAAAAAACTGAGTCCTCCTCACCTTTGAGGCTAAATAACATCACTACTAAAAATAAATGCCCCTCACCACTGATCAACACTTTAATCTCTGCAGCGAGCCACCATCTTTTTCCAAGTTAGAGTTCATCATTTGGTCTGCATCAAAGATGAGGATCGCTTACAGACCAGCACTGCCGACAAGGTACATTTTCAGTACCTTGTCGGTGAGACCAACGCCCCCTGCAGTGTTCCTGGCTCTTTTTAACATCCTTAGAGGCTTCCTGAACCACTTCATCTTTGTGTGTCAGTCTGTGGTGGGACTCAGTGCTGGATTGCTGCACAGACAGCAGACAGATGAGGTAAAGGCACAGAGTAGTTGCAACAAACAAGGAGCTAACTTCACTTGTTTCCAGGTTAATAATCAGGTGTTGACTGAAGGCCTTCCTTCCTCTCAAATAGCACACAGCCAACAGGTAAGTTCATTAAGGTGTGCAGGACTGCAGGGCAGGTCACTGAGAGTGGGCAGAGAAAAACTAAGCTAAGAATAAGCCAGACCCCCTCAGCCTCACAGAGTGAAGACTGTAACACAGGTGTTTATCAGCGCTTGGATTTGGACACATTTCCGACGGGACTTCAGACCGGCTCGGTTCTCAGATCATTTCTAATTTTCAACAAGAATTTGGATAAAAACAATCAAAGGGATTTGCTTGTTTTCTGTGGTCTAATGATATTAATAACAGCTTATTATCTCACTTCTCATACATTTCTTTCAAAATGTTCAACTCAGTCTGGGCCTACAGTTGGACTTGGAGATGTTTTTCACTTTGAACTCCATTTTTTATGCTGTATTTTCTTCTGCATTACTGTGATCGTGTTGTTCACTTTGAGGAGTAAACCAGTGTTTCATTCTCCTGTATAACCTCATTCTTGCAGACAGTGAGCCAGATATTATACATGATGTCTGTTTGTAGGATAATGTTATCCTGTCTGTGGGCTTCTTGTCATGTTTGCTAATCTCACCAGTGAACTGGTGACGTCTCTGGAGAGATCTGCAGCTGAGGCGCACAGCTGGCTATCATCGTGGTTTGGAGTCTGCAGATGAAGAAAAAGGTTTGTAACACCTTCCTCATGTTTCTCACACTGGCACATTGTACACTTGCTTTCTGTTTGCATCAGCTGGTGTTGTGTTATATTGCAGCCAGGTCGGCCTCCACAGACAAGCTTCAGCCTGGAAGCCTGTTAACACACTGCTGCTACATCTGGAGCAGCTGGACTTCAGCCTGTCTTCAACTGTGAACTACTGTGCCTACAGTATGTGTTAAACACAGAGACACAGTACTGTCATCTAAGTGGCTTTCATAAATGAACTGGGAGCTTATTTTTCTCAAGGTAACATCTTCTTTTTGCTGTTTTTTCTTTTTAAGAATATCGTGCCCAGCTGTAGTTTTCATCAGTATTTCTTAAACCACACAAGCCTGTCCTTATTACCAGTGGACATGTCCGCTAACACTGTCAGCTACAGACATTTAAAAAAGTTTAAGGTTCCTTCACATCACTCTGAGCAGGGACTGTGTGGTGCAGTTGCAACAAATAAGATGTGTTTTATTTTGCGCAGTTCTTTCAGCTGCGAGTGAGGAAGTCAACATACAGTGAATGCATCATTTATGAATGAATTTAACTAAAGTAACAGGAAAATTTGATAATGATATCATGTGGTGGATAAAGCACTGCACATGCACGGTCCTCACACTATCATGTACTGTGCTTTCTGTCAGGTTTGGCTCGAGCTGCACAAACTGTGGTGTAAATAAAGCCTGTAAGGAGAGCCTCAGGCAGCCTGCTTTCACAAACTGCATTTCACTGTAGATTTTATCTTAATATACAAAATTCAAACAAATACATTCAAAGCATTTTACACTAAGACATAAATAAACTGATCTCCTGAGTGCCTCCTGCTCTGGTCTCAGGCCTGCTGCTACTATGATTAAAATAAATGGAGGATTTATTGTGAATTATTTCTATTGCTTGAAATTTGTTTTATCAGAACAGGCTAAAAACTCTTGTGTCACTCAGTTTTATCGCTGTTATTCACTTTCTTATGTACAGTTTTGATTCAGCTGGAAGTGAAACTGTCAGTTTTTGATGGAGTGATAATATGACAACATCCACCTCAGATTTCTGCAGGTTGTGCTCATTAAATGTGCTTTTTTTTCCAACTAAAAACAGTACTAAGGGATTAGCTACAGTCTAAATGAAGTCATAACAATGGTGTGATAAAATATAGAGACCTCCAAAATAAAATAACGTGATAAATATGTTGCTGCTCTCTCTTTTTGGGGAACTTATACAGACTGTGCATTATTTTTATGTATTTTCTCCTTGGATCATCCACCAACACTCAGTCTTTCAGGGCTTCTGCAAGGCCTTCAGTTCCATCAGCAGAGAAGTGATGTGGAATACTCTGCGGTGCACCTGAGATGACTGTTGATGCCATAGCTGCTGTATACAGAAACAGTCATAGCAGAGTCATCTTTGACCTGCGGTGACATCAGTGTGGCACGCTTGCACCATTCTTACTGTTTCATCTTGAAGTAAATCAATCCGGCACCTGGGGGGTCTGAAAACAGTTCAACTGGACTTTGATTTTGCACATGGCCTTCTTTTTTACGCAGCAGAACATCTCTGATGAAGGTCAACAGGCCAAAGACTAAAGAAATGTACAACAATCGTACACTGAGCGACAACCATCCAGAGTTCGTTTTGGACTTTAATCATTGAAGAGCACATTTTGCTTCATCACTGGAAGACTACAGACAACTTTAATATGGCACTCCAGATGCATCTCGAGCTGAACTTTGGACTCTTTGGCTCTCTCAGCCTGTTTTTCTCCTGTACAGTGCAGAAAGTTCCACTCTGAACCGGCTGAACCTGTTACCATATCACGCTGGGTGTCAGGAGAACAGACTGAGTAACTAACGAGGTTGAAAAAAGTCAAACAGACACTTGTTGCAGATATATGCCATCTGACACATCAGACAGCTTCAAGCTCTCGGCCATTACTGGCTTTGAAACCCCCCAGACACCATAATCCATCAGTATGCACCACACACCACAACTAACAGAAGAGGTGGACCACACATCACCTATGCAAGGACAGTGCAGGAGCTGGCACAGCACAGGGTGTGCTGTAGAAGAACAAGACACTGAGCAGAGTCACTCTGCTATCACTGCTAATGTGGCATGAGCGATCAACCCAGCAGCTCATTTATATCTATGACTTGTGGTGTCACAGATATGCCTGAAACACAACCTTAGTGTCTTCCAAAAGGTTAGCTCAGCCACCTCTGAGCGAGTTCACCCTGAGGAACATGTGCTGATAATGGAAGTAAAGCCACCATCACTGAAGCTCCAATACTGTGATTCACCATGGCAGCAAATAAAGAGCAGAGCTTCTGTTTGAATCCAGCTACAGAGAGTGATTTTAATCATTGTTGCCCACTCAGCCAAGATTGACTTAACAGGTAAATCCTATCAATTTTTACATTTGAATTTTAAATATTACCAACCAGCTGTACCTGACAGGTACAAAACGCAGGAGAGAAAATCAGGTGAATGAAGATAATAATTTGAATTGAGAAGATAAAACAGTTGGAAAAACTGACATGCTCCCCATAGACTGTGAGTTTATAAAGTATCATCTCCAAATAAAGTGCATTTCTGCAGGTATCACTTATATAAAATTTAAATAATTTAGGGCCAGGTGTTGAACCATGTGGAACGCCACAAGTAAATGTCAGTAATCCAATTTAACTTCATGTTTAGCTTTATATAATTACTTGATTTCAGATGCACAAATCTCAATACCACACGGCTTAGTTATCACTTAATCAGCACCTGTATTTGTACATCAAATTCCTTTGCACAGCATAAAAAGGAGGAACAGGAACAGTCACAAACATTTTGCAACATATATATAAATATAAATAAAAACCTTCTATCAGTGAAATATGATTCTCTGTCGCATTAGAAAATTTTTAAAAATGGTTTTTGCACAAGAAAAGTTCATGGTCCTATCAAAGACGGGCTTCTTTTGTTTCCTTGAATGAATATACAGTTTGTGATTTCATGTGTTTTTAAAATATTATGTACTTGTTTTCATAAGCGCGCTTTCCTTAACAGCGATTTTATTTTTTGTTTTGTTTTGATATTTGCAGCCCCGTCGCCATGACGTGTGACGTATGAAAGTGCGTGGTGACGACGTTCGGGCACTTTTCCCTCCTCGTTGACAAAGCTGAGCGTTGGATGTCGAACTAACGGCTCTTCATCGCTGAACTCTTCGTATTCTGTAGGTTCACCGCAGACAAACGGACGGCCGTCACTGAGCTGTTACCGGTAAAAGGCTTTTAAAGTTCTCGCTTTTCTTTTGTTGTATTTTTTTGTATTGCTAAGGTTCAGTTAGCCGCAAAGCTAGCTAGTTAGCAGCTGGCTAGCATTAGCTTGACGCAGGTACCTTGTGGAGCAAAGCGGGCGCGTGCTTGTAAATGTCCGGCTCTGCGGTGGGGTTTATGGCGCTTAGTTTAAAGGCTCACCTGCCCCCTTCATCGGAGAGTTCGCTTTTTGATAGCTGGGTGGATTCACGGAGCTAACTTGTTGTTAGCGGTAGCGGAAATTGACCTGCGTGAGTTCACCTGCGGTTTGAAGCTGGTTTGGTCTGGCCCGGACTCGCCCGGTGTGAAGTGCCGGGTTCACTGCTGCTTTAAACCCAGCTCTCCTGATACGTTTACGTTGTGGTTTGGATTTCGGTTACCAACCGGTGTGGCGGTTCGGTTAGCTGCACGTGGAGGCGGCTCGGGGTCAGCTCCTGAACTACCCGAGTTCAAGGAGACCCGGCTCCCCGAAAACCACGCATGGTTGAGAGGTGTGCTCTCAGAACCGATTCAAACACCACGAAGGGGAACTGTTGAGTTTCTGTCACTTGCCTTACTTTTGTCCACAGCCCACTGGAGGAGGATTTGGTTCACATGTTTAGGAGGAAGTTCCCCCTTAAACGCTTCCTCGGGGTGGGTCAGGGTCAGCTCCGGGTTTCTGCTGTGTTTGGGTAGGTACTTCGGGCGAGATGAAGGTCAGAGGTTTGAGTCCTGTTTCTTTTACATGACCCCTGACAGGAATAAGCAGAATAAACAAATAACCTGACTAAAATTTGTAGAAGAGTACCACATGTAACAGCTGAAATCAACAACTGCACATTTATTCACTATGAGAACACTGTTTTACACACACTCACACCAAACCCTCAGAACATAATTACTAATTACTGCTCAACACACTGTAAAAAAAAAAAAAAAAAAAAAAAAAGCAAACCGATGAAAATATGAGTAAAATTAATATCCACTAAATCTGAAGCCTCACCCTTCAGTTAATGTTTAAATATCAGTGTCTCTACAGAAGAAAAAAGATTTGTGATTTTGTTTTTTTTTTTTCATCCACAATCTGACACCAAAACACTGTCGAGTTTAAAAGAAAATATTCTGTATTAGAGCCCCAAGACAAATATCCAACATAATGATCTGTCTTTCAACTAAAACACATCAGAATTCATATATTAAACATATGAGTGTACCCTGAGGAGAGAGCAAGGACAAAAGTGGCTTCAGCATGTAAATGGGAACTACAGAGACTTCTAATTAGAAGGAGCGAAAGGAGGGGGTTTTTTTGTTTTGTTTTTCCCCCTCACATGTTGACAGCTAGCTCATTTAATTCAGTCCTTCTATAAACTATGAGTTTACAAAAGAGACAGACCACACATAGTCCTGCTGCATGCAAAGAAACAGTCGCACATAACTGCCTAACCCAGTGGTCCCCAACCTTTTTTGAGCCGCGGACCGGTTTAGTGTTAGAAAATATTTCCACGGACCGGCTTTTAAGGTGTGGCGAATAAATACGTCAAAATAAATGATACGACCATAACCAAGTGTGATATTTTCTACGTATAATAATAAAAAACGGGAATCCACTTTGTATTCGTATGCAACTCTATCAGCAGCGTTCTCGTAACATCCCGCCTCAACATGAATAACAGGCTCTCTGCCCACAGCGCTCCCTGGTCAGCTGTTAGAGCCATGGTAAAACATGCCTTCAAAATAAGATACACCGCAAAAACAAATACAGTAGAAATCACCTCAGTCGGATTCAAATGGCCCAGTTTGGGGTCTATTATCGAATTTCGCTGCAATGGCTTCTGCTTCATCTATGAATTTGCTTCTGCAAATTTTATAATCTGAAATTTTACTCGTAAGTGCAAGTTTGTAGCTTACACTTGCCACGATTGTCCCCGGTGAAATGAACTGATATAAACACTAAAACAATTTCCAGGCGTTGTTAGTGTGTGTGTAGTTGTGCACGAACGAGCCGATGCATGGAAGTGGGCGGACAGGAGCTGAGGAGGGTTTTAGCGCTAAACTCATCCAGTTTATGCGATCACATTTAACTGGAAATTTATCAGAATCAGAAGAATCAGAAGGTTTTTATTGCCATATGGGTGAACAGGTTCACAGCATTAGGAAATTGCTGCGGTACTTCGTGCGTACAGAAAAAAACAAATAAGTATAAAAACTATGAGACAATATACAAGTATACAAATTGCAAATATACAGAGATATTAGAGCTATAACTATAGCACAATATTACAAAATTACAAAATATACAGTGCAGAGACTAATTAAAAGATAAAAGAATGTAGACTATATTCCACTAATATGTACATCAGTGCAATCAGACAGGTGCATAGACATAGGGTCATCAGCGTTTGTGGAGGGTGGTGGTAACAGTCTTAGGGTTATTGTTCATGAGTCCAACAGCAGAGGGGAAGAAACTGTTCTTATGGTGGGAGGTTCTGGTCCGTATGGACCGTAGCCTCCTGCCTGAGGGGAGAGGGTCAAAAAGTCTGTGCCCAGGGTGAGAGTGGTCGGCTGTGATCCGACCTGCACGCCCCAGTGTCCTGGAGGTGTACAGGTCCTGGAGAGATGGGAGGTTACAGCCAATCACCTTCTCAGCAGAGTGCACAACGCGCTGTAGTCTCTGTTTGTCCCTAGTGGTGGCTCCAGCGTACCACACAGTGATGGAGGAGGTGAGGATGGACTCAATGATGGCAGTATAGAACTGCACCATGGTCCTTGCTGGCAAGTTGAATTTCTTCAACCGCCGCAGGAAGTACATCCTCTGCTGGGCCTTTTTGACGACAGAGGTGATGGTGGGCTCCCACTTGAGGTCCTGGGTGATGGTAGTTCCCAGGAAGCGAAAAGAGTCCACTGTGGTGATGGGGGTGTCAGTCAGGATGATGGAGGGTAGAGGGGCTGTGTGCTTCCTAAAGTCCACTATAATCTCCACTGTCTTCTGGGCGTTCAGTACCAGGTTATTGTGGCTGCACCAGGACGCCAGACGTTTGACCTCCATCCTGTAGGCCGACTCGTCCCCGTCTGAGATGAGTCCGATGAGAGTCATGTCGTCTGCAAACTTAATAAGCTTGACAGACTGGTGGTCAGAGGTGCAGCAGTTGGTATACAGGGAGAAGAGCAGAGGAGAGAGGACACAGCCCTGAGGAGTGCCGGTGCTGATGGTCCGGGAGTCCGAGACATTCTTCCCCAGCCTCACGTGCTGCTTCCTGTTCATCAGGAAGTCAATGATCCACCTGCAGATGGGATCTGGCACGTTCATCTGGGACAGCTTGTCTTGGAGGAGATCAGGGATGATGGTGTTGAAGGCAGAGCTGAAGTCCACAAACAGGATCCTGACGTAGGTTCCCTGGGAGTCCAGATGCTGTAGGATGAAGTGCAGAGTCAGGTTGATGGCGTCGTCCACAGACCTGTTGGCTCTGTAGGCAAACTGCAGGGGGTCCAGAAGGGGGGCTGTGAGGGACTTGAGGTGGGACAGCACCAGACGCTCAAATGACTTCATGACCACAGAAGTCAGTGCCACAGGTCTGTAGTCATTTAGTCCAGTGATCCTTGGCTTCTTGGGGACAGGAACAATGGTAGCGGTTTTAAAGCAGACAGGCACGTGGCAAGCCTCCAGTTATTACAATGGGACCAGATTTTTCATCCGAGGTAGGTGAATATCCGACGGATTTATGTGATGATTTTATTGGAATTAATGTTAGGAAAAATCAGGACCTGCAGATGCCATCCAACTAGAGCGAAAACCCGATTTGTGCGACTTCGACTTAGGTGATTTTTACTGTATAAAGCGCATGAAAAATACAACTCACCATAACACTGAATCAGTGTAAGCCCCCTGAGCTTGTTTCTCTGATACTCATTTTTGCTGGCTTCTGGTTTGACTGGGTTCGGCCGATTTCACATGGAGCGTGGCTGCAGAGCCGCGGTGTCAAGCGCTGGAGAGTCAGTTTGATGGCTGGGTCTACCTCACTGCTATCCCCGGTGTTGATAAATAAAAATGGTAAATGGACTAGTTCTTACATAGCGCTTTTCTACTCTTGTTGAGCACTCAAAAATTTAAAGAAGCGTTATGTAGGTCAACCAACCGATTTCGTTAGACAGGCCTGAAGCTTCTGGGTTTAATTTTAGCGGTGACGTATCATGTGAGCAGAAACGTCTTGACACGTCAAGAGGAAGTCATGGAGGGAAGTAACGGAGCGAATCCGCCCATTTTTCAAAATAAAATATAGTTTAGGCGCAGATAATAAGTAAAACGGAAATAATTTAAGTTATTTATTCTTTATGTGCGGCCCGGTACCAAATGTCCCACGGCCCGGGGGTTGGGGACCTCTGGCCTAACCGGCTTTAACTCCTGTCAGTTTGTTGTTTTTAGTTCTCTGCCATAAAGTCTGAGTTTCTGTAGTTCCTGTTAAGGTGGTGTAGATGTGCTGTGATATTCTCTCTGTCCCTTACCACTAGGGCTGCAATGATTCGTTGACATAATCGATGACGTTGACTGCAAAACTTAGTGAACGTGGAATTTTTAATGCTGACACGACATATTCTGAAACCCATGTTTTCTTCCGCTTATCATGTGATTTTGTAACTCCAATCTCATTGTACATTCTGTATAACGACAATAAAGGCATTCTATTCTATTCTATTCTAAAACTGCAATACACTACAGGAAGATAAGGGGGCAGTATTGCCTCCATTGTCTGCCAATATCAACAATACTAACGAAGAAGAATGTAACGCGAACTACATAATGATGGTGGAACAGTGAGGAGGGTGGCAAAAATGAAAGAAATGGAGACAGACTGTCAAAGGTGTGGGAGCGTCTGACAGAAACAAAAAAAAAAAAAAAACCAATGCAGAGCAGAGCTTTCCTTCCACGGCAGCATCGCTGCAGTGCTGAGCGTTTAAAACGCCGGCACCCTGGAGCTGTGCCGTCAGCTCTGGATGGGTACGTTAGTGCGTTGCTGATACCTGTTAATGTTTGTACAGTAATGTTTCTGTTAGTTTACCTGCAGGAAACAAGCTCTCATGGATGATGTTTGCTGAGCACCACCATTTCAGTTATGTTAGCTAACGAGTGAAGGACAACAGGAGCAGCTACGATGGCCCCTTTTTTTTTTTATTGCATTAATATCAGCGTTCATTCTGAATAATAAACCTCTGTATGAACTGAATCATTTGTAAACTTTTCAGCTGTTTTGGACCAAAAAAACTTTTTGGTTTAATTTGGAGCCTTATTTGAACTTTTGGACAGAGGCCATTTTTATTTATTTGCACATTACGTTTCCATTAAAAAAAAAAAAAAAGAAAAAAGTTCATTCACTTGAATATGCATTGTTTGACTTGTCATTGTCACATTAATGTTAAAAATACATTTAATTAGTTTCAAACTCTTATTTTTATGGGTCATTATATTAATTGGAGCCTGTCCCAGTCAACATAGGGCAGGAGGTAGGGTACACCATGTACATGTCGGCAGCCTGTCACAGGGCTAACGCAGACAGGCAGCCATGCTGAATTGTTGTTGTTCTGTACTTTAATGAAAGAAAATTAGCTCATCTTTTAATAATACATTTTAATTTTCCTCTGTAGATGTTTGCATGTGAGCTGCACATGAGACATTTAGTTCAGTTGACATTAACTTGATTTCAGTGATTATTGTTAGAAATGAACTTTTGCACAGACACAAAAGCTGTAGAATTTTTTGTTCTTAGGGTTTGGAGCAGGGATCCTCACATCCAGGCCTCGAGGTCCAGTGTCCTGCAGGTTTTAGATGTGTTCCTGATCCAACACACCTGAATCAAATGGCTGAATTACCTCCTCAGTATGCAGTCAAGTTCTCCAGAGTCCTGCTAATGACTTCTATATTTAACTCAGGTGTGTTGAAGCAGAGACACATCTAAAACCTGCAGGAGGCCTGGATTTGAGGATCCCTGGTTTGGAGAGTCGTGTGTTCCCCTCATAGAGAATAACTGTGCACATGCTGTCTGTAGAAACAGCTGCTACATGTGTAGACTGAATAGTATTTCCTCTGGTTTGTCCTCCCACAATCCTCGTTCATTGGCTGTTCTAAAGTCTTCTGCGGATGTGAGGTGGATAAGGTGTTGAAGTGAATAAAGTGCTGTTGGAAGGTAGAGGTAAACATAGCTTGTCATTGTGCTTTGAGTGGTCAGTTAGAGTAGGAAGCTGATCTAGAAAAGCCTGTTTCCATTTTGTACCAAGCAGCAGGTGAGGTCTCTCAGACACTTTAAACAGACCTGTCAGTAAGAAATACAAACATGGACTTCTT
This sequence comes from Archocentrus centrarchus, assembly GCF_007364275.1. Taxonomy (NCBI): domain Eukaryota; kingdom Metazoa; phylum Chordata; class Actinopteri; order Cichliformes; family Cichlidae; genus Archocentrus; species Archocentrus centrarchus. The sequence goes on along the minus strand of NC_044359.1, from coordinate 2,721,902 downwards.
GAGGAAACTCAGAAAATCATTTTTCCTTCTGTTGTTCACCCAGTTTTCGCTCAGCTGCGGATAGTTCACCTGCAACAGGTGGTATTAAGCCACAACCCCAGCAGACACACAAACTAAACTTGAAAGAACCTGTGTGGGGTTAAATGGATACCAAACTTGTAACATTTTCACTGCTTTACCTGCTGTCAGGCAAGTGAAGCTGTTACACTCCACTGGACTCCACTCACAAAAACAGCAGTTTTACTCAGCACAGAGCTGCACATCTGCTGTTGCCTCCATCAGTTAGTCAGGGTGACTTTGGTGTGTTTAATGGGTTATTTGCTGATGTTGTCATTGCTTTGAACAGCTGCTGTTGAATATATACAGAGGTGATGGTTCAAACTGCATGATCTTTTTTCTGTCTCCATAGAAGACTTATGCTGTCCTGCTAGCAGGGCAAGATGTTCAACAAATCATTTGGGACTCCTTTTGGTGGAGGGACGGGAGGATTTGGCACCTCATCAACCTTTGGTCAGCAAAGTAAGTTGGTTTGATTTATTTTATCTATTTCAGCAGCAGCATAAACGCAAATCTTTCAGAAAAGCTATGAAAAGCAATGAAGAAGAAACGGTGAACAGCACATCATCAGGCTTTTTCCTGTATACAGAAAAGCCATAAAGAGAAACTCACCAGCTCTGTAATAAAAGTATTTTTTTTAACTGGAGTTTGAATTCCTGACTCAACCTTCTGGTAAATCAGGTGACATATTTATTACATTCATAATATGCAAACAATCATTGCAACACAAGGTACACGATAATGTAGACGTAAATATCGAACATAAATACACAAAAGACAGATTCAGATCCAATAAAAGACGATAAGATAGGAATAAAGATCCTTCTGTGTGTGCTGTTAATGCAGAATTTTGATTGCTTGTTTGCACTTTTTTTCCTGAAGAGTTTAAGTGAAGGAAATACTGATAAACTGAGAACATTAATGGCTGAAAATGTCAGCTTTCAGGCCGAGCTCACATCATGCTGAATCAGAACAAACCTACTGCACGCGGTGTTTTCAGAACTTATTCTTAAAGGGCCATTTTGGGCTCACGCCAGTCTTTGATCTCACCGATCGGGCTGATTCAGAAGCTTTCTGTAGGGATCCAGTTTTTCTTCCTGGTGATTGAGGTAGATGTAAATCATGGAGTCCTCACCTGATCTCCTGTTTCTGCAGACACTGGTTTTGGGGCGGCAGGAGGCTTCGGGGCATCTGCGTTCGGGACAACGACAAACACCGGAGGACTGTTTGGATCCACACAGAATAAACCAGGTTTGTCACAGCTCGTTTTTCATATTCAACAAAGATTTTTTGTGGTGTGGATAAAACCACGACCTTTGACACGCCAAGGCACCCAAGTCAGAGTATTTTCCTGGCTCGATGGAAATAAAGGCAGTTAAATCCAGTGCAGGTCGAGTCCAGCAGTTATAATAAGTTAGCCTGCATAATTAGCTTTTTGCCAACAGGGACACGCCTCCTCTGAACCACAGCATGTCATCTCCGATGCTCAGGAGTTCATTTTTCAATTGCAGTTTTGGTTTGTTGGTGCAGCATTTAAAACAAAACACTGTCCTAACGCCAAAATGTCTTTGGCTGCAGGACCCTGATCAGAAACAGGCCTCCTCCAACACAGAGAATCAAACCTTTCTAATTACTATCTTCATTTTAGGCATGATTCACAATTATCAACCCCCCCCCCCCCCCCCCCCCCCCCCCCCCCCCCCCCCAAAAAAAAAAAAGATATATGATCTTTTTCATGATATTTAATTTCACCTGCTTCTTTGGTATTGTAATGTAATAGGAAGTATTAAACTATGGAACCTCACAAGGGACATGGGAGGAAAAAAACAGATGTACTTTTGTGAGATCTCGCAAAACTTTTTAGGCCGTGCGCTTCTGTGTTAATCTTGATACGGCAGCATCTGTCAGGACGTTGAAGGGTCGCCGAGAGATCGCAGCAAAAGTCATCTTTAATTTATAATTCAGCGGTTCCTGTTGGCCGTAACCAAATCTGTACAGGCATGAATGAGTGAACCTGACAGACTCACTCTCACGCCATCACTGCTTCACTCGATCGCCACAAACACACACAGAGCTGCCCCGCCCCTTCTCAGCCACTCAGCTCATAAACAACTACAGTGATGGAGGACACATACCTATTCATCTATGTTCTGTTGAAACACAATAAAATGAGCCTTTAGAAGCAGCTCAGTTATAAAGGGAGGAATCTAAAGGGGAAAAACTCTTCTGACTGAGCACTAAGCTGTCCTTGTCTCCTCCTCCAGGTGGACTCTTTGGATCCAGCACGTTCAGCCAGCCAGCAACTTCGTCCACCAGCACCGGCTTCGGTTTTGGCACGGCGAGCGGTACTTCCACCAGCCTGTTTGGCAACACTGGGACAGGAACCACCGGCGGACTCTTCTCACAGCAGAGCAATGCTTTCGGCACCAACAAACCCAACTCTTTTGGAAGTAAGAACCCTCCAAACCTCATTGTTGGTGCTTCACGGTTTAGAGCTTTCTGGGTGTTTTAATTCCTGTCTGGATCCTGTGGTGTCTTTTTGTTTTTTATTTTTTCTTCGTCTCCGCTGCCATGATTGCTTTTTAATAAAAAAGCAATCATGGCATGAGGAATGAAAATCAGAAAGATGAAGGAGTCATATTTTATACTATTTAAACGTAAAAAACTCCTGCTTGAAATGTGCCTGTCCATTTGTAATGACAGAACTCTGATCGTGTCCTTTAGGCTTTGGGACAAGCACCAGCAGCGGCGGCCTCTTCGGTTCGACCAACACCACCTCCAACCCGTTCGGCGGGACTACGTCCCTGTTTGGAGGTTCAGGGTTCTCCGCTGCTCAGCAGCCAGGAACGACCGTGAAGTTCAACGTGAGTAAATCAGCATCTGTGCTGCATCATCGCTCCAAACAGTCGTGCTTCTTCAGGTTCTGCTGCTCTTCCTCTGTGGTGTTCTTCTTGCCGTCCATCTTCTTCCTCCATCTGTTTCTTCTTGTCACTTGTCATCCTTCCCATCTTTTTCTTTCTTTTTTTTTTTTTTTTTTTTTTTTTTTAAACATGGTATGTATTTTTCTTCAGCCTCCAACAGGAAGTGACACAATGGTGAAAGCAGGTGTAACCACAAGCATCAACACGAAGCACCAGTGCATCACAGCAATGAAGGAGTATGAGAACAAATCTCTGGAGGTCAGTTTTCACTCAGCTGAAGGCTGTTGGTGTGTGTATGTGTGTGTGTGTTTGTTTATCTATCTTCCTTCCTGTTGCTGCAGGAGTTGAGGCTGGAGGACTACCAGGCAGGCAGGAAGGGTCCGGCCAACCCAATGGCAGCGGGAACTGGGAGTCTTTTTGCTCAGGCCACAGCCACCTCCAGCGCCACCACCGGCCTCTTTGGCTCCACAGCCCCCAACCCCAGCTTCTCCTTCGGTCCGAACAAGAGCACCTTTGGAGCGCGTAAGTGGTGACGACAGTGACCCAAAGATGAGAAGTGTTAAGAGCGGATGAAACAACATGTCCTCTGCTCTCTGTGTCTGTTCAGCAACTACCGGTGCTTTTGGTGCAACCACGGGTGGCCTGTTCAGTCAGCAGAACCAGCAACAGGCCGGCAGCCTCTTCAAGCCGTTCGGTCAGACCACCACCACCCAGAGCACCGGCTTCTCCTTCGGCAGCACCAACACGATGGGACAGGCCAACACCAGCAGCATGGTGAGATCATCTCTGCTTCACTGTTTCTGTCTGTGTGTGAATCAAACTTTTGCATTATCTCGAATTTGATTGCTGCCAATTTCACTAATTTTCATACAAGTAATATATTGTCAGGTTTCTTGTGCAGTTTCTCTCCTTAAGCCATAACTGATAAAGACTTCTGTTTGTAGGTTAGGAAATATGAAAATGTAATAAAAATAAGTAAAGTCCAGCACAGACTCACAGCAGAGGCCGAATGAGAAATAAAAGCTGCAAGTTTGGCCCGGCTGTCATTTTAAATTGTTTTTATTTAGTGGGTATAGAGTGAGGTTGATTAATTCAGTTGAGGTTTTTCCCTTAAGTGTTTAGTTTTCAGTTAGCTTCAATCTTTGGATAATTCAGAGACCACAGTATTGATTCAAGTTGTTAAACTATACACCAAGTTTAGTTTTAATCCCCTTTGAGTTCTTGGATGTGGTGCAGCATGTTTTCTCTTGACACTGAAGCTGTATTTAAAGTCCCAGTGAGGATGTCTGGATGTTTCTTCAGGGTTTGTTTGGGAACACGGCGGCGTCTCAGTCGGGCAGCTTGTTCGGCTCGGCTCAGACCAGCACCGCCACTGGTTTCGGGACAGCCTCCGGCCTGTTTGGCCAACCCAACACTGGATTTGGAAACGTCGGCACACAGGTCGGGACCAGACCAGACCCAATTATTGTCCAGTTCTGAATAAATGTGTGTGTCTGTCTGGTGTGCAGCAGCTCATCCCCTTTCAGGGCGTGATTATAAATGCCTGGACCTCCCCTTATCTGGACGCTGATTGTTTAGATGTTCTCTCATCAAACTTAGATTTATAGAAGCTTTGTGTGTCTGTAAGAGAATTTCATCTCATTTTGTACTCTGAAAGTTTATGGTGACATCAGACAAGACAAACAGGAGAACATAGAGTTGGACTCAACCAAGTGCCCAATAAACAAGCATCTGTTCCTCATGTGGATGAAACACAAAAGAAATCATCCCTATTGAATACATTTTCTTCAGTATTTTCACATTAAAGTGAAAAAGTGTTTTAATAAAGGTGGAGTGGAGAGCAGGAAGTGTGCTGGACAGCACGAGCGTTTCACTCACATTTGCAACTCAAAGACCATCTTTAAAAATCACAATTAAAGCTTTTTATTAGTAAAAACTAGCAAGTCCTTTATCAAACTACCTGTTCAACATGATTGAAATATGCTGTTTGTTTCACAGAGCTACAGTGAAGCTGTAGAAGTGTGAGCTAACAGTACATCTGCATATAAACAACTTTTATTTAGTTTACTGCAGGCGGACAGCAGCCGCCTCACTTCCTGTCAGTGATACCTGCAGCATGCAGGGGAGTCCAAAGGGGTGCTAGATCTGTTTCAAAGCTTTGATTTCTGCAGATTTAGATTAATATAGAATATAAATAAATATTCAGTATAATAATCTGATTAAAACAGATCAAAATTTTAAAGTATGAAACCAGCCCAAAAAACCCAAAACAAAACCACATTTACGAGCCGTCCATAAGTAGAGACCGGTCTGCTTTCCAGTACCCCGGTCATGGGTATCAGCTGATGCTGAGCACCAGTCTGATACTGGTGTTAGATTATTAATCTGTATTTCTGCAGACTGGTAGTCATCCGTCATGTGTAAGGCCCTTAGAACAGGCTCCACTTAGACGTGTCCTAACTTTGTCAAAATGTAGATTGACTAAATTAGTGTTAGATGAATAATGGATGGCAACAGGACCAAGATAAAACAGTGAAAAAAAAGACTATCATTTACCTGATTGCACTTATCGGTAGGGTTGTGCGATATTGACAATCCCAGCGTCATTGGGCAGTTAGCTGTATGGCGCTTTTTTAGCGAATGACTGCTAAAGTTTGCTGAGTGTGTGTTTTGCCAGACACCTTAGCTGATTCAGGTTTGTCTGGGACAGCGGGCTCCCGGAGCTTTTCATATTCCTCGTACTCTGCGCGAGTGTTTGTTTGGAGATGATGGAACAGGTTAGTTGTCAAGCTATCTTTAACGGCAACTGCTTTCTTACAAAGTCTGCAAACTGCAGTCGTTTGAGCAGTGTCAGTCTTTTCAAATCCAAACCACCACCACATGAGTGAAGATGATCGTTGCTTAAGAATTTAAGGCAGTAGACTGCGCAGCTATGTGAGCAGACAGTATGGGCATGTGCAGCAGCCCATACTAAAGCGCAGGGCTTTCAAACTGTTTTGGAGTAGCAGGGGGGGCATGCCAAAGTAGCAGATGCCTTCTGACCGAGACCGAAGCCAAGACGGCAGCAGACGATATGAATAGTCACATGGCAGTCGTGAACTAATCAAATGGCTAAGCTTGAATAAACGTAAATATTGCCACGTGCGTCCACATGGCGCTGGAAATGGAGATGGCGGACGGCGCAAAAAATTTTTTTTTAGGAAAATTAAAAAGTAGACGGAGCAGAGTGGTGGAGTTGAGGTTTATGTGTTTTACCAGTCAGTAGCATGCTCGATACCATCAGCTCATGCTTGTTTACAATAATATCTTAATTGTCATGTTGACGATATACATCGCACACCCCTACTTGTCGATTGCAGCTCATTGTGAGAGTCTTTCCTGCTATTATTTAGTTTCTCCTTCCCCTGCTCGGTCTTGCTGTGTGTACACCTCCTCACACAATCGAAAAACAACTTTTCACTTATGTAAACTGATTTGATCTCAATTTGCAGTGACTTAGAAGAAAAGCTGTTTTCTGCTAAAAGTTTCCTGTTAGCTTCCTCCCTGCTATGTTAGCTCTGCCTCAGACCAATATCTGATCCAAATATTGGATCAGACTGGGCCATCGCTAACCATCTGACTTCATTTCACAAGGTGCAACAAGTGCGTGTGTTTTTGTTCCCGATGTGATCTTTTAATGACCAAAACTCATTGTGAGGGCAGGTCACAGTAGACTGACGGGTCAGTTCAGTGTATTTAAGTCTCCTCTAACAGGAGGTAAATGGTTCACTGAACTGTGTATTGAGTCATCCTGAAGCTGATTTCATTTACATATAATGTATATGTTGGCTTTTGCAGCAGAGTCTATTTGGTCCTAAGACGACCGGGTTTGGTACCACCACCACCAGCGCCCCATCCTTTGGTGCTACCACTAGCCTCTTTGGGAGTAAGCCTACCCTCACACTGGGAACCGCACCTAACACCTCCACGTTTGGTAAGTCTGCCAAAATGATTTAATGACGCCAAAGTTTTCTACAGTCATGCCTCTGTCGCTTTAACTTGTTCCTGTCTCCCGTTTTTATTTGGCTGTAGGTTTTGGTGGAAACCCTGCTGGAGTAGGACTTTTTGGGAAGTCCACCACTGGAGGACTGGGGCCTGGGCTGGGAACCAGCTTTGGAACAGGTAAAAGAAAACCAACAACCTCCGGAAGAATTGAATGCAATCTGTAAGAAATTAAAAAATAAAAACCATATTTCATAGCTGTACATGTATGACAAACTTCCTAATCAAGTAATTTATCAAACAATATATAAAATATTTACAGGTTCCAATGTCTTGGTTAGATGCACATAGTTTATTTATTTACCACTGTAGTCAGGAAAGGTCACACGGCCTCATTAATTTAACGTAGATATTCACCTCTGTTCAGTCTGTTAATCCAAAATCTGTCTGTGTGTCCATCAGTTGGCACTGGGCAGACTCTGTTTGGCAATAACCAGAACAAACTGGGCACCACACTGGGAACGATGGGAACGTTTGGAACAGCCGGATTCAACAGCGGAACGAGTGCTCTGGGCTTCGGAGCTCCACAGCAACCTGTCGGTGAGCAGCTGCATGTTTTTAATCCTTTGGCGCCGATACACCTGTCACCTGCCATGAACAGCTGGTTAACACCGAGCGTCTAACCACTGAGACGTCTGATCAAACGCTTTGTGAATTAGCGTAGTGTAGTGCGTTGTGTCCCAGGCGACACGTTTGGCGTCATAGGGATAAAGTAGATGAGGACTGAGATGCTGCAGGAGATTTATAATCCATCTCTGTTTGGATATTTTTCTCCCTCCACTCTTTGAGCCGCCTCCTGCTGGTAAAAATGTGACTCTGATGTGAAATCTGAATTTTAAAATGTTCCTGTTTTAAACTGTCGCTGTCTCTCCATCAAACTGACCTGCTGCTGTTTCACTTCCCTGCCAGCACACACGGAGCATTAACATCACTGTACGTTCTTATTTCCAGCCCTCACAGATCCGAGCGCAGCGGCTACCCAGCAGGCCATGCTTCAGCAGCAGCTCAGCGTCCTGGCGTACTCGCCGTACGGAGATTCACCACTGTTCAGAAATCCGCTGTCAGACCCCAAGAAGAAGGAGGAGGTAAGAGTGACACACCTGATGAGCTCCCGTTGCTGATGTTAAAATCAGATCACTTTTTTTGATGTTGGCTTATATTTTTGTCTTTTTGGCAAAAACACAAGCAGGATTTTAACAGCTGCTCCACAAAGCTGCTACCACAGCGGTGTGCATTAGTTTGGATCTTATTCAGTCAGTCGATGGCAGTCAGCGCGCTCAGAGTGGAGATCAGACAGCAACTATGAACCGCTGTGGACAGAGTCAGCAGCCACATCACAACAGATGGAGGACCAGAGCTGTTTTTTACTCTGAAGTGATCAGGCTGTTGATTTAAAAAAACAAAACAAAACAAGTAAACAAAAAAAACACTCATTTGACCTCACAGAAGACGGGAGCTGCTGCTCCCCTGCTGTGACTGATGTGTTTCAGTTCAGATCCAAACTAACATTTTTAAACACTAAAGTCAAACCAAGAAAAACGGATCAGAGCAGTTTTCTCTGTCCTGCACTGCTTCACGGTGCATCAGTGCCTCATTTAAAAAAACAAATCTCTTTATGAGGTTGTCAGGAAGCTCTGTTCCCTCATTTGTCTCTTTACTGTTTGATTTGATTTGATAATGTTTGTTTGATTAGGATGACAAAAATTACAGCATGAATTACGTAAACTACCACAAAGCTATAAAATAAACCGTTAAAGCTTTTAGAGTCATCAGTCACATGCCATCTTTATTCCGACAGCGTCTGAAACCAACCAATCCGACTGCCCAGAAGGCTCTGACCACTCCCACTCACTACAAGCTGACTCCGCGACCTGCGACCAGAGTGCGGCCTAAAGCTCTGACATCTTCAGGGGCCTCAAAGTCGCAGCTTTTTGATGGCCTGGATGATGATGAGCCGTCACTCACCAACGGAGCCTTCGTGCCGAGGTACACCTCTGCTTACCGCGGCGCAGCAAAGTTAAATATAACTCTGCACACCTGCCGAGTGGCGTCTGTAGAGGTAACGGCATCTGTTTCTTTCACAGGAAGAGCATCAAGAAACTTGTTCTGAAGAACCTGAACAGCAGTCAGTACAGCAGCCCGCTGAACAAGGACAGTGACGACCTCGCTTCGCCATCAGAGTACCCACAGAACGGACACAGGTCTCAGCACTGTTTCTACATGCATTGTTCACTGCTTCACACCTAGGGTCAATATTGTTTTGTAGCCTGAGGGGGTTTTTGTCAGAATGTTTGAGTTTTTCTTCCTCTGGTTTGATCTTGATGACCAAAAACTCTTTGCTCAGCCAGCATCTACAGACAATCAGTGACATACAGGAACATCAAGTGACAGGATGTAGGAAGTCTAGTACAGGGCTTTCAAATTCCACCTACTCCACCGCTCTGTGACGTCTACTTTTTAACTTTCCTAAAAAAAAATTTTTGCGCCATCCCCATTTCCAGCGCCATGTGGACACACATGGCAATATTTACGTTCTTTCAATCTGAGCCATTTGATTGGTTCACGACTGCCATGTGACTATTCATATCATCTGCTGCCATCATGGTCTCGGTCAGAAGGCACCTGCTACTTTGGCATGCCCCCCCTGCTACTCCAAAACAATTTGAAAGCCCTGTATTGGTGTGCTTGAGGTTCCTTCACTGTGTAATTGAGCACATTGAAGATGAGCTGAACCAGTCAGCTAATGTTTCTGTAACCATCTTACTGACTCATTTTAACACAGACCTTAAAGTTCTTAGTTGGACTTTCAGGTCTTCAGGCTCCCCCCTGAAATCTTCTGAACCAACAGAAAGCACAATCCACCTTTTGAGGGATCTTTTTAACAATGTTTAGTCTCTACAGTGAAAACCTGACCATAGAAACAGTAGCGCTGCTTCAGGCTGAACATACAGAAAACACTGCTTTAGTTCTCTTATGATTAGTTGAACTTGTAGATGACGTTTCTTTCCTCTCTTCTCTCCTGCCCCCTGTTCTCCCATCTGCAGCCATATGGAGGAGGAAGAGGAGCAGCTGAGGGAGGTCCCGGGTCCCAGCAGCCAGGTCGACGATGACCCCGAGGTCACCCAGTTTTATGTCAACCCCATTGCTAAGCCAATCCCACAGGGCCGTGCCCAGACCAGCCTGCAGGACACCATCAGTGACCTGAACATGCACAAAGCTTCAAGGAACGGCCTCGAGGTGAGAACCAGATGTGGATGTTTGTGTTCCTGCACAGAGCGTGCAGTCAGTGGAAGTGCTGAGGTCATCGTTTAGCCACGACCATGAAAATAACCCACAGCAGGAGAAACTTTAACAAACCAGATTTACTAGCATGTCCAGAGTTATTTAATGTGTCAGAAAACGTGTTAAAGGCGCAGAATCAGAAGGACAAAAGTCAAAAAAAAAGTTCCTAATCGTTAATTTTGTTTAAATTGGAGAAAACTCAGGCAAGTCGAGTCCAGAAGTGAGAGGATGGTCAAAGCTGAGCTCAGGCGAACAGACGGGGCTAAACGATGACTGTTCAGACTCTGTATGTGAGCCATTTGAGACCATTACACATTTCCAGTAATCACATTACTCCAGTCAGCAGCTGACGAGCAGCTCTTCGTTTCCTCTGCAGTACCAGCTAACTGCCATCCATGAGTAAAATGTGATGACTGACTCATATTTCTGGTTCCACAGAAGCAATATTTAAACAGGAGTTAAATGTCTTTCACATCCTGAGTACATGTTTTATTTTTCCTCCTCAGCTGAGCAACGATGACGTGTCGGCGTCTTTTGGCGAGGAGTCTCTGCAGGAGGAGAGAGAGGAGGAGCAGCAGGTGTCCCAGCAGTCTCCTCACCCCGCAGGTCAGATTCTCCAAACACGCCGTCAGCATTTCATTCAAACCCAATTCAGCTCAGTCTAGTGCTGTGCACTTAATTGATATTTGATTTCTATTTTGGCTCCAAGGGATCACAAAAACAGTGTAAACAGCAAAAACGATTATTAAAATAATTTTCTCGTTACGTTACGTTCTGTGTACTCTTAACCCTGATTTATGCTGCAGCCTGGAGTCTTTGCCTGCAACATAACCTACCTAAGTGTCCAGCGGCGTTGCCGGCATTTACACTTGTGCAGGTGCATTATGGGTTAATTACATTTAATTATCGAGCAGGAATTCTATGTGGTAACCTGCCCTGCACCTCCAGAGAAATCTCAAAGTCCATTATGTCTCCACCAATCACGGGGCATCATTAGCAGGGAGACGTTCTGGGTGTGGTTAGCACCGCCCCGACCCTGATTGGATTCACGTTCCTACAGTGTTAATACCAAACCTTTGAGTACACGTGCAGGATCTATCAGGATGTTGTGGCACCAAAATGTGAGCAAATTTATTTGGTTTAAATATCTTGGTCCAGTTTCTTCTTAGTATTATTGGTCGTGATAACTGCCATTTCCTTTCTATTTATTTATTTCTTATTTGTTTAATTTATAATGGATTGATTTATATGGCAGTTTATTTTACAGTTTATTGATATAGTTATTTTAAATTTTGTATTTATCTTCAAGAGATTGTAGAAATCCACCAGATTTCAAAGTATTTACTTTTCTTTTAGTGCTATAAATGCAGTGTTTACAAAGTTGGTGAGTAATCGTGATTATGATTTCTTTTTTCTTTTTTTTCCCGTAATCAAGCAGCTCTGGTTCAGTCTGAATTCCTTGACAATAAGGAGGAGTTGCATTACGCTGTGACTGCAGGATGATGCCACACGTTTGGTTTTCTGTTTTCAGGCATCGTTCTGACCCGTGTGGGTTATTACACCATCCCCTCCATGGACGAGCTGGCTGAGATGATGGATGAAAATGGAGACTGCATCGTGGAGAACTTCACCATCGGCAGGAAAGGTAACGCCCACACATGTACGACTTCACACTAGCTCAGACGCGTCTCTGCCATCCTAAAAGTCATTAGTCTGCCCTGATTGGACAGCCATCTCACTGCTCTGCCCTGATTGGCTATCAGGTTATGGCTCAGTCTTCTTCCCCGGCGAGGTGAACGTGGCGGGCATGAATCTCGACGAAATCGTCCACTTCAGACGCAAAGAGGTCATCGTGTACCCAGACGACAAAAACAAGCCGCCGGAGGGGGAGGGGCTTAACAGGTGAGTTTAGCACCTTAAACTTTTTTTTCACACTTTTACAGTCACCAGGATAAATAACAGAATCTAACCAATAAAAATGCAAACAGCTCAAACTAAAAGACTAAAACACTTTATTCACTTTATTAACACTTTAACATTTTATTTTTTTTTTGGATTTACCACAAATCCTGAAAAGATGGCAGAGCCACATTTCAGGATTCCTTCCTCTCTCATTGTTTCCTGTGTGTGAAAAAAGAGGCTCTGTCCAGTTCTACCTTTTTGTGATCCACTTCCTGTCCTGATGGGGATCTGTGTTTTCACAGGCGGGCGGAGGTAACTCTGGACGGCGTTTGGCCAAACGACAAGACGACCTGCACCCAGATCAGGAGCCCCGAGCGCCTGAACGACATGAACTACGAGGGTCGGCTGGAGAAAGCTTCACGCAAACAGGGAGCCCGCTTCCTGGAGTACAGACCTGAGACCGGGTCCTGGGTGTTTGAGGTCAGTGACCGCTGCTCAGCGGTTTCTATGAATTAACTTGATTTACAGTAATAGAGTCTGCAGTCGTATCCTTTTACTGCGTAACACTGATGGACATGCTGCAGATATCTGTGTGTTTCTCTTTGTAGCAGCACGCAGAGGGGCTCTCAACATAGCTACACTCAAACATTAGTCACTAATTATTCTACACCACATTTAGCCTTAATATAAACTGTAACCACACTAATAAACAGTGCTGTATCCACTGCTTTCATATTTGTGTTTATTAAAACTCTTCTGTTCAGGTCCAAAGCCAGGAGATGATGATGATGATGATGATGATTCAGTCTGGTGTCATTCTCAGGTGTATCTGACTCCTCCCTCTTTCTTTGTTTCTCAGGTGGCTCACTTCTCCAAATATGGCCTCCAGGACTCTGATGAAGATGAGGACGTCCCGCCTAAAACTGACCCCAAGAAGCTGAAGACGTTGACCGTGCCTCCTCCCTCCAGGCTGCAGCAGCAACAGCTTCCTCTCTCTCAGCAGCAGGTGGCGCCACAGGCTCAGGTAGAGCAGCCTGCGCCCTCCTACACTCACCATCCTCCTCCTCCTCACTGACACATCTGTGCTGGTTAAAGGAGAGTTCACTCAAACTTGTGCCTGCAGGTCAATTTTTAATGAGAAGTTTCCTTTTGTTTCTCTTTTTGGAGTTTTGGGTTTGAAGCGTCCTGATTTTTTTTTTTTTTTAGCATCTTTACACCTCACAGTAATCCCAAAGAGCTTTAAGGAACGCTGATGATCAGTTTGTTATTGATGATCAGGTCTTCAGACTGCTGGCACTTGAGCCAGCAGAGCCTCCAGCGCTGTGCCTGATGTGAAACCAGTTCCACATGTTTCCACCAAAAACACCAAAGTGTTGCTCCAGAACATGCCGGTCCCAAAGGTGGAGCCTGATGTCACAGATAGTGGGCGGGGCTATTAAAAGATAATTACTGATTTGTAGATGCAGATTACCTTTATCACAGAAATAATCCAAATTTGTCTTCCATAATGATCGGTTGTTAAACCTGTGGGCTGATTGCTTAAAGGCACAAAGGAATAACTGGTTCCACACCAGCAGCACGTTGCTGGGGAAACTCAGTTTGGAGGTTGAATATACGAGAGATTTTCTGAATGTTTTAAACTGCTTTACGATCGATATGAACATATTTTATAAGACTTGGGGGGGTGGCGTGAGGCGCAGCGATGGTCAGAAACAGGAAACTGAATGCTTAAATAAGGATTCCTGTAAGCGCAGCGTTCCTGTTCTTAGTGCTTTAAAGGTGTGAATTTGAACTTTTAGCTGGTTTCATGTAGCCTGAGGTTACCGGGGTGAACGCAGGACTGTTACAGAAATAAGTGATGCTGCGTCTCGTTAGCTCAGCCGGTGTTATGCAGGTCTCTGTGGTGTTGGCGGGTGGTAGAGGTGCACGATGTTTATGTTTGAAACCAAAAACTTTTTCCTGAGTTTTTGCCAAAAGGATCAAATGTTAAATGATGAAATTACAGTTCACATGAGATCATCGTAAAACTGCAGTGAGAAAACAGGGCGGGAACCAGGCCTGCTTCCTGGTCGTATTTTAGAGGGCGGCTGTCAGAGGCTGAGAGTAACTTGAGGTGAAAGGTCAGTTTATGTTTAGTCCGATCACGTTAAGAGAAAAAGCTGAAAATCGACCTGAGGTCACAGGTCAGATGCTATAAAAACAGCTGAGCGGTGGTCGTAGGATTGAACGTTCACGGCGCTGTTTTAAAATCTTAAAGTTGACCTTAAATCTGACTCAGAGCAGCACTAACAGCACTGCGTGTCTTCACATTAATCTTCATGACTTTACTCGTGTCTCGCTCATCTATGCAGAATTTTGGGAAATGTTTTAATGTTTGAAGGTATTTCTTCATATTTGGGAAAACTCTGAGCAGACGTCCTGATGTTGAGGTTTGTGGTGACGTTATGATGAGAAATTCAAGCAGAATTGAACTTTGTGGCTTTTGGATAATTAGAAACTGAAATTAGAGTTTAGATTTAGATTTTTAGAGAAACCTGTTTTTAAAATGTTTGACATAAATTGTACAACTTGTTCCATTTTTTATTTTATTTTATTTATTTTTTTTAAATTAATGAAAAATAAAGTTATGAAGACATTTGAACTTTGGTCTGTAAAGTTTGTGTGAAGATCAGCTTTTGTTTGGAGGAGTAATTTACAGCCAGAGCAGCAAACTCGCACTTTAATCAGTGTTTGAGCTTCAGCAGTGAACTGACTGGAGATCAGTCGGCCTGTTTTACCGCCTGCTGTGATGGTTTAAAGAAAAACTCCTCCAAATGTTTGTGTTTTTCTCCATCTCTGGTCTGAAAAACGACCTGTAATGATGCCTGTGGTTAGAAAACAAGAGGAAACCAACTGAAAACAAAAAGGAAAAATCCTCCAAACTTTCCTCCAGGATCAAACATGCAAACAAAGCGTTGAGCAGAATATCAGGTAACATGTAAGTATTAAATATGGAGGTCAGAACATATAAAACTGAGTGCAGCCATAAACTCTAAATATGAACCATCAGAGGTTGTTTGGAGGACAGAAAACGAGAATCAGTCCAGCTTCACCTCACTCTGTCACGTCTGTTTGCCTTCAGTCCACCGTTGTGGAGCCTCAGGGCAGTGCTGTGGAGCTGGACAGCGACATGGCCGACATCACCCAGAGCTTCCCGACAGAGAGCATGCTGGGAGGAGAGGACGATGGCGGCCTGTTTGCAGGGGAGATGGACACAACAAGCTCCAAGCTCGGGGGTTTGATCTCTTCTGAGCTCGACGGCGTCTCTGGTTCCAGCCACATCGTGTCCACGCTGGGGATCAACCCGCACACCCTCCAGGTAGAGCTATAGGCCCAGCCCACAGAAAGCGTATCATTTCACCAAACACAGTGAATCCAAAGATGTGTAGATGCAGCATCTGTGCCTGGATGTCATCCCTGCTGCAGCCATCCTGCTCAGAGGGTCTGACTGTGTTTTTTAAATGACCAAACTTTAGTGAATAACTCAATC
The DNA here is from genome assembly GCF_007364275.1 of Archocentrus centrarchus. Taxonomy (NCBI): domain Eukaryota; kingdom Metazoa; phylum Chordata; class Actinopteri; order Cichliformes; family Cichlidae; genus Archocentrus; species Archocentrus centrarchus. The sequence goes on along the minus strand of NC_044359.1, from coordinate 2,706,170 downwards.
AATCAGAATTAGTTTGTATTTTTCCAGAGCTGCACAGACCTGAGATTACCATCCACAGGAGTTACTGGCTGTGAGTCCTTTATGCAGTTCTTCAGTATGATTGACAGCTATGCTAACTGATGCAACAGGAGCAGCATTTTTAGGTCATCTTGTTAATGCATTTTATTAGAAGTTGCTGAGACAGTGAAGTGTTCATACATGACGTGACCTGTTCATACAAAATTAACTTCCATCCATCCTCATCCTCTTATCCTGTTCAGGGTCGCGGGGGGCTGGAGCCTATCACAGTTGTCATAGGGCGAGAGGTGTAGGGTACACCTGTACAGGTGGCAGGGCTAACACAGAGACTCCTAATGGCAGTTCAGAGTGACCAGTTAACCTAACCCCAGTAACTGTGGGAGGAAACCGGAGAACCACAAAATTAACTTGATGCATAAAATAATTCCACCTTGCAGGACCTGCAATGTGGAATTATTACCTGCAGGTTACCTGTGTTACCCACCCAGGAGGAGATTATCAGTCTTGTTATGACCAGAAATGTTTAAATGTCATTCGCATTTAGTGATGACCAATGGGAGTGAAGGGTATCACTGACATGTGAGGAAGAGGAGAACACATCGGGAGTTACGTATGCAACCAGAGCCTGATGAACCCGTGTCGGCAGATCGCCCACTTAATTTTTTATTGAATAGTAAAGAAATCTCATTTTGTCTTCAGATCATGAAGGCATCTCTGTTTGATGAGGATGAGAGCGACATGTTCCACGATCAGGGAGCGATGAAGGTTTCTACCGACATCGCGTCCCCTCGCCTCGTCCTGCCGGGAGCTCAGGGCCGACCCTCCGGTATGAGAAACTGACCTGAGGATGTTTCTGATGAATCATTTTATTGCTCGTGATTGTTTTTATAAAATGACTGAAATGAGTGCTGTTCTCTCTGCAGTCGGCGGTCTCCTTCAGGCTCGATTCACCTCCGGGCTGCTCTCTCAGCTCTCAGACTCTCCCCGCCCCCTTCTTCCTCCGTCCCGGTCATCTCCGGCCGTTGTCGAACCCTCCCGCTCTTTGCAGTGGGTGGGGCCGGGTCCCTCCCCCTTCGTGCTCCCTTCCCGAACTCCAGAACCTTCGATCAGGACGGTCGGTGTTCGGCGGCTCGGTGGCCCCGTTCCCCTGAAAGAGTCCATCACTCATGGGAAGGTTGGTACTCTGGATGTCTGAATTTTTCCTCTGAAAACATCTCAGGGTCACGAGTAGTTTACAAAGTCTTCTCTGCTTCAGTCCTGTTAGCACTTATAAATCTCAATGGTTGAACGTTGTCACAGTTGGAGTTCGCGATGACAAAGCATCGTTTATTACGTGCTCAGTGTTCGTGTGAACGCCGTGTTCTCAGGCGGGTAACGAGCCTTTTCCCCTCAGCTGAAACTCCTGCGGTTGTGTTTCAGGGAGGCTTGCTGATGGACACCGGGCTGTTCGCCGTGCGGTCCTTCCGGGTCGGGTGGGGTCCCGGCTGGACGCTCGCACACTGCGGGAGCCCGCTGAGCTCGCCGACATCCAAACAGCTCGAACACCAAGAACTGACAACCAAGACCGACTTCAGCTTCCTGCCAAAACCTGCGAGGAGCAAACCGTAAGCAGGACAGACACACACACACACACACACACACACACACACACACACACACACACACACACACACACACACACACACACACACACACACACACACACAGCAAAACATCAGTTAGGCTCTGTTTAAGCTTTAATTTGCTTAAAAAGGGATGGTGCACCTCAATTAGCATGAAAACGTTGGTCTGGTTTAAACAGAAAATCATGAAAGCAGCTAAAAAAAAAAGTTTTTCATGGTGAATATCACACTTGACTTTATTTTCTCACTTGTACTTCCTGCCTGCCGTTCCTGGGTGGGTGCAGCAGGGGGCGTTCTTTTTCTAAGCAAAGTAATCACAAAATGCAAAAACACAAAACTGATTTGGAGTCAGATTTTTACCCCCTACCAGGTAAGTCCAGACAGGGTTCCTGCGGTCTGCATTTAATTTAGTTCAAGACTTTTTATTTTTGTTCTAAGCAATAAAGTCTGTGCTGTATTTGCTGTGTGGAGTCTGCATGTCCCCGTGTCTGCGTGGGTTTCCTCCCACAGTCCAAAGACGTGCAGTTACTGGGGTTAGGTTGATAGTTCACTCTAAATTGCCCATAGGTGTGAATGGTTGTCTGTCCCCTGCTACAGGCTGGCTACCTGTACAGGTGTACCCTGCTTCTCGCCCTGTGACAGCTGGGATAGCTGTAGATAAAAATCAAAAGTTTAAAAAAAAACTGGAACAAATTCACATTTAGTTCCAATGAAGAAAGAAAATGTCTACAGAGCACAAACCTGCATTTTTAGTTTCCTGCAGGTGATTTTAAGTTTCAGAAGAAGGTCGTTCTCAGTGGCTGAAGCTCCACCTGCAGGTTTGACAGTTCAAATCTGTGTGAACGAGTGAGACGGAATAAAGTTTTACTTGGTGTTAATACGTGCTTTGTCCTGCAGACTGACAGAAAGCCCCTATAAGGTGGTCGTGGAGCAGCTGGTGGGGCTGGAGCCTCTGCATGAGAAAACCAGTGAGGAGGAGGAGGACGATGAAGAGAGCCAGGCGGAGCTGCAGCGCCCTCTGGAGATCTGCCGGAAGCACAGCACCGTGGACATCCCAGATGGCTCTGCCTGCCCTGTGGTGCGACCGCAGCCCGGCGTGGCAGCGCTGCACGAGTACGCCGAGTGGATCACCGAGCTGAACGACAGGCAGAGCGACGCCGACCGTAAGTGATGACCTCACAAATGAAACTTTAAGTTACTGTAGACATTAAATCATGAAGCCTTTTTTAAAACGCTCTCTGCTCCAGCTCTGCTGGGTTACTGGGCTGAAGTCTGGACTCTGTGTGAGGCCCTGTGGGGCCGGCTCGGCCCCTCGGATCAGGAGCCTGACGTCGAGCTGCTTGGCGAGTACGAGCAGCAGCTTGAGAGGAGGCGGAGCTTCTCGGCCTGGCTGTCCCGCGGCGCCTCCCGTAGGGTAGAGGAGGAGGTGGCTCTGGCGGGAAAAGGTCGCCACATCGACGCAGTCTTCAGCTATCTGACAGGAAACCGCATCAGCGAGGCGTGTCGACTCGCACAGAAGGAAGGTGAGGACCGCGCTCAAACAGGAAGTAGCAGTGATGTCATTTATGTAAATCTCTGAAGCCTTTTCTTTCAGTTTCCTGTTTACAGGCGTAATAAAACTCTCCAATAATCTTCATTTTTTTTCCAGATCTGCTCCAAATTTCAGGGATTTTTCCTAAACTCAACTAAAAGTTTTCAGTTTTGGAGCTTTTTGTAGAAATAAAATCCATCTGAAAATTAGCTGCAGATAATCCCTCTTTGTTTCATAGCTGCGTCACTGCAGTGAAGCCTCAGAAACGCTGCGAGTACGACTGTTAACGTTGACCGAGACGCTTCCTGATAATCCCCCCCAAGCACATATTTATTTCAACGCCTTAGAACAATATTTTGCATATTTACATTTATATAAGCAAATTATTATATAAGTCAAATTGTATTAAGGTTTATATATAAAAATTGGTGTTTTGAGTTTTTTAGGGGGCATTGTTTGAGTTTGAGCCACTGACCTGCGGGTTGCAGACTGAATCATTATTAGCATTAATTATTAACACGTGCACCATCAGAACGACTGTTTGCTGCAGCAGGAAATGTTGAACACACACATACAGATCTGCCTCATCCTGGAGCTACAATCCTGTCAGGACTCCTTTTGAGTCTGTTTCGAGCCTGCAGGAAGCCGATGTTTTTGTTTTCTCTCTAACCACAGGCATCTTTGGGCCAGCCCTCGGTGTAGGTTCCTCCTGATGAGAAGTCATAGTTGTTGATGTTGAATCTTCTTTTGTCGCTTTGTTCTTTCAAATATAAAGTTTTTAAATGTCTATAAATGTCTCACATGTGGAGGTCTGAGCTGCCCCGCAGCCGCTGAGTCTGTATGTCTTCTTTCTGAAATGTCTCCATGTGAACTCTTGGAGCTCTGCTAACATGCAGCTGTGTGTCTGTGCAGGAGACCACCGCCTGTCCCTGCTGCTGTCTCAGGCCATGGGCTCTCAGTACTGCCGGGACCTGCTGGCCATTCAGCTCGCCGACTGGAACCGCATGCAGACCGACTGCTACCTGCCCGAGGAGCGACTCCGCATCTTCGCTCTGCTCGCCGGGAAACCGGTACGACTGTTTTGATAAAATGGGGGAAAAGGGAAAAACCCCAAATTAGATCAGGATCTGTAAAGCGAGTTTCTCAATCCACACAATCAAAAACCTCCATTCAGTATTTTCAGTTTAAATATTTCTGCTAATAAAGCGTCTGTCACAGTGAGACGATTAACCAGGAAATCTCTGCAGTATGAATTTCAGTACAGGCAGGAACAGACACTCACAGACTGCAGTGCATTGTACAAAAACACCACCAGAGGGCGGCGTGAACAGTTAAAAAGGCAGCTGAGCTCAGCGAGCTGCGAAAGATGAAGATGGGAAGCCGTAAACAGGCGTTCGGCTTGATGATCAGCAAGAAGCTGAAGTTTAATGGTTTCAGTGTTTATTCTGGATATGACGACAGAAAGCCTCCTGACTGTATTTAGACGTCCTGTCGATTTACATTGTTTAGTTCCAAAGTCCAGTTTTTCATTTCAGATTACAAAAAAGTTTTAGTTTAATAAAACTTTGCTTCCAGCTGTTAATCTCTGAACCAATTAAAGGTCATGTTTGGCTGAGCCGCTGTTTGAAATGAAGCGTGGTTAATGTTAGCAGTGCTAGCAGCTGTGTGAAGGAGTGATACGGTCGAAGCCTCCGTGCTGTGGTTGGATGCTGACGGTGTTCTCTGCAGGTGTGGCAGTCGACCGACTCCGTGGTGAACGTTTGCTCCGAGCTGGACTGGAAGCGCTGCGTGGCCGTCCACCTCTGGTTCATGCTGCCTCCCACCGCCTCCGTGGCCGACGCCCTCGCCAAATACGAAGCCGCCTTTCAGGTGAGCCGGCGCTCGCTGCCTTTTTTCTTTTGGCTTCATTTCTGTTGAGTGACTTCAGATGATTGACGTTAGATTTACACCCCTTAAAGCTCGAGGAGAGCTCCAGCTGTTGGATGCTCTCACAGCTGTATTGATGTCAGTAAAGCTGTGAGAACATTCACTTCAGGAGGACTCGTATATGTTTCCAGGTCCTTTTAAAATTTGTTATATATCAGCGCCTCAGTCTAATATGGAGAAAGCAGATACAGGTACACAGACTCTTGATGTGTTGCAGTGAATTACATAAAAATGCCACCATGTACTGCTGAAAAGTCAGCTGAGCTCAGCAAGGTGTGTAATATGCTGCCATTGTGTAGCTGGGAAACTGTTTCACTGTTTGTGTCCTGCAGGGTTTGTGTGAGGCCGGGAAGTACGCCTGTGCCCCCCTGCCTCCGTACGTGGAGGCGGAGCAGCCAGATCTGGAGGACGAGGACGATTCCAAACGGCCGCTGTACGACCTCTGCTTCCACCTGCTCAAACTCTACAGCGACAGGTAAACCAGACTTCACTCATCTGTCAGTTTTGGATGACCTCGTCACTCATTTTCAGTCTGAGGGGTAAAATCTGCAGAATGCTCCTTTAAAGCTTCCCCCGTCTCCCTGCAGACACTACAGCCTGCAGCAGCTGCTGGAGCCTCTCACCGTCACCTGGGAGCGTCTGGATTACCGCCTCAGCTGGCACCTGTGGGGCGTCCTGCAGGCGCTGCACTACAGCCACCTGAGCTCCTCGCGGCAGGGCCTCCTCCACGCCAGCTACGCCGCCCAGCTGGAGAGCGCCGGCCTGTGGCACATGGCCGTCTTCATCCTGCTGCACATCCCCGACCACACGTACGTTCGCCTCACTGTCAGTCACACAGCGTGACTCAGGCACTGGTGTTTTTGTTCACTTTTCAAGGAGAAATCATTAACCCTTTAACGCCAGGCGATCACCGCTGAAGCACCGGTTACTTGCCCTTACTAGCGGCAAACAGCTGATTAAGACATAGCGTATCAGCACAGAGTCGGCTGATCAAAGGAACTTCAGTCGGGTGTCAGACTGAATTTCCTGTTGGAGAAATTCAAACAGTTCCTGGAAGCTCAGAAATTGCACTTCACAGCCATGTTGGGGGATTACGGTATTTGTTGCCGGAACTCCATGAACGGCGGGACTTTTGAAGTACGCTGTGTTGCATTCAACACGTTCTGAGGTGTAAGGTTAAAGGAGGAAAGTAGTTTGATCCTGTCAATGACGTTTCAGTCGATTCCACAGTCGGTGGGTTTTTCTGCCCCCGCTGGGCTCAGATCTTCTTCCTCTCTCCTTCTTTTTCTTGGGGATTAAGGTTCTGCAACGTTGTACCAGAAATCTGCATGCTGGTGTTTTTAAATCAAAAATGGATAATTTGTAGGGAAGTAGTTTTAATATTTTTAATTATCCCGTAACAAGAACATGGCTGCAGGTGTACATACAGCAGTAAGAGCATAATTATTCCCACTCTACACTCCATGTTCGGATTGTGAGGTCTGGAGGCAGCGTGATGAATAAGGAGGAGAAATGGGTGATGTTTCTCAGGTGTAGGTTTGCTCAGTAGCAGACATGAGCACTCAGTGTGTGAAAATTCATAAAATCATCCCAAAATATTCTGAGGACCTTCCTCTGTTGAGATCTTCAGTTTCAGAAGTTCTCTCCTCTCTAAGTGGCTGCTCTGATCTCTGCTCCTCTGCTGTGTCTTCAGTCAGCGGGAGCGAGCTGTGAGGGAGATGCTGGCGCTCCACTGCCCCCTGCAGGAGACGGAGGAGTCGGTCCGCAGGGAGCGCTTCCTGACCGAGGAGCTGCTGATCCCGGAGCAGTGGATCCACGAGGCCAAGGCCACCCGGGCCCACCGTGATGGCGACAGGCACCAGCAGGCCCTGCACCTGTACCGGGCCAGATACTGGAACCAGTGCCACCGGCTGCTGATCCAGCACTTGGCCTCAGGTAGACCCACAGCTGCTGTTTAAGACCTTCATCACAGGAGAACACAGGCTGTGAAATGATGATGTGTCAGGAAATATTTAGTGAAAAGAGCAAAAACTTTCCAACTGCAGAGTTCCTCTGTGAGTAATTAGATTACATTTATCGATTTAAGATCCGATTTTCGTGTTTCTTTGTCCGTCTGAAGCTGTTAAATTAGATAATTAAATGTCAGTTTGTTTAAAGGAGAAAATCGACCAATAAATGTTAAATTAGATTTAATTTTTAAAAGATGCAAACTGAAAAAAGTTTAAAGTAAATGAGCAGGAGGTCCCTGCAGAGGAAATATGTGTGTATGAATAGTAAAAATGATTCTGTGGAGCTAAAACTTCTCACGCTCGTTGAAACTGAAGAGAGACGCTGGCAGAGATGTAAATTTTAAAGCTGTCGGTCTCTAACTTTTTGCCTTCTGTCTCACAGACTGCATCATCAACGATAACCACGACTATCTTCTGGAGTTCCTGGAGGGTCTGGCGGTCCCTGAGAACTGCGCCACCATCCAGGACTGGGACACGGCAGGGAGGGTTTACCTGGACTACATCAGAGTCATAAAGACTCTGCAGGAGATCCAGCAGGTACCCAAAAACCAGGACCCTCCGTTTTTTTCTAATTATGAGCAAACATGATCTTCAGATTATTCACTTTTATGCCAACGCAGCAATAAAATCCTCATAAAGGTCCTACGTTATGAAAGTTACTGAAGAATTGGCAGCAGAGAGGCGTGTACTCACCGTGTGAGTCACAGCTGAGTCGTCTGCTCAGACTTGTTTCCCAACTTCATGTTTGGCTTCAGTGTGAACTCTGTGTAAAAGAGGTCGTTTAAAAATGAGACTTCATGTGTTCAGTGAGGAACGTGAACTCAGTGATATTTGATGTGTTGCTGGAACTGCTTGGTTTAATGTAACGGTGTGTTTGGGGTGTGAGTCAGAATCTGTATTCGGCCTCACCGTGTGTTCGCCCTCAGATGGAAAACGCCGGCTACGAGCTGGAGCGTCTCCACACCGACGTGACGTCTCTCTGCAGCAGGATCGAGCTCCTGCCCTGCCGCACCGCTAAAGACCGCCTCGCCCAATCAGGTAAGAGAACGATGGCTGAACGTGGTTCAGATCGTCCAGAACCGAGCGCAGCTTTCCAGCTGATCACATGTCTGTCCTCTGATTGGCTGGTGTTAGATGGAGGTGGGGAGGCTGTGAAAGTTTGGAGAAACTGTTCGGGGTCGAGCACCGAGATGTTTCTGACATTATAACTCTGCACCTGATTTCCAGTGTTTTTCCTCTGGATCACACATCAGCCAACTCTGAACACACACACACACACACACACACACCTCCAGACAGCTTCTTGTGTACACGAGTTTAGCAGCAGCTGCAGAGAGAGGCAGAAATGTTTCACCTGTTCAGTCAGAAACTGAACTCAGTCCTCGGATCAGAGGAATGACTCTGTGTCTCTAACAGCTCGATGTAGAAACGAGCAGCTTATACTCTGAGAAAAGCTAACCAAGCCCCTCCCCCACCCCTCCTCCCTTCATGCAGAAATGGCGAAGCGTGTGGCCAACATCCTGCGCGTGGTGCTGAGCCTGCAGCAGGGCGACTCCCTCAACATCCCCCTCGCCCAGCTGGCGCCGCACATCAGCCGCCTGCCGATGCCCGAGGACTACACGCTGGAGGAGCTGCGAGGCCTCACGCAGTCATACCTGCGACAGCTCATCGTCAGCCAATGAGAGCGCAGAAGCTTCAGCTGCTCAAACGTCACGAAACTGATGCCAAAAAGTAACGAGGAGTCATGATCCTGAAGGGAGCGGTTTGAGCTCCGACATCTTTCAGTCTGTTTCAGCTTCAGCACGTCAGCGTTTAAAACCCCAACAGGAAGTGACTGAAGTTCAGCCCTCACAGCGTTCACCTGATTGGCGTTTCCTGTGCTGCAGGTCACAGGTGTATTTAAAACGTCCCCTCCAGGTTTCTGCATGAACCTGCTGATCGAGTCATCAAACATTTGGACCATGAAACTATTAACAGCAGCGTCAGAGAGAAGCAGCAAACCAGTGACTGAAAAATGATTGAAATACTTCCTGAATCTTCATTAAAAGCTTTTATTTTCTCCAAAACAAAAGGCCAGATTATATCAGGTGAGCTATGATGAAGGGCTGAGTGAAACTTTGTCTTCAGGGGTCAGGAAAAGGTTTAGGAGCAGTTTTTATTTTTTAGTGGTTTCCATCCATTTGTGTTCTCTGCACTAAAGGGTCCGGCCTGAACGCCGTGTGGCTTTGCTCAACACACTCCACCCGTAATCTGCAACACAACAACACACTGAAGTAAGAAGGTTCCTCTGCAGGACGTTTCTCATTAAAGTTTCCTCAGATTTTCTTCAGGTTTATTTTTCATCCCCAAATAGAGAAAAATGTTTATCCTTCCATTATTTTCCTCTCATTAGTGTCCAAATTAATTCAATCACATTGTTTTTAATGCAGGCAGGAAACAGGAGGCGTCGTCTGCTGCTTTAGTTTACTCACTGATTCATTCAGTTTACGTTCATCAGGATGATTCAGTCAGTAAAACAGGTTCAGTCAGTTTATTCATGCAGAACTTAAACAGACTCAGAGTTAAAGCGATGAGCAGAAACCGAACGAGAGCCGTTTGGAATAAACAAACTCAAACCTTAAAAACTGAACCTGGATTCACACTCAGTCACTAACACACACACACACACACACACACACAGACACACCTGACAGTGCTCTGTGTGCGACTCCATGTAAGCCTGACTCACTTGTGTGACCTCTGACCTTACAGAGAAGTGCCGCTTTATTGCTCAGCTCTGACGCTACGTGTTTTTCTCTCCGTGTATTTTGGATTATTTTGAGTGGGTGGAAGCAGCTGTTAGCCTCTGATCTGTCCATATGTTAATAGACGATCTGTAATCATAAAGCAGCCGTGATCAGAAACGTGTAAAATGGCTGACGGGCTATTTTTGTAGATTTGGTTTTGTTGGTCTGAATGTGTCACATTTTGTTTTGTTTTTTAAATAAAGAGTTTCCTTCCAAAACGAGCTGCCAGCCAGAGATTTCACTGCGTGTAATTATATAAATATTGTATATTTTTGGAAATCAAACAGGGAATATCAGGTCATTTTTATCCTTTAATTATTATTAAATTGGATGCAAAGTCTTTGGAAGTGAAACCCTTCACTCAGATCGGTGTTTTCTTTGTGTTGTAGATGAACTGTCAGCTTGCCAACAAAGTAAAAAATCAGTTTTTCTGGACTCATGTCTGAAACACACAGAGATACTGCTTTGTGTTAGTGAGTGTGTGTGTGCGCATGTTTTCCTGGTGTTTGGTTGGTATTTTTTAATAAAGTCAAGTAGAAATAAACTGTTTTTCTTTCTTCTTTTTTTTACATTATTAATGGTTTTTGAACTCAGGATCATCTGACAAAGTAAAAACCTGTTCAGAGGAAACACACGACTAACACAGGATCAGGAAGCAGAAACCACTGTGAAGCCATTTCACCTGCACAGATGCAAAAGGAGGACCTGCACAGGAGGACTGGGATCTGCTCAATTGTTGGGGGAGGAACAGCTGGAACCTCCCACCTCCCTCACACACTGATGAGGATCCTGCTTTAGGACACTGTAGGATTCTGCCTCCTGCTGCTCACACAGGAGCAGATACTGGTCCTGCTGCAGGTACCTTCTCACTCTCGGTTGTAACCAGCAGTGGTCTGTGGCAGTCACCTGCTCAACAGTTAGCTTTTGGGGCGGGGGGGGGGGGTCACGTTATTGTCTCCAGGGCACCTGTGCAGGTGAAATGGAGTCACAATAATTTCTGCTTCCTAAACTGTTAAAGAATTAAGGAAACCCTGAATAGACTCATTCTTAAGTCTTACTGAGCACTCATACAAGCACAAGACCTTCCAGTTAGTAGGTGACCTGCTGAGCCGCAGCCAGTTTAATTGAATAGAACAATCGAACTAAAGACAAACTTGTTGGGTTTTAGTGTTTTATGCTTATTAGACTGAATCTTTAATAGCAGCCACACAGTAATAATTAGAACTCATTAAAAGCTTAAACAGGACAATTAAAACAAAAACTGCATTTGAACAAACAAACAGGCTGAAAATAAAAATAAAAATGGAAAACTAAGAACTCAAGTCTGCATGTGTCACATGCTGCAGTGAAATAATCCAAAAACAGATCTTGGCTTTTCCGTGACCTCAGTTTGACCCGTCATTAAAAAGGACTCCCTGTGCAGTCTGCTCCGTCTGCATCACTGTTTTATTTGAGGTCGTGTCAAAGTAACATCTAGATCAGCGACTCCAGAGTGTCCCACTTTAAAACCAGAAAATCTCGTGCGTCCAACCATGAGCGTGTTTTTGGAGTCAGACTGCAGCAGACTGCTGTCTGACTGTGGGTCACATGACCGCAGACAAACGAAACCACTGCAGCTGAAAATGACCCACAAACCAAACTCCAAATAAAACACAAGCTTAAACAAACACACTGAGCTTTAATGTTTCACACAGGAAAAGTTTACACATTATTTTTTCAATACTAAAATCTTATCACTTTGTATTCTTGCTTCTGCTGTGATTGGCAGTGCCTGAAAAATTCTGTGTTCAACGCCAGCCTCCATTTTATAGCCAAGGGCCTGTGCCAGCTGTGGAGTTTTGATAAATAACGTCTGCTCCTGTTTCACCTCCGCGACCACACAAACGTTGGTTTTATTGAAGGATTTGACCGATTTGATTTCAATTCTCCGAGTGACAGGTGCCCCCTGAACCTGCGTGGAGATCAGAAACTGTGGATAAGCAAATGTTTGATACCCATGGCTGTATCATCAACAATAGTTGCAGTATTTTTTAGTACAGGAAATATTTCTTGGTATGTTATTAGCAGTTTATGACTGCATGAACTGCTGACATTAAGGTAACGTAACGTTAAGATACTGAGAGGCTGCAGTCTGGAAACAGAAGCTACCTTGGACGTTCCAGCAGCTGCAGGTGATTCCAGCGGCCGATCGATCGTCATCTTTTGGGGCTTCACTGATCCACCAAATGCAGCCTGAACAAACCAGTGTGACAAAATTAAAATGTGTTAGGAGATTATGACTGAATAAAGTAAACAATAAGTTGTTTCCTTTTTTTCTTTAGACGTTTGAGGGGGGAAAACAATCAGTTCAACATGAAACAAGCAGCACAGAGACATCACTAAAACCTCATCATCTGCTCTTTTCCTGTGTTTTTATCCTGTTTGGAGACAAAACCTCAGAACCACATTCACACTGAAATAGTGAGACAAATGTCACCTCAGAGTAAAGTGGACCTGCCTTACATTCAGTGTCAGTCTGCTTCTGTTCATGTCAGAGGAGTAAACACCACTCAGGGACACAGTTTGAAGTCACATCAGTCTGAAGCTTCTTGTTTCTGATGCACTGATGGCTCATAGTTTGCAGCAAGAAAATATGAACTGATTAATCATGAGTATGTGTCATCGATGGCTCAGCTTTTTTCTTCAAATCAACTTCATGATTTATGAAACTAAAGTCATAAGAGATTATTTGTACAGGTGTGGAGTGTATTGTCAACATATGGAAAGTACAGTATAAAGATTTTAAATCTGTCATCTCTGACCTCTGACCTCTCCTTCAAGGTCAGCAGATTGATCTGAAGGTTAAACTGATAACGATTGTTGGAATATTTTTACCACCCTGATGTTGATACACAGTTATTATTCTTGCTGCTGTTTATTTGCAGCTAAACTTCTTTTTACACTGAAATAAAACATGCTGTGTGGGAGGGTTTGAGGCCTGCTGGAGTTTTATGTTAAGGCTGCAGGAGCTTCTGCTGCTGTTTACCAGCTGTTTGCTGTGGCCAAGCAGACACTCGGATCACTCTCAAAGCTTACTCGTCTTCTGCTCTGCCCCAGTGTTGAATCTCTTGCTCAAGTTTAAATCTGTCCAAACTACAAGCCCATAGGAAAAATTGGCTGCAACTTCTGCCCAATATCTAGCTAGTGTAAGTCTGAGCAGCTGTAAATCCTTTTTAATGAGCACTAAAGGATCACCATGGGGGGGTTAATTTTGACAGTTGTTGTGGTGAATTTTTCTTACTGTCATGTTGATGAATTAAAAATGCTCCAGGATGTTTGTGCTCCTCCCAGGAGGGCTTTTTGCTTTAGTGTTTGTGTATTTCTGAGTACTAGTAACTTCTTGCAGCGGAGCTTGCTCGTTGCCATGGATCAGTTTGATTTTATTTGGACTCGCACTTAATCTCAGCACGTTACTGTGTGTGTCTGTTTTAACCACGTTACTGTGTGTGTCTGTTTTAACCACGTTACTGTGTGTGTCTGTTTTAAACACGTTACTGTGTGTGTCTGTTTTAACCACGTTACTGTGTGTGTCTGTAGTAACCACGTTACTGTGTGTGTCTGTAGTAACCACGTTACTGTGTGTGTCTGTAGTAACCACGTTACTGTGTGTGTCTGTAGTAACCACGTTACTGTGTGTGTCTGTAGTAACCACGTTACTGTGTGTGTCTGTTTTAACCACGTTACTGTGTGTGTCTGTAGTAACCACGTTACTGTGTGTGTCTGTTTGAACCACGTTACTGTGTGTGTCTGTTTGAACCACGTTACTGTGTGTGTCTGTTTGAACCACGTTACTGTGTGTGTCCGTTTGAACCACGTTACTGTGTGTGTCCGTTTTAACCACGTTACTGTGTGTGTCCGTTTGAACCACGTTACTGTGTGTGTCAGTATTAACCACGTTACTGTGTGTGTCTGTAGTAACCACGTTACTGTGTGTGTCTGTTTTAACCACGTTACTGTGTGTGTCTGTTTTAACCACGTTACTGTGTGTGTCTGTTTTAACCACGTTACTGTGTGTGTCTGTAGTAACCACGTTACTGTGTGTGTCTGTAGTAACCACGTTACTGTGTGTGTCTGTAGTAACCACGTTACTGTGTGTGTCTGTTTTAACCACGTTACTGTGTGTGTCTGTAGTAACCACGTTACTGTGTGTGTCTGTTTGAACCACGTTACTGTGTGTGTCTGTTTGAACCACGTTACTGTGTGTGTCTGTTTGAACCACGTTACTGTGTGTGTCCGTTTTAACCACGTTACTGTGTGTGTCCGTTTGAACCACGTTACTGTGTGTGTCGGTTTGAACCACGTTACTGTGTGTGTCCGTTTGAACCACGTTACTGTGTGTGTCTGTTTTAGCCACGTTACTGTGTGTGTCTGTTTTAGCCACGTTACTGTGTGTGTCTGTTTTAACCACGTTACTGTGTGTGTCTGTTTTAACCACGTTACTGTGTGTGTCTGTTTTAAACACGTTACTGTGTGTGTCTGTTTGAACCACGTTACTGTGTGTGTCTGTTTGAACCACGTTACTGTGTGTGTCTGTTTGAACCACGTTACTGTGTGTGTCTGTTTGAACCACGTTACTGTGTGTGTCTGTTTTAGCCACGTTACTGTGTGTGTCTGTTTTAGCCACGTTACTGTGTGTGTCTGTTTTAGCCACGTTACTGTGTGTGTCTGTTTTAACCACGTTACTGTGTGTGTCCGTTTGAGCCACGTTACTGTGTGTGTCTGTTTTAACCACGTTACTGTGTGTGTCTGTTTTAGCCACGTTACTGTGTGTGTCTGTTTTAGCCACGTTACTGTGTGTGTCTGTTTTAGCCACGTTACTGTGTGTGTCTGTTTTAGCCACGTTACTGTGTGTGTCTGTTTTAGCCACGTTACTGTGTGTGTCTGTTTTAACCACGTTACTGTGTGTGTCTGTTTTAACCACGTTACTGTGTGTGTCTGTTTGAACCACGTTACTGTGTGTGTCTGTTTTAGCCACGTTACTGTGTGTGTCTGTTTTAGCCACGTTACTGTGTGTGTCTGTTTTAGCCACGTTACTGTGTGTGTCTGTTTTAACCACGTTACTGTGTGTGTCTGTTTTAGCCACGTTACTGTGTGTGTCTGTTTTAGCCACGTTACTGTGTGTGTCTGTAGTAACCACGTTACTGTGTGTGTCTGTAGTAACCACGTTACTGTGTGTGTCTGTTTTAAACACGTTACTGTGTGTGTCTGTAGTAACCACGTTACTGTGTGTGTCTGTTTTAACCACGTTACTGTGTGTGTCTGTTTTAACCACGTTACTGTGTGTGTCTGTTTTAGCCACGTTACTGTGTGTGTCTGTTTTAACCACGTTACTGTGTGTGTCTGTTTTAACCACGTTACTGTGTGTGTCTGTTTGAACCACGTTACTGTGTGTGTCTGTTTGAACCACGTTACTGTGTGTGTCTGTTTTAACCACGTTACTGTGTGTGTCTGTAGTAACCACGTTACTGTGTGTGTCTGTAGTAACCACGTTACTGTGTGTGTCTGTTTGAACCACGTTACTGTGTGTGTCTGTTTTAACCACGTTACTGTGTGTGTCTGTAGTAACCACGTTACTGTGTGTGTCTGTAGTAACCACGTTACTGTGTGTGTCTGTTTTAACCACGTTACTGTGTGTGTCTGTTTTAAACACGTTACTGTGTGTGTCTGTTTTAACCACGTTACTGTGTGTGTCTGTTTTAACCACGTTACTGTGTGTGTCTGTTTTAAACACGTTACTGTGTGTGTCTGTTTGAACTGTTTGTTTGAAACTAAGATGTTTAATAATCAGCCTGCATCAGAACCTGTTAACCCTGTGATTTGTTGGTAGTTATGGTTTTAATTGGGTTTGAATTTGCAGTCACAAAAGGGAAATGGAGACCAACACTATTTATATATATATATATATATATATATATATATATATATATATATATATATATATATATATATATATATAGCTATTCATTAAAGCTGTTTCTTAGTGCCATTGGATGCAAACTGTGATATTTAGAAACCCCATATATCATTTCCTTTATGCCTATATGCTGTCAATACAAATATGTCACGTTTGACCTCTGACCTCACATTTCACATCTGCCTTTCTTTCAAGTTGACCCCAAAATGTGTTTTCTCTTTACAGATTGTCGAGAGAATGAGACTGACCCGCCTGCTTAGTTAGAAATATTCTGCACTATAACACGTGATGAGCTCAAGTTATTCATGTCCAGTTATTAAGTACCTATTATCCATCACCTTCTCCTGCAGGTTTATCAGAGTTAAGGTCGGTCATGCTGCCCAGAGAGGCGCTGCCTCGGCAGAGGTTTGTACTCAGGAGGGTGTAATCTGTCCAAAGCTAAAGTAAACAAAGCTATCATAATTTTACGTGTGCTATAGATTATAACTTCTTTAAAGAAGTTATTGATCATTTCCAGTTGTTTATTAATGGCCCTGTTACACACAGGTGTCAGGATGTAGGCAGCCTCTTGGCCAAAGTCAGCTGAACGAGGCTCTCACACAGTAAAATGGATGGACGGGTTTATTAACCTGTTCTCCTACCTCGTTTATTGTTATTTAGTATATTAATGTCCTCGTTTGCTTTATTAATCTGTTCCCTCAGTGTCCGTCTGTGTTTTCACAGCTCATGATGGTCTCGTCATCTTCACCTTCTCCTTCCTTCTTCTCTGATATGAGCAGAACTCAAAGATGTTTTTTTCCTCAGTACAAATGAGAGCTTAAAAGCAGGAATAACAAATTTAAAACCATAACTGTCTCATTGAATGATGATCTGGTATATTTCACTCTTACCTTGAAAGGCTGGGAGCTTGTCTGGTGACCTTTCAGAGAAGAAACAGAGTTATTCTTGTTTTAAGGTAAAACTTAAAGACAAATGAGTTTCTGCTCGTTCTCACACACCACAGCCGAACAACACATTCAACTGCTAAAGTAACAAATCCTGAAACAAAAGGGAGAAGCTCATTATCCACAGGATGGGGTCACCGTACCAAACAAGCTCATTTATAGGATTCCTCACTGAACAGTCATTTCCAGTGGACCAGTTTCTGCGTACGTCACCAGATATGTTCAGGCTCACCTGAACACAGCACAGGTTCTTGGACCAAACTCCCCGAGAGCGACTGGACTCTGTTCCACTCTGGATTTGTATTTGATGAAAGGTGACAAGCAGAGTGAGCACACCTTAGCTCGATGTCTCTACAGTGGTGTTGTCCCTGGTGGGGAAGATGATTGCTTCCTTCCAACGACTCGGGGAAACACTCGGGGACTGTTGTACGTGTTTAACGCTAGTTCAGAATATCTGGCCACTCTGGAGTTCTTGGGTGAGGTTCTGGAAACTCAGTTATTGGGGACATTGACACTCACATGAGCAATGACAATGAAACCCGGAGGAGTGTGACTGGAAGGAGAAGTTTATCTGATGTGAACCTGACTGGTGTTACTGGCTTCCTGTGTTCACAAACTGTGATGATCTGCTGCCAGAAGAGCAAAACTGTCTAATCACGTCCTGTTGGTGAGTTCATCAGGTGGCAGGACAGAAAGCTGGACTGGCCCAGCACACCCAAATATATACAGTGAAGCTGTTGGGAGCACCTGGTTCTGGTTCAGGAGATCAGACGTTCAGTAGCATTCTGAGGAAGGCAGGGGCACGGAGGTGACAAACTGGGGTCATCCTACTTTTTAAGCAGGCGCAGCAGAGGGTGTGTTCAAACTTCAGAGGCATCACGCTCCTCAGCTTTCCAGAACATGCCTTTGTCGGGGTATTGGAGAGCAGCGTCACCCATTAGGTACCATTACCCTCTGGTGTACTCAGGAATACTGAGTATTGAGCTGCTTGTTGCTGGCTTTTCAGGCCTTGTGCAACTGTACGGAGAGCTTGGTTTGCTTTGTTGCCACAATCACAGACTTGGTTCTTGGTTGCCATTGAACTTCACTCATTGGGCTGCACTTTGTCACTGATTCTGTTCATAATTTAAACATTTCTAACTGTAGTCAAGGTTTGTCCATCTCAGAGGCCTCAGGATCACATCTTTGCTTTTTGCTGATGATCTGGTCCTCCTCTCATCATCCAGATATGATGTCCAGCTTATACTGGTTTCATTTGCAGCCAAGTGGGAAGTAGCTGAAATAAGAGCTGACATCTACAAGTATCACAGCACAGTTATCAGCAGGGCATCTGAGTGCCCACGTGGAAATTGGCTGCTGCCAAGTGAAGTTCAGGAATCTCAGGGTCCTGCTTATGAGAGAGTGAAGAGCAGAGCTGGTGGTTGACGGATGAATCTGGAGTGACTGCTCCACTACACTGAAAGGAGTAAGTTGTCTAACACTACAGCACACCCACTGTGACCTCTTTAGACATTTTTACCTACCAACTTGAGGCTTTTTGTCTGCTGCCTGTGAACCGGTTTCACCATGTTTCCTCTTCCTCCCTGAAAATTACATTTAAAAAGTTGAACACAGATATTGTTGAAGGTTGTATGTGTCAAAGGATTTCTTCACTGAATAATCATTCAACTCTCTGCATAAAACCACCCACAATTATCATTACTGTTTGATCTGTCAGCATGTAATGCTGTGGATGCAGCATTGCATGCATTATTAAATACATAAAAACTTCTGGTTTTTGGTATTAATTTTCTGTCAAACGTGTAGTATCAGTGGCAAGGACAAAGACTAATACAGTAACTGATATAGTAACATCCCTAAATGACAATGATAGCAATGATGTGATCCCAGGGGGAGGCTATGGAATATTTAAACATGTCAAGTTTAGGATACATTTTTTAATATGTTCTTATTTTGAATTTGATACTACGAAAGAAGAGGTCACCCATGTGTTTGTCTTTAACAGATATCTGTAGGCAAATTAATTGATTTGTGTCATCTGGCTTCATAGATAAATACAACTGGATATCATCTGCATAGCGATGAAATTTCATGCAGTGTGTTGTTAATGTTACCTAAGGAAGCATGTAAAAACTGTGGAACTCCACAACTAACTTTTCTGTGTGAGGACGATTCCTCATTTATTCATCCAGTTTCTACCTCTTATCCACATCCAGGTGGGCGCAGCAGACACTGATTTCAGATTTCCTCCTTGTTTACATGCTTTTTACGTGTTTACAAATTAGAATGTGTCAGGTGGATGAACTGCACTGGTTTAATACCAATGGAATATTCTAGCCTACACTGGAAAATGTTGTGATCAAAGGTACACAGTGCTGCACTGAGGTCTGACAGGACTAGCATAGAAATGAGTGGAAGTAGCATTAATGCTAATATTCACTTTCCAAACTCAGTAACTGTTTCTAGAATCCTGGCAGAAAGACTGTGTGAACTCACCCTTAGTTTTCTGCTCGTCTTTCAGTTGTTTAACAAAGGGAAGCAGCAGGTGTTGGACTGCTTCGTCCCTCCTTGGTATCTGATCCATTGCATCTTTGATTTTCCGGATAGAGGCTTCCAGTCCGTGGTGCTCAATGATTTTTTGGGGCATCTCTTCTCTGAACTTAGCAGTCTTCCTCTGTTTGGGGATTTGCAGAAGTACCAACATTTTGTCATACTGTGAAGTGTTCAGCTCATTGAGGACGGCAGTCAGAGCTGTTTTCCACTCTTTTGCTGAAATCAACATCTGAAACACAGACAAATATTTAATAATTACTCTACTGCGTTTATCTGACAGCAATGATTAATGGGTATTTTTAGGTCAAGCTTTGCCATTATATATCCCATGCAGTGCATTGGCCATACAGCAGGCAAATTCACTTGCAAGAGGGGCCGTAGGGGTTTGGTGCTTTGTGGAGGCTTGCATTCAGGAGGGGCTCAGAGTAAAGCCTCTACTGCTCCACATCGAAAGGAGCAAGGAGTGGTTCAGGCATCTGACAATGATGCCTCCTAAGCACCTCCTAGGTGAGGTATTTTGGGCATGTCCTATCAGGCTTGGGAACACCTTTGTAACGGGATGGGATGGATATAAAGTGCAAAAGTCTTGAACCGTCCTTTTTTTCTTTTTTTTCCTACCAAGGAGCCAGACTTTGTTGTAATCTTTTTCTGAATGTTTTTCAAAGTTTTTCTTTAGACATTGGCTGCTTTTTCACTCATTTTCAGTCCAGTTATTGTACCTGACCATTTTCAGAGGAATGTGCTTTTGTTTGTTAAACCACACTGACAAATCATTCAAGCATAAAAAGGCTCCTAACTCAAGGGATGAACCAACAAAAACAAACATGCATAAGACCGGGGGGTAGAGGACTATCCCACCGCAGCAGCTCCAACTCTGAGGGCCCATCTGGACACCGAGCCCCAGTAGATTATTAGATAAAACTTTAATAATTTCTTTAGGAAGGTTCCATCAGGGAAATTAAAGTTTCAGTAGCGGCTTTTACAGGTAACATAGGCACACAACACAGCAGAAATCACAATAAACAAACATATGGATACATAAATAAATACATAACCAGTACCAGACATCCAGTCAGTCAACATCAGACACACAAAAAGAGAGACATGATAAACTGGCCAAGGTCTGAGAAAAGTTGGCCCCACCCACCCAAACTAACTCACAACTGAGAGACAGCTGCTCCCTCACCTGATCGCCCCACCTTGTGATAGGTCCAGTCAATGATGAGGTCATCTTTAAACTTGAAACAGTACTTCCACAATCAAACATAGCCCTTTTAATTAAAAATTTAATAATAATTTATTTTATCCCAATCATGAGCAATCTGTTGAGTCACATTTCAGAAGGTGTAAATGCATAAAGTATCCATGTTCTTCCTCTTATTATTTTTTCCTCCTAAATTAACAACTTTAATCTGGATTTTTTTTTCAGAACTTAACCATCCAATCATCCAGGCTTCTTCTTATTATTATTATTCTCCATCATCCACTCACTTCCGCTTATCCTCTTCAGGGCCGCGGGGGGGCTGGAGCCTATCCCAGCTGTTATAGGGTGAGAGGCAGGGTACACCTGTACAGGTCGCCAGCCTGTCACAGGGCCAACACAGAGAGACAGACAACATCCACACTCACATTCACACCTGTGGGCAATTTCGAATCACCAATTAACCCCAGTAACTGTGTGTCTTTGGACTGTGGGAGGAAACCCACGCAGACACGGGGAGAACATACAAACTCCACAAAGAGAGAGGTGGAATTGAACCCAGGCCATGCTGCCATTATTATTATTATTATTATTATTATTATGTTTTTAAAACCTAACACGCTGTGGTAATCCAGATCAAAACTGTTTGAAGCTGTGATGTTTTCCAGCAGAGGTTCAGTGAGTTGTCAAACGAGCTCAGCAGGATGAGAAATATGATCCAGAGCAGGAATCGTGGCATTCACACCACTCGCAGGACAAGTCTGTTTACCTGCCGTTGTTCTTATTAACCTCAGTTGAGAATGTATTTTTATTATATTTCAGACTTTTAGTTGAAAGTTGAACATCATCTTGGTAACATTTGAGATGTGCATCGAGTTGATGTCAGTTACGTCTCTGCTTTGGCACATCCTTCATTTTGTAACTAAATTGCAGCCACGAATGAATGTAGTTTAACAAAGCCAACAGTTCTGATCTCTAATAATTTATTGTCTAACGATATCCAGCAATAAAGTGGGAGGTTATTAAAATGTCTCCCTCACAGTTAAAGCTAGAGTAGCAGCATTTAGTTTTATTTGCTTCACTCACCTCTCGCTGGCTTTTCTTCTCCTCTTCCTTTATTTTCTTCTTTCTGTTTTCACTCTCAGGAAAACTTCCTCTTTATTTGGCTTCAGTTCATTTGTTCAGATTTGTTTAAACAAAATCAAGCAGCCATTGATGGGAGTGGGTGGAGTCAGGTGGGGCAGGTCTGTCATACTGTCATGGCAAACTTTGCAGATTGCAGCTGCTGTAGTTCAGTTTGTCAGCCCCGGAGGGCCCCCCCCGCTGGCCTGGGGCCCAAGCAGTTACCCGCCCTGTCTAATAAGCAAGCTGCAGCTGGCAGGGAGCACCTTACATAATGTTCTACAGCCTTCTTGCCTCCAGACTTCCAGAGGTCCAGAGGAGCAAACAGCACATCCTAGATTGCTCCCTTTGACTCCTTTCCTCATGTCAGTTCCTCCATCAGAGATGTCAGCAGAGATGGGGACATAACAAGGAGAGAGGAGGCAAGGCAGCAGGCATTAACACAATGAGACGTCCTCATTTCTAAAGTGATGCGACTGCATCAGAAACTGTGTTGGAGATGTTTCAGGTGTGTCAGACATGTTTTATATTTAGGATGTGTTATGGATATCAGAGCTTTTTAATCACACACACAGAGACAGTGAAGGGCTGTCTAATCGTCTGAAACCAACATGTGAATAAAAGTTAATTGAAGAGTGCGTCTCTCACAGCGGCTGCAGGCAGAGCCTCAACAACTGGAGCTTAAGTCTTATTATTTTTGCACAAAAAGGCCTTTAAAACATGCACAGCTGGCATCTTCTTTAGTCGGGAATATATAAAATACAGCACAAGAAGAAGGTTATGAAGGTTATAGGTTCAAATCCACCATCGAGCCTTTCTATGTGGAGTTTGCAGGTTCTCCCCACAGTGTGCAAGATACTGGGGTTAACTGGTGACTCTAAATTGCCCACAGGTGTGAGCGGTTGTCTGTCTCTCTGTGTTAACCCTGCGACAGGCTGGTGACTTGTACAGGTGTACCCTGCCTCTCACCCCAGGACAGCTGGGATAGGCTCCAGCCCCCCCACGCAGCCCTGAATGGGATGGTGAAATATTTGAATTCACAGATACATGTGTTTGTCTGTCTGTTCACCTCACTGCAAACTTCATGTTATCACACTGTGTGAAACCTTCAGTTTTTGGGGACTTCATTTTTCTCTGTGTAGCCAAAATAAATTTGTCTGTAAGTTGCCATCAAATCAAGAAGAGCAGGATTTCACTGAGTTTTGTACTGTTGGGTAACTTTATTTGTATTAATGCAGCAACAAACATTAGCAGATTTATATTTTAAACTCTGCAAAATAACTTAAGAATATTTGTATCCAAAACGCAGAAAGTAACAACACAGAAACACTTCAATAGCTTAAATCTGTGATTTAATGTAGGTTAATGAGTACAGTTACTGATCCTGTCCATGCTCCCCAGCCCACAATAATACAGGATAAAACCATGAATCATTTTTTCTTTCTGTCAGATGAATGTAGTCCCTGCAGAACTGTGTAAACATTTATTTATTAAGCTTAATTTCCAGACCTGATGATTCGATCACAAGAATTCCTGAACTTCCAGGACTGGGAATGATTATGAATATTCAGCTCAAACACAACAGAGAATAAATCAGAATAAAATAACTCACACTGTGTAATCAGACATTTTCACTGCTGTAACTCACAGATTTAATGATCATATTAAAAATAGTTGTTAAAAAAATTATTTTTGTTAAAGTAAAATAAATGAATCCAGTCCAGATTCATGGAGTGAACAGTGGAAATCATCTTCACTCTTTGGTGGCTGTAATTTTATTGATCTTGTTTCCTTCGATTTCTACATCAGCTGAGAACGGCAGTTTGCTCAGGAGCCTTTCCTCAAAGTCGCCCTTCAGTTTGACTCCAACCACGCCTGCCAGCAGTGACGAATCCACCACAAATCGCTGCACTTCATTGTTACAGCTGATCTCTGCTTCCAGCTCCGTCTGCGTCCCGCTGGCTTTTGTGATCCCGATGATCTCGATGGTGACGTTCTGGACCGCAGCACTTTGAACCTGCACAAACAGCATCAGGACCGGCTGAGAGGCAGGAAATCTGCCAGTAATGAGCAGCTAACAGGCGCAGCAGAAATGCAGCAGCTACCTTCAGTATTTTGGTGGAATCCGTCGAGTTCAGCGACACTGAATCACCGAAGCGACTGGTCTTTACGTTGGTCACCCTGGCAACGTCTCCATGTGATATTCCTCTGAGATGCTTGATGTCGTCACCCCACAGCGTGACCCTGATGGAACCTGTTCCATCTTCAAGTTTGAACTCTTGCTTGTCCTTCTTTCCCCGTTTGGCCTTCAGCTTGATGTTTTCAACTGATCCGATCTGAACAAACCAACAACACATCAGAACAACTGGAAACAAAGTAAAAGCTCATAAAATTACCAGTTATCATAATCTGAATATAAATGATGGTCTTTTGCCGTTTTCATGTTGTTTGTTTTCTGAGCTGGAAGTTCTCAGGAATCTAACGGCAGCTTATACACCGATCAAACCATAGTTCCCATTAACATAAAAAAAAAAAAACTTACAGACGTTAGAATTATTAAATACTTTGTGTTCACGTTTTTCAACGGAGGACTGAAATGTACTTAGGTGGGCTCCACCGTCACAGCGTCGGCATGATCTGTACAACAGTAAGTCAACCCCATCCTCACCGAGCTTCAGTAACCTCTCCCCAGCACTCCCTTGGTCACTGATGCTGGCAGACACAAGGACCAAACTGTGATGGTTACACAACTGGGTTACAGCGTCTCCAGAACTGCAGCTCCTGTGGGGGGGTTCCTGGTCTGCAGTGCACTGTATCTATTAAAAGTGGTCCAAGGAAGGAACAGTGATGAATCAGCGACAGGGTCATGGGTGCCCAAGGCTCACTGATGAACGTGGAGAGCGAAGGACGGCCCATGTCGTCTGATCCAACAGATGAGCTGCTGTGGCTCAAATTAGTGAAAAAGTTCATGCT
The DNA here is from genome assembly GCF_007364275.1 of Archocentrus centrarchus. Taxonomy (NCBI): domain Eukaryota; kingdom Metazoa; phylum Chordata; class Actinopteri; order Cichliformes; family Cichlidae; genus Archocentrus; species Archocentrus centrarchus. The sequence goes on along the minus strand of NC_044359.1, from coordinate 2,681,532 downwards.
GGTTCTGATAAAGGAGTCAGAACACACAGAGCATCACAGTTTGTTGTGTATGGGGCTGCAGACCAGTCAGGGTTCCCCTGCCGGTCCACCAAAAGCACCAACAATGAGCATGTGAGCATCAGAACTGGACCACAGAACAATGGAAGAAGGTGACCTGTGCTGATGAATCACATTTTATTTTACGTCCTATGGATGGTCAGGTGTGTGTACATTGCTTACCTGAGGAACACCTGGCACCAGGATATACTATGGGAATAAGGCGAGCAGACAGAGGCAGTGTGATGCTTTGGGGAATGTTCTGCTGGGAAACCTCGGGTCCTACCATCCATTTGGATGTTACTTTGGAACGTACCACCTACCTCAGCATTGTTACAGACCATCTACACCCTTTCATGGAAACAGTATTCCCTGATGGCTGTGGCCTCTTTCAGCAGGATAACGCTCCCTGCCACAAAGCAAACGGTTCAGGAATGTTTGAGGAGCACAACAATGAGTTTGAGGTGTTGACTTGGCCTCCAAATTCCCCAGATCTCATTCCAATCGAGCATCTGTGGGATGTGCTGGACAAACAGTCCGATTCATGGAGGCCCACCTCACAGCTTACAGGACTTAAAGCAGTGTTTCTCAAACTGTGGGGCGCGCCCCATTGGTGGGGCGCAGGGTCGTGACAGGTGGGGTGTGAACGACCCGGGAGAAAAGTTATGCCGAACAAATGTTGGACATCGGATTAATTCTCATGGCGAAACAAGGAAATCACCATAGCATACGTTAGCAGGTATGTTAACATAGCTGCCCCCACCCCCCCAGCTGATGTATTTGGTGTAAGTTACTATGGTGATCTAGCCAGGTAAAAAGAGAAGCACCTTCATGGCTGTGAAAACTCTGACTTTAGGCTTAACCTTTCTCTCTAACCCATTAACATGGCTTCATAGTACACCCTCTGGGTCTGTGTGGGAATGCCCACCCAACTTTACACTTCTGCCAGTGATGCTGCAGCATATCCAGGTGAGACTCACCTCTGTTATGGTTCCTTCAACACTCACTGAGGTCTTCTCTTCTGACCTTTCAGCCTGTGCGATGGAGCAAACTGGGATCTGGGAATCAACGAGCGTCCGAGCTTCCATCTCCAGATTCTCAGGGACATGGAGAGGTGCAGCCTTTGATATGTTGCTCATTTTGGTCACTTTCATGAGATCTTCCTCCATGATGACGTCTCTGAACAGGTAGCAGCTCCCCTCACTGAAAACCTGATAGCGCTCTCTTCCATACACCATCACTTTAATGCTGCTGGTTTCATCAGCCACCCCGAGGTAGAAGAAAAACTTTTCCTCCTTGTTTTTGGTTTGATATGTACGCAGACCAGATTTCTGCACCACTTTGCCTGCAATGGCTTTGTTTCCAAGTTGACCAACGATCTTTAGATCATGGATGGATTTTCTCTGGACACAGATGGAGAGGAAAGAAACATGCATACAAACATAAATGTTCAGACCTGTTTATGTCTAAGTTATGATGGCCTCATTGATTAATACTTTACAAATGACAATAATGAGGCAAAAGCAGCTGAAATAAAGAGGGAATCCTCATGGAAATACCAAGGTAACAATAGATGGTCTCAACTATGATCAGAGTATTAATAGACTGAAAATGTATGAAGTGGGGCAGTCGGGGTAATAATGTGGAAACAAATATAAAGATGTATATGTGGCAAAACCAGTTTATAAAATCTGTTATATGTATAATATCTGGGAAACATTTAGAATGAAAACAAAGTGCCATTAATGTTGTAGTAACCTCATATTAATAAGGTAATATGGGATGATGTTGGGATAGGCTTCAACCCACCCCCACCATTAAAAGGATGAGCAAAAGAGGGAGGGAAGCATGGGTGGATGATTAAAACAAACTTACAGAACAATAATCAGGATATAATCATGTGTAAAACAGAATAAGTGATCAGTGGAAACACTTGTGGTAGTTTATGTGCAGTAACCATAAATCAGGCCAAGCAGGTTATCATGTTTTTACCAAAATATTACTCTACTACTACACAGACAGACAGACAACCATTCACACGTGTGGGCAATTTAGAACCACCAGGTAGCCTAACCCCACTGACTGCATGTCTTTGGACTGTGGGAGGAAACCGGAGTACCTGGGGAGAAAGCTGCTGTTGAAACAAAACTATTACCTGGTAAATACACGGTTACTACATGGTATTATTTCCACATTACTACCTCACTGCTGCCAAGCTCTGATATGGAGCATTATCAAAGGTTGTGATGTTTAAAGAGCATTCAGGTAACAAGTGAACAGGAAAAACACCAGCTGATGATCCAGTGAGCGGCTTTGTGGGAAAAACATTTTTCCCTGATTTTGGAATTCCAGGAAATGAAATGAAATCCACTCACCCACAGCTGGCTTCTTCTCTCCTGGAAAACAAACAGGTGGAGGTTTCAGATGGAGGCGTGTAAACACGTAACAGAAGTGTGACAGGAGGTGTTTTGAAGTATTTCATTAACAGACATATTTCATAAGTGCTACCTTTTGAGGCTGAGAGCTCTGCGGTTCATCTGTAAAGAAGAAACAAGTCTGAGATTTCACGCTGTCACATTTCTTGTCTCATCTCATTTTATAAATCTGGAGGCAGTTTGGGAATGTTTTACGGAGCAGACCTCTCTCTGTGGACTCACCATCATTTTTATCTTCAGCTTCTTGCTCTTCATCTGAAGAAGCGCTCGCAGTGCTGCTCCTCCCTGTAACACACATGCCAGCACCTTCAGTTCATACTGATGCTCGTAACTGTGAGTCTATCATCCCAGCGAGAGGCCCTTCAGCAGGTTGACCCCCTCTGACCTCTGTAAGGCTCGCTCCTTACCAGCTTCAGGCTTTGAATCAGTTTCAGTGCGTTTCCTCTTTCCTGAAAGACATTTTCAGAGTTGAAAACACAGATTATTGAAGCCCAAAGGTTCACATGGTGTGTATGTAACTGATCTCTGAGCTGAAGACAGCTAAACTTCTACTTCAGGTTCTTGAAGACTTTCATCTCTCAGCCGAGAGGCAATAACAGAGGACTAAAGGAGACCATCTGCACCATTACACTTCTGTATCCTGTTATCATAGCTCTTTTTTTAATCACCACTTAAACACTTCTGGTTAGATGCAATCTGCATTTCATTGCGCTGCACTTGTGACACATGCAGTGACAATAAATCGAATCAGAGTCCAGCTGGAACGACCGTCCCTGAACAGAGGACAGCTGCAGCTGTCAGCCTCCTATAGGCTGGACATGCGACACTAACGACTCAGCATTACAGGATATGATCGTGACTCGTGGGGGTGAAGTACCTGAGACTCGCCATCAGCTGTGAGACCTGAGCTGAAACATCTTCACTGAACTAAAACACGTCTGGCTGCCAGTTCAAACCCCTAATGAATTTTTGGATCTTAGTATTATAATCACCTGCAGAAGCCTGGCATCGCTGTGTGAACTCACCTTTTTTCTCCGTGTCCTGTTTGATCTTCAGTTTGTCCACAAAGGGGCGCAGCAGGTCCTGGACTGCAGGGTCCTTCCTGGGAAGCCGATCCATGGCTTTCCTGATTTTCTGGATAGATTTTTCCACTCCATATTGCTTAATGATTCTTTGGGGCATCTCTTTTTTTAATTTGGCGGTCTTCCTCTGTTTGGGGATTTCTGAGATAAAATCCCACATCTTGTCGTACTCTTTGTCTTCCAGCTTCGCGAGGATTTCAGTCAGAGCCGTTTTCCACTCGTCCTCTGAAATCGCTGACATCTGACACACAAGCAGAAACTTCAGTCTGAAAGCATGACTACACTTTATTTTAGTTTCTCCATTAAAAACAATAATACGATGAACCCACAGTGTCTGTGAAGCTGTCTCCTCACAGGGTCTCACGTTCTTCTGTTATTTTTATTTCTCCTTTAAAATTCATTTAAATAATTATGTAACCGAAAGAGAAAGGAGCCTGAATCCTGGTTTAAAGTGACCTCATACTGTACTGTAGTACTACTGTAGTACTACAGTATATGCTGAAGTACCAGAGCACACACACGTCGCTGTTTCTTATTTACCTGCTTCTGTTTCCTGGCTGAGTGTTGGCTGTTCTCTGTGTTATTGTTGGGTCTTTATAATCTGAAGCACTTTTGGGCGGCTTGTTGTGGTTTCATGCACCTCTGTTCACAGACAGCAGGGCAGCAAAGCTCTGACAAACAGATCCTGACCTGATGTGCATAAATGTGTGCATCGCTTTAAAAAATAAACAGCCAGACTTTGTTGTAATTTTTTACAGTGGTCCTGAGCAACAATCCTGCAGCTTTCTGAAGACTTTGGCTGCTTTTTCAGACCGTTTTCAGTCCACTCCGTGTACCTGACAGTTTTTGGAAGAACGCCTGGACTTTATCGATGGCAGTTACGGAGGAATAAACACACATTAGCCTTCAGCTTTTCCCGGACTTGAACTGGCTCCAAAGAGAGGGAAACTTCACTGACCCCCACATCATGTGCCAAAAACAATGCATATCGGAAACCTGACAGATCGGTAAATACTTGGAGCAAAACAAAACAAAAAAAATGCTATTTGATCTTTTACTTTCTTTTTTTTTCTTGGAAAAATAGTGTTGTGTAGACCTATATTATTGCATGTATAATTTACATATGTATACGTTTTATATTTGCAGTGATGCGGACGCTGCACCGGTCCGTCGTGGTGAAGAGAGAGCTTAGCGTAAAAGCGAAGCTCTCGATCTACGTTCCTACCCTCACCTATGGTCACGAGCTTTGGGTAGTGACCGAAAGAATAAGATCGCGAATACAAGCGGCAGAAATGAGTTTCCTTCGAAGGGTGGCTGGCCTCTCCCTTAGAGATAAGGTGAGGAGTGCGGCCATCCGGGAGGGGCTCAGAGTAGAGCCGCTGCTCCTCCACATCGAAAGGAGCCAGTTGAGGTGGCTCGGGCAGCTGATTAGGATGCCTCCTGGCCGCCTCCTGGGTGAGGTGTTCCGGGCATGTCCCACCGGGAAGAGGCCCCGTGGTAGACCCAGGACACGCTGGAGAGATTATGTATCTCGGCTGGCCTGGGAACGTCTTGGGGTCCCTCCGGATGAGCTGGAGGAGGTGGCTGGGGAGAGGGAAGCCTGGGCTTCTCTGCTTAGGCTTCTGCCCCCGCGACCCGGCCCCGGATAAGCGGAAGAAAATGGATGGATGGATGTATACGTTTTATAATGATAAGATGTGGGCAAACCACCAAACAAAATGGCTTGAGTCTTTTATCAAGTATGATGACCAGGTCATTCCAGGCTCTATGCTTACTTTATCAGGTGGCTGCACTGATATTAACAAGCTAAATATTTCAGTAGCACAAAAATAATTTAGTAGCACACACAAGTGCAAAGTTTGATATGTTTTATTGGTCGAAAACATTTCATGCTGGTCAAAAATGCATTTATGTAGGTTTACTGGCAATAGAACTGCTTCTTGAATTAAACAACGTTCAGACATGAAAGAATCCTCACTGATAATATAATGAACACATTATTCACTTTGTAATATCAACCTTAAGTAAAAAACAGCTATTAAAATATGCCTATTCAGTTTGAAACTCTTTGTTTGGACAACAAAATCAAATAAATAGGAATAAAAATAATAATAACCAACAGAAATAAATAAATAAAAGTGATACCTCTCAGTGTGCTTCACTGAAGACACGGGGTCCTGCTACACTTTACAGCCCTGCATTTAATAATTGGCCGGAGCACATATAGGTTAAACATGGCTTATATGGCTTATTCATAACATTATAAACATATTCACGGTCAGCGGGAGGCGGACTCTGGCTCGGAGCCTTCGAGCCGCTCCCAGGAACATTTTGTTCTCATTTGTTCTCATTTGTTCTCTTTTTTTTATCAACACGGTTTCGGTCATTAAATTTAGACTTTCTTTAGCCGTCCAGGAGACGGAGGCGTAGGTCACTGAACTTTCATGTTGTAACTACTGTAACTGCTGTCAGCCGTGACGGCAGCAAAAAGGCTGCCGGGCGGTGCTTGTTTACAGTGTAACGGCCCTGATCTCAAACTCTGAACAAGCTTTAAGGCTTTAAGGCTTCGCACTCACTGTTCCTCGGTTCCTCCTGCAGAGGGCGTGTTTCCGGTGTTCCAGTCCCGGATTTATCCCAACCAACTGCAGATACCACCTTAAACAGGTCCTACTGTCTTCTTGCGATCAGGCTCATCCGTGGAGACGATGTATGAATTGCGCATGCGCTTGAGCAGGTTTAATTCTAGCTGTCTTCAGTGAGACAGGAACGACTAATCAGCTGTTGTGACTCCAGCTGTCACATCAGTCTGTACTGATGTGTCTATAAGGGGGGTGACAGCTGATGGTTCCCCTCTGCCCTCAGAGCAGAGCCACACTTCCTGCTTTCTCCTACTCCTCGTGTTAGCCCCGCCCACCGACACGGAGGAGGAGGAAGCGACAGGAGGAGAGGAGATGAGGCAGCAGGACACATCCTCCATTCTGACACAAGTACACCAGAAACTGCAGTTTCTGCTCTCAGGGTATCGGAGCATGGCCGCTGTTCCAGATATCAGAGCTTCCCAATCACACAGAAAGTTTGAGCCAACACGTGGACAGTATTACCACCACTCTAGCTGCTCTCATTTCAAAATCTTTGAAATATTATCCTGCATGTCTTTGGGAGGAAGCCGGAGAACCCACAGATGTGGGGAGAACGTCGCTGGATTCGAACTCCAGACCTTCTTGCTGTGAGTTCTGACCCGGGCTCTGGGGGCTGCCCGTGGTGTAAACATTGATTTTAAACATGGAGTCCTCCTCTCTGGATGTAACATCCAGCTGATGTCTCATATTGATTATCCAGTCACTCATTGGCTCTGTCAGCCTGGACAGAACCAATGAGCTGAACCTGGTTTTCAGCAGGTTCAGTCCTGGACCCCCTGCTGCCTCCTCACACAGCACCAACCCTCCTCCTCCTCTGTGCTGGTGCAAAAACTGAGCACCAAACTTAATGTTGGGTCATTTGAATCATGTCTCGCTTCATGTTTCAAATGTTTGAGTGTCCTGTGCAGTTAGGTGGGAACAAACATCAGATCTCTGAGAACTCGGTGTAATGTCACATTTTTACAGGAAACAGGAAGTTCAGTGGAAAACTAAATTTCTGCATTTTAAACACTTCCTACTTTAGGAGCACAGGCTGCTTTATGGAGGGACTTTACCTCCACGGCTCATATTTAAATATACATTATTCTGGTAAGGACCGTCCTCCTGTTCCTGCGGGCCACAGCGTGATGTCAGAGTGATGGAGGCAACTTGCTTTATTTTCAGTGAATTTTAATTAAAAAATAAATAAAACACATCAGAAACAGAAATAACTGCAAAAAAAACAAGAACAGAAACCGTGAGTTAAATAATAAATGACACAAAACTAAAATCCACAATAACAGAGTTTTAATAACAGTCCTTTGGTCAAACACTCCAGTTTATGAGGCTTCAGTCAGTGGATGAACCCGAGTGTCAGATTATCAGCTGATTATCAGTCTGGAAAAAACATTCAAACCTGGCTTCAGTCTTAGTTCCCTAATCGGCAGGAAGTGTGCCAAAATAAAAGCCCGACATGGAGAGTACAGAGTACAGCGGATTCTTCATCACGGACAACAAAATGACACATGGAAACATTTTTTATAATATCATCTAAAATGCCCCAAAGTTACATGATTTAAAAATGCTTACAGTGACAAGTAGTAGTGATATCATTATTATTGGTCATTATTTACAATTTTATAAAACACCATAAGCCAAAAATACACTGAATTAATAAAACATAAATCAATAAAAACACAATAACCTATTAAAATACATGAACATGAAATACTAAAAGTACAGATTTAAACTTTTTAAAATGTCACTCTGGGACGAGGAGATTTGATTCTTCCATTACTGCAGTCGCCTGAATTTCATAAACCTGATACCCTAACAAATATCACACTACTACTGCTACTAATATTACTGCTACTACTACTAATATTAATAACTTGAACTAAAACTGATTAAAAAATACAAACTCTAAGAACTCCTCTGTAGCTGTGGCACTACAGCGCAGTCAGGGCTCTGCAGTGCTTGGTCTGCATCAGTGTTTAGCTGCCTGGTTCCTGACAAAGGCACGTCCAGAGGAACACCATGACCCGAGGTTCTCGGGAGAACATAGGAACATTCACTTCAGCTAACAGTTCACCGTGTTTACCGGTTCTTGGTGCTGCTCTCGGTGTTCAGCTGATCTCCTTGGAGGGAGCAGCTCAAACGATCATCTTTGCAGAACAGACACGGAAACAGTTTTAAAAAATGTTGGAAAAATTCCTTGAATCTAAAAGCACCTCTGATCCAACAGTACTGAGCACCCAGCAGAGTCAATGCTGTAAAACCTTTGAATCAGTCTGTTTTTCTAACAGCAAAAAATAAATAACCATAAAATACATTTTCATATCTTTTTAATCTCTATAATCCTTTTTCCTTCCATCTTTGCCTCGGCTGAGATTGGCAGTGCGTCACGGATTCTGGCTTCAACGCTTTCGTCCATTTGGCAGCTGAGCGCCTCCGCCAGCAGACGAGTCTTCACAAAAAGCTCCTTCAGCTGCCGTTTTACCGTCACCACCAGGTGAGTGTTGGTTTTCTTGGTGGCTGTGACTGCTTTGATTTTAATCCTGCCAGTCTGGACAGGTGCCCTCTGACCCTGCAGAGACACCAAGGAAGAGTCAGACGTTTAAAATCATCAGTGTCATCAGTGATGATGTCATCAGTGAGTTTGTTACAGGTAATATTTGACCGTCCTGTAGGCGGTGTTGTGTTAGGCACGTCAGCAGGTACCTTGGGAGTTTTGGTGGCTCCATTCAAACTCAGGGCTGAATCCGGCTCCTCCAGTTTGAGCTCCGCTGGTTCAGAAGGATCAGACTGAAAAACAGCAGCACGGCGTCACTGAAATACCGAGCCCCCGATGGCTGTGTGCTACTAATCTGTACCCCCCCCTTCAGAAATCTGTTGATCCAGATCTGCTCTCATTCTGACAAACTGAGGAACAAATAGAGTTTAATAAAGAAAAAGCATCAAACACCTTTTTTTTAATCTTTCCTTTCCTAATCAGGTCTCTGGGTCTATGAATGTGTTACCTTCAATAATGTGTGCCCTCAGTTTATTCCCCCTGTCTCATTCATCTGTCCCCTCTGAATAACAGCTGAAATATTTACATCCTGCAGCCTGGAAGCAGACGCTGCTCTGGGAGTTTCTGCGGTCTGAGTCGACTGCAGGGATGGATCTCTGCTCTCTGCCTTCTTCTTTTTACGCTTCATTGTACCAGTCTGAGGAAACCAGCAGCACAGAATGAGTTTATCAGGCCAGTGATGATGTAAACTATGATGCAAAATAAATGTCATGTAATGTAATCTGCTCCATATCCTGATCCTGATCAGGCAGGGTTTCTCTTGGATCCAAAAGCAAAATAAAAGCATACCTGGTGCACTGAGATTCCCTCTTACCTTGTCAGGCTGGCAGCTTTTCCGTTTCCCTTTAAAGGAAGAAACACAGTGTTGAGACCTGGACTCCATTGTTGTCTTTGGAAACCATTTTAGTTTTACTTTTAGTCTTTTGGACGAAAATGCTTCTTAGTTTTAGTGGGGAAAAAAGAATAAAGTATTAGTCTAATTTAATTTGATTAATTAGTGGTAACAGTGGAATCAATTACTCCAAAAATGCAGTAAATAAAAACAGTCTCACTTTGGCAACTGGGGCTTTATTTCTCAGAATTTGCTAAAGTGCAGTAAACATACATATGCCCCAAATATTAGCAATGGATGAGGAACACATGCTTAACCTGACCTTGTCTGCAGGGCAATTAAGTTGTATATTAAAACAGACACCATACAACACCAGACTATCTTTAACTAGTGCAAAATATCAGGGTGGAGAGCCTTCAGGTGCAAATGTGTTATATTGAAAATAAGTTCATAGATCTTTTCTTGGTTTGTGTCCACTGAGACCCTTCCTGCAACGTCCAGCATGTTGGTCCATCAGTGATGAGCACGTGTCAGACTCCGGCACACCATATAATTTTATACGGCTTTATATGATTTTATTTAGCTGTTATTAATGGCCAGCGGGTATATAAGTGCTCCCACCACTTATACTACAAATCCCACAATGCACTGCAACAGCTGCTGCGTAGGCCACGACCTGTGTGCTAACTCTTTTTCGTGTTGCCAATGATACATTGATCAGTGGATAAAACAGCTCTCAGCACTTTTTACAGTAACATTTAAGCTGCCCGACCCCCAAAAATGCCCAAATGAAAAGTGGAAAACAGGGATTTTCCAAACAGGTGGGAGGCAGAGGACCTGATCACTAACATCGGAGGTAAATAGTGCATCTCTTTTCCCCGCCTGCAATGTGCAGGGAAACTAGCGGATTGCTGGGATGGATGTGGGAGAAGATGCGGAGGGAGACCTGCACAGGTGAGCTGACAGTGCATCTCTGCGTCACACGGCAGAGATGCACTAACCCGAGGGAATCTGTCAGTTCATGAAAAGTAAGGGAAAAGTCTCAGCAGGGCTCCGGGATGAAAGGTGGCTCTGTGCGAAGCATCCATACGTCCATGGAGCTTCAGCGACGGGACCGCGTGATTACGGGCGTGATTGCCAAAAAAAAAAAAAAATCAAAGCAGGTTTCCACCCTGTGTTTGTAGCTGCACTTTGTGCTGCAAATAGGTTTTAGGGTCCAAACCAAACTACTGCAGCATCTGTGTGCAGCACAGAGGGAAACACAGACAGATTAGAGCAAGACGACAAGTACGCACTTTGTGTCCTTTTATCTGTGATATGAACTGATACAAAGCAGCAAGTTCAGCCTTAGAGCCCAACCTAATTCACAGCCGTGAAAATCGCTTCGCTTTTCTCCTGTAATCCACATGTAATATGGTAGAAAACTTGATGTTGAGACGGCAGAGTCACGCCCTTCTGCCGCTTTCAACACGCGTTCCTGGTTCGAGACCAGCTAGTTTGCGGGGCCGGAGTTGAACCCGTTTTTCGGCCGAGCACCGAGTGAGTTTGCGGTGGAAAGACAGCTGAACGGTTCAAATACTGGCACCGGCACCGGAACCCTGTTGGTGGAAAAGCAGCCCTTGAGTCCTTCAATGAGGATAAACCCTCCACCTCCAAAGACTGCAGTTTCAGGATGGGAACGCTTTCCTGGGATTTTTATCACACTGTGATAAAATAAAAGAAAGGTTTGAATGGTTTCACTGGATTCTGTTTTATTGATTTTGGTATGAAATACTTTTTACTACTTTGATATTTGTTCAGTTGCCACTTTGTAAAAGTAGCTTCAGGGTTATAATTGTTTTTATACTGGTATTACTGTCGCAGTATTTTGGTAAGTATGTAATAAACAGGTTTTAACAGCTGACTAAATGCTGCACATTAAACAGAAGCTTCTGTCCACATTCAGACCAACACCTCAGTGTGAACTCACCTTTTTTCTGCTTGTTCTTCAGTTTGTCCAGAAGGGGGCGCAGGTGTTTCTGGACCACCTCGTCCCTCCGTGGTATCCGATCCAATGCTTCTTTGATTTTGCGGATGGAAGTTTCCACTCCGTAGCGCTCAATGATTTTTTGGGGCAGCTGTTCTTTGAACTTAGCGGTCTTCTTCTGTTTGGGGATTTTCAGAAACGTGAGCATCTCATCATACTGACTGTTGGTCAGCTTCCCGAGGACGGCGCTCAGAGCTTTTTTCCACTCCTTCTCTGAAACCGTTGATACCTGACACACACAGAGATACCGCACGCACACAGCTGTCATTATTGATTATGTTAGATTAAGATTGTACATTCAAACAATAAGGTTATAAAATCCACCAGTGTTAATAAATCCCTTTTACTCCGAATGCATCGCCTCGGCACAACATACTTCAAAAGTGCTGCCGTTCGGGGACTTCTGGCAACAAATACCGTAATATGGCTGTGACGTGCAATTTCTGGGCTTTCAGGAACCGTTTGCATTTTTTTGATAGGACAAATGGTTGCTGAGTTAAGCCAGCTGATCAACATTCCTTTGATCAGCCGACTCCACGTCTCAATCAGCTGTTCGCCCCTATTGAGGGCAAGTAACGGGCGCTTCAGCCAGTCCCATCGCCAGATCTCAGTCTTAAGGGGGGCTTATGAAATCCAACAGGGGGGCACCACTATTATTAGCTTGATTAGTGATCTGGCTTGGGTGGGCGGGCCAGGGCGGGCCCAAGCGTATCAGTGGGCGGGCACGGCCCCCTAGGGCCCGCCCATAGCGACGGGTCTGGCTTCAGCAGCGATCGCCCGGCGTTAAAGGGCTACAGACTGAACCACCCGGGATGCAGCCGTCTCCTTGTGTCTCAGTGCAGAGAAATGAAAACTGATTCTTCTGTTTCTCTTTTCAATTGTGTGATGATGCCTCACATTCACCTGCTGACCCTTTACGGGGGCCCAGACCACAGGTTGGACCATTCAACAGTAAATACTCAGATTAATGCACCAAATAGATTCTTTAAAACTGCAGACTGCATCCTCAGGGCCTTCATCAGTACCCGAGTCATCACAAAAGCTCGCAGCTTCCCTCAGTTTACCGATCACTTCCTTTGATTCCCCGATCAGTTCACTAACGTGTTTCCTCGGTTTGCTCTGAGGAGCAGCTACCTTGGGGGTTTTCTTGGCTCTGGTTGGGGTCAGGGATCGATTTCTGCTCTTCTTCTTTTTGGGTCTTTCTGGTCCTGCAGTCTGAAATGAAAGCAGTGAAACAGAAGATGGTTAAATACTGAATGAACGTATTAATAATCTGTTAGCAAGATTCAGCTTCCTTGTGTTAAGGGTGTTAATAATAAATGTTATCAGTTTATTGATCTTTCCCTTGATCTATTGATCTGTTTGCTTTGCTTTAATAATCCATTCAGTGTCTCTATGTTTGCCTCATCATCATCAGCGTCTTCCTCCTCTGACCATCAGACTGAATGAACAGCTCAGAGCTGCTGATGTTTGTTTCACTCTTACCTCGTCAGGCTCACAGCTTTTCTGTCCACCTTAAAAAAAAGAAAGTGTGTTACTTTGGTTTGAAATCCCTCATTCATTTCTGCTGTTTTCATTTAATGTAATAAAGTCCTTTGGAACGGGGTCTGAGGCTCAGCCCAAACAAGCCGCACAGACACGCCCTCCTGTGGGCCCACCACCCAAAGGAGGAGCCGTAATGGGCCAGACCTTTGTGGTTGTTGGTTCCTAATGTGCTACCAACAGCCTTGCAGCCAACAAGCCAGCAGCGATCCACTTTCCATCAAACTTGGTTAGCTCGTCCCACGTTTTAAGGGGGACCAGAGGTTGCTCCCCCAGTGATCAGGGGGCTGGACAGAAGGCAGTTGAGATGGTTCAGCATCTGGCCTCGTAGGGCAGGTGTTTTAAACATGTCCAAGTGGGCAGAGACCCTGGAACAGATCCAGGTGGAGGAGGAGCAGGAGGATGGGGAGCTCACAGACCCACTGACCTTCATAGGAAAAGCTGTGTTTACCTACCAGCTTCGTCCTTTCTGTCCACTGACTTCAGAACAGTTTCGCTGCGTTTCCTCTTCTTGCCTGAAAGTGACATTTTTAAAAGTTGTTTATGACAACAGAGTCCTGCACTGAACGCTCAGACACTTCCTGTTTCCTTAAACACTGTCAGTGCTCATTGGTTTCATCTGCTAACATGTAATGCTGTGCATAAAGAATGAATAAGTTAGTGTCTTTGTAAGTTGCACTGACCATAATAACTTCTGTTGTCACAGACCATCTGCAGAAGCTTTACACAGCCGTCATGTCCCTGTGAACTCACCTGTTTTCTGTTGTGTGTTCTTCAGTTTGTCCACAAAGGGGCGGAGCCGGTCCTGGACCGCAGCATCCTTCCGTGGGATCTGATCCATTACTTCATTGATTCTATGAATAGATGTTTCCACTCCGTAGTGCTCAATGATTGATTGGGGCATCTCTTCTCTGGACTTGGTCTTCACACGTTTGGGGATTTCCGACAGAAAAAGCAGCATCTTTTTGTACTGCGGCTCATCCAGCTCCTCGAGGATTACAGTCAGAGTTATTCTCCAGGCTTCCTCTGAAATCGCTGACATCTGAAAATACAACACACTGTTAGAGATGAGACCACACTGGCTGTAGTTTACTCCTCATTGTGTCTCACATCCATCGGAGCAGGTTTCATTTCGACTTTAAACCTTCTTTTAATATTTATAGAAGGTTTAAAGGTCCTTTATCATGAAAATCACATTTTCTGGTGTTTTGAGAGATTCATAAACTGATCTGTGCACTGAGCTGTGAAAACCTGAAGGTTCATACTGCCAACGTTTTTCCAGACCCCCCGGCAACGACAGCACCTCACAAGCCAACGAGAATTTTCCCCTCTTTCTACACAGATCGCAGGTAACCAACGGGCACTGATGCTGAAGTGATAGCAAACATGTTTTAACCACTAAAATACTGTAACTGTGGTCTGTATTCACAGTGTTTTTAGGGCTTAAACCTCAGGACGATGTCCCCACAGGAACAGGAAATCATGCTGTTGCCCAGCAGGGTCCTTTATTACCTTTGACCATGCAGACACAGGTCAGAGATGACCATGAACTCTGCAGACTCTGAACCAGACCACGGGAAAAGAAGCTCATCACACACACACAGGCACGCTAAAACCATCTGTGTGGTTTCCTGGGATGAAATCTACATTCTGCAGACACGTCTTAAAGTCACAGATTATGGGACATTTAATTTAATCTAATCTAAAAATCTAAAACTAAAAGACTGAAGAAGAGTCCAAAAATTAAAAGCAGGCATCACAAATGTGTTTGTCACCATTAAATCATCCTCACATATTCATCTGTTAATCCTTCAGAGGGGCCAAACCTGCAGGCTGGAAACAGCAGGACTAAACTGCTTTAAACAGTAAATACTGAATATTAATAAAAATACTGCTTCATGTCACAAAATATTCCAAAGTAAAAATAGTTACCGGCTAAGCAGCTGCTTGGACCCCCCCAGGCCCCCCATTTGAAATGTAACTAAACAGCAACAATAATCCCACAAAAGTAAAAACAAAATATTTTGATTAATATGTTTACAGACTGACAAATTAACATGACTGGTTTAGTCATGAAGACTTCCTGTGTCAGAGCTGAGGTCACATTCATGCACACCTGTACCTGTCTGCAGGAAAAAGAGGATTTACCTCTGTGGAAGAAAGATGCAGGTGTGTCCATGACTAATTACAGTAGTTCACTAATGATGATGTTGGTTAAACATGAGGCTTCAGTTCAGTCAGTGTATGCTGAGCATAGGTTAGATTTAAGGTGAACCACAGTCTTTATGTTGGTGACCTTTGGTTAGCTCAGCAACAGTTAACAGCCAGAGAACATACAGTATGTGGTTATCATAGGCTTGGGCATTTCAACATA
Source organism: Archocentrus centrarchus (assembly GCF_007364275.1). NCBI lineage: Eukaryota > Metazoa > Chordata > Actinopteri > Cichliformes > Cichlidae > Archocentrus > Archocentrus centrarchus. The sequence continues at coordinate 2,666,015 of NC_044359.1, read as the reverse complement.
TTATAATGTAAGATATTGCATCAGCTGGTTAAACTTTAAAGATTTTATTCTTAATTAAATAACGTGTTACTGATTAGGTTACTTTTTCATAACCACGGTTCTCTGAGCTAATGGAAAATCCTTGGATCCTCGACCTCCAGGTGGAATGATATCCCATCAGTCTGACTCTCACTGCCCCATTATGACACAGAGCTTCTGCCTCACAGACCTGTCTCTGAGAACAGCCTCACATTAATGTACGTTATCATTTTGGGGTCGTTACATCAGTGTTACACCTCAGTCAGCTGGCTGTTTCAGTCAGACTGTGGCACAGTGGAATCATTGAGAGGATCTCCTAACAAATACTGGGTTAGGATTATTTCCTGTTTCAAGTTTTGCATGCTTTTGTTGTTTTGTGGGATGTACACCAAATCCATGTGGGAGTGGAGGTTCCACTCTGGTACAGCTGCCAGGTATCTGGAGTTGAGTGCTGGAAGTAGATGATTGGTGTGGGTTTGGGGCCTTCCTCCATAAAAGAGGAAATCTGTGTTAGAGAGACAGGAAGCAAGGGGGCTGATTTTATGTGTAATAGGAAGCTCAAAATTGCCCTTTGGAGCACCCTTTCTTTCATGCTGATTGTCATTTTGCTTTCTGTGGCCCTCTAAATCAAAGATAAACAGGACTCACGTGAGATCACGCATTGTGAATGAAACTGGTAGAGGTGGTAGACTGCAAACTGTGGTGAAATAACACTGTAGTGCAGCAATCTAACTAGAGAAAACAAATCAGTCTGGTATCAGCAACAGGGCAGAGCGGCCTTAGTGTCTGCTCACTGCGCTGATGGCAGAGTTGGTAAAGCAGCAGAGAAAGTCCCAGCGTTTCTTGGTTCTGCCAGCACAGATAAAACATCAGCACACGAGCACGAGGTAATTCACACACATAATGCAGCTCACACAAGAATAAATGCCGGTTGGTACCTAAGAACCAGCACAGGAGTCTAACTAACCAAGCTGGCTCTCTGAGCAGCTCCGACAGAACCAGCATCACGGCCATGCAGAAAGGTGACAGCCACAATGGAGCGTTCACAGAGAAACATAACTGCTGGCTGGTTAATACACAGGAACACACAGCGGGAGGATGCACTGATAAATGTGTTACTGAGACTGGCATGTCCACACCACTGTGTACCACACACAAATATAAACACACAGTCTTAAAAGGCTGTATTTGAGCTTTATTCCTTCAGAAACTCAGAGTTCAGTTTGTTCTGGTTTCTAATGTTTGAGTTCTGATGTTGGAGCTGATGTTGATCCACTGAAGCTGGACCTGCATCTGCTGCTGGGAACTACAATTTATCCTTGAGATACATATTCTGAGATCAGAGTTTATTGGATTTTTTTTATGCTGCTCCTGTTGATGTCTCGTGATGTTCATGTGTGTCCTTAATGTTACACACATGTAGCACATAATGCTGCTGTCCTGTGAACAGTTGGTTGTTGAATACAGTTTGTTTTTAATGGTGTAATTTAAGGTCTTATTACAAAATAGTTACTCTTGCACCTTGAATCTTGCAGCTGACAAATTAAATATGAAAAACTAAAACTAACAAAAAGTTGAACTGAGCATTAAACCAAAAATAGTAAAAATGCGCAAAACCGCTCTGAAAACTAACTAAAACTAAATAAAAATATTAGAGTGTAAAGAGAGTATATTGTAATATCCAAAACTATTATAACCCTGGAAAAGACCAAACATGATACAAACGCAGACTTGAGGGAGTGGTGGCCTAGTGGAGAAGAAGAGGGTTCATCACTGAGAGGACCCTGGTTCAAATCCTCGGGCTGGCATCACTGTGGGTCCCTGAGAAAGCCCACCCCCACAGGTTGCTCCCCGGGCGCCCCTTGGCTGCCCCCTGCTCCATGCTGTGCTGTGTGTACTACATACTCCATGTGTGTGATGGGTTAAATGCAGAGAATGAATCTCACTGCATGTAAATGTATGTGACAAATAAAGCTCTTCCTTTTCTTTCTGATGCAACACAAAGAATACAACTAAACACAGGAGCCGAGGCAGGAAGACACGGAACACTGAACACAGACACACGAAGAAGAACAAAGAGAAACAGAAAGAAAAACACTGGAACTATCACAAAGTAAGGCTCAAACCCCCACAGACACTCAGGACACAGAGAAACACAAAGAAGAAAACACCGGCAAACAGCTGTGACAGTAACACTCACCTCTGCTCCTTTTCATCCACAGCGTTTCTTTCAGGTTAACTGGAAGGCGGGAAAGTTGAAGTCTGGAAGTTTCCTGTGCTGCAGGAGGAGGAGGAGGGGAGATCCCAACTCAGATAATCTTTCAGGTTTGTTTGCTTGACACAAACTCACTGATAATCACCGGCACAATACTCATATACAGGGAGATATTTCATCATTGACTAATTATTTGTTCAGATTCAACTTTTGATCATTTTAACACCCAGTTTCAGAGCCACAGTCCCCCCTTCTGTAAAGAATGGTTTAGTCCAGAGGACTTTCCCCTCAACACAGCCAAAACACTTCCTGCTTTAACCTGACAGACTCCCCACATCTGCTTCCATTCAAATAAGCCTGAATCTGTCTGATGTTCAGCATGTGAGGAACACTTCTGTGCTAATCTGTGAGACACATGCTGTAAACGGAGTGACGTGAGTAACACTGCAGAGCTGCTCAGACTCACTGCTGCAGAGAGCTGCATGTACCACAGGAGCAGCTGTATGAACCTGAGTTTAAAGAAAAGCAGATCAGAATAAAAAAAGTATAAACTCAGGAATCTTTCTACATGATTAACTGCAAATATGCAAACTGAACTAAACTGAACATGCCTTCAATTCTTTATCTTTATCTTATTTTAATTATTTAAAGAGGACAGTGCATATTAATAAACATTTAAACAGTGTAAAATATGCCAGATTATAGCCATAAACTAATTTTCATCTACAGTCCTCCTGGCAAGTTGGTGTCACCATAGTTTAAAACACACACAATAAAAATATATTTAAAAAATATGCAGCACAGTGGCTCGGTGGTTAGCACTGCTGCCTCACAGCTGGAATGACATCCAGAAGATCTGGGTTTGATTCCACCTTGGCCCAGGCCTCTCTCTCTGTGGAGTTTTCATGTTCTCCCCGTGTCTGTGTGGGTTTCCTCCCACAGTCCAAAGACATGCACTTACTGGGGTTAGGTTAATTGGAAACTCATAGGTGTGAATGTGAGTGTGGATGTAGTCTGTCTGTCTCTCTGTGTTAGCCCTGTGACAGGCTGGCGACCTGTACAGGTGTACCCTGCCTCTCGCCCTATGTCAGCCGGGATAGACTCCAGCCCCCCCGCGACCCTGAACAGGATAAGTAGAAGAGGATGGATGGAAAATATGCATACACAAAACCAAACATTACAAAACATACCCAAGGTGCTTCTGTGAATTGCACAATTCTAACTTTAAATATAATAAAAATCTGGTCCTTAGCAGCTGTTAAAGTGATTTAATCCAAGCTGAGATGAACAATAACTCATGACGTGATACCATGTCATTATTTATTTCACAGTAATGAAGCCCAAATGCTCCCCCCAACTCAAAATTTCAACTTATTAATGCCAATTAATAATACACACACACACACACTGATTTGTCTGCAGCTGCTTTGAGGCATCTTGTATGTTGACCTTCTTCCTGAAAAGCCTTCAGCTGATCCAAAATGCTGCAGCTAGAGTACTGACAGGGACTAGAAAGAGAGAGCAGATTTCTCCCATATTGGCTTCACTTCAGTGGCTCCCTGTTAAATCTACAATAGAATTTAAAATCCTTCTCCTCACCTACAAGGTCTTGAATAATCAGGCACCATCTTATCTCAAAGACCTCATAGTACCATATCACCCCAACAGAGCACTTCGCTCTCAGACTGCTGGCTTACTTGTGGTTCCTAGGATACTTAAGAGTAGAATGGGAGGCAGAGCCTTCAGCTTTCAGGCCCCTGTTCTGTGGAACCAGCTCCCAGCTTGGATTCAGGAGACAGACACCCTCTCTATTTTTAAGATTAGGCTTAAAACTTTCCTTTATGATCAAGCTTATAGTTAGGGCTGGATCAGGTGACCCTGAACCCTCCCTTAGTTATGCTGCTATAGGCCTAGTCTGCTGGGGGGTTCCCATAATGCACTGTTTCTCATTCACCTTATTTACTTTGTTTATACTCCACTCTGCATTTAATCATTAATTGATATTAATCTCTGGCTCTCTTCCACAGCATGTCTTTCTCTCCCCTCAGCCCAACCGGTCGCGGCAGATGACCCCCCCTCCCTGAGCCTGGTTCTGCTGGAGGTTTCTTCCTGTTAAAAGGGAGTTTTTCCTTCCCACTGTCACCAAGTGCTGCTCATAGGGGGTCATTTTGACTGTTGGGTTTTAAGATAAGATAAGATAAGATAGTGTTTATTTGTCACATGCACAGTTATACACAGTACAATGCACAGTGAAATGTATTTTGTACCTGCAACCTATATACACACACATATAAATAAGAAGAATAAAAATTAAAAAAAGTAATTCACACTATACACTATACTCTATATACTATACACTATACACACTTTTATAAATTATAATATTTACATTGTGCAATAATGGTCCAGTTAGGGCTCAGAGTTGAGCAGACGGATGGCTTGTGGGTAAAAACTCTTCTTCAACCTTTCAGTCTTAGCCCTCAGGCAGCGGTAACGCCGGCCTGATGGGAGCAGGGAGAAGAGAGAGTGTCCGGGGTGGCTGGGCTGTTTTAGGATCTTCATGGCCCTCAGCCTGCACTGCTTGGTGTAAATGTCCTGCAGGTTGGGGAGGGTGGTTCTGATGGTCTGTTCAGCTGAACGAACCACCCTTTTTAGGGCCATGAAGTCCTGCTTGGTGCAGTTTCCCATCCAGGTGGTGATGCTCCCACGCATGATGCTCTCGATGGTGCAGGTGTAAAAGTTCCTGAGCACCTTGAGTGGGAGCTTGAAGTCTCTCAGCCGCCTGAGGAGGTAGAGACGCTGTCTGGCCTTCTTCACAGTGATGTTTATGTGATGAGTCCAGGACAGGTCCTGTGAGATGGTATTTCTCTGTATTATTACAGAGTCTTTACCTACAATTAGGGGTGGGACTTTAAGGCGTTAATTTTGATTAATTAGTTACAGGGAAAATAACAAATTGTCCAAAAAACTGTGTCCAAATTCAGGGGCTGCATTCTTCGAAGGGCCCGGCCCATGTAGACCGCAAAGGCCGGAAGTGAGCGGCTGTGAAACTGGACAGTCTTGCCTTCATATCAGCATCACCTGCCCTCACCTCAACGTAGCTCATGGCCCCTAGTATGGAGTTAATTTTGTGCCAAAAGGTCACACACAGAGAACACATGCTGCACACAAATAAAACCTGTTGCACAGAAAGAAAATGTTTTACAAGCTGTATTGAGACATTGCACACACAGAACATACTTTACAAACTGTCCTTGAGTACAAAATGATCTCTCCTCGCATACAAAACAGCATCTCCTCGCGTGCAAATCAGTTCAAACAGAGATTTATGAACAAACATTTAACAGAAGATGGAACAGGAAGTGTTAAATCACAAAGTTCTATCGCCTGAGGTCCTCAGTAAGCATCTTCTCATGGTTCTGAAGGATTCTGTAGAAGGCATCTCTGGAGGCAGTGCCAGCTCTCACAGGGCCGCTGTAGAGCTCCCTCATCTTATCCTGAGAGTTTGGAAGAGCTCGGATCCTATCGTAGGCTTCTTGTTGGATAACTTGTTCTTGTAAGAGCTCATCCAGGATCGGTCCAATGTTGCTCACTCTCTGGATCAACTCACACATGTGTTCATCCACAAAGTGTCGTTCTCCTGAGAAAAAAGAAAAATCACAGTGATTGATTGGAGTCTTGTTGCATTGCCTTCAGTTCAAAATGCTGGAAAAATCTTTTCATTTCAAAATATAAATGACTGAAATTCATTAAACTAAATGAAAAATCCAGAAATATCAATGTCATCTTTTGGGTTCTCTGGTAATGAGACTCATCAGGATTATTTTACTGTACTTCAGCCCGGCAAAGTGACCAATCACATTCCTCCTCTGAGCTCCGCCCCCTAAATTGTCAAACTGTTGCAGGATTTGTCTTTGAGAGTGAAGAGTTCAAATCTCATCAAACTCCTCTCTGAGCATGTGTGGGCTCTTTGTCCTGTGTACGAGGAAGTAATAGAGGAAACAAGGCACGACATGTGTAACAGATGATTTACAGCACAGAGCTGCTCTAAAAACTTCACAGGGTTGTTGGTTACAGTGTTTAACAGGTTACTATGTGTGCACCACACCACAAACACAAATAACTTTCGTCCTGAAGCACGGTTGGGAATCCTGACATCCATCAGTGTGTCCGCAGGGAAAAAAATCTCCACTACTCTCCTTCATTCACATTTGAGCTTCGCTTTTCCTTCCAGTATGAAGTAATCCACTCAGTGAGATCATGTGAGATAACAATTTCTAAACCAAAACAAGGAAACGAGGTCAGCTAAGGCGGCTCTTCCTCAAAGGCTTTTTTCCCCCTTTTTCCTGCAGACACACTGTTACATGTCAGGATCCCTGTAATGTTGTAAGCTGGTTGGATGTGCTTGGGAAAAATTCTATTTTTTATTTTATAATAAATATATAATAGTGCTGACACCAGCTCTGGTGGCTGATTGCACCGTTGGACAGTGTATCCTTTATTTTTAACATAAACTCATTGCTGCAGCCAGGGGGCGGCACAGAGTGCCCCCTTAGGCTGCTTTTTGGTTTTAGTTTCCCTGTTTTCCACTGAGTTATCGGTTCTATCACTACTCAGCTAACATAAGCTAATGTAAGTCTATTAGTGGCAACCAAAAAACTAACTAACAACCCAGTGAAGTCATATTCTGTACTGGCACGAGGTGACGCTACACATGTTCTAAAAAATTAAACACTTATTTCTTCAATGCAGCTTCACAGACACTTAAATATGTGACAGGTTTTTAGAGCTGGGCTCCATGCTGTAAATTAATTCTAATACTTTAATGTTAAATTTCCTCTTTAATGCTAGCAGGTCATATTAGGATGCTAGCAAAGTGGCTTTCAACCCAGGAACCTTCGTAGCATCTTGCATCAAGACTTATGGCTGTGTACATATGTGTAAATAGCAGTGTTGTAGTCAAGACCACCTAACCCAAGACCCAGACAAGACCAAGACTTTTAGAGTACAAGATCGAGTCGAGACCAAGATTGATTGACACCTCATTCAGCCAATCATGTAACTGGCCGCACCAAATCACCTGACAAAGCTACGCGACACCCTCTGGTTAATATTGGCTCTGTGAAACCCATTTCTTAACATGATTGGCTGAATGAGGTGTCAATCAAAATGGGAGGGTCTAGCCTGCCATATAAAAAGCAATTAATACATCCCGCAGACAGGACATGGCCAGTTAATAGGCTATGAAATGGGCTGTTCAGAGCCAATAATAACCAGAGGACATTATGTAGTTTTTTTTCTTTTTTTTGGCCACAGCAGCTTTTACGAGCAGTGGAGGAAGACAGGAAATGGAGGAAAGATACAGGGGAAGACACGCGGGCAAATTGGCGACAGGCTGGGACTCGAACCTGGCCTGTCGCTGTGGTTGTTGGTTCCTAATGTGCTACCCACAACCTTACAGCCAACAAGCCACCAGTGAACCCCTTCCTATTGAACTTGGTTAGCTCGTCCCACATTTTAAAAAGGGGGACCAGAGGTTGCTCCCCCAGTGATCAGGGGCTGGACAGAAGGCAGTTGAGATGGTTCAGCATCTGACCTCTTAGGGCAGGTGTTTTGAACATGTCCAAGTGGGCAGAAACCCTGGAACAGATCCAGGTGGAGGAGGAGGAGGAAAAGCTGTGTTTACCTACCAGCTTCATCCTTCCTCTTCCTCTTCTTCCCTGAAGTTGTTTATGACAACAGAGTCCTGCACTGAACACTCAGACACTTCCTGTTTCCTTAAACACTGTCAGTGCTCATTGGTTTCATCTGCTAACATGTAATGCTGTGCATAAAGAATGAATAACTTAGTGTTTTTGTAAGTTGGCTTTCTGGAAATGTGGAATTTCAACAGACTGGTGCTGTCCCTGAGTTAGTAGGACTGAATATATAACGTTTCAGACTCGTTTTAAAACGTACAAAGGTAACTAAATATTAAACACTTGGAAAAACCTCTTTATTATTATTATTATTGCACTGACCATAAAAACTTCTGTTGTCACAGACCATCTGCAGAAGCTTTACACAGCCGTCATGTCCCTGTGAACTCACCTGTTTTCTGTTGTGTGTTCTTCAGTTTGTCCACAAAGGGGCGGAGCCGGTCCTGGACCGCAGCATCCTTCCGTGGGATCTGATCCATTACTTCATTGATTCTATGAATAGATGTTTCCACTCCGTAGTGCTCAATGATTAATTGGGGCATCTCTTCTCTGGACTTGGTCTTCACACGTTTGGGGATTTCTGATAGAAAAAGCAGCATCTTTTTGTACTGCGGCTCATCCAGCTCCTCGAGGATTACAGTCAGAGTTATTCTCCAGGCTTCCTCTGAAATCGCTGACATCTGAAAATACAACACACTGTTAGAGATGAGACCACACTGGCTGTAGTTTACTCCTCATTGTGTCTCACATCCATTGGAGCAGGTTTCATTTCGACTTTAAACCTTCTTTTAATATTTATAGAAGGTTTAAAGGTCCTTTATCATGAAAATCACATTTTCTGGTGTTTTGAGAGATTCATAAACTGATCTGTGCACTGAGCTGTGAAAACCTGAAGGTTCATACTGCCAACGTTCTTCCAGACCCCCCGGCAACGACAGCACCTCACAAGCCAATGAGAATTTTCCCCTCTTTCTAAAAGGGATGCGCCGATCCAATATTCTGTATCGGTCCGATCCTGGCCTAAATTACTGGATCGGATATTGGAAAGAAATAAAAAATGCAATCCGATCTGATCCGACCCACATTAGCTGCATTACAGTTCTCCGTCGTCTTTTTCTTTTTGTGGGTTTGCGGTTGACCAAACCAGCTTAGAGCTGCATTACTGCCACCTACTGGAATGTAGTGGGGATCAGGAAACAACCCCCTCAATTCTCTGTCGCTGCGACGGATTCCCTTTGACACTGAGCGATCATCGCTGACATGTTTTTCCGCCTCCAGCGCTCTCTGCTGTGTTTGTGTGTTGTGCTCGCTGTGCTGAATCAGCTGTTATTTTTTTCTCTACTTCAGCTCCCGGACATACTGCTAGCGAGCGCCGCGTCCGGTACCGTAAGGACCCCTTGGCCGTCAAAATATTTTTGATACTTTAATCCCTGATTAGTGACTAAATATAGACCTGCAGTAGAAATGTATTTAGGAGAATGCTTGTGAATATAAAGCATTACAAGATTACGCTCACACAGCCCCCCAGTTTTTCAACATAAACACTGATAACACAACAGCAGCAATCAGCTGATTTACGTGCAGCCTGTCTGCACAAGGCAACAAGCCGGAGCCGGTGAGCTCAGATGGAGCAGAAGAAAGTTTTTGTCCCTGTAACCTCCATTAAACCTTTACTGGGAAACAGCTGGAGGTCCTTCATCAACCACCTGATCAGTAAATGAAGAAAAGAGAACTTTGTAGCTGCTCCATCCACCCTGTTTGTTTCACACAGGGAAAAACTGCAGTACGGAAGTTAAAATATGCAGATGAACTGTTAATATGAAAAAATATTTCTTATCCAGTTACTCGGATAATTGATGGTATAATTGATAGAATACTCGATTAAGCGTTAGTTGCAGCCCTACTGAAATTTGCAACATACCATAAGCCAAAGCATCACCTTCTCACATAAGAGCAACAGGATTCAGGTGATGGAGCGATTGTTGTAAGTAAAGTTTATTTATTTAGTGCTTTTCACAGACAAAAAGTCACAAAGCGCTGTACAATAATTAAAACACAATATCAAAAACCCAGATAAAACACCATGTTAAAAACATATTAACATTACCATATTAAAAGAAAAAGAACAAAAATAAAGTCAACAGAAAGTCTGGTTAAACAGAAAAGTTTTCAACTGTTTTTTTAAGACTCCACAGAGTCAGCTAAATGGAGCTGGAGTGGTAAACAGTTCCAGAGCTTTGGCACCACTGCCTGAAAAGCTCTGCCCCTCCCTGGTTCTTAGTCTTGTACGTGGGACACTAAAAGATTCTGATTTTGTTGTGTGAGAGACTGTTGACGTATGTAAAATGTATCCAGGCATTTGAAATCAATTGTTTTGGTTTTTTTTGTTTGTTTGTTTGTTTTTTAAAAAAAGATCGGATTTGTATTGGTATTGGCAGACATCCAAATGTAAAATATCGGTATCAGTATCGGACCTAAAAAAGTGGTATCGTGCCATCCATACTTTCTACACAGATCGCAGGTAACCAACAGGCACTGATGCTGAAGTGGCAGCAGACATGTTTTAACCACCAAAATACTGTAACTGTGGTCTGTATTTACAGTGTTTTTAGGGCTTAAACCTCAGGATAATGTCCCCATGGGAACAGGAAATCATGCTGTTGCCTAGCAGGGACCTTTATTATGATGAATGATATCCCATCAGTCTGACTAGCACAGTGGCGCAGTGGTTAGCACTGCTGCCTCACAGTTAGAATACCATCTAGAAGGCCTGGGTTTGATTCCACCTTGGCCCAGGCCTCTCTCTGTGTGGAGTTTTCATGTTCTCCCCGTGTCTGCGTGTGTTTCCTCCCACAGTCCAAAGACATGCACTTACTGGGGTTACGTTAATTGGCTACTCTAAACTGCCCATAGGTGTGAATGTGAGTGTGGATGTTGTCTGTCTCTCTGTGTTGGCCCTACAGCAGGCTGGAGACCTGTACATTTGTACCCTGCCTCTTGCCCTATGTCAGCTGGGATAGGCTCCAGCCCCCCCGCGACCCTGAACAGGATAAGCAGAAGTGAGTGGATGGATGAATATTTTGAGATAAAAGTTTGTTGGATTTTTCTTTATGCTGCTCCTGTTGATGTCTCATGATGTTGAATACAATTTCTTTTTAATGGTATAATTTGAGGTCTTATTACACTCTTGCAGCTGACAAATTAAATATGAAAAACTAAAACTAACAAAAACTTGAACTGAGCATTAAACCAAAAATAACAACTAATAAAAATGAGCAAAACTGCTCTGAAAACTAAATAAAACTTCCGGCGCCGCGCGAGCAGGCAGCCAGTTTCAGCAGCTCCGCACTAATTCCGTGTTTTTTCTCATTTTGTTTAGTATTAGATGTGTTTTTGTGTTTCTGTATCTTCTGCTCTTTTTCCTCATGATGGAGCAGACTTTTTTCTGGAAAACTTTGTTTTTATTTACCCTTTTTATGGTGTTTATGTTTGGAGACTGCGAGAGTGGCCACGCTCCTATTGTTTACTCTCGGGACCAGCTGATCTCCATCGGGAGCTCCGCTGTGCCTACTCCTGCAGAACGACTCGATATTCCCCGCGAACTGAGAAGGAAGAGACGCGGGAGACGTGCGGGCATAGGTCGTCGTTGCCAGGGGAGAAGGTACAGGCCCGTCATCCCGTCCATCATCATGGGAAACGTGAGATCTCTTCCCAACAAAGTGGACGAGCTGGCGGCGCTAACGCGACATCAAAGGAGCTACCGGGAGAGCAGCCTCATGTGCCTGACGGAGACGTGGCTAACCGAGCTAACCCCGGACTCACACATAAACATGGACGGCTTTCATTTGATCCGTGCCGACAGAACCAAGGAGAGTGGTAAGAAGAGGGGCGGGGGTCTGGCTGTGTTTGTGAACGATAGATGGTGCAACTCCAGACATCTAACCATCAAAGAGATGCTCTGCAGTAAGGACATTGAACTGCTCGCTGTTAGTATGAGACCGCACTATCTTCCTCGGGAGTTTTCACATGTTATTGTGATAACTGTGTATGTGCCGCCCTCTGCTAACGCTGCTGCAGCCTGCGATGTCCTCCATGCTACTACCAGCAGACTCCAAACACAGCACCCACAGGCCCTCTTTCTGATCTCAGGGGACTTTAACCACGTCTCCCTGTCCTCCACTCTCCCCACCTTCACCCAGTATGTCACCTGCCACACCAGGAATACCAACACACTGGATCTACTGTATGCCAACATCAAGGAGGCATACAGCTCATCACCTCTGCCTCCCCTGGGGGGCTCAGATCACAACCTGGTTCATCTCCAGCCTGTGTACAAACCCTTGGTACACAGAGAACCAGTTGTGACACACACAGTGAAGAAATGGTCTGAGGAGACTGAAGAAGCTCTGAGAGACTGCTTTAGCTCCACTGTGTGGGAAGAGCTTTGTGCCCCTCATGGGGAGGACATCGACAGCATCACGGACTGCATCACTGATTACATCAATTTCTGCGTGGAAAACACTGTGCCCACCAGGACGGTACGGTGTTTTTCAAACAACAAACCCTGGATCAACTCTGAAATAAAGGCTCTCCTGAAGGAGAAGAAGAGAGCCTTTAGATCAGGAAATAAGGAGGAGCTGAGAGCCGTGCAGAAGGATCTGAGAAGGAAAATCAGGGATGGAAAAAACATCTACAGGAAGAAGATGGAGGACCAGCTACAGCAGAGCAACATCAGTGGGGTTTGGAGGAGTTTGAACTCAATTTCAGGCCACAAACCAAGCCCTAGGGTTGTGGGAGACTTAGAGTGGGTGAACAACCTGAACCAGTTCTTTAACAGGTTTGACCAGCCACCCACCCCTCCCCCAGCCCAGTCCCCCCTGCTGTCAGCCCCACCATCTTTAATGACTGCCAACCTTTCTTCTTCTTGGGACCTCACACCTCTCAGCTCTCAGCCATCACCCACCCCCTTCACTTCTGAGGACTCCATCTCACAACCCCCATCCCCCACCTCCATCTTGTCCCTCTCAACTCATCATGTGAGGAAGGAGCTACGTAAGATCAAGGTGCGAAAGGCTGCTGGTCCAGACGGCATCAGCTCCAGGCTCCTGAGGTGCTGCGCAGATCAGCTGTGTGGCATCATGGGATACATGTTCAACCTGAGCTTGAAGCTGGGGAAAGTACCACAACTGTGGAAGACCTCCTGTGTGGTACCGGTACCAAAGACCAAACATCCAAAGGATCTTAGCAGCTACAGGCCGGTAGCCCTGACATCGCATCTAATGAAGACCCTCGAGAGGCTGGTCCTCAACCATCTACGCCTCATGGTGTCGTCTTCGTTGGACCCGCTGCAGTTCGCCTACCGGTCGGGCATCGGGGTGGATGACGCCATCATCTACCTCCTGCACCGAGCTCTGACCCACCTGGAGAAGCCTGGAAGCACTGTGAGGATCATGTTCTTTGATTTCTCCAGTGCTTTTAACACCATCCAGCCAGGACTTCTGAGAGACAAGCTGGAACTGTCAGGAGTGGACCACCACATCTCCGAGTGGATACTGGACTACCTCACTGACCGCCCACAGTACGTGAGGACACGGGGCTGTGTCTCTGACAGGCTGGTCTGCAGTACGGGGGCCCCACAGGGAACTGTGCTGGCACCGTTCCTCTTCACCCTCTACACTGCAGACTTCTCCATCAACTCCCCACGCTGCCATCTGCAGAAGTTCTCTGACGACTCTGCCATAGTTGGCCTCATCACAGGTGAGGATGACTCAGAGTACAGACAGTGGACTCAGGACTTTGTGGACTGGTGCCAGCGGAACCACCTCCTGATCAACGCCGCTAAAACCAAGGAGCTGGTGGTGGATTTCCGCAGGCGCAGACCCACCACACGGACACCGGTGAACATCCAGGGAGTGGACATTGAGATAGTGGACTCTTATAAGTACCTGGGTGTTCACCTAAACAATAAACTGGACTGGACTCATAACACTGATGCGCTCTACAGGAAGGGTCAGAGCAGACTCTACCTGCTGAGAAGGCTGAGGTCTTTTGGAGTGCAGGGGACACTCCTGAAGACCTTCTATGACTCTGTGGTGGCATCAGCCATCTTCTATGCAGCAGTATGTTGGAGCAGCAGCTTGTCTACAGCTGAGAGGAAGAGGATAGACAAGCTCATCAGAAAAGCCAGCTCTGTCCTAGGATGTCCTCTCCACTCAGTGCAGGTGGTGGGAGACAAAAGGACTCTGACCAAAATAACATCACTGATGGACAAGGTCTCCCATCCCATGCATGAAACTGTTGCTGAGCTGGAGAGCTCCTTCAGTGACAGACTGCTGCATCCTAAATGCACAAAGGAGCGTTACCGCAGATCCTTCCTCCCAGCAGCTGTAAGACTTTATAACCATCACTGCTCCCAACAAAAACCACAATAGCCTACACAATGTAGGATAATATATAATATACTGTAAATAGTCCGGCCTGTTAAGGTTCAACACACAGGCACATCATGTACATTGTATATAGTGTTATTATTAGTAGTAGTATTAAGGTTAATCTTGTTTGTTGATTTTATATATATTCTTTTCTTAATAGTGTGAATTATTATATCTTTATTTATATTTATAATAACTGCGGCTGCTGTTACACCCAAATTTCCCCTCTGTGGGACAATAAAGGCTGTTTCTTCTTCTTCTTCTTCTTCTTCTTCAAAACTATTAGAGAGTATAAAGAGAGTATAATGTAATATCCAAAACTATTATAACCCTGGAAAAGACCAAACATGATACAAACGCAGACTTGATGCAACACAAGGAATATAACTAAACACAGAAGCTGAGGCAGGAAGACACGGAACACACAAAACACTGAACACAGACACATGAAGAAGAACAATGAGAAACAGAAAAACACTGAACTATCACAAAGTAAGGCTCAAACCCCCACAGACACTCAGGACACAACAAATACAATTACAATAAATTATTGATAAACTGGAAAAAAAACAAACAAAATTTATGATTTTTGGTAACAGAACAATAGATGATTCTAATACAATGACTATAGATGATAATCTAGTAAAACGAGTAAATGAAGTTAAATTTTTAGGAGTTGTTCTGGATCATAAAATTAATTGGAAATCTCATTTAAAATACATAAAACAAAAACTATTTAAAGTATTGGACTTCTAAACAAAGTAAAAAATATTTTAGAACTGTCAACACTTCGGACATTATATTATTCATTTGTCATTCCATATTTGACTTATTGTATAGAGGTGTGGGGTAACACATATAAAACTAACATCAAGCCGCTGTTTGTGACACAAAAGAAAGCTATAAGAGTTTTACACAATGTGAATGCTAGAGAACATACTAATAAATTGTTTATTCAATCAAATATTTTAAAATTAAGAGACTTGGCTAATTTAAAGATGCTATTAGTTATGTTTAAAGCCAGAAAAAGGCTATTGCCAATTAATTTACAAAAGTTCTTTGTTTTAAACTCAAGTGATAGAAACAACAGGAGGAAGTATGATTTTATAAGTAAATCCATGGGTACTACTTTAGAACAAATGTGCATTTCTGTTCATGGAGTAAAATTATGGAACACTTTGGATGATGAACTAAAAAAATAAATCAAGTCAAAAAAATTATTAAATCTTATGCAATGTAAGTAATGAAGAGAATGATAATTGTTTGCAACTTATATTATTGATTTAAACTATACGGCCATGTAAAAAAATTTTTTTTTTGGAATTACTGAGAAAGGGGCGGGTCTTCAGAAGAATTTTTTTTCTTCTTCCTGCTCCCTTTGCACTCATGTATAGTAAGTGTGTAACAGAATGTTTGATGTAATGGTTCAACTGAGTGAATAAAAACTGAACCTGAACTGAACACAGAAGAAACACAAAGAACAAAACAGAAAACACCGGCAAACAGCTGTGACAGTAACACTCACCTCTGCTCGTTTCTTTCAGGTTAACTGGAAGGCGGGAAAGTTGAAGTCTGGAAGTTTCCTCTGCTGCAGGAGGGGGGGGGCAACACAGATAATCTTTCAGGTTTGTTTGCTTGACACAAACTCACTGATAATCAGCGGCACAATACTCATATACAGGGAGATATTTCATCATTGACTAATTATTTGTTCAGATTCAGTGGCGGATGCTGGTCTTTCAAGGAGGGGAAGCTCAATTTCGGCCTACACCATAAAATGTGTCAGTTTATTTATACAGCAGCACCCGCTGGACAGAAACTGCGATAGAAGTCAGAAAGAGTGATAGAAGTCAGTCTCCAAACACAAGCAGCTACAAAAACACCCCACCAGAAATAGAAGCTCGATTTGTCGCTAGTCGTTTTTTGTTTTTTTTCGCTAGTCGTTTTTAACAAAGAAAATGCCGCTAAGTGGATTAGGAAAGTCTCCGGTTCAACTCAAAACAAATGCTCCCACGGATGTTTACACCAAAAGATCGCTGATTCGCTCATTTCGCTGTCAATCAAAAAGGGATTCAGCCTCAGACAGATCATCGAATCATCATGCAGAAGCTGAGCGTCCGGGCCGGCCGAGGCCAGCCCACTGCCCCATAGACCCCCAGAGACGCTGAGCGTCCGATGGGCGGGACAAAGCCCAGCATTTATCCAATGACTCGTCTCGTTTCGCTGCTTTCTTTGCTTCGCTTTCGAACTCTGCGGACGCTCAGCGTCCACACTGTTTAAAGCGCTGAGAAGCTGCGGGAATGAGTGAGAGGAAAGCCGCGTCGTTACCAGTGATAAGAAGCTGATTCTGAACAAAAGTTGAGCGCATTGTTGCGCATATTTAGTCAATGAGATGTACACACAACAGTATATATTTGACCACTTATTTTTTGACATTTTAGGGGAAGCTGAGCTTCCCTTGCAGTCTTAGAGCAATCGCCTCTGTTCAGATTCAACTTTTGATCATTTTAACACCCAGTTTCAGTCCAACCCCCTATCTGTAAAGAATGGTTTAGTCCAGAGGACTTTCCCCTCACCACAGCCAAAACACTCCCTCTTTAACCTGACAGACTCCCCACATCTGCTTCTATTCAAATAAGCCTGAATCTGTCCGATGTTCAGCATGTGAAGCATTTCCTATAAACTGAGTGACGTCAGTAACACTGCAGAGCTGCTCAGACTCACTGCTGCAGAGAGCTGCATGTACCACAGGAGCAGCTGTATGAACCTGATTTTATTTTAAAGAAAAGCAGAACTGAACCGAACATGCCTTCAATTCTAGATTTAACTATAATAATAATAAAAATCTGGTCCTTAGCAGCTGTTTTAGCAGTGATTTAAATCCAAGCTGAGATGAACAATAATACATGACGTGACACCGTGTCGTTATTTATTTCACATCAGTCCAAATGCAGAAGCAGAGAGTGAAACACTGGTCATCCTTACCATGAGTCAATGATAGTTCTAGAGGAAACATGATGGTCTCTCAATTATTGGACATTTTCAAACTAATTAAAATATGTCTCCATCTGCAATCCCGTTTAACTTCTAGAAAACTTTTCAAACTTTCTATGAGATATTCACAATGGAGGGACCCACACAGATGAAACCTTCGCTATCTTTGTACAGCTTTATAGAAAATTTAGTTTAGCAAACATGAATTTTTTCATTATTTGCAAATGAGAGATTTATGAAAAGATTCCCACTTCCCCATTATCAAGTTTGGTTATTGGAAATAAATATGTGAAACTAAGGCAGACTCAGTGGTTTATAAAATGATCATGTATCACAGATGTCCTTCCATACACCATGGAACAATGCTGGTCTGTTATCAGATGATGAATGGAACAAGGCTCTCTCAGATGTTCACTTATACAACTTAATGTAACACACAGATTGTTCTTCTTTAAACAAAATTGGCAGGAATAAAGAAATCTTTTTAAAAAATGGCAGGAATATTCTCAAACATAATAGATGAGTACCACCATATACGATATACAGGGTGGGCCATTTATATGGATACACCTTAATAAAATGGGAATGTTGGTGATATTAACTTCCTGTTTTTGGCACATTAGTATATGGGAGGGGGGAAACTTTTCAAGATGGGTGGTGACCATGGCGGCCATCTTGAAGTTGGCCATTGTGGATCCAACTTTTGTTTTTTCAATGGGAAGAGGGTCACGTGACACATCAAACTTATTGGGAATTTCACAAGAAAAACAATAGTGTGCCTGGTTTTAACGTAACTTTATTCTTTCATGAGTTATTTACAAGTTTCTCTTTGTTTACAGCCATTGACATGTCGCAGACGTTAACACGTGAGGAGCGGATGGAAATTGTGTTGATGTCTGGTGAACGCAGTAACCGGGTCATTGCAACAGATTTCAATGCAAGACACCCTACAAGACCACCCATCTCCCATGCTACAGTTAGCAAACTGCTTGCAAGTTTCGTGAAACTGTTTCAGTGTTGAATTTGCCAAAATTTGGACGCATGAAAACTGTCACTAATGAAGAAACATCAGTGGCTGTCCTAGCTTCATTCAGCAAGAGCCCACAGCCGCATGTCACTGGAGAGTGGCATCAGTTGAACATCCCTTCGGCGGATATTAGCTACTCACAAATGGCACCCTTACAAACTCCAGCTGCTGCAGCATCTCAACGAGGATGACCCAGATCGGCACGCTGAATTTGCAGAATGGGCAAAACAAAAATTGGAACAGGACCCTCAGTTTACACAGAAGATTTTGTTCAGTGATGAGGCAAACTTTTATGTGAATGGTGAAGCTAACAAACAAAGCCACCGCTATTGGTCTGACACTAACCCACATTGGATAGATCCCTCCAAGACTGTTGGAACAAAAAAATTGATGGTATGGTATTGATGGTATTCTTCATCAGTGGAAACCTGGATATGCGAAATTGCTACATGACAATGTGTTTCCCTCTTTATGCACTGAAGCTGGCACGTTGCCTGAGTTTTTCCAGCAAGATGGTGCACCACCACATTATAGGTGTCAGGTCTGAGCATTCCTAGATGAACAGTTTCCTGGAAAGTGGATTGGTCGTCGTGGACCAGTTGAATGGCCCCCAAGGTCTCCCAATCTGACCCCCTTAGACTTTTATCTTTGGGGTCATCTGAAGGCAATTGTCTATGCTGTGAAGATACAAAATGTGCAGCACCTGAAACTACGGATACTGGAAGCCTGTGCTAGCATTTCTCCTGTGGTGTTGCTATCAGTGTGTGAAGAGTGGGAGAAGAGGGTTGCATTAACAATCCAACACAATGGGCAGCACTTTGAACATATTTTATAAGCGGTCAGAAACTTGTAAATAACTCATGAAAGAATAAAGTTACGTTAAAACCAAGCACACCATTGTTTTTCTTGTGAAATTCCCAATATTTTATATGTGTCACGTGACCCTCTTCCCATTGAAAAAACAAAAGTTGGATCCACAATGGCCAACTTCAAGCTGGCTGCCATGGTCACCACCCGTCTTATAAAGTTTCCCCCTCCCATATACTAATGTGCCAAAAACAGGAAGTTAATATCACCAACATTCCCATTTTATTAAGGTGTATCCATATAAATGGCCCACCCTGTACATCGATATTTTTTCCCCAAAGGGTATAAACAAAAAGGCACTTCAGAGTCAAAGCTACATGTCCAAATGTCACAGAGGCACTTTTATTAACATTCAGCTGTAGATACAAATGAGAAATTACTCAAAAATAAACTAGCAGCCAAACATGAAGATAAGCCTTTGAGATGGTTATGAATAATGTTTTCTCTAATGTCTAAAATTTTATTTGTGAAGAAAGATGGAGCCGATCACATCTTGTTGTCATTTGCTTTGCCGGCTCATCGTGCTGCTCAGTACACCAATCCAAAGAGGAACAATCTGTGTCTGACTCCAGCTTCTCAGTCTGGTGAACCACCAGGTCGCCTTCCTCCAACAGGCTGACCTCCACACAGTGCTCATTTATAAAGTGCTCTACAAACCCGAACATTAGGGCTAACAGGTGGATTCTCCCATTTAAGAGCAGCTTGCTAGCAACAAACAACCACTGACTGCTTCAGACAGAGTGAAAGTGGACAGTATATCCTTGTTTTTAACAAACTCATTGCTGCCGCCCGCAGCAGCAGGAAGTGCCCCCGTAGTTTTATAAATAACACAAATAAATAAATAAAAGGACAAACACTAACAAGAGGAGCCTATAGACACTCTATAGAGCTCATCTTGGAAGAGCAAATATGTTTGGCACAACAGTGCATTCAGCTCATAATTCTGCTTGCAAAATCTGCCGGACAAGACAGGCTTGAAAAAAATAGTTGGCTAACTACTCCAGAGACTTTTTCACACAGAAATCACACAGAAAACTAATATTTAAATCAACAAAAGCATAACAGAAATAATCCACAACAGAGAATATTTAAAGACACCTACCCAGCTCAGCTTCTATTTAGTAATGTAAGTTTTGTCCATAACATTCACAGATGCATTACCTCTGCGTGAATCCTCCATTACTCTGAGGATTACACACTGCCTGTGTCCAAATTCAGGGGCTGCATCCTTCGAAGGACCCGTCCTACGCAGACCGGGTCCTTCGCGGCCCACGAAGACAGCAAAGGCCGGAAGTGAGCGGCTGTGAAACTGGACGGTCTATCCTTTATATCAGCGTCACCTGCCCTCACCTCAGCATAGCTCATGTCGCCTAGCAACCGTGACAGTGCGAAGCACAAAGCAGCTGGTTAAACGGAGAACGAACTTTTTCTCCTTTTTGTGGTTTAATTTTAAGCGGTTAAAACAAGCATAGCACATTTCAACATTAAGGAATACAGCTGAGTGAATGATTAATTTCCATCTATATTAAGTGAGACATTAATGTTGAATAAAACTATCCAGTTATGATGCTTAACTTTAATTTCAGGCAAACGGATTTGCTGAAGAACAAATGAAACACTGAAATAAACCAAACATCAGCCGTTAGAGATCATCTGAGTAAATTATATCTGTGCTTAGCTTCCACTCAGCGGCGAAAGCCAGCCAGGGTTTGAAAAGGATGTGCCGGCAGTTGGACGTACCGGTCAGCTGACAGCTAACGAGGCGAGCTGCTGGTAGAGCAGCGGCAACGGACAGCTCCGAAAACGTGGGAGCATTTTTTGCAATTAAGCGATATCTTGATAAAACGAGCTGATATTTGAGGTTTACACATTTACATCCTGAAAACATCTTAAAAGTTTATTTTGTATCACAGAAACAGTCATATTTCAAACCCATCCTTCAAATTCGAGAAAAGAAGGACGCATTCGTCGACCGCATTTGGAGGAGCCTTCGTCGCCTCGTTGTGACGTAATCGGCCTACAAATGCGGCCATTGAAGGACGCGGCCCCTGAATTTGGACACAGCCACAGTCCTTTGCCATTACTAGTCAGTGCAGGAATATTTGAGACAGTAGGTGGTGCTGTTGTCCCATTTAGCAGGGTTTAAACTGAACCTTTTTAACTATGTTACACTTACACACACACACACACACACACACACACACACACACACACACACACACACACACACACAGGTATTTATCGCCTATGCCATTTTATTTAGTTGTATTTGCTGTACTTCCTGTTCTGAGGTCACAGTTGGCAGATGCCGTATAGACCCTTTTACAGCCTACGTCATCGAAGGATGCGCGCGCATTTTGGCAACGTAAGTGAACTGCTACTCCATCCAAATCAATAAGAACAAGGAGCGTTTAAACGTCATTTAAAAGCGATATCAGCATCAAAATGTCTGCTGTTGCGTGTTTGGCTGTCAGAATTTCTACTCTACCAAAAGTGGACTGAAGTTGTACTGAATCCCACGGGATCACGGCTGTTTGAGAGAAAATGGAGGCCTCTGTGGTAGTTCTCGGACTTGTTTACAATGACCCGAGCCTCATACACAGCGCTCCTGTGTCCTTGTCTTTGACTTGGAAGAACTTCTGCCTTCAAAACACAAAACTCTGAGTCTGTGTCAGGATATTTGGTGTTCGGTACACAGCCGCAAACAACATAATTATAAGCATCTAGTGACTTGTATGTGCAGCAACTTCTCTCTAGTGTATACGCTGGGTTTCTCCACCAAATACACGTATATATCCGCCCATGGATCCTGGGCCACTTGCTAACGTACCACAGGGTTCTCAGTTGGTTGCTGGTGGTCAAAATAAATTTTTGCAGGTATTTTTCGCGATCTTTTGTTGATAATCCCTTCTCCAAGATTGAAACACCATTGAACTCTGCTGTATTTCCGTTTCCAAAATGCGCACGCATTGCTACCTACAGTACATCATCATTGTTTACAAACAGTAAAAGGCTCTATTGCTGTGATATGTCAGCACGTCCACCATATTGGATGTGGCAGATCTGCGCTGTAAACTAATACAAGTGTAAACTAATGAACTAATACAATAACTTTCTCTGATAATTATAAATGTTAAATACTCCACGTATGTTAGGGTGCAGCATCAAACCAGCGTCTGTATTTCTAATGTTTTTAAGAGTGTTTACAGCTACCGATGTTTGTAACACTGTTACTGTGATGATAAATATCTACAAGAACCAGATCCAGAAAAGACGTGAAGGAGTCGACTGTCACTTTGCCAGTTGAGGCAGGTTTATTCTCCCAACGCTGTTTGAATAAACAAAAAATCAGTACAGCAGCTTCTTGTCATGGAGCTTCTACATGTACAGCTCTCCTCAGCAGCATCTCCAGCGACTGACTAGGTGTTTGCTATCATAACTCATGTCACTGACTTTATAAAGTACCTAAAAATACATATAAACAGATAATAAACAAAAATGTGCACAGCATCTTGATCATATAGTAACAATTACTTAATAAAACAATTCTGCTTAAGGAGAACCTATCATTAATCCACCAGTGGCAATTTTATAAATACTTTTTTTGAACGATGAGTAAACAGTGACCATGAACATAAATATTCAGTGCAAAAAGAATAAAAAAAATAACAAAATAAACAAATATACATGTCATAAATCAAAAAGGGAGCTCACATACCTGTTTGAACAAACAAAAAAATCAGTACAGCAACTTCTTGTCGTGGAGATCCACACCTTTAAGAGAGGAAACCAGCAAACTGTATGAGAAGCTGCCTGCATGCTGTTGCTGCCTCGCTTTAGACGGCACATTAGCATGTCACAATAAAGTGCTGTACTCGACAGAAAAAAACAACGCTTCACACTAAAAACATCCAACAACATTACAGCACGATATCTGAGAGTAACAAGCAAGGTTTGAACTTTTTTTTTAGCATTTTGACTGCATTTAACTACTCCATAATCACGAGCACAACCATAAGCCCACAGCAGCGCCTACAGGAACTGAGGAGAGAGGCGCCAAACCACAGGAAGTGACACGTACAGGAAAGCCAAAGGTCACACACAAAAATAAAAGCTCTCAAAATAAAAATACAGAAAACAAATACATATATATGAAAAATAATAACAAAAACCAAATAATACAGGATGTTTTTTTGGTGAAATATAAATAAATCTTATCTTTTTAAACACACCCATTACAACTGCAACAGACACAGATCTACTTCATTTTCTTTAAGCAATGAAATTGTATGCTAAAATACAGATCCAAGTTTTATTACATACATTAAACTTTTATGGTTCAAAAGGTAAAAAAATAAATAAATAAAAGAGCTATTACCAACTTTTGCAAATTGCTTTTTACTCCTCTTAATTGGAGGGGAAACCGTAATGTCAAAAAAGTAACTTCCATCCATCCATCCATTCGCTTCCGCTTATCCTGTTCAGGGTCGCGGGGGGGGCTGGAGCCTATCCCAGCTGTCATAGGGCGAGAGGCAGGGTACACCCTGAACAGGTCGCCAGCCTGTCACAGGGCCAACACAGAAACACAAACAACCTTTCACACTCACTTTCAGACTCACTTTCACACCTATGGGCAATTTAGAGTAGCCAATTAACCTAACCCCAGTAAGTGCATGTCTTTGGAATGTGGGAGGAAACCGGAGTACCAGGAGGAAACCCACGCAAGCACGGGGGAGAACATGCAAACTCCACACAGAGAGAGGGAGAGGCCTGGGCCAAGGTGGAATCGAACCCAGGCCTTCCAGATGGTATTCTAACTGTGAGGCAGCAGTGCTAACCACTGCGCCACCGTGCTGCCCTTAAAGGGCCAAATTGTCTTATATTTTTGACATCAAATCACGGACCGGAAGTAGGGGGCGGGGCCAGATGCGGCCCACGAACCGCGAGTTTGAGACCCCTGGGCTAGAGGATGCATTAGTCATCGCTGACTCCTATAGCGATTCAATCTTCCCCTATAGTGACACTATGGCAGCACTCACAGCACAGTACGGACAGCCCCATCAGGTCGTCTTGAAAAGAATTGCAGAGCTAATGGATGGAGCCAATATCAGAGATGGAGATACTGTCCTTTCGCAGATTTGGAATGCTGGACCAACTCGGACTCAATGGACAAATTGAACTGACTTGTGGTTCTCACGTTACTCGACTTACCTCAAAATTACCGCATGCCCTAAGGACTGATTTCCATCGTTGCGCTCTCTCAGTCAGCACATACAGGTTCCCACATTGTACAACTTTTCAGACTGGCTGGAATTTGAGGTCCAGGTAAAGGAAAGGGAAGTAGTGATGTCAGGCGCAAGAGAGAGACCACCCAGGCAGAGGGAGCGATTTCAAGAGAAGCATACACAGCCAAAGTCTTCTACTGTTCTACTAAACACATGATCTAGCACCACTGGACTACCTCACTGACCGCCCACAGTACGTGAGGACACAGGGCTGTGTCTCTGACAGGCTGGTCTGCAGTACGGGGGCCCCACAGGGAACTGTGCTGGCACCGTTCCTCTTCACCCTCTACACTGCAGACTTCTCCATCAACTCCCCACGCTGCCATCTGCAGAAGTTCTCTGACGACTCTGCCATAGTTGGCCTCATCACAGGTGAGGATGACTCAGAGTACAGACAGTGGACTCAGGACTTTGTGGACTGGTGCCAGCGGAACCACCTCCTGATCAACGCCGCTAAAACCAAGGAGCTGGTGGTGGATTTCCGCAGGCGCAGACCCACCACACGGACACCGGTGAACATCCAGGGAGTGGACATTGAGATAGTGGACTCTTATAAGTACCTGGGTGTTCACCTAAACAATAAACTGGACTGGACTCATAACACTGATGCGCTCTACAGGAAGGGTCAGAGCAGACTCTACCTGCTGAGAAGGCTGAGGTCTTTTGGAGTGCAGGGGACACTCCTGAAGACCTTCTATGACTCTGTGGTGGCATCAGCCATCTTCTATGCAGCAGTATGTTGGAGCAGCAGCTTGTCTACAGCTGAGAGGAAGAGGATAGACAAGCTCATCAGGAAAGCCAGCTCTGTCCTAGGATGTCCTCTCGACTCAGTGCAGGTGGTGGGAGACAAAAGGACTCTGACCAAAATAACATCACTGATGGACAAGGTCTCCCATCCCATGCATGAAACTGTTGCTGAGCTGGAGAGCTCCTTCAGTGACAGACTGCTGCATCCTAAATGCACAAAGGAGCGTTACCGCAGATCCTTCCTCCCAGCAGCTGTAAGACTTTATAACCATCACTGCTCCCAACAAAAACCACAATAGCCTACACATTGTAGGATAATATATAATATACTGTAAATAGTCCGGCCTGTTAAGGTTCAACACACAGGCACATCATGTACATTGTATATAGTGTTATTATTAGTAGTATTAAGGTTAATCTTGTTTGTTGATTTTACATATATTCTTTTCTTAATAGTGTAAATTATTATATCTTTATTTATATTTATAATAACTGCAGCTGCTGTTACACCCAAATTTCCCCTCTGTGGGACAATAAAGGCTGTTTCTTCTTCTTCTTCTTCTTCTTCTTCTTCTTCTTCTTCTTCTTCTTCACAGCTGCAGGCGCTCCACAGGTATGTCCTCCTAGTTCCACAGGGTCATCCTCAACCAGTCAGAGATTTAACTTATACTGCCCATACTGTAATAATAACCAGCGTCTTCTGAATAAATGCAACAACTCCAGTTATCTCAGTAAAGAACAGAGAGAAGTCTGGATTTGGAAGAACAGGAAATGTGGAAGGAATCATCAAGCTGCTCAGTGCAAGCTGAAAGCTAAGTGCAGAACATGCAATGGCAAAGACTTGGAAGCTCTTCATGATGTAAATACAAGACCAGCAAAGGAGGAGACTCCTCCACACTCATCTAGTGAAGTATTGTATGTTGATCGACCAACAGCTTCCAGCCGTGTACTTCTCAAGATGAGTAAGGTTATTCTGCAGAATGGCAACAGTAAGATATGATGCCGTTAGAATAATATTTGTGGTCACTTATTGCCCTCTACTGGAGGAACTGAGATGATTGCCTATAATGTGTGTCTATTAAGGGTTCCTCTTTGATTTGCATTCTGTATTTCTTGTAGACCGCACTCAGGTTTATTAAAGGAGAAATTGGACCTTAAATGTCTCCCTTCATCCTTGACCAGGCTGTCAACATTTAAAGAACTGGCAAGAACAGAACACACAGTAATAAATTATTACCCCAGCTTCATCTGTTCCCTGTGCAGGAGCGCAGCTACTTTCTGAGGTCTATGCAGACACCAAACCCACACACACCCACACACAAAACGCACCCTCTCAATATAACTTAAATTGTAACTACAGCACACAGTTGCAGAACAGTGACTAGGGATGCGCCGATCCGATATTCAGTATCGGTATTGGTCCGATACTGGCCTAAATTACTGGATCGGATATCGGAAAGAAATAAAAAAATGTAATCCAATACATTAAATAACGTTTCGCTCACCTTAGCTGCATTACAGGGCAGTCGTCTTCTTCTTCTTGTGACTTTACGGTTGACCAAACCAGCTTAGAGCTGCATTACCGCCACCTACTGGAATGGAGTGGGGGATCAGGAGTTAGAAAACAACCCCCTCAGATCCTCCGTCGCTGCGACGGATTCCCTTTGACACTGAGCGATCATCGCTGACATGTTTTTCCGCCTCCACCGCTCTCTGCCTTGTTTGTGTGTTGTGCTCGCTGTGCTGAGAATCAGCTGTTATTTTTTTCTCTACTTCAGCTCCCAGACATACTGCTAGCGAGCGCAGCTATTAGCATTAGTGACCGTCCGGTACCGGAAGAACCCCTTCCCCGATAAAATATTTTTGATACTTTAATCCCTGATTTGTGACTAAATATAGACCTGCAGTATTTAGGGGAATGCTTGTATATATAAAGCATTACAAGATTGCGCTCACGCAGCCCCTAGTTTTCACGTGAACACTGATGACGCAACAGCAGCAGTCAGATGGAGCAGAAGGAAATGTTTTTCTAGTGTCCAAAAGAAGCCTTTTCGTCCCTGTAACCTCCATTAAACCTTTACTGGGAAACAGCTGGACGTCCTTCATCAACCACCTGATCAGTAAGTGAAGAAAAGAGAACTTTGTAGCTGCTCCATCCACCCTGTTTGTTTCACACAGGGAAAAACTGCAGTACGGAAGTTAAAATATGCAGATGAACCGTTAATATGAAAAAAAGTATTTCTTATCCGGTTACTTGGGTAATCAATATAAATAGAATACACAATTGCTAAAATAATCGATAGTTGCAGCCCTAATGAAATTTGCAACATGCCATAAGCATTACCTTCTCACACAGAAGCAACAGGATTCAGGTGTTAGATATTGTTGTAAGTAAGTAAAGTTTATTTATATAGCGTTTTTCACAGACAGAAAAGTGCTGTACAATAATTAAAACACAATAGCACCCCCCCACCCCCAGAAAACACTATGTTAAAAACCTTACCATACTACCAACATTACCATATTAAAAGAAAAAGAATAAAAATAAAGTCAGAAACCAGAAAGCCTGGTTAAACAGAAAAGTTTTCAACTATTTTTTAAATGACGCCACAGAGTCAGCTAAATGGAGCTGGAGTGGTAAACAGTTCCAGAGCTTTGGTGCCACTGCCTAAAAAGCTCTGCCCGCCCTGGTCCTTAGTCTTGTATGTGGACAACTAAAAGACTTTGATTTTGTTGTGTGAGAGACTGTTGACTTCTTTTTTTTTTTTCTTCTTTTTTTTATGTTTTTAAATGCCTGGATCAATTTTAAATATCGGATTTATATCGGTATCGGCCGATATCCAAATGTAAAATATCGGTATCGGTATTGGACATAAAAAAGTGGTATCGTGCCATCCCTAACAGTGACCTGTTATTTTACTACTAGTAACTTTAGCTAACCTGAGTATTTAAAAGCCTCCTCTTGATACAAATGAAAACAGTCGCGATTGAGCGCGTTCCTCCAGAACGCGCTCGATCAGTACCATGCCTGTTATTGATCATATCATATGCACAGCTGTTAAATACAGAAAATGCAGACTAGGGAAATAATTTCCCGCATCGCTTTGCCATAAAATCAGAGATTCTTTGTAGACTTCTTAAGCAGTCTTCAAGTACATGATTTTCGCGTTCTCCGCATATCCCATACTGAAGATCTCTTTCTATATTGTTGCATTTTATTACAATTTTGTCCAGAACGGCCAGTGCCAGGGGCGTGGTGGCCATCGGGAGGTGGGCGCCCCATGCTGCTCAGCTTTCACTCTCAGTGGCTCCACTCTGCATCCTGCTGCAGCTTAAAATATATATAATATACAATAAATTATTATTATTATTATTATTATTATTATTATGGGTCTGTGTGGTAGATTTGTTTGCAGTGTTTTGTTCATTTGCTTTTGTGTTAAATAAAAAAGATAGAAGATAAAAATAGAACAAATACAAATTTTGTCACTTTGTCTTTAAATACACACACAGTTGTTTTAATGCTGCTGAAAAACACATAGTGTTTTTATACTGCAATTAAAATTCTCTTGTTTTAAAATTATGGTTTGTCCGTTGTACGATCAGATTAAAGGCCTCTCCAAACCAAGCTCCCGGGTTCAATTTTAACCAGCCGTCCCCTGGCCACCGCGATTGCAGCCACCTGAAATTCTACACAGGCAATTGTTTGGACAGCTCAGTACAGCATAAGGGGGCTTACACGCAATCGCTTAATTCAGATATCTAAAAATGTCATTTTGACTAGTTATAATTACGTTTGAGATATCTTGAATTGTAATTAATTGGATTATTAATTGGATTTTATGTTAAAACGGCCTTCCATAATGAGACGCAGGCCGTCCGCGCGCACCTTCACGTTTACTATCGGATGACGAAATTTACGTCACTCGGATCCCGGACTCGCAGAACGGCGCGCGCCAAGTTCAAGCTTTCTTCCCGCCTTAGAGAGCGCATCAGGCATTTCTTTCACCATCAAACATCGGAAAGAAAACAGAAGAAGTGAGTATGAAAAATGACTTTCAGAGGTTCGAGCTGCTCACCAAACAAATAGTAATGTGGCTCAAACGAAGAATGTGTTTGTATTTCAGAAAGGTACAAATTTTATCCATGAAACTGATTTCTCTTCAATCGTATTTGTTGAGTCTTGATCTGAAAGAGGATCTCCTTAAATTTGCACACATTTTAGGAACACTGGATAAAACTGGCCGTGGATGTAAAGTTGTTACATGTGTATTTCTATTCCTCTATCATAAACTCTATCATAAAATAAGTGTTTCACCAGTTTATGGACAGACAGGAACAAAAAGAGGAAACTGTGGTGGACATGCGAGCTGCCTGCTGGTTTATTTACATGTAGCTCATTATTATCTGCTTACAAGTTTTCTGAAGCTCTGTGACCTGTGATGTCTCTGACGTTTTACTGTGAGTATTTATGGAGCTAAATTGGGGCCGTAAAGTTTGTTTGAAAAAAAAATTTTGAACCTGAAAAAAAATTTAAACAGGAAAAAAAAAATTCTCTCATTCGGCTCTGGGGGAGCTCGGGGCTCCAGTGCGGGATGCGGTAAATATTTCAATGGGCGTCAGACTAGCCAACGTATCGCAGTGACAACGTATCGCAAATCTGTCAAGATCATATTTTTTCCTCTGAGATTTGAGTCATATAAGCTGCTTGTATCGGTGAAGCATATTATCTTTCAAAACCAATCACATACATATAGAATATCGATGATGCGTTAAAGACATTTCCAGTTCCCACGGTCCCTGAATGCAACAGCTGGGACTATGTTGTTTAGCCGCTGAAACTGCAAAAAAAAAACCCTTGAACCTGAAATGTAGTTTTTTTTTGTTTCACATCTTTTTTTTTTTTTAGTTGCAAAACTTTTTTTCATTTTCAAACTATTTTTTTCAGTTACAAAACTTTTTTTTCCTGTTTAAATATTATTTTGGGGTTCAAAATAATTTTTCAGTTTCAAAATTCTTTTTTTTCGAACAAATTTTATGGCCCCAATTTAGCTCCATAGTATTTGCTGTGTGCAGCTCCTAACACCACAGAAAAGTTAAAGTTCACCTCTTTTATTTGTGTTGTTGGACTTTTTTTAAAAATCTAAGTTAGCTTCAGTAAAAGGTACCAACAGTAATAGTTAAATTTTGTATATTTCTTTGTGTCAGACATGCCGAAGATTTCGAAGAGAGAGTGGAAAGAAACTTTGACTGACATCCTGGAGGAGCTCGACAAATCACAGTTTGCTAAGATGCTGGAGTTGCTGAGAAAGATTCCCAGAAGCCAGAAAACTCCCAAGTTTAAGGACAAGATGCCCCAAAAAATTATTGAGTACTACGGAGAAGAGAAATCCATCTCTGCAATTAATCGTGTGATGAATAAGATCCCACGGAGAGACGCTGCTGTCCAGGACCGGCTGCAGCCTTTTGTGGCCAAAGTAACAAAGAAGAAACTAAAAGAGAAGAAAGGTCCGTTCCTCCTGCCGCTGCCTCATACACACATGTACAAGAAAGGGTTCTTCCTGTTTTTTCCCTTCACAATAAAAGTCCTTCATGTACACGCTGCAGGACTGCTGAACATCAGATGGATTACAGAAGCAATTTCAAGGATTAAAATATAATTTGTGCATTGAAGGATTAACAGATTGATTCAGCTTTATTTATATAGCACCAAATCACAACAAACAAGGAGCGTTATATTTTAAGCTAAAGACCCTACAATACTACAGAGAAAAGCTCAATACTCAGATGACCCCCCTATGAGTGAGCACTTGGCGACAGTGGGAAAGAAAACCTACCTTTTAACAGGAGGGCCAATCAGATTTCAGGGGTTGAGCCGTAACTTGTCTTATTTGAACAAAACTGCAAACTCATCCTCATCTAACCAAACACAAACCACAGACTCCACATTTGGGATCATAATTTATGTCTTTTTTCAGAAAGGGTCAAATATCAGTTTAAACTTTGAAACAACTTCCAGATGATGTTTATGAATGCTCCATGCAGTCTTTTTACAGCAAATTTTACAACATCCCAACATTTTTAAGCCAATTTGTAAACATACATTTTCATGGCATTATTTCTTGACAGTAAAAAAATAGCTTAAGTTAAGCGGTGTTATCTAAATGTCTTTTCAGCCTTGAAGTGGACACATGCATGTGATGCAGTAATGGAGGGAAGTGCAGCAAGTAAGTTCACACTCACAAGTGTGTGAGGTCAGTAATAACTAAATAACTAAACTATGACTGAGGCAAATAGTCCTAAAATGACCTCCGACCTCCCTTCCTGATCACTTTACCTTCACCTCAGGGGAAAACTTCATAAGATCAGTGTGAAGGCTGGAGCCTATCGCAGCTATCATAGGGTGAGAGCCAGGGTACACCCTGTACAGGTCGCAGGGCTAACACAGAGAGACAGACAACCGTTCACACCTATGGGCAATTTAGAGTGACTAATTAACCTAACTTCAGTAACTGCATGTGGACTGTGGGAGGAAACCGATGCAAACTCCACACAGTGAGAGGGCCAGGGTGGAATTGAACCCAGACCTTCTAGATGTTATTCCAGCTGTGAGGCAGTACTGCTAACCACCACACCATCGTGCTGCCCTGCTCTGCTGTATAAATTTCTATTTTTTTTAAATGGACCCACAGGAGAAAAAATGAAAACAAGTGGTGGGGGGGCACAGCAAACCCACCTTTGGCATATGTTTTAGCTGATTTGAATGTTTCCGTCTCACAAACATGTCACTCTCCAAACACTGAATCACCAAGATAACACAGAAGTCCTGTTGTCCAAGCCCATAATTCTCCAAGGTTCAAATAAAAATAACTTTCACTTTATTTTCTTTTTATATAAAAGTTTTATCTCTTATAATGAGAAAATGTGCAGTTTGTCAGGTGGGCGAAAATAGAGGAACTGAGTGATTGGATTGATAGTCAAAAGTTGTTTTGCGTCCAGATCATATCAAATGTTACATCCATGGACAATAGTGAGATGCTTCTTACTGCAATAACTCAGGATGGTGTGTCTTTTACCAGCTGAGATGGCCAAAAATATGTGTTAAACAGCAGGGTTCTACCTGGGGCTGCGCTATGCTGAGGTCCTCTTGCACTGGGCTGAGAATTTCACCGGTTTGCACATTGGGGAAGCCGCCCCGTTGCCAACCCAAACCCCAGATTGATTTTTTTTTTCCCGCTGACTAGATCACTGCATTATAGTATTATTTCACCACAAGTTGCAATCTACCACTGGGCACGGCGAGTTTTGTTCACAATGTGTACATGTGATCTCCCGACGATCCTGTTCACACTTTATTTCGCAGGGCTACAGAAAGCAATGGCGACCAGCACGACTGCGAGGGGCAAGAAGAGGAAAAAGGGAGGTAGTCTGAGTGGGATGACCCACTAAAGACGCACCCAGCATTTCAAAATTCAGATTTCAGAAATGGAACTCACTCTGCATCACTTATGCCACGTTTCCACTATTACCCACTCAGTGTGACACAACTCGCCACGATCTTGTTTTATTTCCAGTACAATTGAGGACCACCGCAATGTGGGTGGAGTCGATATAACAACGCAGGCAGAAGTGTCAGGATGTAATTTGTATGCAACTCAAAGTGTGTTAGCTTTTGTCTACACTGTTGTGTTGTGTGATGGTACCCGTGAGCAGCCATTAGCTTGGAGACCTCATGATAAACTCTCATTTATCATTTCATCTCCCACCAAGCATAGAAATGTTTGCAACTCCTCATTCCTCCTCCAGTTTCTTGCTATCGACTTTTAATAATGGCGCGGCTGATTCTGGTGAAGGACTCAGCTAGTGATGACACTCCCTGACCAATCAGTGGCATCTGTTCTGAAATAATTTCAGAGAGCCGACTTACCCAGAGCAGCATGTAGCTGTGTGTCTGAGGTATAATATGATTTTCCCGTTCCCACATTACTGAATATTCAGCGTATCAGTGCGTGTTTTGCACTATAAGCTCGCATGTTGCTAACTGCAGCGCTCTGATTGGTCAGATCTGTTTGTTCGCTTGCAAAAGTCAGAAAAATCTATCTTGGGCTGAAAAAATAAATGCTTCAAATTTGTCCTGAAATGATGTGGTCGGTGTGAACGACTGCATTAAGAACAGGCGAGTCTGAAAAAAGATTTTTAACACATAAAACATTCCCACTAAATTTACACATCCAGTGTGTAAAGGCCTTTTGACAGGTGTGGGAAACCCTGAAGCTTGTGAGTTTAATTTTAGCGATAACGTATCACGTGACCAAGACAAGCCTCGTGACGTGTGTCAAGAGTGAGTCATAGACGGATGTAACAGAGAATCTGCCCATTTTTCAAAATAAAACTTAATTCAGACTTATAATAAATAAAACAGAATTAAAGAAAGTAATTTATTCTTTCAGTATGGCCCGGTACCAAATGACCTACGGACCTGTACCTGGGGACTTCTGATTTAAATCACACAAGAACTGGTGGTCTTAATTGGAGGGGAAAGCAAAATTTTTAAAAAAGTAACTTGAAGGGCCAAACTGTATTATACTTTTGACATGAATTTGTGGGCCGGAAGTGGGGGGGGGGGGGGGGGGGGGGGGGATGGAGGTGCAGGCTGGAAGTTTGAGACCCCTGCCATAGTGTAAAACATGGATGTAACTTGTAGGTGGAAGCATCATAAACCTGCATTCTATCTGAAGGCCACTGGATGGCGATAACTGTGGTTACAAAAGCACTTCTGTCTGTACATTTATGGGCTCAGTCACTCATTTTGGGATATATTTAATACACCAGTGGGTGGTTTCATGGTAGCTATGTCCATCTTTTCTACCGTTTCTGATAGAAACTCCAGAAATGAAGATTTCCTCAGTGAAGTTTGTGCATTAGGGAAAAAAACATCTTCTAGCAAAAATCCTCAAAATAAAAAAGGAATTAGAATATAGATCTGAATGAAGCAAAGAAGTTTGTAAAGCATGTTTATTAGTGAAATGAAAGAGCTCAGAACCACTGACTTCACTCTGGTTTTTTTTTTTTGTCTCTTCAGATCCAAAGAAGATCTTCCAACCCGACAAGGTAGGAGTTCTGAAAGCTTTGGTTCACCTGCAGGTTATTGCTATTGGTGTTCTTGCTTGAACGAAGTTTCACAACATCACATCATCTAAAACTGCAAGGACCCTCTGCTGAGCACGTCAGTGCAACATGATTGGCTCATATCCTATTCTGACTGTTGATTGGCTCTTTGCAGGGGCGGGACAACCACCACTGTCCTTCGACCATCACTGTATGTAACTTTTTTCCTAGTATTGTTGTATTTATTTAGATTTTCCATTTAACTGAGCTCCTTTCTTTATTGAGCATCTTCATTTTGCCATAATGAATTATAATTTGATTTATTCTGTGATTTAAGGTATTTTGTTGTAGGTTATATTGAATGTTTTGGCTGCTGTAACACAGGATTTTCCCATCTTTTGAGATAAAGTATATCTTGAGTGTTTGATTCTTGAGTGCAGTGTCTCCTCTTCATTTAATGTCTCTGCACTAACAGAAAACAAATAGAGGCATTAATTACTAGATTCTGATGTCCAGCATGGTGTTCTTCCCAGTGGATCAGAGATTTGCTGACCCCCTTTGCTGCCCTTACATATATTTTATAGTCTGCATGCATCTGTTTTGACTCACATGTGAAATGCATTAAGTCCACCTTCCTGCTATTTCCATGAAGCTAAGTAGAGCTTCTTTCTCTCACCAATCTCAAATGCTTAATGTAACACTGGCTGAAAGAAAATGTTCTCTCTGCCAGTTTGCAGGTGAACTTGTAGCTGTGATTACTAGAAAAACCGGCCCAAACAGATCAATAGCTAACTAATCAAATATCATGACAAACTTTTTCACTGGTCCCAGGCCAGATTTAGGTGGTTATCAATCCTTGCTGAACAAATTGGAACCCAAAATCTGGCTTTGAGAGGAGCTCGCCCCACCCTCATGCAGACAGGGAGGAGAGCCAAACATCACCACACAGAACTGGATTTCTTCTGGTCCACTTCTTACATGTGCTCAGAGCTGAGTGGCTGATTTCTGACACTAAAAGCTAACTTCCTAACACAAATGTATCTTTGACAGAGCTTCTTCCTTTACAGTTTAAATCTCTTGAAAGTAGACCAGCTTTTCACAGCCATTAACTAAGACCCCTGCCGCACACGCCTAGAATCGTTGACCCCCTGGCAACCTCCGGTCTCTGAGGAAATCTGGGCTGTGCACATTTGAAGCAACTTTAAACTGGCATTTGCTGATGAGATGGACAGTATTAAAGTTTATGGAAATAAATTCACCAAAAGCCTCTTTGTGATTGTTTTGGCTGGTAGTAATCGAGGATTTTAGGGCAGTGCTATATACCTCTTTGTGGCCAATTTCAATAGCAACAACAAGCAACCTCCAGCAACCACTCCCCAACCAGTTGAGGAATGGTCATTTTTCCCTAGTGACCTTAGGTTGCCAGGGGTAGCTGGCGAGTCTCTAGTCCTGTGTGTCTGAGACCTGATCTAATGTCTGCTTTGTGCCATTAGTCGGGTAAACCAACTCTCCTAAGTAAGTCTCTACTCTCTAGTTAAAGAAAATAAACATGGCTCAGCAGCCTGGTGCATTACTCAGTGGTACACTGATAATTATTAGGATCTCATTAGCATTAGGAATGCACTGCACTTCTGAACGAGTATGTTTGGATCTGAACTTTGATTAAATGTTTGTGTTTCAGGAGAGAAACACTCATGAGCCATGGGTAAGTACATTTACTGACATTCTAACATTGATGTTTGCATTTGTGTCACTTAGATGGAGATTTTTTTCCTCCTTTGTACACAGGAAAGAACCATCAGTGACGTCAAATCCAGCAAACAAATTCTCGATTCAGAAGTAATTATTGGGAAAGTTCTTCAGAAATCTGGGCTCTGCACATATGAAACCACTGATAAGGTGGAGAAGCCATACTTTAACCTGGCAGTTGCTGATGAGACAGGCAGCATTAAAGTGGTGGTTTATGGAAATAAGCTCTACTCAGAAATCAAGGAAGATAGGTGCTATCGGTTCAGTAAGCTACAAAAAGGTGAGAATGTTTTAAAGACTACCTTCTTGAGCAATGTGTGTGAGACGAAAACTGTGGAAGTCCCCGCAGAGATTGAGAAGATTGCTAGGACCCTGTTATGTTCTGAGAGCCCGCTGTGCTCCATCGCAGAAGTCAAAATGTCTGCAGAGTCGTCCAAAGTGAGCATCAGAGGAACCGTTACAGAGGTGAGTTTAACAGACACCTCAAAGAGTCTTAAATATACAAATTCAGAAGTGTCATTTCATCTAAAATTACTGTAGACCTTCTGCTCGACCATCTCAGATTTACCTTAAAAAAAAAAGAAAGAAGCTTTTTTTTGAAAGCTTGAAATTGTCATTGGTCTTTCTTACCATCAAATTGAACCAGGATCTGTGATTTGGTTCAGATAAATCAAAAAATGTCTGTGTACTTGCTAATTAAAATATGAAAAAAGATTTCAAAGCTGTCCTGTAAAGTCCCATATTGCTAAAGATAATTAGTAACAATTTCTGAATGGTATATAGTTGAATTTCACAATAATGCAAAAAAAAATTGTACAATACTTTTTAATATGAAATTCTTAGTAAAAGATATAACATTTACATTTACTTTAATGGATTACACAGCAGTGGGGAATAAGTTTTATTACAGTAGAAGTCTTTGTGAAAGTGCTGTAACTAAGTTTAAGGATCTAATTCCTTCATTGTTATGCTCTTCAGTGCCAACACAGTGCAGAGCAGCTACCTAAACTCTGCTCCCAGTGAGGTCGATTATCTCGTCAATAGTTTTACATCCTCACTGTGTATAACTTTGGATACTGTGGCTCCTCTGAAAAGGAAAGCTTCAAATCAGAAGTGCCTGACTCCGTGGTATAATTCAGAGGTCCCCAACCCCCGGGCCGTGGACCGGTACCGGGCCGTGGGACATTTGGTACCGGGCCGCACATAAAGAATAACTTAAATTATTTCCGTTTTACTTATTATCTGCGCCTAAACTATATTTTATTTTGAAAAATGGGCGGATTCGCTCCGTTACTTCCCTCCATGACTTCCTCTTGACGTGTCAAGACGTTTCTGCTCACATGATACGTCACCGCTAAAATTAAACCCAGAAGCTTCAGGCCTGTCTAACGAAATCGGTTGGTTGACCTACATAACGCTTCTTTAAATTTTTGAGTGCTCAACAAGAGTAGAAAAGCACTATGTAAGAACTAGTCCATTTACCATTTTTATTTATCAACACCGGGGATAGCAGTGAGGTAGACCCAGCCATCAAACTGACTCTCCAGCGCTTGACACCGCGGCTCTGCAGCCACGCTCCATGTGAAATCGGCCGAACCCAGTCAAACCAGAAGCCAGCAAAAATGAGTATCAGAGAAACAAGCTCAGGGGGCTTACACTGATTCAGTGTTATGGTGAGTTGTATTTTTCATGCGCTTTATACAGTAAAAATCACCTAAGTCGAAGTCGCACAAATCGGGTTTTCGCTCTAGTTGGATGGCATCTGCAGGTCCTGATTTTTTCTAACATTAATTCCAATAAAATCATCACATAAATCCGTCGGATATTCACCTACCTCGGATGAAAAATCTGGTCCCATTGTAATAAATTTCCAGTTAAATGTGATCGCATAAACTGGATGAGTTTAGCGCTAAAACCCTCCTCAGCTCCTGTCCGCCCACTTCCATGCATCGGCTCGTTCATGCACAACTACACACACACTAACAACGCCTGGAAATTGTTTTAGTGTTTATATCAGTTCATTTCACCGGGGACAATCGTGGCAAGTGTAAGCTACAAACTTGCACTTACGAGTAAAATTTCAGATTATAAAAAAATTTGCAGAAGCAAATTCATAGATGAAGCAGAAGCCATTGCACTGGGCCATTTGAATCCGACTCAGGTGATTTCTACTGTATTTGTTTTTGCGGTGTATCTTATTTTGAAGGCATGTTTTACCATGGCTCTAACAGCTGACCAGGGAGCGCTGTGGGCAGAGAGCCTGTTATTCATGTTGAGGCGGGATGTTACGAGAACGCTGCTGATAGAGTTGCATACGAATACAAAGTGGATTCACGTTTTTTATTATTATACGTAGAAAATATCACACTTGGTTATGGTCGTATCATTTATTTTGACGTATTTATTCGCCACACCTTAAAAGCCGGTCCGTGGAAATATTTTCTAACACTAAACCGGTCCGCGGCTCAAAAAAGGTTGGGGACCACTGGTATAATTCACAAACGCACAGCTTAAAGCAGATAACCCGAAAGCTGGAGAGGGAATGGCGTCTCACTAAATTAGAAGATGCTCATTTAGCCTGGAAAAAGAGTTTGTTGCTCTATAAAAAAGCCCTCCGTAAAGCTAGGACATCTTACTATTCATCATTAATTGAAGAAAATAAGAACAACCCCAGGTTTGTTTTCAGCACTGTAGCCAGGCTGACAAAGAGTCAGAGCTCTGTAGAGCCGAGTATTCCTTTCACTTTAACTAGTAGTGACTTCATGGATTTCTTTACAAATAAAATTTTAGACATTAGAGAAAAAATTATTCATAACCATCTCAAAGATTATTCTTCATGTTCGGCTGCTTTCAGCACTGCTGGTATTTGTTTAGACTCTTTTGCTCCAGTTGATCTTTCAGAGTTAACTTCAATAGTTACTTCCTCCAAACCAGCAACATGTTTATTAGATCCCATTCCTACTAGACTGTTCAAAGAAGTCTTTCCAATTCAATTCAATTCAATTCAATTCAATTCAATTTTATTTATATAGCGCCAAATCACAACAAACTGTCGCCTCAAGGCGCTTTGTATTGTGGGTAAAGACCCTACAATAATACAGAGAAAACCCTACAGTCAAAACGACCCCCTATGAGCAGCACTTGGTGACAGTGGAAAGGAAAAACTCCCTTTTAACAGGAAGAAACCTCCAGCAGAACCAGGCTCAGGGAGGGGGGGTCATCTGCCGCGACCGGTTGGGCTGAGGGGAGAGAAAAAAGACATGCTGTGGAAGAGAGCCAGAGATTAATATCAATTAATGATTAAATGCAGAGTGGAGTATAAACAAAGTAAATAAGGTGAATGAGAAACAGTGCATTATGTGAACCCCCCAGCAGACGAGGCCTATAGCAGCATAACTAAGGGATGGTTCAGGGTCACCTGATCCAGCCCTATTTATAAGCTTGATCATAAAGGAAAGTTTTAAGCCTAATCTTAAAAATAGAGAGGGTGTCTGTCTCCTGAATCCAAGCTGGAAGCTGGTTCCACAGAAGAGGCGCCTGAAAGCTGAAGGCTCTGCCTCCCATTCTACTCTTAAGTATCCTAGGAACCACAAGTAAGCCAGCAGTCTGAGAGCGAAGTGCTCTGTTGGGGTGATATGGGACTATGAGGTCTTTGAGATAAGATGTGCCTGATTATTCAAGACCTTGTATGTGAGGAGAAGAATTTTAAATTCTATTCTAGATTTAACAGGGAGCCAATGAAGAGAAGCCAGTATGGGAGAAATCTGCTCTCTCTTTCTAGTCTCTGTCAGTACTCTAGCTGCAGCATTTTGGATCAGCTGAAGGCTTTTCAGGAAGCTTTTAGGACAGCCTGATAATAATGAATTACAATAGTCCAGCCTAGAAGTAATAAATGCATGAATTAGCTTTTCAGCATCACTCTGAGAAAGGATGTTTCTAATTTTAGAAATATTGCGCAAATGCAAAAAAGCGGTCCTACATATTTGTTTAATATGTGCATTGAAGGACATATCCTGGTCAAAAATGACTCCAAGATTTCTCACAGTGTTACTGGAGGCCAAAGTAATGCCATCCAGAGTAAGTATCTGGTTAGACACCATGTTTCTAAGATTTGTGGGGCCGAGAACAAGAATTTCAGTTTTATCTGAATTTAGAAGCAGGAAATTAGAGGTCATCCAGGCCTTAATATCTTTAAGACATTCCTGCAGTTTAACTAATTGATGTGTGTCATCTGGCTTCATTGATAGATAAAGCTGAGTATCATCTGCATAACAATGAAAATTGATGCAGTGCTTTCTAATAATACTGCCTAAGGGAAGCATGTATAATGTAAATAAAATTGGTCCTAGCACAGAACCCTGTGGAACTCCATAATTAACCTTAGTGTGTGAAGAAGACTCCCCATTTACATGAACATATTGGAGTCTGTTAGATAAATATGATTCAAACCACTGCAGTGCAGTACCTTTAATACCTATAGCAAGCTCTAATCTCTGTAATAAAATGTTATGGTCAACAGTATCAAAAGCTGCACTGAGGTCCAACAGGACAAGCACAGAGATGAGTCCACTGTCAGAGGCTCTAAGAAGATCATTGGTAACCTTCACTAATGCTGTTTCTGTACTGTGATGAATTCTGAAACCTGACTGAAACTCTTCAAATAAACCGTTCCTCTGCAGATGATCAGTTAGCTGTTTTACAACTACTCTTTCAAGAATCTTTGAGAGAAAGTTGCACACACGCACACACACACAACGCACCCTCTCAAGGTTTACTGTGTTCATGTGTGCAGATCTTACTTATTCATGGAATTATGACATAACCGACTGTCTTTAAACCACTTTAAAAAGCTGTTTTTCATCCAAACAACATTTTTATCCTTCTTCCTTCTTCCGGGGGGGGGGGGGGGGGGGAGCAGGAGGAGGAGGAGAGGTGAAGGAGCACAGGGGCACCTAATCAGCGCCGTGCCTCTGTTATTGATCGTATCATATGCACAGCTGTTTAATACAGAAAATGCCGACTAGAGAAATAATTTCCCCACATCACTTTGCCCCCCCCTTGTGTGGTGCCCCTATGCATTGCATATAGTGTATACCCACTTTTTGTACCACTGATCACAGGGACACAGACAACCATTCACGCCTATGGGCAATTTAGAATGACCAGTTAACCTAACCCCAGTAACTGCATGGGGACTGTGGGAGGAAACCCATGCAGACACGGGGAGAACATGCAAACTGAGAGAGGCCCAGGCCAAAGTGGGATCAAACTCGGACCTTCTAGGTGTCATTCAAGCTGTGAGGCAGCAGTGCTAACACCACACCACTGTGCTGCCATGTTTAGCTAATAGACTCCAATTTGTTCATGTAAATGGGGAGTCTTCTTCACACACTAAGGTTAATTATGGAGTTCCACAGGGTTCTGTGCTAGGACCAATTTTATTTACATTATACATGCTTCTCTTAAGCAGTATTATTAGAAAGCATTGTATACATTTTCATTGTTATGCAGATGATAACCAGATAGTCGGGGTGGCTGTAGCTCAGGGGATAGAGCAGGTCACCTACTAATCGGAAGGTTGACAGTTCAATTCTTTGCTGCTCTGGGCTGCATGCCAAAATATCCTTGGGCAAGATACTGAACCCCAAGTTGTTCTCTGACATAAGTGTTGGAGTATGAATGTTAGACAATAACAGCACTTAGCTTAGTTACACATGGAAGTGCTTGTGTGAATGTGTTGTATGTGTTGAGTGCTCAGATAGAGTAGAAAAGCACTTACACTGGATGGGATTATCTTGGACTCCAGTAACATTGTAAAGAATCTTGGAGTCATTTTTGACCAGGATATGTCTTTAAATGCCAGCTCCCAGCTTAAGGAGACAGACACCCTCTCTGTTTTTAAAAACTTTCCTTTATGATCAAGCTTATAGTTAGGGCTGGATCACCGTGACCCTGAACCCTCCCTTAGATATGCTGCTATAGGCCTAGGCTGCTGGGGGTGGTTCCCATAATGCACTGTTTCTTTTCATTTACCTCTTTTTACTTTTTGCTCCACTCTGTATTTAATCATTAGTTATTATTAATCTCAGGCTCTATTCCAGAGCATGTCTTTTTTTTTCTCTCCCCTCAGCCCCCCCCCCCCCCCCCCCCCCCCCCCCCCTCCCTGAGCCTGGTTCTGCTGGAGGTTTCTTCCTGTTAAAGGGAGTTTTTCCTTCCCACTGTCACCAAGTGCTGCTCATAGGGGGTTGTTTGGACTGTTTTCTCTGTATTATTGTAGGGTCTTTACCCACATAAAGCGCCTTGAGGCGACTGTAAGTTGTGATTTGGCGCTACAGTATATAAATAACATTGAACTGAATTGTGGTATGAAGAAAAAGATTTTATCCAAATTTCATGTTTGAGTAAATATGGCAAATTGTGCCACAAAAATATCAGCAGGTCAGTGTCTGAGTAGAACAAAATTCTGGATTTTGCAAGAGGGTACTCTAATTATAACCGAGAAGATAATTCCATATTCTTGCAGCAGTCAGCATGCTGATTGTCTGACCCCTGCTTGCCTGTAGCAGTTGTTGTTTGTTGTAGGGTTAGGGTTGGATTATGAGGGTAGGGGTATTTAACAAAATTATTTTCTCTGTCATAGTTGGAGTGCCATCTGAAAACTCTGTTCTATTTAGATTACACTATTTACTGATTTTCTTGTTTTTGTGGCACAACTTGTCATATTTGGCCCAAAAATAAAATGACTTGACTGAACATCTCTTAGTAATGTTTGATTTTATGTTAATGAACTAATAATGGAAATAATTCCCTTATAGCAGATGTGTATCTGAAAGCACTGCAACTAAATTTAAGGAAGTGATTCCTCCTTATTTCTTTCACTGCCATG
This sequence comes from Archocentrus centrarchus, assembly GCF_007364275.1. Taxonomy (NCBI): domain Eukaryota; kingdom Metazoa; phylum Chordata; class Actinopteri; order Cichliformes; family Cichlidae; genus Archocentrus; species Archocentrus centrarchus. The sequence continues at coordinate 2,622,989 of NC_044359.1, read as the reverse complement.
TGCAGAGCAGCTACCTAAACTGCACTCCCACAGAGTTTGATTGTCTTGTTCTGAAGCCTTACTGTGTGTGACTCTGAATACTGCAGTGTCTCTGAAAAAGACAAATCAGTGGTTTGCCTGATGGAAACTTAAAAGCAGAAAGACTTTCAGAAGCTCAGTTGAGGTGATAAAAATGAGCACCAAAGTCAGTATAAGGAGTAGGATATGATGGATGAATGGATCATGCCTATAGGATGGGTATTCTGTGCAAAAACCAAGTCAGTGTTGACTGATTACTTTTAGGAAAGAACTGCTGCTTGGGTTAAAATCACAGATCACTGTGAGGCTTTGTCCTTATATTGATTTCATCTTGCAGATTCATCCTCTCGAAAAGATTACTGTGATGAAACAGAGGAAGACCAAGAAGCAAGTTTTCCAACTAACAGATGACAACGATTCCATCATCGTCTGGGTGTGGGGTGAGAACACCCAGCAATGCAATGGATTATTAGTTGGAGACGTCATTATGGTGACCAACGTGAAGACCAACCACTTCCGTGGAGTTGTATCACTTAAGACTACTGGATTCACCAGAATTCTTAAGGTATCTCAACCTGCCGTGCCAATCTGCCTGTTTTACTAGTGTATATTTATATTTTTTAATTAGCAGTTTGTTGCTGGGGAAACCTAGACACAATATTAGGAAAATAAAACATCAAATTATCACTGATATGAACCTCAACAATGTCTTCATAAAGTATTTCCCCACATGTTTTAAATCTCTACTTGTATTTATTCAGGTCCGCAGTGCCAACTTCCAGAAGGGGAGAATTGAAATTAAAGGAATATCTAAAGCCAATAAGAAACAGACTTACCTGGAGGCAGAGTTCAATCAGAGGCTGCAGATGTTTGTTGTGGCTTCTCAGCTTCTGGCAAAGGCGTTTGGTGTTAAACTGGATGAAAATTTCAAACAAAGGCTCGTGGATAAAATGCCGCTCTCAGCAGTGGCACAGATACAAGGAAATAAGATACATACAATAAGAAATAATACCTGGAATGATTAAAGAGCAGATTAGAAAAAGGCAAAGTTTTAATTGCGCAAAATATTAGAAATAATTCTGAAAAATTTCAGAATTATTTCAACTGATTCATAAGACTAGGAGTCAGACCATTTACAATCAAAATCAAATAATAAAGGAACAGACTGAGCATAATCTGTCATTATATGCTGATGATATAATTTTGTTTATTACTGTGATGGTCACAGTTCTGAAGTAAATGACACATACTGTAGTCTTTCATATATCATACGCATGTTTATGCAGCATTTGTTGAAAATACATTCTGCTTGGATGTTCATTCAACATTTTCCATACTGTTAAATTACTTTCTCTTATGTTTCATTCATTTCTGTTTCTTGCTTTGACTGCTGAGGTTGTTTGAATCAATAAATAAACAAAGTACTTTAAGGCTAGTTTGTCTGTAGCATGTCATAAACTCATGGGTAGAATCCAGAATTAAGTTTAAATATGTGATGTCATTTGATTCTTGAGTTCAGCATTTGGTGATTTTTGTATTTGATTGTTAAACAGTTGGTTTTGTTTGTTTGTTTTTTAGTGTTTCCTGTTTGGTCTTTAAGTTTCTCTTTGTGCCTGATTATGTCTGGTTTGCTTTAAGCAATTACTTTTACATTTATTATCAAGCTTCTCTGTTTAAATGAGCTCTTATCAGCTTTTTATACTTGCTTTTTTCTCATTTTAACAGATAAAATAAAATCAGTGTTTTTCAAAACGTGCCCATGCTCCTCATTCCTGACAAGCCTGGACTCCAACATTTACAAAATTACATAAATCAGTTCCAGCTGAATTACTTTTAATACAAACATTTGCAGATATTTCAGGCTACTGAGTGACTAAAGCTCCAAACTCCTCAAACCATTCACTTAGAGGTGAATATTCGCAGGTTTACAATGCAGCTACATTCACACAAGTGTAATGAAAATACCTGAATGAACTTTCAATTATTTAACGTATGCTGAATCATTGTGTACTTGTACTTTGTTCCATCCTGTTTTGTAGAATTCAGCTTAAAGCACAGATTAATCAAATCTCTGTGTACTGTGGTTACTGTGTATTCTGGGTAAACAGTGTGTGTAATGTGCTTATGTGAGCTCATGTAAATACTCTGTCAGTTGTCAGACATCATGCAGATGTCTGACAACTGACAGAGTTCAGTTGTCAGACATCTGCGACCTTTTGGCAGTAAGCACTCTGTCCCTATTTGGCCAAACAGAATTAGTAGTTATGACTTGACTCGGACTTCTACAGTGACTTTATGTGTTGAGGGTTTTTAGTATTAAAGCTGTCAAAATCTTAAATGTAACATGGCAATATTTTTTTTTATTAATAAAGGTAAAATTCCACCATAATTTGGCAATGAAGGACGGGATTGGATGTGTGATCTGGACTCCGTCTGATTGACGGAAGGCCATGGCACTCAAGAGATCCTTCCTTTAGGGTGAGAAGTTGTCATTTAGTGGAGCCTGGGTTGCTGATCCAGTCCAGAAAAACAGTGGAGCAAAAAGAAAACACTTGATACCTCTGACACACAGAGTCACAGTGGGACTTAAAACTGAGACTATTCATTGGTTTGTGATCAATCTCCCAACTAAGAGAGTTGGTGACAGACGTGTCTTGGTTATGACTATGGTGTGATCGGGATTTGCATGAGCTAAATTGTTTGGTGGTGCACACCTTAATGGTACCAGAAAGAACGGGGATTTGTATGTACATGACTTAATGTTTAAGTCATGTCAGGTCACAAAGAGAGACGGATAATCATGCTACTTTCCCACCGCCGAGGAGCCGGTGCTCGTGCCAGTGCTCGTGCCAGTGCTCGTGCTGGTTTCAATGAACCGGTGAAACGCTTAAGAACGGGCCCGCCTTCCCACCGCGTTTCTGTGAACTGCTCCTTTACGTATGAGTGTGGGCGGGTCCTCGTCTGGACACGGAAGCTGAAGCGCACAAACGTGTGAGAACACGCTCCCCTTTCTGTGCTGCAAATACGTTTTAGGGTCCAAACCAAACTACTGCAGCATCTGTGTGCAGCACAGAGGGAAACAGACAGCGATTAGAGCACGACGACAAGTACGCACTTTGTGTCCTTTGATCTGTGATATGAACTGATACAAAGCAGCAAGTTCAGCCTTAGAGCCCAACCTAATTCACAGCCGTGAAAATCGCTTCTCTTTTCTCATGTAATACACATGTAATATGGTAGAAAACTTAATGTTGAGATAGCAGAGTCACGCCCTTCTGCCGCTTTTGTCACACATTCTTGGTTCCACACCAGCTAGTTTGTGGGGCTGGAGTTGAACCCTGAAAGAGGAGTAGTCTTTCCACCACGGAAGCATCAAGTGCTTCCGTGGTGGAAAACCGGCGTAACGGTTCAAATAAAGGCACCGGCACCGGAACCCTGTTGGTGGGAAAGAGGCTTCAGAGATAGGAAGCAGCCAGAGTAGGCCAGCTTCAGACAGGGGGGTCCTGTCCCCATTATGTGACTATATGTCTGAACATTGCCCTGGCAGCCTGAAATGCATAAATAGGAAGCCTGGACATCCACCAACAGAAGCATTTGGGGTCTCAGTTGCATAAGTTGGAGGTAAGTGGTGTGGCACAGCATGCAGCATTATCTAGATGGAGAGAGAGAGAGAAGGATAGCATTAGAATCAGACTGGAAGGCTTTAATGATGTGGATAAGTGAAGCAGAGAGAAGGGAAAGACAGACAACAGGAACCTCTGCTACATCTAGGGTTAATGAGTAGACTGAGACATTCACTGCACTTATACTAACACACTTTATCCCTGTCTTTCTGAGGAACCGAGGACACTTGACCTAGAGTCTGCCCCTGCTGGTTCCCCACCCTCATCACCAATGTTCAGCAGTCTGCATGCCTGTGATGACCTGACAGCAGGCTCACCAGGCACTGGCTGAGTCTAGAAGCAACAAGAAAGCTCCAGTGACATCTGATGTTCCACTGCAACCACCATGCCCATGGTTGAAGTGGCTGGTACCGAAGGACCTACATTGGTGTTTAGACCATGGCTGGAGGGTGATGTAGCAGAGGCAATGAAACATATTTGCAACCCATGTAACAACCTGAGCCAACAGGAGACTGAATTGCTGCAGTTCATAACAGTTTACAGACGTACAATGACTGAACCGAGACACCTGATGAACTGGTTTCTGGACAATGAGTTTCACAAAATCCAGAGCGTGTTCTCCCCACATAGAATGATGGCTCGATTGGGGTGCATAGACTTTGAACACGGCCCCAGTCCGCAAGATCTTCAACTCCCACCTCCAGCAGAACTTCGACAGCATTCATAGGGAGGCTGAGGACACTGAGTCATATTCCACTCCTCTGTTGTTGAGACACCGGCACAGAACTGCGGCTGCAAGAGGGTTAGCGCCTGTCGTGGCAGAAATCTCCGAACCAGATGGTGGTCACCGGAGATAAAGGGAGCCATCAAGCTGAAGAAGGAGACCTATTGGGCTTGGTTAGCCTGTGGGAATTCAGAGGCAGCTGATGGGTACAGGCAGGCTAAGCAGAACACAGCTTGGGCGGTAACCGAAGCAAAAACTCTGGTGTGGGAGGAGTTCGATGAGGCCATGGAAAAAGACTTTCAGACAGCCTCAATGCAATTCCGGCAAACCATCAGGCAGGTCAGGAGGGGAAAGCGGTGCTCTACTCGCAGTCTATAGCAGAGATACTCAACTTGATCTAGCCGAGGGCCACATTTGGAAAATGAGAAGTGGCTGAGGGCCAGTTATAAAACTACATTCATAAAAAATGAGCAAACTTTGAGAAAGACTGATAGCTTGTGCTCATATTTATTTATTTGCGCACGCATGTGCGTGTGTGTGTGTGTGTGTGTGTGTGTGTGTGTGAGGACATGCATGTGTTCTTTCCCAAATCCAACGTGGTGAGCTTAACTCATTATATGAGAGATTTTTTTTTACAGAAAAGTAACCAGGAAAAATGCACTTCAGTGAAAGCCAGCATCTAGACCTCTAAATAAGGATAAAGAGACTAGCACAAACCAAACCAGGAAGTGTGATGAGTCCAAGCATCACAACACAGGATGGTGATAAAAACCCAAGTGTCTGCAACCTGCATCAAAGGCCAAGAAGTAGTGTAAACCTTTGAGCCAAGAGAGAAACATGCAAGAAGGTCTCCACCAGTGCCTGGTGCCCTTGCCAAGACCCAACAGAGGCCGAGAGCACAACCTGGTCCCACCCAGGTAGCACGGGCACTCAGAAAGAGGAGCCCAAAGCACTGCACAAGCCGAGGGACAACGAACAGCCCCAAAGCCCATGAGGGACACCAGCCAGCACAACCCAGGCGCCCAGGCACAGCCCCAGCGGCACATGACAACCAGACTCACAGGACACCCACCCAAGCCCCCCACACCCCCGCCACAGAGCAAAGGGCACCCACCACACCCCAGAGAGCCAGGCACAGTGGCAGAGCACCAGTCTCACAGGGAGGACCACGAGCCTGCACAGTGCAGGGGCAGGAGGGGGGCAGATAATGGTGCTCATATTTTGGTGCATTTCATTAGTTCCATTGCAATTCAGCAAGATATATTTTGAACCATCTTTAACAGCATAGCTGGAACCTTTCTTATCATGCAGACAAATGGTGGACAAATTCAAAAATGCAAATGATTATTAACAATTCTTAGGTATAGAATGGACATATTTCAGCTCTTTTGGTGTGAAAACTGTTTATAAAATATATTAACAAATGCATAACTGCACAGTGCAAATGTTGTAATAGTTCAGAAACACAATAGTTCTAATCACAATAACTCCAATCTCATTGTACATCCTGTATAATGACAATAAAGGTATTCTACTCTATTCTTTAAAAAAAAAAAGTTATTTTACAGTGTGGAACAGGCCGCACAGGTATGTGATCAGATGTTTATGTTTTAATCACTTCGTGCATCACACACTATCAGTTATTGACTACATGCTTAATGTGAAGTAACGCATCATTTCCTTTGAGAGCTTGCTCAGAGTTTGGTTTGTGAGATGTCAAGGCAATGTGCAAGCACTGGTTGAGATATGAGTCAGTGAGTCTATTGCACTTCTTGCCCTTAATTAGAGTCAACACTAAAAACCCTGACTCACATATGTAGGTGGATATGTGAGTCAGCTGTGCTTGGATCATCATCCTGTTGGTGACCCAGTGTGGTGCAAGCGTCAGCTTTGGGACAGATGGCCTCACATGTGACTCTAGAATACTCTGGTATCCAGAGGAGTTCATGGTCCACTCAGTTGAGCTTGGGGGGAATTTGCTGGGTCACCCGCTCCTGGGAAGACCGGCAGCTGTCTGAATTGCTTTCCTCTTGGGAATCATTTTATAACCTTTATAACCTGATCTCTTGCCTCTTCATCGGGATCATGACTGTCTCTGGTACACGGCTGCATCACAGGTGGAGCCGATGGATCAGACCTTAAATGTCAGTGGAGATGGCAGAGCTGTGCTGTCAGTTCACTGATGTAGTTTCCATCTTCTGTTTTTGCTGTTTCCTGTTTGGAAGCGTCTGCTCTCTTTGGTCCTTTCACAGCTGGTCTGGAGAGGCAGGAGGACAGAGGAGACGAGGAGGCACGAATGAGAGGAAAGTGTCATGGCTGGCCGCTGCGCAGGCAGGAAGGAGGACCCCAGTATGCAGACTCCAAGACGGGTGTAGTTCTCTCACACACGTTTATTTACAATATTTTACACTATCACCTTGAGCTCTCCCCGGAAACACACTAGACGGGGGAGAGACGCTAAACAGACCAGACTTCAAGGCAAGAAAACAGAACAGCGGAACAACAACCATCAACAATGACGCAACAACAAGCATGGGAAACACAAGGCTTAAATACACAGAAGGTAATGAACGAATGAAAACAGCTGGGAGGGCAGTACAAGACAAACTAAACCCAAAGCACACAGACCAAGAGCCTACCAAAATAAAACAGGAAGTAACTCGACACCCAGACTAAACACCTAAGGACAGCACATCAGTATGGGGAGACAGACACCATAATAACACAGAGCTATACATGAACAAACACTGGGCCACCGGCTCAGGACCATGACAGAAAGACCGTTTTCTCCTTCATGGTTGATGAGATTTTGTCATAAGAGAGAATGATCAGTTTTATTTTTGTTCTAATCAATAAAAAGCAAAACATCCACTTTGCTAGAAAGTCCAAGATGGAAATAAGTGGAAATGTTTGCCGGGCACTGTGAAGGAAATCGGCTACAGGAAGATTATGTAAACATTTTTATTTTTCTTTAATTACAGATTAAAGCAATAACTTTATTTATTTTATTCCAATATAAACATTTTATATCAAGTTCATTAATTATAAGAATTTGATGCATTTCACTGATAACATGAATATGAACACACAGTTCTTAAACTGTTGGGATTTACTTCCTTCCTCTTGGTGAATCCCTCCCGAGTTGGTTGATGGAAAGGAGAAACACTCAAAGACATGTACAGTTTAACAAGAGTTTTAATATAAAGCAGAGCAGAATATATGAGCAATTGATTACAGATATCTGGAGACTGTCAGCACCCTTACCCTGACTATCTTGGATGCCGTCTGACAATCCAACTATTCTTTCTGTGTTGTCCCCTTATATATTCTCACCCCCCGCCTTGAGGCTATGGTGCAAAATTCTTCCCTATATGGCAGCCAACCCCTATATTTTAAGAACACTGATCATAAAACAGCTTCCTTCACTCAGGAGAGTGTCGTTTCCTGTTGTTCACTGAGGATAAGGGAGCACTGTCACTAAGAACACAGATTTTTCCTGTTTTTCACTCTAGTGTATTCTACTGTGTATAAAGGTTACATGAGATGCTTATTGGTATCACACAAAGGTTACATTATATGATTACTGATATAAAGCAAAAGCAAACATCTTCAGTGATATAATCCTGCTACACATTTCAATCCCACAAAACACACACAGAAAAAAGGTGAGAAGAAGAAACAAGAACAACAAATGAGAAAAAGTGAAACACATGGTTCACGATCAGAAATCTGAATCTGATTTATCAGGTCATGTTTGTACATGAATCGTTGGCTGCCCTCTCCCCTCCCTGATGGACATCTACACCTCCCGCTGCATCAGCAGAGCCAGGAACATCATCAAGGACAGCTCACACCCTGGCTTTGACCTGTTTGACCTGCTGCCCTCTGGCAGGCGCTACAGGTGCATCAAAGCCAGAACAAACAGACTCAGGAACAGTTTCTTCGCCAGAGCAATCACCACCCTGAACTCACACACTCACCCACCGTAACTGTGCAACACCCACATCTCTGTGCAATATTATATTATTCATACTGAACAATATCTATCACTCCTATATTGTTTAATATCCAGTATTCATTCACTAGTGCAATATTCATTCACCAAGTGCAATATTCATCATCTTCATTATTATATGTATACACATATTTACTTTCTTACAGTGTACAGATGCACCAATGTAGGTATGTATCAGTGACGTGCAGTCAGGGGAGGCAGGTGAGGCACGGCCTCACCTGTCATCGTGGAAATATAAAATTAAAAAATAAATTAAATGGTTATATTCATTCAGTGATTTGTATTTTAAAGTTCTTTTCCATTTAACTACACCATTTTTAGATTAGTTTTTTCAAAATCGCTGAATTTTCGCATTTGCCGGTCAAATACTAAGAGACGAACGGTGAGGCACCAGCCCGGCGAGCTGCACCACGGATTGCGCAATCCGTGGTGCGGCTCAGTATAGTCATTGCCAATGACTACTAACTGTGCTGGCATGCTATGCAGTGAGACCGGATTACTTTCCCTTTGCATGTGGCTATTAAAATGTTCTAACACTTTTACTATATGAACTAAATTTCTATATTTTAGCTGGTGTATATAATGCACAGTTTTTTTTTTGTTTTGTTTTTTTCATTAACAACTGTATGTGTGTGTAATGCATTCTTGTGTTGAGCGATCATGAAACTGCTGCGAAGAGACACTAGGTGAGGCATGCAGTTCTCGTGCCTCATGGTAGGGGGCGCTGGTGATCCCAGGGACTCTACGACTCCTCGGCGGCAAGCTACCATAAACAGTTAGCAAGGCCAGTTAGTTTTTCCTGTTGCTTGGCCTTATGTTCAACATGGAAGATTACATAACTCAACTGAAAGAATTTTCTAAACTGGACTTTCAATCGAAGCAGAAGATAATAATTAAAGGAAGACCAACACCGGAGCTAAAAGGTTTGCTTCAGACTATGTTAATGTTAAACAAAACAACTGTTGCCAATCAAATGGTGAATAAGCTATATGTTTGTAAATCTGATGTGATGACGTCAGTGCCTCACCAGTCACGACCCTCACCGCACGTCACTGGTATGTATGTATATATTTTTATACATTCTATTTTTTGTATATTTTACACATTGTTTATTTTCTGTATAATATTTTTATAATATTTTTATTTTCATTTTAGAGAGTTTGATTTTCTGTTACATGGCACTGAACAGGAGTGGCCCTCCAATCTCATTGTACATCCTGTATAATGACAATAAAGGCATTCTATTCTACATGAGAACTGGTTCTAAAACATTTTGCCTCATAAAATACAAGTTTAAAAAAATCAGTTATTTACACTCAGCCTGAACACTGGACGTCATCTCTACTTCTCTTTAGCAGGTTTCATGTTATTGATCTTGTTTCCTTCAATTTCTACATCTGCTGAGAACGGCATTTCGCCCAGGAGTCTGTCCTCAAAGTTGCTGTCCACTCTGACTCCAAACACTTTTGCCAGCAGTGAAGAATCCACCACAAACGACTGCACCTCTGTGCTGCCGATCTCTGCGTCCAGCTCAGTCTGGGTGCTGCTGGCTTTTATGATCCCGACAATCTCGATTGTGATCTTCTGGACCGCAGCACTTTGAACCTGCACAGAAAGACCAAGAGCAGGACATGCTACATAAATAAAACCAAAGATAACTGTTTTTTATTTAAATAAGTAAGCAATAAGATTCACTCAGGAATCCCATCCTGTTCTGCAGCACATGAACATAATACTCCCTTAGTCAGTATTATTAGAAAGTATTGCATACACACATCAATTAGTTAAACTGCAGGAATGTCTTAAGGACATTAAGGCCTGTATGACCTCTAATTTCCTGCTTCTAAATTCAGATCAAACTGAAGTTCTTCTGCTCGGACCCACAAATCTTAGAAACATGGTGTCAAACCAGATACTTACTCACTTACTTGTAATTCATTATTATCAGGCTGTCCTAAAAGCTCCCTGAAAAGCCTTCAGCTGATCCAAAATGCTGCAGCTAGAGTACTGACAGGGACTAGAAAGAGAGAGCATATTTCTCCCATATTGGCTTCTCTTCATTGGCTCCCTGTTAAATCTAGAATAGAATTTAAAATCCTTCTCCTCACATACAAGGTCTTGAATAATCAGGCCCCATCTTATCTCAAAGACCTCATAGTAACGTATTCTTTTCATTCACCTTATTTACTCTGTTTATACTCCACTCTGCATTTATTAATTGATTATTAATCTCTGCTCTCTTCCACAGCATGTCTTTTGTCCTGCCCCCCCCCCCTCACAGCAGATGACCCCCCCTCCCTGAGCCTGGTTCTGATGGAGGTTTCTTCCTGTTAAAAGGGAGTTTTTCCTTCCCACTGTCGCTTGTTCATAGGGGGTTGATATGATTGTTGGGTTTTCTCTGTATTATTGTAGGGTCTTTACCTACAATATAAAGTACCTTGAGGTGACTGTTTGTTGTGATTTGGTGCTATATGAATAAAATTGAATTTAATTGAAATTTTCCACCCTTACAGAGGACCTTCAAAGCAGAACAAAGCTGCTGTCACCAGCTGCAGTCCAAGATGGTGGAGATGAGTTTGTCTGACAGGGAGACTCACAGTGAGCCTACCTGGTATGCAGAGAGGAAGAGCTGGACAAGCTGGAGAGCTGTAAACTCTCAAAAGGACAGTGAGGGAAATGTCCAGTTTGAGCTCAGACCCGGGCAGCCGGTCTTCATGGAAAACTGCTTCAGTTAAAAACCAAAAACATTTCAAACCAAAGTTACCTTGATAATTCTGGTGAAAGTCGTCGAGTTCAGCGATACTGTATCATAGTAGTGGCTGGTCTTCACGTTGGCCACCCTGACAACATCTCCCTGTGATTTTCCTCTGAGCTGCATGATGTCGTCACCCCACAAGGTGATCCTGATGGAACCGGTGCTGTCTTCAAGTTTGAACTCTTGCTTGGATCTTATTCCCTGTTTGTCCTTCAGCTCGATGTTTTCAACTGATCCGATCTGAACAAACCAACAAAACAAGATCAGAACAACTGGAAACAATTCCCCTTCAATTAGAGACCAAAAACTGATTCTGTGCATGTTTATTTCTGCTGTAAATGTTGGAGTCAAAGCCAGCCTCAAGCTCCCATTAGAGCAGAGGTCGGCAACCCGCGGCTCCAGAGTGCAGCTCTGTGCAGCTTGGGGAAGTAAATTATAAGTATCCAATTGAAATGCATTTTATTTTTGTTAGTGTGTTTTTTGTTGTAGTTCTAAACTGGAATATTACTGGGATCTTGAAGTATTAAAATAAAATTATTTTATTATTATTTTTTGTCTCTCAGTATATGCATCACTCATGGAAGCCGGTAGCAGCTACCGGCTTCCGGTAGTATTTGCAGTTCTGAGTGTTTTCTTCTCCGTGGAAACTGGTTCAAATGGCTCTTTGAGTATTAAAGGTTGCTGACCCCTGTATTAGAGAATCTGTGTTGGCTTCATTTTTAAGCCCCAGAGTTTGATCCATGCATCCATCCAATTTTCCATCACCTATTTAAGTCACAGAGGCAGCAGTCTGAGCAGATATGCCCAGAGCTGCATCTACAGGCCACCTCCAGGGCTGATATGGAAGAATAATCTGCCCGCGTGGCCTATAAAACCTAAAAAGTACTCTCTCTGTCTCTCTCTTCTGAATAAATCTGGAGTTCACAGTTTGATACAGACACTTTTGAGGGAATTCTTGGCCTGGCACTGTGAAGGCATGAAATATGAACAGTGTGTAAAGGTTAAGCTGAGCAAATACTTAGTACATGTCTACAGGTCTGATCATACTGCTGTCTGCTCTTCATGCAGAAAGTCATTTGAAGGTTACGTCCTCAGATTTTTATGTTTTAGGACACTAAACTAAACATGAGCACTTCTGTGGGAATGCCCTCCCAACTCCACTGCATTCACCAGCTGTGCTGCAGCGTATCAGGTCACACTTACCTCTGTTATGGTTCCTTCAACGCTCACTGAGGTCTTCTCTGCAGCAATGTTGGCCTTTGCGATGGAGCAAACTGGGATCTGGGCAGGAACGAGCATCCGAGCCTCCATCTCCAGATTCTCAGGGACATCAATAGATGTCGTCTTTGATATGGTGCTTTTTTTGGTCACTTTCATGAGATCTTTCTCCATGATGACGTTTCTGAACAGGAAGAAGGACTCCTCCTGGAAACGCTGATAGCGCTCTTTTCCATACACCATCACTTTAATGCTGCTGGTTTCATCAGCCACCCCGAGGTAGAAGAAAAACTTTTTCTTCTTGTTTTTGGTTTGATATGTACGTGGACCAGATTTCTGCACCACTTTGCCTGCAATGGCTTTTTTTCCAAGATCACCAAAGATCTTTAGATCATGGATGGATATTCTCTGGACACAAAAAACAGCAGCAGACATGCAGACGAACATATCAAAACAATTCAGATGCTGTGAACATTAAATGAACATTCAAACAAAACCCACTCACCCATGGAGGAATTTTTCTCTTCTGGAAAATAAACATTGGTCACAATAAGTTTTTCAGAACTGCGCTCACAAACACAGCAGAGTTTCACGGGAATAGCATTCCCACCAGCCTAAAGAGCCGAACAAGTTTTATCATACATACAGCATAAAGAAACTACATTATTTAACACTTGGTGTAATGTAATATTAACCTAAAAAAAATCATAACTGCTACCTTGTCAGGCTGAGGGCTCTTCAGCTCATCTGTAAATGAAGAAACAAACACGAGTCAGTGAGTTTTTTTTTTGTTCTGTACAGCTCGTTTCCTGATCTCATTTTATTTTATTAATTATCGTCGGTTCCATGACCCTCAAGTCTTAGTGGAAACATTAACGTTGTTGTTATTGTTGGGAGATTTTCACAGAGCAGCTGGAGTTTAGATTTCAAGATTTCAAGAAGATTTTATTGTCATTATACATCAAGACACACAATGAAATTACGTTCCAGAACACCCATCCAAGGCACACAGTGACAAACACAAACGGGAGACAGGCGTCTGAGGTCATGCAGCCGTTTTACCGGTGCTACCTTTGGCAGGAAAACAGAAAGAGATACACTGGGATAGGTAGGTTCAAAAAAATCATCTCATACTGTGTTCATTATGAACACCTTACGAGGTTCCAAAAAACACCTCAGCAAAGCAGCAGCACATTTAATAGCATGGGAGCACTAGGGTGGGGAGGGATGGAAAGGGGAGCCAGCGGAGGCGAGGGTGGGGGTCGGGCTACTGTGGGGCTAACTTAAACTCCCCCCTCAGCTAACAGTTCTGATAAGATGTAGAGTTCATCAGCAGCTCGGTCAGGGAGATCAGTCCAACACAGGTCAGAAGAAGACAGGACAGTGGGGGGGTGGGGGTAGAGCATCTGTTTACAAACATCCAGGAGACAATTTGATAAGCAGCAGTCCAAGAACATCAGGGAGCCAAATTCCTGATTCTACGACTTGTTTTGGTACAGACTGTACTGATTAATTTGTTGACAGCCTTCAGTCTTACTGGCACCTCTCTGTGGAGAAAAAATCCAATTCATCTGAATCTTCTTGGTTCGTTCCTTTGCCGTGCAGAAACAGATACATACATCTCCAAGATCTTACCCCTCAGAATCAGCTGCAGATATACAGAGTCTGAGTTTGAGTCTGTACCTTCCCACGTTCCCGTCATAAGCAGCCTTACCAAGGCCAGACAGCTGCCTAGACTTCCTGAATTGCAACGACAAGCCAGGAATCTCCAGGTCCAATTCGGAGAAACCCCAGTGTCAATAAGCCAAATGTGTGTGTCCTCCATTGACACTACGGCCAGGCACGTCATCTTCCACACCACACAGGAATCCACAACGTAGCCAGCTGGAATGTCAATTGATAGGAGGGAATAGGGTTCTCCTTCCCCCAATCTCCTCATGGTGAAACTTTGGTCTTTGAGAGACCAGCTGATCAGATCCATAATTATAAATTCCAGATCGGAAGTTGTATGAAGAGAGGCTGTAAAGCAGCAAAGCAGGGAAAAAGGAAGAGCTGAGAGAGAAGAAAAGTGGGACTGTCTCCACTGAGAGCTACAGTCAGCTAAATTTGGACCAATGCCTGAACAAAAACAGATTTCTGAGAATACAAATATTCTTTATTGCAGTCTTTTTTCTTTTTTTTTTAGATCCTCGTTAATTGTTACTGTAGCAACAACTATAGTTCTATGAAAAATGTCCAAGACAACCAGCCATCAAAATACAGGCAATAAAGATTAAACTGAATAAAATAACAAACATCAAATAGTTCCTTTAACTTTTTTCAGTAAATAAACTAACAAATATTACAGACAGTCCTCAGTTAGTAAATGCCACCACTGACAATAAAAGCAAAAAAATGAAAAATAAGCAGTCTGAGTCTATTGGGGTGATATGGGACTATGAGGTCTTTGAGATAAGATGGTGCCTGATTATTCAAGACCTTGTAGGTGAGGAGAAGGATTTTAAATTCTATTCTAGATTTAACAGGGAGCCAATGAAGAGAAGCCAATATGGGAGAAATCTGCTCTCTCTTTCTAGTCCCTGTCAGTACTCTAGCTGCAGCATTTTGGATCAGCTGAAGGCTTTTCAGGGAGCTTTTAGGACAGCCTGATAATAATGAATTACAATAGTCCAGCCTAGAAGTAATAAATGCATGAATTAGCTTTTCAGCATCACTCTGAGAAAGGATGTTTCTAATTTTAGAAATATTGCGCAAATGCAAAAAAGCGGTCCTACATATTTGTTTAATATGTGCATTGAAGGACATATCCTGGTCAAAAATGACTCACAGTGTTACTGGAGGCCAAAGTAATGCCATCCAGAGTAAGTATCTGGTTAGACACCATGTTTCTAAGATTTGTGGGGCCGAGTAGAAGACATCCAGGCCTTTGTGTCTTTAAAACATTCCTGTAATTTAACTAGCTGATTTGTATCATTTGTATTTGTATCTTCATGGATAGATAAAGCTGAGTATCATCTGCATAGCAACAAAAATATATGCAGTATTTTCTAATATGGGAAGCATGTATAATGTAAATTAGTCCCAGCACAGAGCCCTGTGGAACTCCATGGCTAACTTCAGTGTGTGATGAGGATTCCTCGTTTACATGAACAAACTGGAATCTTTCAGACAGATATGATTCAAACCACTGCAGCACAGTTCCTTTAATACCAGTCGTTTCACAAGGTGGATTAATTTTAGTATTTTACTCTGTGTGCTTTAAATGTGTGTCTTTTTTTAATGAATAGATTTTTATTGCATGTTTTATTTTGCTTTTGTCTGTCCTGTGCTTTTGAGCAAGCTAAGCGTATACAGAAATGTGTCATGGCCGGGGAGGAAACGGACGAGGAAGGACTCACATGAAGGACTCCAGAAGCAAACATAACTAAAAAGGGGATTTATTTCAACGGGGAAACACAAATACAAAAACCTTGGAAGGGAGTCACAGGGAGACGAAGGGCAGGCACAGGGAACACAGGAACATGCGGGCACAAAACATCAACGACGCGACAGAGAACAAATGAAAACTGAGGGCTTAAATACACAATGGGTAATCAGGGCAAGAGGAAACAGCAGGGAACAACAGGTGAGGCAAATGAAACTAATTACACAGGGGAAGCAAAGCTAAACACAAAGCACAAGGAAATCACATTGGCAAAACAGGAAGTGATAAACCAAGGAACACGCAGACAAGTCACAACACTGGGAACATGACAAACATACAGGGAGGACAAACTCAGGAAATAAACTAAACTATTAACACAAAACGCTGGGCCAACGGCCCAGGACATGACAGTACCCCCCCCTCAAAGGCCGGCTCCCGACGGCCAAAACCAGAAACAAAACCAGACAAGGGCGGGAGGCGGGGGACCAGGAGGGAGGGCCCGAAACAAAAACAAAGACAGGGAGCAAAACAGAAATCACAGGGCGTGAAAACAAATCAAACCCGGACAGGAAGAAAACAAACACAGGACCAGAACAAAAGGCGACGGCACAAGGCCGGAGACAGTCCAACAGGGGGCATCAAAATGAGGCAGAGCAGAGGCAACACAGTCCAAACAAGAACAAAACACGGGGACGAGAAGCAAAAAAAACAACCGGATGAAACAAAAAGCGACGGCACAAGGCCGGAGAGCTCCAATGTCCAAAACAGGGGGCCGAAACAAGGAACAGTCCAGGAGCTATGACAAAACAAAAAACAGCAGGGGAAAAAACAGTCCACAGTTCAGGGGAGTCAGTGGGAAATCCAAAAACAAAAAACACAGTTCAGGAGGCCGCAGAGGCCAAGGGGCCACAAAGCAAAATCCCAACGAGGGAGGCCGACCGCGCTCCCAGCGGCGGCGGCGACGAGGACGAGAAGGAATCACTGGAGGCCGACCGCGCTCCCAGCGGCGGCGGCGACGAGGACAAGAAGGAATCACTGGAGGCCGACCGCGCTCCCAGCGGCGGCGGCGACGAGGACGAGAAGGAGTCACTGGAGGCCGACCGCGCTCCCAGCGGCGGCGGCGACGACGAGGGGGAGTCACTGGAGGCCGACCGCGCTCCCAGCGGCGGCGGCGACGACGAGGGGGAGTCACTGGAGGCCGACCGCGCTCCCAGCGGTGGCGGCGACGAGGAGGGGTCACCGGAGGCCGACCGCGGGGCGTGCGGCGGCGGCGACGGGGAGCAGACTCTGGAGGCCGACCGCGGGGCATGCGGCGGCGGAGAAGGGCGACCCCGGGCTCTGGTGGGGAACCCTCGGGTGACGTGGAGCGCTCGGACTGAGCAGAGACCCCCACCGGCTCGGACTGAGCGGGACCCCCTGGCTCGGAGCGCTCGGACTGAGCGGAGACCCCCATCGGCTCGGACTGAGCGGGACCCTCGTGCGCGGAGCGCTCGGACTGAGCGGAGACCCCCATCGGCTTGGAGTGAGCTGAGCCCATGGGCTGAACGGGGCCTACATAGTGAGGCACCGGATGCGTAGGCTGGGACCGCGGAACAGGGCACACTGCTGCTTTATTGAGCAGCAGGGGCTGCTCGAGGAATAGCCGAGGTGCAGGGGACTGCGTGGAAGCAGGCCGGGAGACGACTGGCTGCGTGGAAGCAGGCCGGGAGACGACTGGCTGCGTGGAAGCAGGCCGGGAGACGACTGGCTGCGTGGAAGCAGGCCGGGAGACGACTGGCTGCGTGGAAGCAGGCCGGGAGACGACTGGCTGCGTGGAAGCAGGCCGGGAGACGACTGGCTGCGTGGAAGCAGGCCGGGAGACAGAGAGAGCGGGCTGTGAGCTAGGGAGATCTGGCTGCGTGGAAACAGACCGTGAGCTAGGGAGATCTGGCTGCGTGGAAACAGACCGTGAGCTAGGGAGATCTGGCTGCGTGGAAACAGACCGTGAGCTAGGGAGATCTGGCTGCGTGGAAACAGACCGAGAGCTAGGGAGATCTGGCTGCGTGGAAACAGACCGAGAGCTAGGGAGATCTGGCTGCGTGGAAACAGACCGAGAGCTAGGGAGATCTGGCTGCGTGGAAACAGACCGAGAGCTAGGGAGATCTGGCTGCGTGGAAACAGACCGAGAGCTAGGGAGATCTGGCTGCGTGGAAACAGACCGAGAGCTAGGGAGATCTGGCTGCGTGGAGACAGACCGAGAGCTAGGGAGATCTGGCTGCGTGGAGACAGACCGAGAGCTAGGGAGATCTGGCTGCGTGGAGACAGACCGAGAGCTAGGGAGATCTGGCTGCGTGGAGACAGACCGAGAGCTCGCTGACACTGGGGCCTGAGAGGGAGCTGACACTACTGGAGCTACAGAAGGAGCAGGAGCTGAGGGAACTGGGACCAAAACCGAAGGAACTAAGACAGGGGCTGAGGGAACTGACTGAGAGGGCACTGAAACAGCTGACACTGGGGACCGAGGAAGAGTTACTGGAGCTGACTGAAGGCGAGGGAGAGCGACTGGAGCTAGAGCTGACTGAGATCCTGCTGCTGCAGCTAACACAGAAAACCGATGCGAAGGCTTGGACCTGGTTGCCCCCACCCGCAGAACAGGTACGGGTGCAGAGGTCAGCCCGTCCGTGGCTGCCCCCACCCGCGGAACAGGTACGGGTGCAGAGGTCAGCCCGTCCGTGGCTGCCCCCACCCGCGGAACAGGTACGGGTGCAGGGGGAGCTGGAGCCAAGGGAGCGGGAGCAGGGTGAGCAGAGGGAGCTGGAGCTAACTGAGGGGTCTGAGACTGCGACTGAGGAGGAGCTGGAGCTGGAGCTAACTGAGGGGTCTGAGACTGCGACTGAGGAGGAGCTGGAGCTACAGCTGACTGGGAACACTGCGACTGAGGAGGAGCTGGAGCTACAGCTGACTGGGAACACTGCGACTGAGGAGGAGCTGGAGCTACAGCTGACTGGGAACACTGCGACTGAGGAGGAGCTGGAGCTACAGCTGACTGGGAACACTGCGACTGAGGAGGAGCTGGAGCTACAGCTGACTGGGAACACTGCGACTGAGGAGGAGCTGGAGCTACAGCTGACTGGGAACACTGCGACTGAGGAGGAGCTGGAGCTACAGCTGACTGGGAACACTGCGACTGAGGAGGAGCTGACACTGGAGGAACTGACACTGGAGGAACTGACAGAGTGCTAGGGTGAACAGACATTAGGGAAACCGACTGAAGGCTAGAGGGGCCTGAGTACGTCAAAACTGGCCGCGTGGAAGCAGGCCGGGAGACAGAAAGAGCAGACTGCGAGCTAGAGAGAGCAGGAGCTAAGGGCGTTAGAGCTGACTGCGAGGAGACTGACTGCGAGGAGACTGACTGCGAGGAGACTGACTGCGAGGAGACTGACTGCGAGGAGACTGACTGTGAGCTAGGGAGAGGAGCTGACTGCGTGGAAGCAGCCTGAGGCACAGCTGACTGGGGAGACTGAGACACAGCTGACACCGGGCACTGAGAATGCGCTGACACTGGGGACTGAGAATGAGCTGACACTGGGGACTGCTGTAGGTGAAGGGTGGAGGTTAAGAAATCCTGCACTAACCCATGCAGAGAGCCAAATAACCAAGGGTAATCATCGACTAGCCCTTGCAGCTGGGCCGTGAGCTGTTGCTGTTCCTGCTCACATGGGTCAGCCAGAAGGTCCATAACCAGTGAATCCACCCAACAGATAATGGTCTGCTTTGCCACCTCAGGGAGGGGAAAGGCAGGGGGGTGACGGGAATAATTGTCCGCAGGCATAGTAGCGTTGAAGCCAGTGTTACTCACGGAAACGGAGGATTGGGTGTGAAGTGGTGAAGCGGTCCGCGGCGTTATACCGCTCGGGTCTCGGGGTGCCTTCCGCCGTTGCTGCCGGGAACTCCCTCTCCTCCGCGGCTGCCGAGGAAGGGAGGGATCAGCGAAAGGGGAGGCAGGTGAGTGACGATGACGGGGACTGTTCAAAGACGCCGGGCCCCCCAGCGCTAGACGAGTGCCGTCGAAAAAATTGGAGCCGGAGGGGGTTTTGTAATGGTCGCGTCGTTCTGTCATGGCCGGGGAGGAAACGGACGAGGAAGGACTCACATGAAGGACTCCAGAAGCAAACATAACTAAAAAGGGGATTTATTTCAACGGGGAAACACAAATACAAAAACCTTGGAAGGGAGTCACAGGGAGACGAAGGGCAGGCACAGGGAACACAGGAACATGCGGGCACAAAACATCAACGACGCGACAGAGAACAAATGAAAACTGAGGGCTTAAATACACAATGGGTAATCAGGGCAAGAGGAAACAGCAGGGAACAACAGGTGAGGCAAATGAAACTAATTACACAGGGGAAGCAAAGCTAAACACAAAGCACAAGGAAATCACATTGGCAAAACAGGAAGTGATAAACCAAGGAACACGCAGACAAGTCACAACACTGGGAACATGACAAACATACAGGGAGGACAAACTCAGGAAATAAACTAAACTATTAACACAAAACGCTGGGCCAACGGCCCAGGACATGACAAAATGAATTTTACTTTGGCCCATAACACGGTGTGTTTGGTTTTACAGTCGCTCAGATGTTGCAATAGTGGCAGGAAAAGATGGCCACAAAAACATCCCAGGCCAAACCGAGAGCACAAACTGACGTGGGCAGAGCTGAGACCTCTGCAGCCTTTTGTAAAATGGTCCATCGATCCACTTTCAGGTCTTTTTTCCCCTCACGCACTGAAATCCGAGGCAACATTTCAACATGAAAATCTCAAAAACTATTTAAGATAAGAGCCTGAAATGCTGCTGGTCTTTCTTACCACCAAAACAAACCACAAAACGAACCAGGAGCTCTAAATTGGGTCAGATACATCAAAAACTGTCTGAATACTGGGTAGTGTTAGGGATTATTTTTTACTCAGTGAATAAGTAAACTCCAGTAAATTAATTAATAAATGGTGAATCAACCAAATAATAAACAATTAAATAATACATTAGACAGAGAGCAACAGATCAGAAAGTGCTGACTAACTTCTCTCTTTCAGTGCATCTTATCTTGAGGACCGGCCACAGAACGTACAATTAAAACATCACCAACGTCACCATGTTCTGTTATTAATCTGGACAAGATTTCTCTGTATTGATTAAATTAAAACATCAGGAAGAAGACGTGCCTATGACTGAGAGGAATCTGGGTCATGAAAAACCAGCCAGAACAAGACTGAATGACGAAGGTCAACTCGTAGCACCCAGAGATTGTTTATGCTTCGATAACAACGAGGTGTATAAAAATGTTTTGGTTAGACAGGAACACGGCTCAGAGAGAGAGCACACACTCTTACTCTGATTCCCCACATGGCCATGTGTGTATTTTTCCTGATTCTTTGATACATTAAATGAATTACTTTTTTAATTAAAGTGTTTCAGCTGTCTTCCTTCATAAAAAACCTGTTTACCTGACACTAGTTTGAATTTTTCCCACATTGTACCTTGTAAAGTTCCATATTTCAGCACACACTGATAAAAACTTCACATTGCAAAAGAAAACTAATGACAATTTCTCAAGGAAGAAAAGGTTTTTTTTTTAATTCCACTTCCTTGCTGGATTGAGCAAATGTGACAAGCTGCCCCAAAAAGACAAAAATATCAGTTGATATTTGAGTAAGATAGAATAGAATAGAATAGAATAGAATAGAATAGAATAGAATAGAATAGAATAGAATGCCTTTATTGTCATTATACAGGATGTACAATGAGATTGGAGGGCCACTCCTGTTCAGTGCCATGTAACAGAAAATCAAACTCTCTAAATGAAAATAAAAATATTACAAAAATATTATAATCTAGTATAATCAATATGATCAAGAGATATACAGAAAATAAACAATGTGTAAAATATACAAAAAATAGAATGTATAAAAGTATATACATACATACCTACATTGGTGCATCTGTACATTGTAAGAAGTAAATGCGTGTATACATATAATAATGAAGATGATGAATATTGCACTTGGTGAATGAATACTGCACTAGTGAATGAATACTGGATATTACCAATATAGGAATGTTAGATATTGTTCAGTATGAATAATATAATATTGCACAGAGATGTGGGTGTTGCACAGTTACAGTGGGTGAGTGTGTGAGTTCAGGGTGGTGATTGCTCTGGCGAAGAAACTGTTCCTAAGTCTGTTTGTTCTGGCTTTGATGCACCTGTAGCTCCTGCCAGAGGGCAGCAGGTCAAACAGGTCAAAGCCAGGGTGTGAGCTGTCCTTGATGATGTTCCTGCTCTGCTGATACAGTGGGAGGTGTAGATGTCCATCAGGGAGGGGAGAGGGCAGTCAACAATTCTTTGTGCTGTCTTGACTACCCTCTGAAGCCTGACCCTGTCTGCCTCAGTGCAGCTGCCGTACCATAATGTGATACAGTACGTCAGCAGGCTCTCAATGGATGAGCGGTAGAAGGTCAGCAGCAGGTTTGAGTTCAAGTTGTTCTTCCTGAGGACCCTCAGGAAGTGAAGTCGCTGCTGAGCCTTCTTGATAACAGCTGTGATGTTATCTGACCAAGAGAGATCAGCAGAGATGAGGACACCGAGAAACCTGAAGGTGTGGACCCTCTCCACACGCTCTCCGTTGATGTAGAGGGGAGCTGGGTCAGTCCTGTGCTTCCTGAAGTCGATGATGATCTCTTTGGTTTTCATGGTGTACAGTACCAGGTTGTTCTCTGAACACCAGGCTGTCAACCTCAAGACCTCCTCTCTGTAAGCTGCCTCATCTCCCTTTGAGATGAGTCCAACCACTGTGGTGTCGTCAGCAAATTTGACGATGAGGTTGTTATTGTGGGCCGGACTGCAGTCATGGGTGTAGAGACAGTACAGGAGGGGGCTCAGCACACAGCCCTGTGGGGAGCCAGTGCTCAGTGTGAGGGTGGAGGAGAGATGGGGGCCAAGTCTCACAGTCTGGGGCCGGTTGGTTAAGAAGTCCGTAATCCAGGAACATGTGAGAGGGGGGAGGCCCAGGGTGTGCAGTTTGGTGGTAAGAATGTCCGGGATGATTGTGTTGAACGCTGAGCTGTAATCCACAAAGAGCATGCGAGCGTAGCTCTGCTGCTGCTCCAAGTGGCTCAACACAGAGTGGAGAGCTACAGCGATGGCGTCCTCTGTGGATCTGTTTGCACGATATGCAAACTGATGGGTGTCGAAAGTGGGGGGCAGATGGTCTTTGATGTGCTGGAGAACCAGCCTCTCAAAGCACTTCATGATTACCGGTGTGAGGGCCACAGTGCGGTAATCATTTAGGCTGGTGACAGATGACCTTTTGGGCACGGGGATGATTGTGGCTGTTTTTAGGCAGGGGAAGATGACTGCTTGGGCCAGGGAGAGGTTGAAAATCCTGGTGAGAATCAGGGTGAGCTGGTGGGCACACGCTCTGATCACCTTGCCAGGTACTCCGTCTGGTTCGGCAGCCTTCCTGGGGTTCACTGCCAGGAGCACGCGCCGTACCTCATGCTCCTGGACAGTGAGTGGGGTGCAGCCTGGTGGAGGGGGGGGCAGGACTGGAGCAGATGGGTGGTCCTGAGGTGTCTCAAAGCGAGCAAAGAAACAGTTAAGTTCCTCTGCTAGTGACACACTCAGGTCTCCTGCAGTCACATCACAGCCTCTGAAGTTTGTGATGTTCTGAATGCCCTGCCACACCTCCCGTGTGTTATTGCTGGACAGATGGGACTCTATTCTCCTCCTGTAGTCCGTCTTGGCTTTTTTAATTCCTCTTTTCAGGTCAGCTCGAGCAGCACTGTACAGAGCTCTGTCGCCTGACCTGAAGGCAGTATCACGGGTTTTGAGGAGTGAACGGACCTGGCTGTTCATCCAGGGTTTCTGGTTAGGGAAAACCCGGATGTTCTTGCTGACAGTCACATTTCCGATACAGAACTTAATGTAGTCCAGTACCGTCCCTGTGAATGTTTCTAGGTCCTCATGTTCGAATAAGTCCCAGTCTGTGTATGCAAAGCAGTCCTGTAGGTCGGAGAGTGCGTTTTCAGGCCAGGTTGTAATGGTTTTTACAGTAGGCCTGGCTCTCCGTCTGAGGGGGGTGTATGCTGGGGTGAGCAGCAGGGAAAGATGGTCGGACTGGCCGAGGTGGGGGAGGGGTTTGGCTCTGTAAGCGTGCTTAATGTTGGAGTAAACATGGTCAAGAGTGTTCTCCCCTCTTGTAGAACATTTGACATGTTGGTGGAATTTCGGGAGTACAGTCTTTAAGTTGGCCTTGTTAAAGTCTCCCGCGATAATAAGAACACCGTCGGGGTGGAGCCGCTGCTGTTCCTTAATGGCGTTCAGCAGGAGAGAGAGCGCCATGCTAACGTTAGCATCGGGAGCTATATACACAGCTGTGACGATCACTACTGTTAGCTCTCTGGGTAGAAAAAAAAAAAAAAAGATCTGAATATAACAAAATTCTGGAGTTTCCAGACGATGCTCTAATTAAAACTGAGAACTTAATTTTGTTGAATATATGCATATTTTTCATTTTTGAGACCTACTTTAATGGAGGCATCATAATCCAAGTAAAGTTTAAAGGTACAGTCAGTAATTTCTTTTGGTTATTTAACCCTCTGGAGTCGACAGACGTGCTGACACATCCAAATGACATCATCAATTTAAGATGATGTTGCAGTAGGATGCAGCCTCGCTGAGGCTCCACTTCAACTTGTATCAAAAGTGCAGACTTCAAACTATGTAACACTTTTAAAATTGTGTTGACAGGCCAAATGAAGCCAAATTTATGATAAATAATTCACAATGTGTTTTTTCCAGAATATTGTCACGTTTGATACAGGAAGAAATGGTAAAAACGGCATCTTTGCAACAGAAAGTGCTTCTCAGCAGAAAAAAGTGTCGATGGCAAGTTTTGAAATTTGAGGATAAAAATCTTCATTTAAACCTAAATGATGTAAATGGCAGTTGGTGGCAATTATGAGCCACCTATAATGCACAGCTGAGATCCAAGCGGAGCTTCAGCTCCATTCATACTTTCACCCACGTGACCTTAAAGACTCACACAATGACAGGTTGGATGAAGGACCCTCATGACCCCCTCCAAGGTGAAAACCCCACTAGAGGATCAGTACCTGTGATTCTCCATCAGTTTCTAGAACTGAAGAAGCTTCTCAGAAGAGACACTGAACATCTTCATCTTCATAAACCAAAAAAGAAGTCAGAGGCTTCCAGCACTCACCAGCTTCAGCCTCTTCATCTGAAGGTGAATCACTCACAATGTTGTTCTTCTTAAAGCCTGTACAGACACACACACACAGCATCATCAGACTGACTTCAAATAAGTCAAATATTTATGCTCATATTTATGCCGCAGCTGCCACAAACCCAGGACATGTTTGCCTACCAGCTTCAGGTGTTTCATCCTCTGACTTTGAATCCATTTCACAGCTTTTCCTCTTCTTTCCTGAAAAGTTGAACACAGATGTTTAGAGCCTGTTTTCACTGATACACCAAACAGTTTTATAAACAGGACCCAAACACAGGATCAGCAACATTCCACAGACTGTGCAGTGAGGAGTGCTCGGACCGCTACCCTGGAAGAACCAGTCACTCCACAAACACATGGCACAACATAGAAGAGCCACTTCAACTCTGCTGAACATCTGCACCTGCAAGGTCAAAGGTCACTCTTTGAGGATGCCAATAATAACATGGGAAGAGGAGTAAAAGAAGCATCAGTGTCCACTGTGATCAACCATCACTGAACAGAGGAGGTGGTTTAGGGTATAATGCAGTCCTGAGATCTCCTCCCAGGCGCTTCAGCCCCCACTCACACCTTGTCTCGGGTGATCTGAGGCCCCGTTTACATGAGAACAGTAAAGTTTGGATGTGTTTCAGCCTCCTGTTTACAGAGAATGCTGTGAAAACGATACTTTATGAAAATGGGCTCCATTTCCGTGTAAACGGACAATAACACAGCTCTTTGAAAACGGGGGCACATGTGCACTATGGTTGTGGCTCCTTTATCCACACTGCCCACTGGTGGCCTGACAGGAACTGCAGCGTTTTTAGCATCCTGTGTATTTTAGGCACTTTCTTGATTTGCAGTTTTATAATTATATGTTTTAAATTTCAGAATAAAGTTCTTTGTGCTCATTAAATATCAAGCTTTCATGTTCTCTGGCCAACTTCTGCTCATTTGAAACTTTTATGTTGATGCTTTTTGAAAAGTAGCTTTAGGGATGTATTCACACACACACACACACACACACACACACACACACACACACACACACACACACACACACACACACACACACACACACAGAAAAAAAAACACCTGTTTTCTCTTGTTTGTTCTTCAGGTTGTCCACAAAGGGCCGGAGCCGGTCCTGGACCTTAGCATCCTTCCGTGGGATCTGATCCATTACTTCATTGATTCTACGAATAGATGTTTCCACTCCGTAGCGCTCAATGATTGCTTGGGGCATCTCTTCTCTGGACTTAGTCTTCACACATTTGGGGATTTCTGACAAACAAATCAGCATCTTGTTGTACTGCTGCTCATCCAGGTCCTCGAGGATTTCAGTCAGAATTATTCTCCACTTTTCCTCTGAAATCGCTGACATCTGACACACAGACAGAAACTTTTATTACCTTTGACCGTGAGCACACAGCTCAGAGACGACTATGAACTCTGCAGACTCTGAAACAGACCATCACAGACACACAGACACGCTACCAAAACCATCTGTGTGGTTTCCTGGGATGAAACTTGAAATCTACATTCTGCAGACACGTGAGACCAACATTAATACGTCTTGAAGTAAGTAAATATGACTCAAACCACTGCAGTGCAGTACCTTTAATACCTATAGCATGCTCTAATCTCTGTAATAAAATGTTATGGTCAACAGTATCAAAGCTGCACTGAGGTCCAACAGGACAAGAACAGAGATGAGTCCACTGTCAGAGGCTGTAAGAAGATCATTGGTAACCTTCACTAATGTTGTTTCTGTACTGTGATGAATTCTGAAACCTGACTGAAACTCTTCAAATAAACCGTTCCTCTGCAGATGATCAGTTAGCTGTTTTACAACTACTCTTTCAAGAATCTTTGAGAGAAAAGGAAGGTTGGAGATTGGCCTATAATTAGCTAAGACAGCTGGGTCAAGTGATGGCTTTTTAAGCAGAGGTTTAATTACAGCCACCTTGAAGGTCTGTGGTACCTAGCCAACTAATAAAGACGGATTGATCATAAATTAAAGATAGACATTTGTTGTTGGCTCTGCTTGCTAATCTTTAGCTGGTAATTTGGTGTCATCATGACATCTCGCTCAGCTGTTTGTTATTTTGTCAGTTTTATTATTTTGTAGCTGGAATTGGATTTTTGTATGGCAGCATTTAATTTTGCCAAATCCTGAAACTGTTTCAGTCTGTCTGAAAGGGACGAGGTTTGTTTCTGTGTTACCTGTGCTGAGCCCAGCTGACCTGTTATTTCATGACTGTTCTGTTCTACATTATCACACTATGAATGATGTTTTTAGAGTATCCTCACTGCTGCACCTATTTTGTATTTTTTAAGTGTGCACTAATTCTACTACTTTTATTGATCTCAGGAAATGTTCATGTTCACTCCGGTCCAGCAGTAGTAACTTGGACATTGCAAGTAATTCTTCGTGGTCAATGGACCTTTCCTATGATGACTTCTGCTCTTGTAATAGTATGGGTTCTGTCCATATTAATGCAAGAAGTCTACTACCTAAAATGGACCGGCTCAGGGTGTGGGCTGAATGCTCTAGACCTGAATTTGTTTTTGTTTCTGGCAGCTTAAATCTACTGTCTGTCTGTCTGTATTTGTCCAGGTGCCCTCATTATCAGCAAGCTCGGTCAACCAGGGGTGGAGGAGCTGCCATCTTTGCAAAGGAGCATTTGTAATGCTCTGTTCTTCTGGAAAAATATATTTATAATACTTTGATGTCCAGGGCTTCTTACATGACTTGGCAAAAGTTAATTGGGGCAGTATTGACCTTGTCCCTGCAGTAGAGGAAGCAGGTCATTGTTTAGAGACTACTTTGAAATAGTGATCGATCAAATGACTATGAATAAAAGATCAGAGTGGTCCTTTGTAATCTCATGAGTTGTCAGTCTTACTGCAGCTGCACGGCAAACGAGGCAAGGCAATGATTGGCTTGCTTATCGTCAACTTCACAATAAAGCAACATAAGTAGTGTGTCAATCAAAGTCTATTATTTTAAAGATCAGTTTACACAAAGTGTCTCTGATCCGCAGGTATTTTGGAGAATAAGCCTTCAGCTTCTGTAGTTTCATTATATGTGACATATAATGACAATAAAGCTGTTCTATTCTTCACTCCTGTCTCTTAGAGTGGATAATATTATAGTAATGCATAAGGTGCATGTGGCTAACGTTTTTAAAGAGCATTTCACCAAAGTTGGCTGTGTTACTCATCTATGAGAAGACACTGATCATGTTAATGGTTTCTCCCAATAATTAGCAATGAAAACAAGGTGGGAAACATATCAATATTCAGCACTTTATCTCTTTTAATCTCAGTAATTGTCACATTTTTAGATAATCACTTACATCACTACATTTCATAGGAAAAATGTCCAATTTTCACTAGCCATTCACAAACATTTTTTTAGCAAATCATGAACTATGTTGCACCATGTTTCAAAAAGTTATTATGTAATGTTAAAGAAAAATCAACTTACATATTTTTAAATAAATCTTGTCACATTTTGAACTCATGACCAAATCTGCTGCATTTTTAACAAAATTATAACTTATATGTCATGAACACACTTTTAAATTGAACACAATTCCTCAATATTTTAATTAAACTTTGCCATGACACTGCCATGTTGCCACTAACATCTGGCATTGGTTTCTTTATTAGTGAGAAGACTGGCATTGCATGCTGTTCACCAGTGCACTGTAATCTGGTGTGTAACTTGAAACTGCAACTGTGAGTGCATCTTTCAGATGTGCATCAGTGAGGCATGTTCTGTGTTTGTTCTTGATGAAGTTCATGTCAGAAAACGCTGATTCACAGAGATAGGTTGAACCAAACAGGCTGGCAACCTTCATAGCTGCTGTGCATACACCACTGTACTTCTCTGTGTCAACAAGGGACCAAAAGTTTGGTGCAGTCTGGTAAACTTTGAGGTGTAGGTCATTTTGCAATGTTATGATTTCCATCTCCACCTGTCCAGCATCCAAGTTGAATGTTGCACTTAGTTTCTCAGCAAAGTATGTTGTGTCCACATTCATGAAAGGATTGGAAATGAATGACACACATGGCTCAAGCTGATCAAGATCACAAAACCTATTCTCAAACTCTTGCCCAAGTCTGTTTATGACTTCACAGTACTTTTCTGCAACTTTGTCAAATGTGTCAGATGCAGAAGCATTGTTTTTCAGCACCAACTGCACAGAGGGAAAGTGCAGCACTTTTTTTCTCTGTAAATCCACAGAGAAAATGTTCATCTTGGCTTTAAATGCATTTAAAGCACTTATCATATCAACAACAGTTTTACCTTTGCCTTGCAGCTCGCAGTTCAAGACGTTTAGTTTCCCAGTAATGTCCGTCAAAAATGCAAGGTCAAGGGTCCACTCTGTGTCTTCTAGCAGTGAGACGTCTTCGCCTTTGGACTGCATGAACTCTTTGATTTCACCCAAAAGTGACAAAAAACGAAATAAAACTCGTCCTCTGCTGAGCCATCGGATTTCTGTGTGTAGCAGCAGTTCACCATATTCAGCTGACATCTCCTCCAATAGCACCTTGAAAATCCTGTGCTGTTTAGCTTTGGAGCGGATGTTGTTAATTATTTTTACAACGGGAGTCATCACGTGCTCAAAGCCGATCACTTTTGCACATAACGCCTGCTGGTGAATGACACAGTGATAATGCAGAAATGTTGGGAAGTCTGGGTCACCTTTACAGTGAGCGATGAAACCTGTATGTCGGCCGATCATAGCAGGAGCCCCGTCTGTTGTCACCGCCACCAGTTTTTCCAATGCTACCTTCTTCTGCACGAAAAACTCCTTCAGCGTGTTATAAATGTCAACTCCCCTCGTAGTTGTCTTTAAGGGCAGTAGTGTCAGGAGTTCTTCTCTTGTGGAGAAATCTTCAAACACCATCCGGATGAAGACCAATAGCTGCGCTGTACTGCTGCCGTCCAC
Organism: Archocentrus centrarchus; assembly: GCF_007364275.1. NCBI lineage: Eukaryota > Metazoa > Chordata > Actinopteri > Cichliformes > Cichlidae > Archocentrus > Archocentrus centrarchus. The sequence goes on along the minus strand of NC_044359.1, from coordinate 2,592,975 downwards.
GGACTCGTCGCACTTGATGCTAAACCACCTGCACTTTGCCAGATCCCGGTCCAGCTGATCGGCCAGGTTACCAGACATAGCTGACACTCGTCTAGCCATCGTAGATGCCCCCAGTTGGACGTCGGAGAGAGTACAGATTAGATCGGTTCCATTTTTGTCGTCTTTAAGTACAGTGTTAGCTATTATCATCATTGCTTCTTTGACAACTGCTCCATCTGAAAATGCCTTCTTCTTCTTGATCAGAAAATGTGTAGCTCTGAACGAGGCTTCGGTTGCTTTTAGTGACTTTTTTCCCGCCCTCGTGAAAAAAGATTGTTGCTTACCCAAAGCTGCCTTTAGCTCACTGGCTTTTTCTGCACGTAGTGCGCTTCCCGGTGGGTAGTTAGCATGGTAATTTTTGTGACACGTAGTGAAATGTCTCTCAATATTGTGCCGCTTTGCCGTCGCTACGGTCGCCCCACAAATGAGACACACGCAGGTTTCTTTCACAACCGTAAAAAAGAACTCCTTCTCCCATTCCTCGTTAAAGTGATAAGTTTTCTTTCTTTTTTCAGCCATATTTTTGGGGAAAGAAACTGCACTCAGCGCCCATCTTCGCTGTGTCCGCTAGCCTACGTTCCATTAGCACTGGTTTTGTCATGCGCACAATACTGACCATTGAATTAGAACTAGAGTAAGTCAGAGTTCACCCTAACTTTTCTAAACGTCATGTATAATGAGGATATTTTTAAGATACTGTCATTTTTAAAGCTATATAAATGCAAGTGTGATTATAAAAAAGAATAGCAACAGAATAAAAATTTTTTTAGACACAGCTCACTAGTGAGTTGTGCTATTTTTAGAACGGGCCTGCGGGCGACTCATGTGGTCCTTGCGGGCGACCAGGTGCCCGCGGGCACCGTGTTGGTGAGCCCTGGCATAGATAAACAGAAACCATATCAGGTCAGAATCTCAGACTTCAAATTCAAACTGCACCCTCAGTGTTTGTTTACAAATGAATTATTCATTGAAATCAATGTTTTTGTTACATATTCACTAATAAAGTATTTATAAAACTCACCTCTGCTCGTTTTAATCCACAGTTTTTCTTTCGCTTCAAGTTTCAGGTTCAAGAAAAGGCGGGAAGGTTGAAGTCTCGAAGTTTCCCCTGCTGCGGGGGGCAGAGCCCAACTCAGATAATCTTTCAGGTTTGTTTGCTTGACACAAACTCACTGATAATCAACGACACAACACTCATATACAGGGAGATATTTCAACATTGACTAATTATTTCTTCAGATTCAACTTTGGATCATTTAAACACCCAGTTTCAGTCACGGTCCCCCCTTCTGCAAAGAATGGTTTAGTCCAGAGGACTTCCTATTTTTCCTGACAATAACAGAACCCTCAAATCTGCTTTCTATCAAATAACCATGAATGTATCAGATGTTCTATAGTAAACTGAGAGTGACTCACATCAGTAACTCTGCAGAGAGCTGCTCAGAGTGCTAAAGCTTTAAATATCAGGACACAATAGAAAAAAGAGCAGGTGTTCAAGTGATCTAAATCCAAGCAGAGATGAACAACAGCACGACTGTGACACCATTTCATTATTTCACAGAACTGAAGTCCAGTGAAGTCCTACTGATGACCCAGTGTGGTCCGAGCTTCAGCTGTGGGACAGACGGCCTCACATGTGACTCTAGAATAGTTTGGTGTCCAGAGGAGTTCGTGGTCCTCTTGGGAATCATTTTATAACCTTCCCAGACTGATGTGCAGCATCAGTAACAGGACTGCTGGCATCTTTGCTTCCTGGCCTTGTGTCAACACTCCTGAACGCTGCAGACCTGCAAACTGACAAAACCTCTGCTTCTATAGAGGAGCTCACATTAGCAGCACCAGCTGCTTCTTACCCTCTGAACTGTTCTGGGAGCAGTAAGGATGCTGTTTTAAGTGACAGCAGCCAATCACAGGCGTCTGATAACAGATGGCAAAGGTTTGAGGTCAGTTTAAATCTTTAGGTTGTGGCTGTCTACAAATAAACATAACACAAATTAATAAATTAATAAACATTCATTTCTCTGTGGATCGCTCTATTCAGTGTGAGTCAGTAGGGGGCAGCAAAGGACCTTTGAACTCTTCAGCCATCTTCTAAATACAGATAAACTTTAATCATAAACTTTTATTAACACTAGTCTGTTATTTGAACACAGAGATATAAACAGTTTTTATAGAACATGAACATGAACATATATATATATATATATATATATATATATATATATATATATATATATATATATATATATATATATATATATATCCTTAAAAAATGTAAACATTCAATTCACAGACTGTGACTGACGGGACAGTACACACATAACACATCCTTCTTTCTTGCTGTTTTCTCCTTCGTGGTTGACATTTTGTCATAAGGAAGAATGATCAGTTTTATTTTTGTTCTAATCAATAAAAAGATCTAAACCAACAGACTTCCACTTTGATAGAAAGTCCAAGGAGGAAGTCCTGCAGAACTTTTTTTAATGAACAATTATTAGACGATGACAGACGCCGAGGAAAGTGTGATGATGGATCTTCTTGTTGGAAATGCTGGGAACCTTTTTCTGTGAGATGAAATCAGTCACAGGAAGATTTTTTAAACACGTTTATTTTTATTAAATTCCAGATTTATAAACAAAACCAATCCAAGCAGGCACACGTCACCATCACAGAGATTCAGCAGAGCGTGATTATGAACACACAACTAAACTAAACTAGAACCACTCATTTGCACAAAGAATTGAAGAAAGATAAAAACACACAGGTTCAGAACATAAGCCTGATTTCAGAGAGCAGTAAAAATCTTTGGTGAACTTCCAGTTCAGATCATTCTGCTGCTGTCGGCTCATCGCCATCAAAGCTGCAGCCCAGCCAAACACTGGACGTCATCTTCACATCTCATTAACGGCGTTCATTTTATTGATCTTGTTTCCTTCAATTTCTACATCTGCTGAGAACGGCATATTGCTCAGGAGTCTGTCCTCAAAGTCGCCCTCCAGCCTGACTCCAACCACGTCTGCCAGCAGTGACGAATCCACCACAAATGTCTGCACCTCTCTGCCGCTGATCTGCGCATCCAGCTCCGTCTGCGTCCTGCTGGCTTTTATGATCCCGATGATCTCGATGGTGACGTTCTGCACCGCAGCACTTTGAACCTGCACAGAAAGATCAAATAAATCAAATCTTCTGCAGAGATCTTTGATGCCTGTAAGTAAAACTGAAAAAGAAGCACAGGAAGTAAACAGGCTGGATATCTTTGTATGAACCAGCACTGCTGTAATCTCATTTTTAATATTCCATACTTAAATAACCAAGAGCTATGATGAGCTGATTTTACAGTGAGTCTCTCATCCTGCATCCTTCAAATCCACCATCTTGTTCTGCAGCAGATTGTTCTGGTTCTGCTCAGTGTAGCAGCTCATGAACATGTTCTCCACCCTCCGGCTCACAGAGCAGAACAAAGACTAATGTCAGCAGCTGCAGTCCAAGATGGCAGAGATGAGTCCACCTGACACGAGAAAGACCACTGAGCAATCTGGTAGAGACACCTGAACAAGGAGCCGGGTTACCTGCTGAGCAGACTCACCAACAGTGAGCAAACTGTCCAATCAGGAGTCAAAAACACTGCTCGGGAAAAAAAACCACATTTCAGGCCAAAGCTAGCATCTGAAGCTACCTGGAAAATTCTGGTGAAAGTTGTTGAGTTCAGCGATACTGCATCATGGAAGCGGCTGGTCCTCACGTTGGTCACCCTGACGACGTCTCCATGTGATTTTCCTCTGAGCTGCTTGATGTCTTCACCCCACAAGGTGATCCTGATGGAACCGGTGCTGTCTTCAAGTCTGAGCTCTTGCTTGGCTTTCTTTCTCCGTTTGGACTTTAGCTTGATGTTTTCAACCGATGCGATCTGAACAAACCAACAACACAAGATCAGAACAACTGGAAACAACTCGCCTTCAATTACAGACCAAAAACTGATCCTGAACTCTGCTCTCAGTCTGACGTTCTGCCACTCACACATGATACAAACTGTGTTCATTTGTTGTAATCCAAGTTGGTGAATGTTTAAATCCTCTTTTGTGTCACAAGTATCATGTTTGTTGTGTTTTCTGGGTTTTTGATTGTGAATAACACTGCCATCTACTGGTCAACAGCCATAAGCAGCAACTATCTTAGGGAAGCAGCCATGTTGGCTCAAGCATTTGAGGTGTTAACACCATCCATGAACATTCATAACCTGTAAGTGTAGAACTGCACTATAGCTTGTGTGTTAATTGTTTTTATTGTAGCTTCCTTCATCATTATGCTTACTGACCAGGTTTCTAGTGTGAGTGAGAGTAAGCTAATGCTACTAGCCTTTAGCTCTGTCTATGCTAGTCCTAGCTAAAGGACACGAGACTGTTTGTTCATTCGTTTATTTCTGTGATGACTCGTGATGATTTTTGGACATAAATTTGTGTTATGACAAAGCACTAATGCATATCCTTCATTCTCTCTGTTCATTCGTTTATTTCTGTGATGACTCGTGATGATTTTTGGACATAAATTTGTGTTATGACAAAGCACTAATGCATATCCTTCATTCTCTCTGTTGCAGTTTTACAGTAAAAAAAGGTCTCAGTAAAGACCATAAAGGCCCCGTCACAGCGTCCTGTCATTGCTGGATCCATTAGTGTTTAGCTCACTGTCCAGGTTAAGACTGACACTTTACAGGTCAGTGGAGGTCATAGGTCAAAGGGCCCTGAGGTGATTGGTCACTTTCAGAGCAGTCACTCCACAACCTCCATGTTACACTCACTGTTACTGTGGCAGACTCATTACGGCTGTTCTGCACTGCATTTGTTCATATTTTGGAAAATGAAGTTTGCCAAATTAACCATTTCCTTGCTGTGCAGCAGTGGACGTGCTCACAACTGTCACCAAATTAATGCTGAAGAAATGTTAAAGTTCTGAAGTCTTCACCAGCTGTGCTGCAGCGTATCAGGTCACACTTACCTCTGTTATGGTTCCTTCAATGCTCACTGAGGTCCTCTCTGCAGCACTGTTGGCCTGTGCGATGGAGCAAACTGGGATCTGGAAATCAACGAGCATCCGAGCCTCCATCTCCAGATTCTGGGGGACATCGAGAGTTGCCGTCCTTGATATGTTGCTCATTTTGGTCACTTTCATGACTTTTTCCTCCATGAGGACGTTTCTGAACAGGTAGCAGTCCCCCACAGTGAAAACCTGATAGCGCTCGTTTCCATACACCATCACTTTAATGCTGCTGGTTTCATCAGCCACCCCGAGGAAGAAGAAAAACTTTTTCTGCTTGTCTTTGGTTTGATATGTACGAAGACCAGATTTCTGCACCACTTTGCCTGCAATGGCTTTTTTTCCAAGTTGACCAACGATCTTTAGATCATGGATGGATATTCTCTGGACACAGATGGAGAGAAAAAAATAAATCAATAAACATTCAGACATGTCAAAACTGATCAGATGCTGTGATCATAAAATAAAACATCATAAATCATAAAACAAAGAAATCCACTCACCCACGGAGGCATTTTTCTCTCCTGGAAATAAACAGTTGGTAAATGCTCAGTTATTGAACTGCACTCAATCTGATTATTATGAATGTGCAGTCCCACAGTAACAGAGCAGAACCTTTACTGTGAACAGTTTTATCATACAGACGGCATAAATGTCCATAAATCACAAAATAATGTCAGACTTTGGTAATATGCAGTATTATATCTCGTGAGTGCTACCTTGTCAGGCTGAGGGCTCTTCAGTTCATCTGTGAACAAACAAACACGTGATTTATTGATCGAGCAGGTAAAGGTGAGTTTTATTCTATTTAAACATACATTCAGCGAGCCTTCACTGCTCACTGTCTCTGTTCTCTAAGAGTTAACTCACCAGCTTCAGCCTCTTCATCTGAACACGAATCACTCACAATGTTGTTCTTCTTAAAGCCTGGACACACACACACACACACACACACACACACACACACACACACACACACACACACACACACACACACACACACACACACACACAGCTCAACATCAGACTGACTTCAAATAATATTCATGATCATAACTGTGACCCCAGCTCAGCAGCTCACTGGTCGCTGCCACAGACCCAGGACGTGTCTGCCTACCAGCTTCAGGCGTCTCATCCTCTGACTCAGTTTCTCTGTGTTTCCTCTTCTGTCCTGAAAAAGAAACGTATCCATGTTGAACACAGATGGTCGGAGCCTGGACGTCTCAGAGCTTTTCAGCATAAAGTCTGTTTCCTTTGAACTTTTTCACTGACTAAAAACGAGCCATGCGCGACGTTTCATGATCATTAATATGCAAACTGTCATGGTCATTGATCATGAAATGTCGCTCGTGACACATTTTAGTCAGTGGTTCTAGTTTCGGGTAAATCTGCAGCTGAGACTGAAGAAGTCACCTGGATGAGTGAAACTTTTCTCGGGATGAACAGAATCAACGTTCTGGGATTAATAAACTGAAGCAGAACAAATCAGGATGACGGCACCAACGGCTCTCTGATTCAAGAAGAGAAGGCCATCACATCCCTGAGTGAAGCATCAACACACTCCCAGCCAATAAGGGCGGGGCCCCACTGTTCTAAGATTACTTCACTCCTGAGTGGCAGCAACACTTACGAGGTCTTAAGGTGAGACCCTACAAGCAGCTACAAAAAGAAAGTCACCGACTGCCCTACAAAACTCCGCCTTCACCCTGGGGATGCTACACCCTGCATAAATGGACTTCTCCACAGAGAAGGAGTCCCTCAGGAGCTTCATCATCAGCAGAAACTCAGCCACCTACAACATTCCAAGCATCTTGACACCATCTTGGCGCTGCTTGTGGGTAACACCCCATCACAGTGAAACCTCCACAGACTTCACCAACAGGGGCTGCAAACTTAAATCCAGATGAAACCTTTGATGTGGTTTCACTTTCGCTTTCACACCCACAACTGAGGCAGTGGAGACCGTTAGAAAACGACTACAGGAAGTCGACTCCTTACAGAACAGAACCAGCTTTACCCAGATCAGATCTGCACACTGTTAGACCTTTGCCTGACCACAGCATAGTTCAGATACAATGATGGTTTCTACAGACAGAAACATGGATGTGTCATGGGCTCCCCAGTGTCTCCCATTGTAGCCGACCTTTACCACATCAGCTCAGTGGATAAATACACACGTTTTACCAGGGAGGACACCGAGAGGGGGATTAGGGTATAATGCAGTCCTCTTCCCAGGTGCTTCAGCCCCCACTCACAGATCTTGCCTCAGGTGATCTAAAAAGCTTGTGATGGGGAGGGGCAGTGTCTCACACCTTGGCCCCGTGATGGTAATGAGTCACAGCTTTGATCACAGCTGGGTCAGCAGACATGAATCTCTGAGACTCTCCATCAGTTTCTTATAAAAAGTGAAATATCTTCATGAACCAAACAGTGTCCAGCTGCCTTCATTTCCTCAGCCGCAACTCAAAGACTTCAGACACCGTCTGCAATTCATTCTGCTTGATCATTTTTTTATTTTAGAATAAAATTATAGTGTTTTCTATTTTATTTCATCCTTCTTCTCTGTATTTGAGCTGCTGTAATATGCAAATTTCCCCATCGTGGGATCATTAAAGTTTCATCTTATATTTTTGGGAAAACCTGTACACACACACACACACACACACACACACACACACCCTTTTTCCTCCTCTTTGCTCTTCAGTTCGTCCACAAAGGGCTGCAGGTGTTTCAGGACTGCTCCGTCTCTCTGTGGGATTCGATCCACTGCTTCCCTGATTTTGTGGATGGATGTTTCCACTCCACAGCTCTCAATGATTCTTTGGGGGATCAGCTCTCTGCTCGTTGTAGACGTCCTCTGTTTGGGGATTTCCAGAAATTCCAGCATGTCTTTCAGCTGTGAGTCGTCCAGCTCCTCGATGATGGAGGTCAGAGCTTTTTTCCACTCCGACTCTGAAACCGTTGCCATCTGAGGAAATATTAAACAGTAAATCAGATCCATGCAACAATTAAAGCCTCTAAAACCTGTAAACATCAGGATCACTGAGACAGAAACTCTTATTTCAGCCTTTATTCTGTGTCCTGTGGAGATCTGATGTGTATTATTGTGTAACTATTGATTGATACATGCCTCAAAAACTAAAAGTCCACTGTTGCAAGCACTGATGATCATTATCTCATTTCTCAGTATTGTAGCACCGTCGACAAACCTGTTGAAGCCCTTTTGAACTCTCTGAAGGAAGGTCACTGATCTCTGCCGTCCTGCTTCTTATAAAATTCTTGCCAAAAGAGTCAATTATATTTTGGACTCCATTACTGATGAAACACAATCAGGATTCATGAAAAACAGGCAGGTGACACATGAGGCTCGTCCGGGGCATTTTGGATTATTCTTCTTCATTTTGGAAGCATCTGCACAGCATGAACTTTATTACTGCTGTTACAGCTTTGGATGAAACCGCTCCATCTAACGCGGGGGTGGTAGAGGAATTCAACAAGGACGTCCGATTTCCCCGTATCCGTTTGTACTTGATCCGCCTCTCACATTAACTTTAGTCCCATTAAAGGGATTTCTGTAGTTGTGAAAACACAAATTGGCAGATGATCCAACTTTATTTTTAAAAGGACTCGATTTCATAACTATTCAAACTATTGAGGCATCCTCTAAAGTGTCAGGTCTTTATTTTAACATCAGTAAAAGGCAATTAAATCTGCTCTGGAGTGACCTGCATGGGGGGGGGGGTCAGACAGGGACGACAGCTCAGCCACCATCATCCCGTCACTCACTACCTCCACTGGGTCAAGGGAGCGTCCCAGAACAGATCGGTGAGATCGTCCAGGATCCATGTGGTGAGATGATCACTGATGGTGTACCTGGGTACTCCAGCTTGCCCCTCAGAATTGTGGGTACTGTGGTGATTCTCACAGTGTTCCCAGCACTTTCCAGGTGAGTGAGGGATCGACGTAGGAGGTGGATGACAGTGGATGGCGAACTGGAGTGGGTCTAGCACTGAGCTCAGCTGGGGGGCAAAGATGAGCAAGGATCAGCCACTCCAGGGTTTTCCAAAGCTGTGGGATTTTCCCAAACTTCAGGCACCAGTTACACGACGTTTCCAGAGGAAACGGTGTCGTTCTGCTGTTGTCGTTTCTGAAAAGTGACGCGTTCACACGGAAATGTTTCAGAAATGATCTCCGTTTAAGTTCCTACTGTCAGGCCACAAGTTGGCGGTGTGGATATAGGAGCTGCAACCATCGTACGCATGTGCGAGTGCCCCCGTTTCCAAAAAGCTTTCACTCCACAGTTTTGCTGCAGTCCTTCAGACCTGAGGAGCCTCGAGCTGACGCCTTCCTTCCTTTGATCCTCCTGAGTTCACAGCTCACCTGGTTTAGTGTGAGACATGTTGGAGCAGGAAGGCTGCCTCCTGGAGGGGGAGGGGCAGCAGACTGGAAAGGTACTGTAAGTGCAAAGAGGAGCTAAGGTGGGGGTGGGGCAGTCTCCAGCAGGGGCAGATGATCCATCAAACCTATTAAAAAAAGTGTGTCCCTGAGATGGTTCTGAGACCCTCCAGACCCGCTGACATTGTTCAGCTGCAGCTGGTTCTCCAGCCCCCCCTCTGGAACAGTTTCCTCTCTCTGAGCACTCCTCACTTCCTCCCTGTCTCCTGACTTGTCTCTCCTCTTCTGCTTAAGGGCAGTTTTGATGTCAGGGTTTATTATTCGACCTCACAGTGGTATCATTATCTGCAGACACTGATGCCGTCTGTTATGCAGATCAGTAGCGTCCTCTCATGATCCTCATAAAGCACTTCCTACATGTCTGACTCAGAGCTGGTTTCCTGTGTACTAACAGGGAGAATGAACACGTGATCTGATCCTCCTCTTGTGGTTTATCAGGTAAAAGAGGCTCAGCTGCAGATCAGAGTGAAGTAGAACATTTATAGTGCATCACCACATTAATACACACATCCATTAATACACACATCCATTAATACACACATCTGTGTGCCGCTTCAGTCGTTTTAGTAAGAAACTGATGAACAAGCTGCACATATCAGGTACTCGGCATCAGTCTCCACGGTGATCTCCCGGATAAAGAGATCGATACTTTCCGCTCCTGTTACAAAACTCAAACTGATCAAAGAAAATTAATCTCAGGTTTGTTCGTTTCTTCACGTTCGTTTAGCAGCAACGAAACAGCCGCGAAGCGTTTAGAGGAGACTCACTTTATTTTTAGCCGTGGTTTGATCCCGTGTCCGTGGGTTGATCCCGTGTCCGTGGGTTGATCCCGCTGCTGCGTCCCGGTCTCCGTGCAGGAACTTTGAGCTCGGCGCGCCTTTGTGCGAGAGCGCGACGTCACTCTCGGATCCGGCTGACGTAAGTTTGCGTCAGGTGAGGGACGTCCGCGTGCCTGCCTGATTTTTTTAACCCCGCGCCATTATTATTATCAATAATATTATTATCAATAATATATTGTCATCAGGGCTCGGGTTAGAGTAGGTCGGCTCTCTGTGAGCGCTCAGAACAGGAAATGCAGCAAAAATAAACCATTTCTCATAATTATTATAAGGTCATATAGAAAGAGTAAACAGGACACCAAGCTGAAGATCCTCTGCGTCCTCTCTGCTATGAAACTATGTTTTAAAACAGGCTCCTGTTGGATTATTGAAGTCAGAGGCTTCATTTATAGATTTTTCCACAGTGTTTGACACCGTAGAGCACAGTTTTATTTTTCAACCTCCTGATAAACTTGGATTTATGAACTTTATTAGTTTGGATGAAAACTGCTCCATCAAACGTGGCACAAGAGCAGGAACTCGAGGACGTCCCATTTCCTCAGATCTGCTGCTCCTCAGCCCGGCTGGGCTTTAGAGGTGGGAGAGAACCAACTAATAATCTCCATGAATCTGATAAATATTCAGCTGCTTTATTGTGTTTATGTTAAACTCCATTAAACACAACAAACATTCACTTTTCCACTCACACTTTATTGCAAAGATCATCCAGCAAACACAGAAGGACTGAATGTGACTGACAGCAGCGCCTCTGATCTGTTCAGGAAGCAGCAGGAGGACGCGGCGCCTGAGCCACGCCTCCGTGTTTCTGTCACATGATAAAACCGCCTCAGCTGACACTGAAGGCGTCCTGAGGGCTCCGCCTCCTGCTGTCATAATCAACTGTTTTAATGTGAATAAATCTGATGTGATGCGTTTGGTCGCTTTCACGCCCGTTAGAAAGGAATGGCAACATTTCACCCAACAACAACAAAACGACAACAAACACATTTAAATAGAAAATAAATTACATAGTGGATGCCTGACCCCGCCCCCTCATTAACCCCAGCCAATCACATCACCCACAGCTGAAACGCAAATACACTTTATGGACAGGAACCAGATCCTCGCAGTCAGAGGTCAGAGGTCAGGCCGTCGCCGCAGCTCTTTATGTCACCATGTACTCCTGCCGCTTGTTGAGCCGGACCTGGCAGAGCGAGATGGCGCCCACCACCACGTAGATGGCGGCGGCGATGAAGCAGTTGATGCCGACCTGGTTGTAGAGACTGTAGATGTTCTGAGGAGGATTTTTACTGCGCAGAAAAGAGGAGAATAGTTTTATCTGATTATTATCTCCATCTTTGGTCATTAAAGGGACCAAATCAGCTTTTTCATTTCTGACCCAATCTGGAAAAATGAGTCGGATGACACACGGAATAATTCATGGCCAAATACGTGGGATACACAGGACGTTCTCTGCAGGACGTTCTCCGCAACAAGAGCGTGCTTACTGTCAAAATTATTAAAATGACTTTGCATATTTAATATTCAAAGTAATTTTAATAATGGCATCACTGGTAGCCAATAAGAGCGCAGTCTCTCCTTTGTTGCTAAGAACATTCCGTGAACCCACAATCCCGCGCACTGACTGCTGTGTGTTTGGCCATGAATATCCTGTCCGGCTCGTTTTGATTGGGTCACATTTATAAGATGTTCCAGCGTCTGAGAACATTAAAGCTGCAGATGGAACAAACAAACTGAGCCGAGCAGCTTTCAACTCTGAAGAACCAGCGGGTTCTTCAGGAACTGAGCTGTGGAGCCTCACAGAGTCTCTGTCCTGCACACACAGGTTGTGTCTTTGTTGCATTTTTGTATTCCTGCTTTAATAAAATATGAAAAACGAGGTTTAAGAGGCTTTAAATGAAGCCGGTGCTGTGTGTGTGTGTGTGTGTGTGTGTGTGTGTGTGTGGGGTGCTCGGCTGAGGTTTATGATCCTTCATCAGTGTCATCACACTCACTCGTTGTGGATGTCCTCCTCGGTGAACGGCACGTCCTCGATCAGCACGGCCGACTTGGCGCTGAAGAAGATTCCCAGCATCGCCTGTAAGGGAGCAGGAAGGGAGGTCAACATAAGGCTCAGGGACCCAGCTAACGTCTCCACTGAGTGAACAGCTTTGTGTTTGCAGGGTTTATTTTGGGTGTAGACAGTTTGTAGTTAATCATTTACTCTAAAAACATGCAAACAAACACGATTAATGAAGAAAATTCATTTATCTAAAGGCTGAAATCACCAAATATCAAACTGAAAATGATCCTTAAACAATAAACTCGTTAATTTTTTAGCTTCATTTTTCTGCTTCACTTCAAACTGAACAATCTGTCCTGAAAGACTCCAGAGGACATTTCTTACAGTTTTCTTGATATGCCAGAGGGGAAGTGGAAAAACTGACTTCCTGTTTTGAGACGTCACATGAGGAGTCACATGATTGATTTTTTTTTTTTTTAGCCATTTAAAGACACCTTTGATTAAAAACGTGTTTAAAATCATGTTTTCGGATCATCAGCCGTCATAAAAAGCTGTGCATACACCTGCCTTTAACAGCTGAGCCAATAATAATGATTCCCGCCGTGCTGATCAATACCTGCGATCAGGAATCACAGATTTTCTGTTTGTCGGGGACTGTTATCCTGAACCACAGGAGGTTCATTCATTTGACTGGAAAGCCAGACTTTAGCCGCCTACATCACGTTTAATAGACGAGTGCAGCTCTTCATTGATTGATCTATCAGTGTATTAATCATTGATTATTTGGTGCAGCGTCAGAGGAGGGTGAAACCAGCGAAAGTACATTCAGATCGGCCTACAGGGGCTCCGTCTATGTACCGGAGATGGACTGGAATTCGGAGATTAGCCAGACCCTGCTGCACTGTGCGGAGTTTTCCCACCATCAGATAAAATCAGCAGAGAGAAATCATTCATAATAAAATCAGTTATTTATCAGAATGCAGCATCCGCACTGACGACCCCCTGCCGTCCAGGAAATAGTCGCCCCCCGCGGATCTTACCAGCATAATGACGCCCCAGATGCTGATCACGATCCCGCACGCGGCCATCTTCGGCCCGCAGAACAGCAGCGACGGCATGCCCGCTCCTCTGATCGATCACCAGCTGATTACAAATATTTTTATCCTCTAAACTGAAGAGCGATCCATCGACGGCACGAGCCTCTCGGTCAGCTGTTCCTCACCGCTCGGCTTCACTCGGTGTAGTTCGGTACTGCTCGTGAGCAGAAACGCAGCGACCAATGAAATGTTCGGTGGCCACACGCCCCGCCTTTTCCTGTCAAGCTGACCAATGGCGTTAAAGTTGCAAAGTCGCGCAACATTCTCTGTTTCCCGTCTGCCTTTGTTGTGATATTTACATTTTTTTCTTTTGAATATGTAATTAATAAATGAGCCAAATTAAACCGGAGCACCTCATCGTTACTGAACCTGTCACAGCTTTGGGAGTTTGGGGTCATAAGGTTCGCGCATCCCGCTAACGGAAGCCAGCTTTAGCTAACCTTACCGGAGCTAATCGTAGCTAGCAGTTAGCTGCGGTTTGTTTTATTTGTTTCATTTCGGGAGGAAATAAATAAAAAGCTCACCTGCGGGTCAGAAATGACGTCAGCCTCTGCTAAGGTAAGCTCTCACCTGTTTATGGTCGTTTCTTTTACAGCAGGGCGAACTGAGCTTTAAAGCCAACTTTCAGAGCGAGCACGCCATGCAGCTGCGCACAGAACTCCATTCACAAATCAGTCAATTTAACTTATTTTACTGCAGCACTAATGAGGACTTCATGAAAGCAGCTTTAAATATTTGTGTCCTGAATTTATAAAATGTAGAAGTCATTTCGGCACAGAGTTACCCGCCTGAGCGTTTCGTGTTTGAGCAGAAATCCAGCCTTTACTGTGGTCCTCCCTCCTCACAGACAGGTGTGTTAAACGTGATGCTGCGGTATTATCTGCGCACCTGAATGCTGCTGCGGATTGATCATTCTCTGAGACATCAGTGAATAAAACAGCATTAACAGTCTGCTGCCGTTTATTTGATGAGTCACCTCATTGTTTCAGCCCGGGTTAAAAGTCCTGCTTGCTGGTTCAGTTTTTCCTCAGACTGCGTACAGTTTATAGACAACATCCAGACCACCGTGAATGTGCGCACATGCACGCGGTGCACACCTGCGAGATGAGCCGGACTCAGACAGGCCGCCTGTCAGGTGTTTTCAGTTGTTGGTGGTGCAGTATTGGCTCAGTGCTGGCTGTGTGTGTGTGAGGTAAACAGCACACTGTGTGTGTGAGGTAAACGGCACACTGTGTGTGTGGTTGAAGGTGGTGCTCGGTGTAGCTTCTGCGTTCAGGTTTAAATCAGACCTCTGATTCTGTTTCCTGCAGGTGGGTGAGATCTTCTCAGCAGCTGGAGCTGCTTTCACCAAGCTGGGCGAGCTGACCATGCAGCTCCACCCGGTGTCTGACTCCAGCCCTGCAGGGTGAGAGAGAGAGACACACACACACACACACACACACACACACACATTTTTACAGGGTTCCCACTGACCTGTGGAATTAATTAATTTTAATTTTAATTTCTTACAATTTTATTTCAATAAAACTGTTTTTTCTTCTTTTTTAAGTCTGTTTGAGAGGCTGTAGGTTAGACGTGCCTGTCACCTGATACATTCCAGAACAGTTAAATAATCTTAAAGCCAGCTTCTCATCCTCGGTGGGCTGTAAGCCGGCCTCACTGGGTTTACATGTTTAGACGTCACAGCACCTGCATGCTGTACACCTCCACCCTGTTACGTGCTAACCAGAGAGACGTCTTCTTCTTTTGGTGTTAGTCGACCTCATTCAGTTTTCATGTACTTGTATACCTAAGGCACCCAGCCATCAGTAAATCATTCCCCGGAGGAGGGGAGGGCAGCAGATGTGTGCAGACTGTGACAGACTTTGGGGGTTTTTGCTTTATCTCAGCAGTAAGGTCGTTGATACAGAGTCAGTGTGGTTCACTGAGTGATATCATATCCCATCAATGAACCACATTCTAGTAAAACAATTTTATTTTCTTTTAATTTTCTCCTTTTTTTCCACTGAGATCATTCATGTTGCAGACGGGGTCAGGGTCAAATCAGAGACACAGAGCGATTATATGAACTGTGAATCATGCAGGACGGTTTGTCCTCATGTTTGGATGTTTCTGTGAGCTGACGCAGTGTTTGGGTCCTCAGGGCCAAATGGACAGAGACGGAGATCGAGATGCTGCGATTGGCCGTGCGTCGGTTTGGAGACGACCTCAACAACATCAGCACCGTGATCAAAGAGCGCACAGTGTGAGTGTTAAAGGAGCGGTTCCATTTTTATTAATGAAGCCGTTTAGATTTAGAATTATTCACCAAAAACAGAAGACAAAGATCACACGAGGCCGTCAGCAGAATCAGACAGAAAAGTGAAGGAGGGGTACGAAACTGCACGAAGCTCACCTCACGTTTGTTGTTTTCAGAGGTTTAATTTTTTAAATGGTTCCAGGGAACAATGGAGGCCAAAAAAAAACTAGTCAGACTCGTCTCTGTGGTCGTTGGGTGTAGTTACTGTTGGGTGTAGTTACTGTTGGGTGTAGTTACTGTTGGGTGTAGTTACTGTTGGGTGTAGTTACATCAACTGCCATAAAAATAATGAAAGACTTTACTGTTGAATATTTTCATCCAGTGTTACAAAATGTGAGACTTTTCCTATAATTTAAGGATTTAAAAAAAGGGCTGAATTTCTGAGGGTGGATACTGATTGGCTGACGGCTGCTCCTCTTCCTCTGCAGAGCTCAGATAAAGAGCACGGTGAAGAGGAAGCTGTACGAGGACAGCCGGGTCCCCATTTCCTCCGAGTCTCCCAAGAAGGCCGTCAAGAAAGCTGCAGTTGCCATGACGCCGGCCCCGGCTCCCGCTGCGCCCGCCATGATATCCGTGCCGACCTCACAGGTCGTTGTTTCGACGGGAATGCAGAGCAGCCCCTCCCTGGCCCCGCCCATCAAGAAGCAGAAGACGGCAGGTGAGACCACACCTTTTTTTTTTTTCCTCTCCGCTCTGTTTCAGTTTTTCTACTCTTGGATCTGTATGATGTCACAGAGAGGGGCTAGCTCTGATATGGTCATCTCAGAGGGCAGCCAGTCAGAAGAAAGTTGGCTTAGAAAGAGGGGAGGAGCTACAACAGCTTGTTTCAGACACATGAGCCGAGGCCCAGGAGAAGACAAAGAAGGATTATTTTGAACGGAATCATGTGAAGCTTCTCCGTAGATCCTTTCTTTGAAAACGACCTCTGGACTTCCTGCCACCGTGTGGTGACCTTTAACTCTATAACAAGAGGCGATCAACGCTGAAGCGCCGGTTACTTGCCCTTACTAGCGGCGAACAGCTGGTTAAGATGTAGCATATCAGCTGATCAAAGTTCCTTTCAGACGTCCTGCTGTCCTGTCTTCATTTGCTCCAGAAGTTACTTAGCATCTTATTTCCTCTCCCTGAAGTCTGCTCTGTTAATCTGGCTTCTCCTTCGTCCCTGCAGATGTGACACTCAGCGCTCTGAACGACTCGGACGTTAACAGCGATCTGGTGGACATCGAAGGCCTCGGCGACGGCTCCTCCAACAAGAAGCTGAACTTTGATCAAGGTCGGTGTCCCGCAGGTCTGCTGGATGGCCTGGGGCTCCTTTAGATCAGCCTCTGCCAGGTTAAAGGTTTGCTGTAGTTATTCCTGATCCATGAACTCTTCTTGTTTCCTCAGAGAGCCTCAACCTGGACTCCAGCCTCATCATGAACTCCAGTGACCTCCCCCTCCTGTCTCGCTGACCTCTGACCTCTCTATAGCCACCTCAGTTTCCCCCTCTGTAGATTTTCAGGACGCTTCTGTTCCCGATGTTCATCGAGTTTATAAAACCTGCGATGGCGCTCGGTCAGACTTTTCTTCTGTTGTAGTGACGCAGATCTTTGGATATGAATCATGTTTTAATTTTTTTATTTTGAAAGTCTGTTTCTGATGTTTTCTGTTATCATGAAGAGAAGCTTTGCTCCTCAAACACAGCCAGGACGTGAAAGAATCAGCCCGCCGATATTCAGTGGTTTTAGATCTCGTGTGCAGACTCGGCTCTGACCTCTCTGTGGCCCTCAGCTCAGAGCCTGATGGCTCCGATTACGCATCCACCTGTCAGTACTCTGACCCCACCCACCTTGATATTGTTGGAGACCTCCAGTTTTGACAGCACTTCCTGAAAGTTGAGGATCCGTTTCAATAAACGACAGTGAACGTGCTGCCGCACTCGAACATCAGAACAAACACGATTTGATTGGCCGGAGCTGCAAAAACGGGTTTGAACTTTCAGGTCGAGGAAATCTACGCAGCAGATCCAGATTCGTGACCTCGTTCACGGTGGCAGAGGTGAGAGCGATGAAGCCTCTTCGTGTGCAGAGGCTTCATCGCTCTCCTGGACGTGTGAACGTGACCTAACAGCTGTAATCCAGAGCGCTGCCACAAAGTCTGTGGCTCCTCCCACCTGAGCAAGCATTATGGACGCTTGCCTGCATCGTTACTGTGATCAAGTTGATCAGAAGAGTGGTCGTGATGTTTCAAATGTTTTGTTTTTTTTAAATTGAATAGTTCAGTCCATCCTCCATTTTCTGCTGCTGGTCTGGGTTGATGTCGTGGGTTTTCCATGTGGAGGAGAAGCAGCTCCACCCTGAGCTCCTCCTGAGTATTCACACTCACAGAGGCAGCTGTTGCTTGGCTTAAAATATATACTTCCTGCTTGAATGGGTGCCTGGTAGGATGTAATGCAGCACTGCAGCCAGAGGGTGGTTAGTTGGATGTTCCTTGCAGCTGTGTTACCAGCTGTTTGATCAGCACTGAGCAGAATCTGATGGGCGACGTTAAACCGACCGCACGAACACGGTTTCAGCACCTTTTGATGATTCTTCACTAATCTGATTGTTTTAAATGTCACACCGACAGTTCAGTGTCAGCGGCTCATCTCGAAGCTCTGCCGACTGTCATCGTCTCACGTTCCACCTCACATATTTACAACTACCTGTCGGGGGGGTGCACATAATACTGTCGTAACATCAGCTGAGTGGCGGCGTACGTTAGTGAAACATGCTGCTGGACATTCCAGGCTCTGTGTCAGATGTCAGTCAGCTGTGGTCCTTTCGCTCTTCAGTCATTGAATGTGACGTTCTGCGGTCTCTGGTTGCTGCTGATCACTTCCTGTGTGGATGCCACTTAAGAATAATCAGGTTAACAGGGCAGCGGCGTATAAATGCTGACTAGTCGCCGGCGGCGAAGCCGTTTACCAACACAAACAGAGGAACGTCCAGACAACGTGAAACGTGGCGCTCCTCACTAAATAAGAGGTCCAGGTGCAGCTGGCTGTACGCAGTCATTCGGAGAGTGGTTGGAGTCGGAGTTCTCATGAATTTTAAATCTGTCCACCAGCAGCTGAAACTGCTCAGGTTTCCCACGTCAGCTGTCCGTGTTCAGCTCTGATGACGTCTCTGAGGTGGTGTGAGAGCTCAGAGGGATACGATCCGTCAGCACACGGGGTCAGTCAGCAGGAAGTCACCTTCAGTCTTGTTTTAGTAGGAAGTCGGCGACCACAACGGTATCTGGGCGAGCATTCTGACTCATCGATCAGTGACTGATGTAAACCAGTTTTAATTATGTGAAATAAACTCAGAACACTTAAAGCTGTGATGATGTGTTCATTGCTTCAGTGCAGATCTGAGGAGTTTGTAAAACTTATAATAAACATTTAACCTCTTACTGTTCCAAAGGACACATTTGGAAATATACACACTCACCAGCCATTTCATTAGGTACACCTTACTGGTACCAGGTTGGACTCCAGGTTGCTGGAAGCATTCCTCAGATTTTGGTCCATGTTGCCATGACAGCATCACAGCTGCTGCATGAGAACCTCCACCGAGTCCCAAAGTGCTCTGCTGGACTGAGATCTGCTGCTGTGGAGGCCGTCTGAGGTCATAAAGGGATGGACGTGGTCAGCAGCAACGCTCAGGTAGGCTGTGGGGTTTAAATGATGCTCAGTGTGCCAAGAAAATATCCCCCACACATCACAGCACCAGCAGCCTGAACGGCTGATACAAGGCAGGATACTCCGAACTCCGACCCTAGCATCTGAAATTCAGACTCATCAGATCAGGCAACGTTCTTCCAGTCTTGGTGAGTCTCAGTTTCCTGTTTGTGGCTGACTGTCAGCCGTCAGTTACAGTTAGGGCTGGATCAGGTGACCCTGACCCCCCCCTTAGTTATAGTGCTATAGGCCTAGGCTGCTGGGGGGTTCCCATAATGCACTGTTTCTTTTTATTCACCTTATTTACTTTGTTTATACTCCACTCTGCATTTAATCATTAGTTATTATTAATCTGTCTCTCCCCCCTCAGCAGATGACCCCCCCCCCCCCCCCCCCCTGAGCCTGGTTCTGCTGCGGGTTTCTTCCTGTTAAAATGAAGTTTTTCCTTCTCACTGTCACCAAGTGCTGCTCATAGTGTTTTGATTGTTGGGTTTTCTCTGTAATCATTGTAGGGTCATACCTGCACCATCAGGACCAAACTGGGACCAGAATTCCTGGAAGAGCCGATCTGAAAGGAAACATGAGGATAAAAGTTTTCCTGGAAAAAAACAAACACTCGACGTGAAGGTACAGATTTTCTTTTATTGGTAGTTTCATATACAATATAATATTTATATATATTTATAGTGTGTACATGAATTGTTTCCACTAAAAAGTCATTCTGCGTCTTTACAGCCGTGAGATCGTCTCGAGGGAATGAACACTTGAATATAGACTTTAACTCTTCAGTTGCATAAAAATACATCATCTCATTTGTCTCACGTAGAGAATTTAAAGTATCTACAGTGTGAAAATACTTGAATGTGATGTGCTTTTAGTTCCCTTTGTCTATGCAATAAAACTCTTAGCAGCCCTTTTTTAAAGTCGTATCTCACTCTGGTCCTTCATCGACTGTCAGTCTCATCATCACTCAAAATTAAAGGTTTGTATTAAGACGGGGATCTTAAGCTTTGTTAAACATTAAATACTTCATGTTTATTATAACTGTGTGAAACTCTCAGCTTCAACCACAGCTCATGATCTTCACACAAGACAGAGCTTTACCCGGCTGACTGTTTAACCTCAGTCACACCATACACAGGTAACAGGTATCCTGGTCACATGATCACAGGTGACGCCTCCGCCCAGCCTGAAAACCCTGAAACGAGTTAAAGCTCTGAACTCGTGGCTCTGCGTCTCTTTATGCTGCGTGACCTCAGGATGGTGGGGGTCGCGGGTTTCGAGCCTGACGTTGGTGCTGTGGCATCTGTTTGTAAAAATTATCTTGCAGAACGAAACAAAACAAGTTTTATTTAATGCACAGGTTATTTGGCTTTTTGTTGAGGGACCCACGGCGACGCTAACTTACACAAGTCCCATCGACTGATGAAGACTGTGAGATGAAAGCCAGAATACTCTGAGCTGATGGCAAACTAACACTCTCAAAGCAGTCTGATGTAGGGGAAGTACGGGACCCTGGAAAGGTCATTTCTGACTGACTCGCAGCGTTCCAGAGTAAAATACTCCTTTAATACTGAAAAACCTTCAGCGAGTACTCGCCGCCAAACCCTGACCAATACCAACGTAATGCTTCAACTTTAACGAGCACAAATCCAAAATAAAAAGCTAAAGGCAACGTCTGGAAGTCCTGAAACTACAACATCCCAGTGTGACTGGAGGGTTTCTCCTCATTTTAAACCAAAGTGCTGCAGAGTTCTTCAATAATCAACCGTTTCATCTGCTCCTGAAGCCTGAGCCGAAAAAAATCCCAAGAAAACCAGCAACGATCACAGCTGGAGAAGTGGAAGCAGCAGATCAGGGATTACTCTGAATGTTTGGTCATCTGAGTGATGAAGGTGTGAGTTTGTGCAGAAATGCCAAATGTTGCAGGCAGGCCCTGAAGTATGTGCGCTCAGCTTTAACCTGTACTGCAGTCACAATGGTTTAAAAACCAGATCCAAGTGCTGACAACGGTCACCGGCTTTAAAAACGTTACCGGGCTTACAACAATTTCATTTACTAATTCTGAACAAGTATTAAACAAAGGACGCAGAGCTGCTGATCAACCTGAAAGTGTAAGATGATCATGTTAGGGCTGGCTGTGGCTGCAGGTAAGACCTGCTGAAAGTTTTGAAAGAGGAACGGCAGCTCTGAAAAGTGACGCTAACGCAGGCGCGCCTCAAACCTGCAGGCCAGCAGGGGGCGTGAGGCTTCCAGCTCTTCAGGGAAAACTTTATGAGGTCAGGGGTCAGCTTCAGTAAAACATCAGATCTGTTACTGAGCATGATTATCAGCTCAAATAGGAGCGTGCAGCATCAGAGCCACTCAAACATGGTATCCTTGGTAACATGTGGTTAGCCAATGAGAATTCAGTGTTGCTCAACATCAAGTTTCAAAACCAAGAGCGGCAACAGCGAAAACGCTCATCTGGAGGCCTCGCCAACCAAAGGTGACATCATACTGTCCTCAGCTGATCGTCTGACAGTGATTTTGAGCTTTTTAATCTATCTGCACTCTGCAGCATTCAGAGAGGAAACTCTGGGCCCAGAGATCTGCTGGTGACACCGGAGACCCTGAAAAATAAACCGAGAGGAAACACAAGCCGGATCCACGAGAGGGCTGCCTCAGGAAGGGCGTGTGGATCCACCCGCTGTGAAATAAGGGAGCCACCAAGAGGACTTACCACTCACTGATGGATTAAAATGAACCATAAATAATGGCTGATTCTTTTAGTCACTGGATGCTAACTTTCATTTTAATATTTCAAACCAACTTTTTCTGTAAAACCAAAGGAAACATCTGGCTTTAATCTCACAGGGACGGGTACAGGGACGAGCAGAATCTCCAATCACACTGGAAACGTGCGTTAAACACAAAACTGTAATCTGAGACACTTTAAGGATGAAGCCGTCAGACAGACTTCCTCTCTTTCCGTTTAAAGCTGAAAGTTTAACGAACACCAAAGAGACGCTCGACACCAGAATCCACCACAGCTCAGTCCAGCTACATAAAAACTCCTCCTCGCTCCAGAGCTACCGACAGCCTGGGATGGTGTTTGTGCAAAGTTTAAAACACACACACACACACACACACACACACACACACACACACACACACACACACACACACACACACACACACAGACAGAGGAAGTTGTCTTAAAGCTATGGTTTGTCTGTACAGCAACAAGAATTTGGCAGCATGTTGTTACCTCTGAGGAAAGTCTGTCCGGCCTCAGAAGCTTCAATAAATGATTAAATGTCTGATTTAAATCTGAATTTTGCCACTTTTTCCTGGATTTTATTGAAATAACAGTTTTTATTTTAGCCTGTGACAACTTTGGCTTCTTTAAAGAACTGAAACTTGGTTTGGCGTCGGCCTCATCCTCCGACCTCAGGACGTAAATGTGCTGGGTGCGTTCGTCTGGAGCGGGACAGACTCAGAGATGGTAACAGGTCATGAAATAAAGCAAGAAAACAGAAAAAGCAGCAAAACTTAACAGCATTTCTTCCATGAGGATATGCGATCAATCTCTTTATGGAAAGAAAGATTAAAATGATCTAACTGTGCAAAGTCGTGACAACAGAAAAATCTGCCTCTAAAAAAAAAAAACCTACAAAGCTTTCGTGTCTCTGAAGCCGGCGACGCTGGAGCAGCGACCGGCACTCAGCGGTTCATTATTTTTGGGAATGAAGACACTTCAATAAAAAGAGCTTATAGAGACTCTATATACAAACACATCTCACGGGTGACGGTGGAAGAAAAACCTCAGACCTGACGTTTAACGAGCGCGTTAACCCGACCACCGCTCCTCCGAAATGAAGACATGTTCAGGCACGATGAGTGATCCTAAGAAACTGTACAGTGCTGTGCAAGTGCAAACGCTGGAAGCAGAACTGCAGCTCGCTTCTGAAACCTCCGCCCACATAAAATCTCCGCCTCCGACCCCTGACCAGAGGTCAGCTTTGTGCTCATGTGTTGAGTCATCACAGAGATGACAAAACTCAAATACTATGAAATCCAGATCAGTGAATTGGTGCTTATAGAAGTGACATTTTTATAGGACGCCTGTACAAACCTGGTTACTGCCATACGGAGTGAACTCTGAATCATACGGAGCCTCCATGGGTGTGTGAGCCACTCACAAACATCATCCTGGTGTTTGCAGGGTAGCTGATTGAAACTGCTGACTGCAGGGTAGTGCTGCGAGCTGACTGTGTAGGGATGGATGATCTGCCCAATAGTTTGTGGTGTGCAGTGGAAGGTTTCTGGTTAGTCTCAGATAATTTCCAATTGGCACAGAATAGTACGCCAAGCAGTTTCTGATGAGTGCAAGATAGTTTGGCAAATGGTTACTCATGAGTGCCGGACAGTTTCTAGGTAGAGCTGGATAAGCACTGATGGACACAGGGTAGTACACCAGCACCCATCAGGAACTATCTACCCCAAACAGTCTGGTGAGTGGTGAACTTGTGAGATGGTTTTTTTTGGTGTGTATTGGAAAGTTTTTGGTTATTCTCAGATGTTTTCTTGTAATCACACTCCCATTGAGGCGCCAAAGATTTTAAAATAAAACTATTAAACTATTCACACCCCAGGCCAGGCATTATGACTGATATATTACCACAATGTCAATACTTATCTTATTATCTTTAAGGGGGTTTGTACCATCAACAGTCTGATCTTTACCACTCTGACGACCTCAGGAAGAACTCAGTGAGAATCTAGACTCTCCTGGAGGTCCTGGTGGTTCTGACAAATCAGAACAGACTGACGGGAGGGAGGGTTAAAGCATAAATGTACCTCAGAGGAGGAAGAGCACAGCTTCTTTCTGCAGATTCAATATGTACAATCAGACCCTGCGGGCTGAAGGAAGGTCAGCGCACATCAGCTGCTCCGACTATTCACATATAGATACACTATTAACAAGAAGACCACCTCTCCACATTTCCACTAACTGAGGACCAGTTTGGAAAACCAGCCAGAAACCCGACCAAAGTCTGTCGAGATTCTTCCTGAAAAACAGAAGGATTCAGTCTCAGCCATGACTGAAAGTTTTCATTAAAACACAAGTCTTCGATGGCTGAGACTTTGATCAGTGGGAGAACTTTGCCCCGCCTTCATGTGGTTTTGGGATTAGGAATGATAGCCTTGGTTCATGGATTCAGTGAAGTGCCAGTCCAGATGTTCTTCCACTGATCCACAAGTCATGAACACTCATGACTTCCTCGTCTACATCAGCCTCATCATTTCTACATCTTCCTTACAGAAAGATTTTACAAATGTGACTTCAGGAAAAAAAAAAAAGGTTCTGCGGAAGTTTCTGAGTTTGGTTCAGATCCCGTCGACTGAAGTGAAACCAAAATGTTCTGGAAGTTCCTCCAAAGACCATTTTGACAATAGTCTGCATTTCAGTCTTGATTACAACTCAAGACCTCATCTGACCTATCCAAGTAATTAACCGGAGAGAACGCGTAACTTCATAAACAGCATCACCCGACTGGTCCAATCGGACAGGAGCCCTGTGGTTTCATCCACCCATGAGCTGAGCTCCATCTCAGGCTTCAAGAGATTTTAGAGAAATGAAGCCAAAGTACGAGACATCCTCTGGCTTTTTTGCTTCCTTCTTTAGTCCTAATTACTGCTCGATGTTCATGTAAGGATTACCCAAAATCCTTTTCAGTCCAAGTCGGGTCTTTTCACATTTCCAGCCCAACACAACACAACCAGTGTGTCTTAAATTTCTCCACAAATTTTCCCAAAATCACTTCTACTTGCAATGATGATGAGGTCTCTCTAGGTCATTTAATCTGCAGTGGGTGTGGCCTACACATGGGGTGGAGCCACAAAGTGACATGATTCTGAAGATGACACTCCAATCAGCCAATGGGAACAGCTGGAAATCTACAGCATTGACCCCCCCCCCAAAAAAAAAAATATCCAGGCCCTCTCAGAGGGCAGGAAATCAGCTGAACTAGAAGTGAAAAAACATCTTCTTTCTGCTGCAGGAAGAGGCGGGGCTTACAGGGATGCTGACAGATGACTGGAGTGGATTTATGCTCTGATGAAGGTCGAAGTTCCTCCGGCTGCTGATGGTCAGTCTGCATCCACAGTGACGGGTCAGGGCTCTAGGTGAGGTGGGCTTTAGTGTCCGGGGTGTTGGTGGGAAGTGAAGGGGGTGAAGGAGGTTGGGGGAGAGAGAGAGAGGGGGCGGGACTGAGGACTGACTCCTCCCACAGGAGGAGAGTCTGCTGCTGACTGCGAGACACTGAGGAGAAGAGATGGAAAAAAAGATCAATTTTCACATTCTAAATTTTTAAGACAAATGCACCTCTCAGGTGATCCTCACCTGACTGTGTAGCTGCTGCGGTGGGCGGGGTCTGTTACTCCAGCAACAAAAAGCTTCTTTGGAGGTCCGTCTGACTCCACCCCTCCTGAGAGATGAAGTTTCCCAAATTTATACACCTTTATGACAAAACTGTAGAAAAATGAATGGTGATTAACAGTAAAATGTTTAATATTTATTGTTGAATTTACCTTTCCTCTTCAGCGGAGTCAACGCCGGCCACCTCACCGTGGCGCTGACCGCAGGTCTGCGGGCAATCGACACATTCATCAGCACACCAATGCATTAAATACAGAATAAATCTGCTTTTGACTTTCAACAAACCTGAACCTCCTGGTAGGGCTCGGGGACGAGTTGGGCGTGACACCGCTGTCGTGCGTTGGAAACCACTGAAGAAGAAACGTTCCAGGTTAAATGATCTGAACTTCTCACACTGTGAAACCTCCTGATCCGGATTTACTTTCAGGACTTCAAGATGGTTAAACTAAATCCAATAAAGTCTCTTATTGGTCTAAAAACTAGATTACCCATGAGCCTCAGCTCAGCTCTAGGCTAGAATAAAACAGTGGTCCCGAACCTCTTTCAAGCCATGGACTGGTTTACTTTTAGAAAATATTTCCCCGGACTGGCCCTTTAAAGTGGATAAATACATCAAAATGAATGATACGACTGTAATCAAAGTAGTTTCAAAGTATAATAATAAACATGAATCCACTCCTAACATCGCGCCACAGCATGAATAACATCCTCTCTGGTCGCCATGGTAACATTTAAACATGCCTTCAAAATAAGATAGTAGAAATCGCCTCAGTCGGATTCACGTGGCCCATTGAATTTCATCTGACTTGTTAAAAATCTGTCTTGAGTGTAAGTCGGATAAAATCCGATTCTTCAAAATATCCGACAGTTTGGGGTCTAATATCGAAATTTCTGCTTCTGCTTCATCTCTGGATTTGCTGCAACAAATTTTATAATCTCGTATTTTTGCTCGTAAGTGCGAGTTTGTAGCCTACGCTTGCCTCCTGCGGCCATGATTGTCTCCGGTGAAATGAACTGATACAGACACTAAAGCGTCTCCAGGGGTTGTTAGTGTGTGTACTTGTGCATGAATGAGCCGATGCATGGAAGTGGAGGGACGGGAGCTGAGGAGGGTTTAGTGTGCTAAACTCATCCGACTTATGGATCACATTTAATTGGAAATGTATTACAATGGGAATAGATTTTTCATCCGAGGTAGGTGAAAATCCGACTGATTTAGGTGATATTTTATTGGAATTAACGTCAGGAAAAATCATGACCTGCAGAAGCCATCCGACTAGAGCGAAAATCTGATTTGTGCGACTTCGGCGAGTTTTTTACTGTATAACGTGCATGAAAAATACAGCTGACCATAACGCTGAATCAGTGTGAGCCCTGAGCTTGTTTCTCTGCTACTCATTTTTGCTAGCTTGTGGGTTGGCTGGGTTCGGCCAGCACACACACCAATACAAGCCTTGACTTCACAGGAGAGGCTGCAGAGCTGCGGTGTCAAGCATCGGAGAGAGTCGGCTTGACTTGGCTGGGTCCGCCTCGCTGCTATCCCCGGTGTTGCTGAATAAAAATGGACCAGTTCTTATATGGTGCTTTTCTACTCTAGTTGAGCACTCAAATATTTAAACAAGTGTTATGTAGGCCGACCAACCTATTTTGTTAAGACAGACACAAAGCTTTAATTTTAGTGGTGCCGTATCACATGACCAGAAGCATCTTGGCACGTCAAGAGGAAGTCATAGAGGGAAGTAACAGAGAGAATCTGGCCATTTTTCAAAATAAAATGTTCAGACTCAGATAATAAGTAAAACAGAAATAATGTAAGTTATTTATTCTTTAAGTGCGGCCCGGTACCAAATGTCCCACAGACCCGTACCGGTCCACGGCCCGGGGGTTGGGGACCTCTGGAATAAAACATCCTGACAGGATAAACCATCAAATACCATCAAAATAAAAGCAAGGCAGCATGAAAGCTGGTGTGTAGATGCTCACCACTGATGTGTGGTCATGCCACTGGCTGACTGGAGGAACTGGGATCAGACTGGAAGGACTGGAAGAGAGCGAGAGGAAGGGTTAATGTGATCTTGTTTAATCCTCATAGAGCCAGAGGAGAGTATTCAGACTACCTGAGTCTCTGCAGAGTCCCTCTGAGCGTCATCTCCGTGTTCTCCTCCTGAGGTGAAGTAGAAAAGCAGACACTGAAGCACCGCTTTTTGATTATGTGGAAGACAAACAGAGCAAATACAGGAAGAACGTGCTGTCGGTGGGAAACGGGAGGAAGTCATCTGTCCTCACCTGCCTCTTGTGGTCGAGCCTGTCTGCGGTCAGAGAGAAAGGAGACAGAGGGACGAGCTGGAAGAGGAAAAATGTGTAAAACAGGAGCTAAAAGAGGCTAAAACATCAGCATCACCAAAGCTCTAATATATCAGGACAAGTTTCAGTTTGTTCCTCCAACAGAAAACAAAGAAAACACCTGTGGGAGGAGGAGGAGGCATGGAGTGTGTAAGCTGTGCTGCCATCTTGAGTTTGCAGACTGTAACTACGCTTTTACCGTCAGGAGTCGCATCTAAAAGCACATTTTTCAGCTTCTATTATGATCCTATCATCACTTATCGTTTTGTAAATGATTGTGTGGCATTTGTTAATCTCTGTTATCATTTTTGACAGTTTGATGTCCGGCTTCTGCCCGAGTTTCGTTTAATAAAGTGTGACATAAATCAAAGTTTTATTAACACGGATTAGATTTGAAAACTCTGCGTGACCTCCACTGTTCATCATTTAACTCTAAACACACACACACACACACACACACACACACACACACACACACACACACACACACACACACACACACACACACACACACACACACACACACACACACGTACTTTAACTAACACAGTCAGTCAGACTGCTCTGCAGTCCTGCTGTCCCGTCAGGTGTGAGCAGGCTCTGTGTGCATGCAGTTAAAGGCGACCCCGTCTGACAGAATATAATCTCAAAGCCGTTCCCCGATTATGATTCAGACTTGGCTCCTTGTTTCCTTCTGCCAGGATACAGCAGTCACATGATTTTTGTGCCTCGTGCTGTTCCATAAGCTTCGGTCTTTCCCCCTTCGGTTCAGTGAGGGTTGGAGCTGATTGGTTGCAGAGACCTTCTGGTTTCAGTCCTCGATAAAACTTCAGCGTTCATTGTAGATGTTTGTTCCACGCTGATGCAGCTGATCTACTTCCTGTGCAGCCTCTCTTCACGTCTCCCTCTGGTTTCAGTTCTGGTCTCAGCAGCTGTAACAGCCTGCCGACCTTTATGCCCTCAACAGGAAACACCTGACCCCTCAGCTCAGAGGACTGTGTTTACTCTTTTAGCTCCAACGCGGTGACACGAGCTTCCTCACTCGCTTCCCCGAGTTTAAAAAACCCTTTAAAAACTGGCTTCATGTTTTTATGCTGTTTTTAATGCTGTGAAGCACCTTCCAACTCTGCTGTAAGAAATAAAGTTCAATTATTATGAACATTATTTTAAACTCACTGTTCCAGAGTTTCAGAGGTCTACAACAGCAAACCTGAACCAAATAAAGACCTCGGTCCCAGCAAACATGGCTGATACAGTGACGTCATCGCTCTGGTCCAAACTCCTTCAGGTAAGGATGGGAAAAATGGAGTCGTAACCAGACGGATGTAGACACTGCCGTGAAGGTCAGACCGGCTCTTCAAAGAAACACGTGTTAATCGGCTTTCCTAACTGCTCCTGAAGTTCCTGAAGATGTTTCACCTTCTCAGCTGAGAGGCTGATGGGCAGAGAACCACCATCACTGAACAGAGGTGGTGGTCTACAACACAACCATCAGCCATCCATAACCAAGTCCTGAGATTATTCCAAGGCAATCCAACCCCCACTCACACTTGAGACCCCAACGACTCATATGATGACAGGGTGGATCAGCGACTCTCAAGTGACGCCTCCATCCATCCATCCATCCATTCTCTTCTGCTTATCCTGTTCAGGTTTTGAGGTGGGGGGGTGGGCTGGAGCCTATCCCAGCTGAAATAGGGCGAGAGGCAGGGTACACCCTGTACAGGCTGCCAGCCTGTCGCAGGGCCAATGTGACGCCCCCACTGAGGGTTAAATACCCAGACTCGCCATGAGCCTTGAAGATGACCAGTGAAGACGCCCAGCTTCCTTCAACTCAAACTCTTCAGCCAACCGTGACTCCCAGCAAACACTGTGAGGCTGAATAACCGTCAGCTGACCATCTTTCCTCGATGTCTGGCCTCAGCTAAAAAATGTTTTTAAAAATTGAAGTTTTGTTGACGTCGGAGATGCAACGTCACCACCTGCTGGATGTTCCTGTTGGATTTTCCAACAAACGAAAGCTTCTGTTCGAGAACTGTTTTATAACATCTGTTTATCAAATTTAATATCAAATGACTGACAGTTCTTGCTCTGACGGAAAGGTCGACGCTTCAGTTTTTGTGATCATTGGCATTTAATTGTTACTTCAGGGCTGTAAACAGACAGTCACACCTTTATGTTTGTCTACATTCTCATTTGTTCCTCTTCTATCAGCTGTTACCGACCTGCGAGGGGCAGCTGGGGTTGATGGAGACACTGCTGCGTCTGTACCGAGCCGAGGACACGGGACTGAAGACCGTCATCCCGTCACTGAGAGAGAGAGAGACACCAATAACATCATCAATAACACGATCAATAACCTCCCATGCAAATGTGACAGAGCGTCAGGTAATGGCTGCAACTGAAGAAGAGATTTGGACATTTACATCTATAAATATCTTTATTTGTCTACATCACAATATAGAACCTTAAACAGATCTGAGTGATTAACAATTTATGTTCATATGTTCGAGGTTAAAGAGGATTCCTGACGACCACCTGATGAATATTTAAATCCTTTTAATGGTTTTCAGGGTAATAAAAACAAGAAGTGGGTAAGAGGAGTGTTTTTCAAACCAAACAACTGCAGAACTATTTAATTTCACATATTTTTATTTGTTAACTGAAATAATAAGTAAACAAACTGTAGTTTAACTGTACAGTTTATATCAGTGAGGATAAAAAAAGGAATAAACCTTTCTTTGCTCCATCAGCTGCAAAAATAACTGGCAGATTAAGGAAATAAAGAAAATCAGGCAGACATATAAACAGTATTATGTTGGTTCGCTAGTCCTCTTTATATTGTAGGATAGCTGGGGAAAACAGAATAAACACAACTAAAACAGTTAATTTTATTACATCGTACCGGTTATAAGGCCGAATTAAAGACTGGATCGTTGTATTAAGAAAACGAATTTTATTAAAATGCTACCTGGGAGCTTTCTGTGATCAATAACCTTAAAATTAACGTTTTTTTTTGGACGGCGTTCATCGCTGGGTGTAGTACCACAGACCTGACACTTGTGATCATGGGGGCGCTGTTCGACCTGCGGAGTGCCCCGCCTCCCGCTCCGCCAGCTGCGCCTGCGCACTGGTCCACTTCCATCCGTTCCATACCTTGGTCCACAGGCCGGGCTGCAGCTGCGCCGACTGCCGGGCTTCAACCTCTCGACGGCGGCGTCGGGCTCTACTCGAGCCCGGTGGAAGCCCGACCCGCAGGCCTCACTAGCAGCAAATCCAGAGCCA
Organism: Archocentrus centrarchus; assembly: GCF_007364275.1. Classification (NCBI taxonomy): domain Eukaryota; kingdom Metazoa; phylum Chordata; class Actinopteri; order Cichliformes; family Cichlidae; genus Archocentrus; species Archocentrus centrarchus. The sequence goes on along the minus strand of NC_044359.1, from coordinate 2,561,476 downwards.
CCGAGTCAGCGGGCGGAACACCGAAGCTCGCTTGTCTTTACCGCATCTCTTTACGAAAACCTCCTTCTCCGTGTGTGACTGCCGGCCACAGCGACATTTATTGCACGCAACTGCGCTTCACTTGCAGTTGCCGCTAACGTAAATTTTACGACTGCGTAAAACAGAGGAAAACACGCAGAAACAGCCGCGATAAAGTTATTTAAAAGCGCCCAGCGGAGCCTCCACCGACGGGCCCGACTCTGCGGGGAAACTTTTAATCCGCGCAGCTGACGCGACTTTTAAGATTAGCCGCGGAGCTAACTGGCAATAAAAAGCTCCGGAGAGAAGAAAACCGCTAAGGAGACGCTCCGACCCGGACCAGTGCGCCTGTCCCCGGGAAGCGGCGGTCACACGGGCCCCGAACCCACCGAGCAGCCCTCCAGGGGAGCCGCGGAAAGTCCGAAATTAACAGTTTGAAAGATTTTTACAACATAGTCCTTCAACCAAAAACAGGCAGCTCACCAGCTGTGGAAACAGCGCCGCCGCCCGGAGACAAGCGGAACTGCAGCCCGGAGGACAGACGCGTTAAAAACAAAAAAGTTAAATTGTTTTTAACTCCAAAACTCAGATTATCGTCATATATGACGGATATTCTCACACTTTTAGCTCAAAATAAATCAGTATCTAACACATCTGAATAAAAAATAACTTCCAAATACATTTAATTGTTTAATCTAGTTCCCACTGATTCAGTTTATTATTATTAATTCTAATATACAGCAGAATATGTGGTATGATAACAAATAACTAGTTCATATCAGTTTCCTGTCACTTTGGATGGTGTGAAGGTGAAACTGGTGTTAATGGAGTTCTGTGTGTACTGTAGTGTTAACAGTGATCAATCTTTAATAAAGTATCTGATTTTTTTTTTTATATGAAGTACTTTTCTGTGTTTTTAAAACTTTTTATGGATGGATGTAAATGAAGGTGCAGCTAAAATATTAATTTGTTTAATAATAATCAGCAGAGGTGGGAAGTAACGAAGTACAAATACTTCGTTACTGTACTTAAGTAGATTTTTCAGGTATCTGTACTTTACTTAAGTATTTATTTTTCTGACTACTTTTTACTTTTACTCCCTACATTTTACACAAGTATCTGTACTTTCTACTTCTTACATTTTCAACAGATTCGTTACTTTTTAACGTCAGAGAGAAGTTTGCATTTCCGGTCAGTGCGCCTTCAAACATCAAACGATCTGAGCCTAAATGGAGGAATAATAACATATAAGAGACAATCGTACTGGTGTATCCTCCATCATCGGGGCTTATCTCGTACGAAGGGATTAAATACGCAAACCCATATAATTAATGTCTCATTTATAGCGCTATAATCAGGGGTCACAGCGGGCCGGACCGAGTCCGTAAGTTGCGCTGCGGCACATAAACAGCTTAGCTAGCGCTACTGAAGAGGAGCGAGCATGAAGGGAGTAACGTGTGGCAGGTAAATGCAACGTTTGTAAATGCTCAACAAATATCAGCAAACACACAAAGTGTGTGCAGTTTGTCACACAGTGTGTCTGCTAGCTAAAAGAAGAGCTGCTGTATTTCAGGGAGAGCAAAGAGAGAGAAGTTCACTCAGAGATGGAGAAAGAGGACAGAAGAGAAAGAAGAGAGGTTAGATTTAAAGGTAAGGACTGCAAAACAAACTGAAGTATGTCGACTTTGTGTAATTCAAAGATTCTATGAAAATACTGCAGTTTAGTGTTTAATAAATAGGTTAGTTTGTTGTACTGTATTTACAGTAAAGCTCTGTGTTGGACTGGAGCACAGTGGTTGTGTTCATGGTCAGAGTTACAGGTTACATCAGTGCAGCAGAGATGAGTTTGAATCAAAGCTGCTGATGCCTGAGATTCATTCACTGAATCCAACATTTCTACAGCCTGTATGCTGTCAGTGTAGGGGATGGAGATCAGCTCAGAGAGCTGTGAAATACTGGGTTACATCTTGTGGAGTTCACTTCATCCACACAGAGCAGTAAACCTCAGAGCAGCAGCAGCAGGTCAGCTGATCACAGCCTGCACACCAACATCATTTACTGCAGCTACAATAGAAAGTTGTGATTCTTCTCCCCATGCAGAGCCACTACAGCTGATCTTAGGGTTCCTCCACCTTCTGAATCCCACTGTAACCCCTGAGTATCCTCATGTTGGTGTTTAGGTGGAGGCACAGTCCCCTCTACTATGGAGGACACAGAGAACAGAGCTGTGTTTAAATTCACTTTCACAGTTTGTGTCCTACATAACAGATTCAAGCTGAGAGCATTCATTAGGATTAAAATTTAGATTGGAATAATGTTTGTATTCTCAGTAATATTATTTTATGTTATTACAATAAATATAATGAGGTTCGGTTTGTTTTACACAAAAATAGCAGGTAGAAACATCCTCCAAAGAACTACTTTTACTTTCTTACTTTGAGTACATTTCAGAGCCTGTACTTTTTTACTTTTACTTAAGTAGAGAAGTTGAACAGTACTTCGACTTTTACTAAAGTATTTTTAACATAAGTACTTGTACTTCTACTTAAGTACAGAATGTCAGTACTTTTGCCACCTCTGATAATCAGTCAAAAAACTCCCAAGAATCTGTGTGTAACTGTTTAAATGAAACACTTTAATCTGATTGGATTTTATCTGGGTTATTGTAACACTTTAAAAGGTGCAGTGAAAATAAGGAACAGATGATATTAACTGAGAAGAAATGAAGGCCACTCTATCGGCTCATTTTCAAATGCTTTTTTTTTAACCATTATAAGAATAATTTAGTTTTTAAAAATTCAGAAAACAGTCACATTTGTCCAGGACAGCGACTTTAAACAGAACTCAAAGGAATATTTTGTATTTCAAGCTTAAATTGAGCGTCCAGCTCAGGCTGTCCCTCACAGGAAGTGCCCTCACGATTAACCTGCGCTCGTGTGCTGCAGGCGTTCAGGGGGGAAACCTCAGCAGGTCCCACAGGGAACGTCAGGAGAGCTCTGCAGTTAGGTTGCAGGAATGTTGCCGGAATGTTGTGGTGTTTCCTTTGTTGTTGTGAATTCTCCATCTGTGCTGAGTCGTCATCTCCAAAATATGGTGAAACGGGACACCGGCAGCCCTTAACCCCTTCACTGCCGAGCAGACATTTCCCACCAGGAGAGACAGAACTGGACCTGAACCTGAACCCGGAGCAGCGTCAGACACAAACAGCTGCATAAAGTTAATTCAAATATTCAGATTTTACACCCAAAAGCACCCAAAATGTGTCTCAGTTGATTCAACTCTGATCATGATCCAGCAACATGAATCTCTACAACATCCAGACCTTCAGTTTTACACTTGGAGCAAAAGTTTCTGTGCAGGTGTAACACCTGCAACTAACCATAGCAACCCCAACACTACAGCAACATCCTCAATTCAACCAACCACTGCAACTCTGCGCGGCAGCCTCAGCCCAGAAACTAAATACAATAGCAACAGAAACACAGCAACTAGACAATGTTTGACACTACAGCAACCACACGGGGCAACTTCTGCAATTATGTCAAACAGTGTAATTACAGCAATGCCTGCAACTAGGCATGGCAAATCTAAACCAACCTCTGCAACACCTGCAGCTACGGCAACCTTTGCATCTACAGCTATACAGACCAATCAACATGGCAAGGTCTAAAAACAATCACTGCAACTATCAACAGCAGTAATACTAGAAAAGGCAACTTCTGCAATTTAATGTACCAACTTCTTCAGATAAACCAACCTCTGCAACTATAGAAAGACCTCCACTGAGAACTTATGCAACTAAACCAGTCACAACAACACAAACACTGCAACAACAGCAACACAGGCAACAAGGCAAACAGCTGCAACATATGCAACTAAGCATGACAAATATTGGCAAAACACTGCAACTAACGCATGCAAACGCAACTAATTAACCAGAGTAACTACCAGTAACCAGAGTAAAAAAACCAGTAACACCTACATGGAGACAAGGCAGCCTACACTTCAGCGCACACCCGCAATCAACACAACAGCTGCTGCAACTAAATATGGCAACTCTGTGACTCCCAACTAAAGCAACCATTCCAACAAAGCGACTGAGTGCAGCCCCTTACAGTCCAACCCCCCGGGCTCACGACCCCGTGTAACGACAGTAAGCAGTACCGCTCCCGGGGCTGCAGCGCTGCTGCCGTCGGTCACTTTAACGATCAAACCTCCGCCGAAGCCAGGAGGTTAAATCTGGAAGAGCGGAAGAGGAGGAGGAGGAGGGAAGGGGCAGATCCTGCCTTCCTCAACGGAGTTAAATAGTTTCAGGAAACTTTGATGAACTTTTCTCCGATGTTTCCGTAAAAACTGCGAAGCTTCGCACCGCGGGCCCGCCCACGCAGAGGAGCCGCGGGCCGGAGGGGAGCCGCGGGCGACATGTCGAAGAGATCCGGAGCGTCTGGATGTGACTGGTAGGTGGGTAAAAATGCTCCGAGGAGTCCCCGCTGCTGGTAAACAACGTGCGGGCAGAGCAGGGCGACAGGAGCCGCTGCAGAGCTCCAGCCGCACAGAGGCTTTAAAGAGCTGCAGTCACCCTTTACAACTTCATCAGTCAACTTTGTGTGCAACCACACAGAGAAAGTGGTGATAGATGATTTTAAGCCAGCAAATTTGTCTTAAAAATATCTGAACCTTCCAGATTGTTGAACCTGTTGCTTAGTAATTGATCCCCATTGATTTTATTTGACATAAGTGCAGCTTTACATGATTATTGATTGGTTATGGGTGTTAATAACCTCCTGAGATCCTACAGCAGCTTTGCATGATTTACACTTCAAATAAGCCTCTTATCTTAAACTGAGACTTAGTTCATCATCTGTCTGAAACAAGCCCTTTTAGCTCCTCCATCTTTAAGCTTCTGATTGGCTGCCCCTCCTACAGACCGCTAACAGCAGATGGGCGGGGCTTCTGTCCCCTAAAATGACCAACATTAGTGATTATCTCTCTCTGTGACATCATAAGGATCCAGGTGTGGAAATACCTGGCTGTAACACAGTGAATGACCTCATGTTGTGGATGGATCATCTCAGATGTTCTCTTAGCTGAAGTTTGGTCTGTTTATCCATGTCTTCTTCTTTCTCGATGGCTGCTTTGGCTCCGCCCATCAAGGACCCTCAGCTTGAACTACAGCTGAGAACAAATTTCAAAGTTTTTACATAAAAAAAATGATCAGTTTACTTTTACACTATTAAAAGTGACATTAGTGGCTGTTATTTATTTTTGGTTGATCTTCTGTTTTGTTTGAGGAGGATGGAGGGAGAGAAAGAGACGTCTGAGGAGAAGGAGGAAGAAGAGGAGGGGGAGGAGAAGGAGCTTCATTATGATCACCTCGCAGAGGCGTCCTCTGTGGACTACCAGGACCATCCCATCATGCACTGGGAGGAGCTGAGCCAGCGCATAGCTGAGTTGGAGAAGCAGGAGCAGGAGCGCAGGGAAAGGTCAAAGGTCAGCTGTGGATAATGTTCAGGGTTTGAGGCTCTTTTTTAGACTACATTTCCCATGATGCGCTTCAGCATTAGCTGAGAAGTGGAAAGCTGAGTTTTTGTCAGCAAAACTGATGATGTAGTCCTTTCATGGTTTCCATCAGCTGTAGTTTAACCCTAAACTCAATCAGCAGGCAGAAGGGGGTCCTGGGCTCGGGCTCAGGTGAGGTTATGAATCCAGTACAGGCTGCACTCTGCTGGGAAAACTGAAGCACCAGAGCATGCAGTTCATCTAATGTCCACTAGGGGCTCCAGCAGTGAGTCAGTCCACTTACCATGTTTTTGGTGTATCATCCTCTTTGCAACTGCCTAGCAACACCTAGCAACCTTCAGCAACCACTGGGCAACTTGGCTGATCGGTTTCTAACCCTGTTACCTAGACAGCAGCTAACAGTTACAGCATGAGACCAGATTATA